>NW_027507764.1:169300616-169992283 GCF_037356315.1 Lithobates pipiens
TACCCCTACCACCCCTGCGGAAGGGCCTGCCTCTTCCTCTGCCTGTCATTTTTTAAATGACCCTATGACAAAACTCTCAGTCCCTATACTGATAAAGGACTGCTGCAGTATGGGGCAGCAGTCAGCAGTAGTGCACCTCAACCCTATATATTGTGGACCTATACCAGTCCTTAAGGAATAGCAGACTGTACCTCACTCAACCCTATGTACTGTAGTATCCTATACCTTACCAGTCCTTATAAGGACCTTTGTGGAACTAGTAGGTTGTGAATGATTAGCAGACTGTACCTCAGTCCCTATACTGATAAAGGACTGCTGCAGTATAGGGCAGCAGTCAGCAGTAGTGTACCTCAACCCTATATATTGTGGACCTATACCAGTCCTTAAGGAATACCAGACTGTACCTCACTCAATCCTATGTACTGTAGTACCCTATACCTTACCAGTCCTTATAAGGACCTTTGTGGAACTAGTAGGTTGTGAATGATTAGCAGACTGTACCTCAGTCCCTATACTGATAAAGGACTGCTGCAGTATAGGGCAGCAGTCAGCAGTAGTGCACCTCAACCCTATATATTGTGGACCTATACCAGTCCTTAAGGAATAGCAGACTGTACCTCACTCAACCCTATGTACTGTAGTACCCTATACCTTACCAGTCCTTATAAGGACCTTTGTGGAACTAGTAGGTTGTGAATGATTAGCAGACTGTACCTCAGTCCCTATACTCATAAAGGACCACTGCAGCAGAAGGGCAGCAGTCAAGTATAATATTCTTTCTATATTTGGAAGAAAGAATATTATACGTGTACAAGCCTATTACCATACCAGTCCTGAAAAGAACCTTTGTGGACCTAATAGTAACAGCTACTGATTAAACTGACTGTCCCTCACTGCCACACACAGCTTCCTGCCTGTCCCTATTTAAACTGACAAAACACAGGCTGCTGGAACAATAACTTGAATAGCACTCAAAACTATATCCTGTACTACTTTACCATACCAGTCCTGAAAAGGACTTTTGTGGACCTAATAGTAACAGCTAATGATTAAACTGATTGTCCCTGCTGCACACAGCGTCCTGTCCCTCTCTCTACACTGACAAAAGACAGGCTGCTGCAACAATCACTAGCACAGCAGTGCCTCAAACCTATATCCTGAACTACACCTAACACCTATACCATACCAGTCCTGAAAATAACTTTTGTGGATCGAATAGCTAGCGATTTGGGTCACTGCAGTCTCTCCCTGCTCCACACAGCAACCTCTCCCTATAGTGACATACGAAAGAATGTAAAATGGCCACCGGATCAAGTCTATTTATAAGTTAGGGGGAATGTCCAAGTGTCCATGTGCTGTAATGTCTCAATTGGCTGTCCTGTACCCCATGATGGATGTGTCATCATAGGTCAAAGTTCTTTTACACAGTAAACACGGAAGTCCACCGGGCGAACGGCGGCAATAGTCTGCCGATCGGGCGGACCGGGAACAGCCGAAATTCGCCGCAAAACGACCGCCGGGCAAACCGTTCGGCCATCCCTACCTATGAGTCTGGTTGTGTGCCAACTTTCACATAAAAATTAGGATGCATGCCACTGGAATGAACAGTGCGGCTATGGACCCTACTCCATTATTATACCCACACTGTAAGCAGGAGGACATATGGAATTAAACCTTTTTTTTTTATCTTTTTAAAAAAATTCTTTAAACAAAATTTAAAAAACATTCAAAAACTTTAATAAAAACTTTAATAAAAATAAAAAATTGTCGAGGAGGCAATTTTCTACTCTCCAACCCAACAGATTAAACATAGATATTGATAATTAAACGATAATGAGATATTTAATTGCTTCCTCACCAATTTTAAATTTTTAGAATTTTTTTAAAAATATTTTTTAAAAATAATTCCATATGTTCTCCTACTTACAGTGTGGGTATAACAATGGAGTAGGGTCCATATCCACACTGTTCATTCCAGTGGCATAAATCCTAATTTTTATGTGAAAGTTGGCACACAACCAGACTCATAATCATTTACGGCATGGAATGTAGGACACTACCACAGTATGATGAACAATATGCATCTTTGAATTAATTAAGTCATTAACTAACCACCTTTATACACATAACGCAAAAAAAATAAAAAAAAGTATTATTAATGTAATATATATCTTAAAATTACAATAACATCATGACTTATATCGTATTTATCAAATTATCGAGGGGTTAACACTTAAAAATTGATATCTTTGTTTTTAAAATGGGTATAACCAATTTTGTATTTGTATGCCACATTGTTATAGCATACGGTGTCCCCGAGACCAACATTTACCAGATATTTGGAAGTCAGTCTGACTCAAGACATGAATATTGACATTTTTGTTATTATAAACTGTAAATGGCCAAACAACAGATATTGTAATCAGTTACCAAATGGGCTGTTTGGGATTATAAATTTATACGGGCGTGAGTTAATATAACAGAAAGGATAATAGCATAATAGATGGCGCCTATATTCATTTAACAATGGACTAAACAAAAATGGCCACGGTCACATGAATAATAATCAGGGATCACCACATGCTATTTAAACCAGATGGTGTAGCAAGATGGCACAGCTCTAGATGACGTCTTGATGACGAAACACGTAGGGCGGAGCATTTAGCATCTTTGCATCACTTCCGTTTTCGGGCCGTGGAACGCAAATCGTCCCGGCCTCCTGTGTTTTTTAAAGGCTTATATGCATTTGAATCAATGCGAGTATGTTTCCACTTTTATGTAACAATAAATAGAATTTAAAACAGAATCACACTATGGAGATGTCTCTTTCCTATATGTGGGAAATGTGGAGGGAGATCTAAAGAAGAAAGATACACCTAATACTGCAAGCACGGAAAGTTATAGCTGACACAGCAGATAAAGATCTGATGATTGCTGCACAGTGGCAGATACTGTGAAAGTGAGATACCACTGTGTGGGGTGAGTGGATCGGGTGAGTGCAATACCTATAGGGGATCTATAGGGATCATGGAGCACAGATTTCAAGAGCACCTGTCACTTTTTTCATTTTTAATGTTCAATTTTTATATTTCAGAAATTAACTATGGACTATTTATGATGACAGCGTATAAAAATATAAATGTGTGTGTGTGTGTACAGTATCTCACAAAAAGTAAGTACTAACTTGTTATATCTTGTTATGTGACAACACTGAAGAAATGACACTTTGCTACAATGTAAAGTAGTGAGTGTACAGTTTGTATAACAGTATAAATTTGCTGTCCCCTCAAAATAACTCAACACACAGCCATTAATGTCTAAACTGCTGGCAACAAAAGTGAGTACACCCCTAAGTAAAAATATCCAAACTGGGCCCAAAATGTAAATATTCTGTGTGACCACCATTATTTTCCAGCACTGCCTTAACCCTCTTGGGCATGGAGTTCACCAGAGCTTCACAGGTTGCCACTGGTGTCCTCTTCCACTCTTCCATGATGACATCACGGAGTTGGTGGATGTTAGAGATCTTGCGCTCCTCCACCTTCCATTTGAGGATGCCCCACAGATGCTCAATAGGGTTTAGGTCTGGAAACATGCTTGACCAGTCCATCACCTTTACCCTCAGCTTCCTTAGCAAGGCACTGGTCATCTTGGAGATGTGTTTGGGGTCATTATCATGTTGGAATACTGCCCTGCGGCCCAGTCTCCGAAGGGAGGGGATCATGCTCTGCTTCAGTTTGTCACAGGACATGTTGGCATTCATGGTTCCCTCAATGGACTGTAGCTCCCCAGTGCTGGCAGCACTCATGCAGCCCCAAACCATGACACTCCCACCACCATGCAGGCAAGACAAACTTGTCTTTGTATTCCTCACCTGGTTGCCGCCACACACGCTTGACACCATCCGAACCAAATACATTTATCTTGGTCTCAGCAGACCACAGGATATGGTTCCAGGAAACCATGTACTTAGTCTGCTTGTCTTCAACAAACTGTTTACGGGCTTTCTTGCTCATCATCTTTAGAATGCTTCCTTCTGGGACAACAGCCATGCAGACCAATTTGATGCAGTGTGTTGTGTATGGTCTGAGCACTGATAGGCTGGCACCCCACCCCACCCCACCCCACCCCACCCCACCCCAACTTCTGCAGCAATGCTGGCAGAACTCATACATCTATTTTCCAGACACAACCTCCGGATATGACGCTGAGCATGTGCACTAAATTTCTTTGGTCGACCATGACGAGGCCTGTTCTGAGTGCAACCTGTCCTGTTAAAGTGCTGTATGGTCTTGGCCACTGTGGTGCAGCTCAGTTTCAGGGTCTTGCCAATCTTTTTATAGCCTAGACCATCTTTATGTAGAGCAACAATTCTTTTTTTCAGATCCTCCGAGAGTTCTTTGCCATGAAGTGCCATGTTGAACTTCCAGTGACCAGTATGAGAGAGTGAGAGTGATAACAACAAATCTAACATACCTGCTCCCCATTCACACCTGAGACCTTGTAACACCAACGAGTCATATGACATTGAGCTGGGAAAACAGCTAATTGGGCCCAATTTGGACATTTTCACTTAGGGGTGTACTCACTTCTGTTGCCAGCAGTTTAGACATGAATGGCTGTGTGTTGCGTTCTTTTGAGGGGACAGCAAATTTACATTATTGTTCAAGCTCACTACTTTACATTGTACCAAAGTGTCATTTCTTCAGTGTTGTTACATGAAAAGATATAATAAAATATTTACAAAAATGTGAGGGGTGTACTCACTTGTGTGAGATTGTATATACACTTTTATATTTTTTGCATGAAAATAATGTTTTCATATATATGAATATCACCAAGGCATGGTTTCGACGAGCACCTGTCACTTTAGTAATTTTTTGTTTACAACACACTCGTTTACTCTTGCATATGTGCATTGATAGCACTTGTACACACTAGCATTTGCACTATTTGACACTTTAACCTCTTCCTGAACAGTGCACTTTTTGCGATTCAGCACTGCATCGCTTTAACTAACAATTGCACGGTCGTGCGACGTTGCACCCAAACAAAATTGACGTTCTTTTTTTCCCCACAAGTAGAGATTTCTGTTGGTGGTATTTGATCACCTCTGCATTTTTTTTGCGCTATAAACAAAAAAAAAGTGTCAATTTTGAAAAAAAACTCAATATTTTATACTTTTTTCTATAATAAATATGCCCCAAAAATATATAAAAAAAACATGTTTTTCCTCAGTTTAGGCCAATATGTATTCTTCTACATATTGTTGGTAAAAAAAATAAAAATAATTTCAATAAGCATATATTGATTGGTTTGCGCAAAAGTTATAGCGTCTACAAAACCGGGGATAGTTTTATGATATTTTTTTTTATTAGTAATGGCAGCGATCTGTGATTTTTATTAGGACTACGACATAATGGCGGACACGTCGGACACTTTTGATACTATTTTGGGACCATTGTCTTTTATAGAGCGATCAGTGCCATAAAAATGCATTGATTACTGTGTAAATGACACTGGCAGTGAAGGAGTTAACCACTAGGGGGTGATGAAGGGGTTAAGTTTGTCCTAGGGAGGGATTCTAACTGTGGGGGGGTGGGCTACTAGTCACATGAAGGCGATCACTGCTCCCGATGACAGACAGCAGTGATCTCTGTCATGACACAAGGCAGAATGGGGAAATACCTTGTTTAGATAGGCACTTCCCCGTTCTGAGGCTCCATGACATGATCGCCGGGAGACCGGCAGAGATCAAGTCCGCCAGTCCCGGGGGCACGGTCATGCTGTATGTGGCAGGCACACGTGCCTGCGCTCCTCGCCTCTTAAAGGGGATGTACGGGTACGCCCATTTGCCCACTGCTGCCATTCTGCCGATGTATATAGGCGTGAAGTGGTCGGCAAGCGGTTAAACGCTGATTTTTATTATTTTTAATGGGGGTATAATATAGGGATACATAGATTGTCATATAGGGGCATGCAATTATTGTTCCCTAGCAACGCCGCACCTACCCTTCCTTATTTAACACTTGCATTTACATTCCACTTAGGTGGTTGTACCGGTAGGGGCAGCAGTTCTTTTCATTCCATCCCATAAGCGCAGGGCCACCAATATATTTTTCATGTATAATTTACAGTCTCTAAATGGCAATGTCAACATGTTACTTTGCTCAGCATGGGTTAACTACAGGTCTTCATTAAAGATTATAAGTTTCCAGATCCGACAAGCAAGGCTATAATTTCTTTAACTTCTTTTTTGCTCTGTACAGTCGCACAGTTACTCAGGTTAAAAGGAAAAGATATATCTATTCAGGTCAACCAATAGACAAAGTAACCACATTGCATCCTCAGAACCATAAACCCAGATTTGATCTGGAAGACGGAAAAAAAACACTTATCAAGAATGGTCCAATTAGCTCAAACAGGGAACAAATTCCTTTCTTCCTTTGTATACTTATGAGTAAAATTACAAGAAAAGCAAGGCATTTGTTCTGCTGTGAGGAGTCACAAAACAATCTTTGCAACTCACAAATATACAGCTCTGTCCTATTTTCTCTGCAGGCTCTTAGCTCTATGCAAACAGCATACTGCCTCCAGCAGAGATTCTGACTTCTGATTCTTCTAATCGTGGTAAATTGTGCTACATAAGGTAAACCTACACAAAATTGTTTTATGCATGCTCATAGCACAACAATCTCTAGATATAGCCTCTCAAAGTCCTACCATCGCTGGGGAAAAATGCAAGTATCTTGGATTTCAGTACAAATAAATGCATTCTGCAGTGAAACTAAGCAAATTAGTATGGCAATACCCATTGAAAAGCAGAGACTGCTTTCCAAATAAGTTTTTTTTTCTCCAGGCACTGTTTGAGTATGTCAGGCTACTACTCTGTGTACAAAAGCTCTGATGGTGGGTTACTTGGTGTTCTGGGAGCATCCTATCCCGAGCCTATAATTTTACAGGTTGGAGATATTCAACTCCAACGACCAAAATGTCTACAGGATCAAGCTGTATATATATATATATATATATATATATATATATATATATATATATATATATATATATATACACAGCTGAGGCAGTGTATGGTCTGAGCACTGACAGGCTGACTCCCCACCCCTTCAACCTCCCTAGCAATGCTGGCAGCACTCATACATCTATTTCCCAAAGACAACCTCTGGATATGACGCTGAGCACATGCACGCATCGACCATGGCAAAGCTGGTTCTGAATGGAACCTGTCCTGCTAAACCACTCTTGGACAACGCGCTGCAGGCAAGTATCAGGGTCTTGGCAAACTTCGTATAGCCTAGGTCATCTTTATGTAGAGCATCAATTCTTTTTTTCAGATCCTCAGAGTTCTTTGCCATGAGGTGCCATGTTGAACTTCCAGTGACCAGTATGAGAGAGTGAGAGCAATAACACCAACTTTAGCACACCTTCGCCCCATTCAGACCTGAGACCTTGTAACACTAACGAATCACATCACACCGGGGAGGGAAAATGTCTAATTGGGCCCAAGTTGGGCATTTTCCCTTAGGGCTGTACTCACTTTTGCTGCCAGCGGTTTAGACATCAATGGCTGTGTGTTGTGTTATTTTAAGTGGACAATAAATGTATACTGTTATACATGCTGTACACCCACTACATTGTAGCAAAGTGTAATTTTTTTCAGTGATGTCACATGAAAAGATATAATAAAATATTTACAAAAATGTGAGGGGTGTACTCACTTTTGTGAGATACTGTATATATTACTGACAGGGATTTTAACCCTTCCCTACTTCATCTAAAACTTAAAAAAAACAATAACAAATTTTTCCCATGTAATATGTACCTGAAGACAAATTTTTTTTTTTTCTGTTTTGCATAGGTGGAGTCACTCTTAAACCAACCTTGTCGAAGATTACTACCTTTTGTTGCTGTTAAAAAATAGCTCTTTGTTTCACCAAATCGATCTATATTCATTTGGAATGGGATGGACTGGTTTATTGGTTCACTGGTTTATCTAATGAAGAAAGCTGCAGTGTCTGCATCATTTTAAAATGATTATCCCATGAAAGTATCTTACCAAAACATACATTTCTTTTGCAAGGGGTGTCTGAAATATGACTTGTATCTTAGTACTGACTTTTGGGGAAATCCGTGAGACAATCACATAAGCAGGAAATTTCATTTTTGGAGTTCTCTACACCATCTGTGTACAGCACACATCCAAGTTGCCATGTTGCATTGAACTGTGTAGTAATTAAACATTATATTCTCTATTATGTTTTTGTTTTATTTTTTATTTTATTTTTAATAAACTTGAAATTTCCCTTTAAGGGGAATCTCCCTAATGGGGCTGCTTCCTGAAATTTTCAGTCTGCCTCCTAGAACACGTGACAGAGCACATCATGAGATGTAGCTTTCCCAGGATGCATCTGTAAGGTTCTGGCTACATTATCTGTGCCTCACTCAACCAGAAGTGGCAAAACAGCAATTGTAAGTAAAAGCAAAACATGTTTAGCTAATGAATGCAAGATGATTTTACATCATCATGCAGAGCTGTATGCTGATATGATTTGGGCAAAGGATCGTTTTAAGCTTTTAATACAATTATTTAATATTTAAGGTATGTTGCTGGTATATTTTCTTTTACATTTCCTCTTATTGTACTCTCTGAAAACTAAGTTATAATTCAATTAAATACGGTTTCCCATATTTCTCTTGCAACCATTTTCATCCTTTTTTTCTATAGCTTTGCAGTTTTCCATGTCAATGTATTTTGAAATATACTATGCATAATATCATGTTATATAATCTGCTTGCATGTTATCCCTTTTATCAAGTACAATTAGAATCTGTTGCTCTGTGACATTTGTTTTTGTGACTAATATTTATAATGAATGATTACCATGATCACTTTATGGGGTGGGGGTTGGCAACCCATCAATCATGGACAGGTGACAGGTAGATCACAATAAAGTCCCTGTCCTGCTGACCCCGCAAATGCTCCTCCCCCTCGCTTCCTGGATCCCTTTAATGTGCAGCTGTGGGGCAGGGAATGCCTCAGACACCTAGGATGTACCAGCTGTAAGCTCAGGACTCACGTGCCACTGAGTGCCATGTGCTGAACCCTGTCGGCCTTCCTGACCAGTTTATTCAAGTGAGTGTGCTCGTGGGTGACATTGTGCTGAGAGAGGAGGACCAGCGGGATCAGCACACCAGGACAGGTACCTGTGCCACAGCAGCTTTCCTGCGCAGCTCTGCATCAGGAAAACACTTGTACCCTCTTAATTCCCAGTATCTTAACCTTCCCTCTGTGTGCCCTCCTAACCCATAGTACCATGTCCTCCTGAGACATCTGTGTGACCCTCCTGACCCCCAATACCATGTCCTCCTGACACCTCTGTGTGCCCTCCAGACCCTCCAGTACAGTTGCCCTCCAGACCCCCCAGCCCTTCTGACCCCCCTGTATGGTGTCCACCTGAGCCCCAGTTCCATACCCGCCAGACCCCCTGTAGTGTGCCCTCCAGACCATCCAGGTCTGTGCATTCTTAACCTCCAGTACTGTGCCCTCCTGGCAACCCAGTACCATGCTCTCATGACCCTCCAGTACTGTGCCCTCCAGGCCCCCAGCCCTCATGACCCCCAAGTTCCATTTCCTCTAGACCCCCCTGTACTGAACTTCTTCTGACACCCCCCATACCAGGCCCTTCTGACCCCTCTGTACTTTGCCTTTTTGACCCCTGTCCTTTGCCCTATTCTCTGCCCTGCTAACCCTTGTCCTGTACACTGCTTTACATACTACTGACCTTTGTACTCTGCCCAACCTCCTACTCACCTCTGTATACTGTCCTACCTACTACTAACCTATGTACACTGCTCTACATACTACTGGCCTCTGTACACTGCCCTACCTACTACTGACCTCAGTAAACTGCTCTACATAATACAGAGCTCTGTATACTGCCCTACAATATTACTGAGCTCTGTACACTGCCCTACATACTACTGACCGCTGTACTCTACCCAACCTACTACTAACCTCTGTACTCTGCTCTACCTACTACTGACCATTGTATACTGCCCTAACTACTACTTAACCCTGCATACTGCCCTACCAATTACTGACCTCTGGGGGCTTGCTAGTTACCAAAAAAAAGGCAGTGGAAACCTGATGATCTTAGCTGTTATCCATGTTGTCATGTTAGATCTCCGCCTCTCAAAGTTTGCCTACCCCTGCTTTATGGTATATGCACCCAAGGATTGTTGCTTTGCACGGTGAGTCTTTTCCTTGGGTGACAAGTAAATTAAATACATGTATATACAGGGGATTGCAAGAGAATGTTGTTGCAGTTAAAGTTACAGTGAATACACTTTAAACTAATTAATTACTGTACCATTTGATATACCTAATATTGCAGTGCTGACTATTCCCCATTAGTAGCAGGAACTTAAAAGGCAAAAATGGCTCATGCTGATCATTACATGATCTGGAATTGTGTGACCATCACACATCCAACATAAGCAAAAACTGTCAATAAAAAATATAAAAATCGAGTTTTCAATCTGAGATTCCCTTTAAATATTAAAGATGTGTTTGGTTGTAAATCATCTTTAAAACTCTGTTATAAGAAGTAAATAACAGAATAAATATCATCCAGGAACATTAAAGCTTCCTAATATATATCAATTCCACAGTATTAAGAAAGATAACGATGACTTTGCCTGAGCTGGGAATTGCATAATGAAACAGAGTAATATTTTTGCAATATTATGAATCAAAAGTTTTTTGAAAGTTTTAATTAGTATTACAGCAGTAGTTTCAAGCTCTGCGTGTATAGTGAAGATAAACTGCAAAGCTCTTTGTTAATAAATTTATATGCTAAGATTACTTAAAGATAATTGCAGTTTAGTGTTTTCTAAATTAAGGAATCGTTAAAGCTGTGCCGTGACTTGCAGTGCAGTATACAAAATAAAATATACTTGTTGAAAAGCGTGAACAGATTTTTCAGAATATTGTCAACTTCATTCCAGATGTGACAGGCCTTAGGAAAACAAGCAGAGCCATTGTTCAGTATGTTTCACTTAAAAATGTATTCAAATAAAAATGTCCTAATTTTTTATACTTGCAATATAAGAAAACTACTTCTCATCGACATCGAGTCCGTGGGACCCGCGGTCAGACTCATGTAGCTCGCAGCAGGCATGCACCTGCTATCCAAACCTCAGTAAAACTGCGGCGGCTGCTCCACAAGCAGTTAACATTAATATTCAACCCCCTTTACTCTGATGCCCCTAACTAAAATCTGGTGGAACCAACTGCCTTCAGAAGACACCTAAATAGTAAATAGAGGCCCCCCTGTGTGTAATTTCATTTCAGTATAAATATGGCTGTTCTGTGATGCCCTCAGAGATTTGTTAGAGAACCTTAGTGAACAAACAGCATCATGAAGGCAAATGAACACACCAGACAGGTCAGGGATAAAGTTGTGGAAAAGTTTAAAACAGAGTAAGGTTATAAAAAATCCCAAGTTTTGAACATCTTCACTGTTCAAGCCATCATCCGAAAATGGAAACAGTCTGGCACAACTGCAAACCTACCAAGACATGGCCATCCACCTAAACTGACAGGCCGGGTAAGGCAAAGCATTCATCAGAGAAGCAGCCAAGAGGCCCATGGGAACTCTGGAGGAGCTGCCGAGATCAGGTGGGAGAATCTGCTCACAGGACAACTTTTAGTCATGCACTACACAAATCTGGCCTTTATGGAAGAGTGGCAAGAAGAAAGCCATTGTTGTAAGAAAGCCATAAGAAGTCCCACTTGCAATTTGCTATTGGCCATGTGGGGGACACAGCAAACATGAGACCATTGGCCTAAAAGCAAAACGCTAAGTGTGGGGGAAAACTAACACTGCACATCAACCTGAACACACCATCCCCACTGTGAAACATGGTGGTAGCAGCATCATGTTGTAGGGATGCTTTTCTTCAGAAGAGACAGGGAAGTTGGTCAGAGTTGATGGGAAGAGGGATGGAGCCAAATATAGGGCAATCTTGGACGAAAACATGTTAGAGTCTGCAAAAGTCTTGAGACTGGGGCGGAGGTTCACCTTCCAGCAGGACAAAGATCCTAAACATATAGCCAGAGCTACAATGGAATGGTTTAGATCAGGGGTGTCCAAACTTTTTTCAAAGAGGGCCAGATTCGATGAAGTGAACATGTGTGAGGGCCGACCATTTTGCCTGACATTCTTTGAACCATTAAAATTCGGTCATTCAAGCACTCATACCTGGCCCAACAAAAATTCTCGTGCCTTTGTCGCGCTCGTTTGCCTGACACACAGACGAATGCTCTGTTCTTTAGGGATACCGTTAAGTCTTAATGGTACCCCACACATTGGAAACATGGGGTGCTTTTGGTGCAGCGCAATAAAAAAAAAAAAAAAAGCTCTGGGACTTCTTTCCCTGCATTTTTGTGGGTATGGAAGCCCATTGAAATGCATGGGCTGCCCTACACACAGCATGCAGCCATGCAGATGTGAACCAAGGGCTTATTGGAGGGGCAGTAAAACTACATGGTTAAGCTGTTTTTACCACCCCCAACTTCTCCCCCTTTAGCTGCAGAGGGAGCAGCTGGGGGTGTACACATGCTGTGGCTGCAGCTGGAGGTATGCTCAGGGTGAATGGGCCTGCACTGCAACTACCCCGCAACTGTGTAGACTGCACAGTTGCGGTATAGTGATGCTACATTTACGGGCTTAAAACAGGTGGTGAGGAGGCAAGATAATGCCTCTTTACCACCTTTCAAATGGCTCTGAAAAGCGATCTGTATATGGATTGCTTTTCAGAGGAGCAGCAATCCTGGCTGCTATCACACACACAAGCACCACAAAAGCAGTTCTGATGGTACAAGAATGGGGGGGGGGGGGGTCTGGATTAAAAGTAACACACATGCATACACATACACACAGACATACACACATACAGACACATGCATACACATACAGACACATGCATATACTTACATACATACAGACACATGCACACACACACATACAGACACATGCACACACATACATACATACAGACATACACGCACATACAGACATACATACACACACACACACACACACACACACACACATACATGCACACAGATACATACAGACACACATGCTGCACACACATACAAACACACATACATGCACACACATACAGACAGACATACACGCACATACATACAGACACACATGCACATACGCATACATACAGACATACATGGACACACACACACATGCAATCATACATGCACAGACACACACACACACACATGCACATACAGACACACACACACACATACATACATACATACAGACAGACATGCACACACACACACATATAGACACACATGCACACACATACATACAGACATGCACACACATGCACAGACACACATACATACAGACACACATGCACACACACACACATACACACATGCACACATACATACAGACACACATGCACACACATGCATACAGACAGACATGCACACACATACATACATACAGACATGCACACACACACATACAGACAGACATGCGCACACACACACACATACAGACACACATGCACACATACACATACAGACACACATGCACATACATACAGACAGACATGCACACATATACATACAGACACACATGCACACATACAGACACACATGTACACACACATGCACACACACACACATACACATAAATAAAGCCTTTTTAAAACGAATCTAACTTGTAGTACAGTACCTTTCCATTCCATTTCCTCATTCAGCCGGGTACTGCACTGTAGGGGGAAGCAGAGAGCACAGCACACTCCTCTGCACTTTACTTTCACTTTTGAAGCCGACGGAGCTTCACACAGTGCCGGGGATCGGCTCATTTGACAGCCCTGATCCCGCAGCACACCAGGCGGGCCGTTCAAAACCGGACTGCGGGCCGCGATTGACCCGCGGGCCGGACTTTGGACATGCCTGGTTTAGATCAATGCATATTCATGTGTTAGAATGGCCCAGTTAAAGTCCAACCCTAAATCCAATTGAGAATCTGTGGCGAGACTTGAAAATTTCTGTTCACAGATACTCTCCATCCAATTTGACAGAGCTTGAGCTATTTTGCAAAGAAAAATGGACAAAAATTTCACTCTCTAGATGTGCAAAGTTGGTAGAGACATCCCCAAAACAACTTGCAGCTAGAATTGCTGCAAAAGGTGGTTATACAAAGTCTTGGCTCAGGGGGGCTGAATACAAATGCATGCCACACTTTTCACATATTTATTTGTAAAAAAAAATTGAAAACCATTTATCAATTTCTTTCTACTTCCCAATTATGTGCCACTTTGTGTTAATCTATCACATAAAACCTCAATAAATAAATTTACATTTTTTGGTTCTAACATGGCAAAATGTGGAAAATGTCAAGGGGTATGAATACTTTTTTCAAGGCACTGTACATGGTAAGCTATGTATTAAGAATAAGAAATAAATATATATTTTAACCACTTCCTGCCCGCCATACAGCAGAGAGATAGCCGGAAAGTGGTTCTATTATCCTAGCTGGGCGCCATATGATGTCCAGCAGGATAAGCCGATTGTGCGTGCATGGCAATCGGAGGCGCGGCGTGTTGATCTGATACACTGCATCTCCAATCTAGGTAACGAGCCTCTGGCGCAAGCTTTTTACCATGTGATCAGCTGTGTCCAATCACAGCTGATCACAGCGATAACCAGGAAGTGCCGGTAATCGGCTTTCCTCAGTTCCTTGTCAGCGCGGGTAGACGATCGGCTGCTTTCCTTTCCTGTTTTGACAGGGGGGTCTGTGCTGATAATCAGCAATTGATTATCAATGCAGACCCATCAGCAATGCCCAATCAGTGCCCACCTGTACCCACATTGTATGCCAATCAGTGACCGTCAAAGAAGGAGAAAACTTGCTTATTTACAAAATTTCATAACAAAAACAAAGAAATGTATTTTTCTTTTTTTTTCAAAAATGTCGGTCTGTTTTTATTTGTAGCGCAAGAAATAAACAAACCAGTGCTGATCGAATACCACCAAAAGAAAGCTCTATTTGTGTGGAAAAAAATGATGAAAAGTTGTATATGGGTACAGTGTCGCATGGCTACGCAATTGTCATTCAAAGTGCAACAGCACTGAAAGCTGAAAATTGGCCGGGGCAGAAAGGGAGTATAAGTGAGCAGTATTGAAGTGGTTAAAAATATATATTAGCTAAAGTAAGCGGCGGCGGATGTTTTTACGAGGAGCTCCGGGAACCCTGAGATTAATCCGTCACTATCCGAGCATATAAACAACCTTACAGTGCTAAAAAAAACTCACCAGCCTGCTCAGCTCAGTCCCCTGCAGTGTCCTGTGTCGGTATTTTGGGGCAAATCTACCCGTGGACGCCCGACAGATGCTGCCTCCGGACACCCGTGGCTGCCGCCATTTTGCCAGCCTGAGGCCTCCTGGAGGGCCTGTGTGTCTGATGTGAGAGGGGAGGCCGCTGGTGCACACAGACTGCCTGCTCACCCTGTGTAGGCCAGGGACTTGGGACTTGAGACCTGCGGCCAGCTTGAGTCGCATCTAGACATCCACTGGACTCTCATCTGGATTCGATTGATCAATCTCTTTAGGAGTCTCCCTGGGTAAAATATATAATGTCCGAGCAGACATGCTTGTCTGAGCTCCTCAGGACAGGATCAAATCGCCCCTAATCTATAAGGTGCAGATCCCCATTTCATACCCCTCTGCACCTCTCTTAACAAGGGGGCCATTCCATAGTGTCTGGGGGAGAAATCGACTGGCTGGAACCCCAGAAAAAAGCGGCCGGACCGGTGCCGCAGACTGAGCCGAGGCCGGGGACTCACCTGGAGAACCTACCCGCGGCCTCACAGGGCCAGTGCAGTGCCCATTCGGACACCGGAAAAAACACCACAGACCCCATGTAAAGATCCTCCTGAGGGACGTGGCCTAGACATGGCTGGTTGAGGCTGGATTTTACAAGAGCCCCCGGCCTGAACCCTCACTTCCCAGCAAATTGTACCTCTAAACAGGTATGAGCTCAGCTAAAAAACACAGGACCAGAGCAGCAACACGGGGGACCCCATCAGGCAAAAACTCCGTGAAAAATCGACCGCAATTTCAGACTGTTACAGGAAAAAACACCCGGAGCCAGAGTAGCGGCACCACGAGGCCCAACAGGCGGAGCCACACAGAAGGCCCACACCTCAGACGCTGGTGAGTTCCTGCCCGAAAACCCAGACACCAACTGACGGCTCCCCAGACAGCCTCACTGATCTCCAACAAGCCACAATGTCTTCCCCCCAACACCCAGATACCTACTCACTAGACCAAGACATCACAGATGCTGCAGGCTCTCCCAACCCAGTCAGCCATTGAAGCCCTGATCCTCCGCCTAGAAGAGACCCACAGGAGAGACATACAGGAGGTGAGGGGAGAAGTGTCCAGCCTGGCAGACTGGGTGAAGACCGGGGAGACAGTGGTATCCTCTCTAGAGGTTCGGGTAGTGGCACTAGAACAATCCCGCGATCATCACCAGGACACCGCTGTGGTACTTCAACTGCACCTGGAGGATATTGAGGACCGGAGCCGCCGTAATAACCTGCAGCTCCGCAGTATCCCAGAGGCAGCGGAGATAGAGGATGTGGGGGCAACGGTCAGCGAGATCTTCCGGACCGTGCTAGAGGATCCAGAGGCTGCTATCATTCTAGACAGAGCACACAGAACCTTGGTCCCCAGACCTGCCGATCCAAGCAGGCCATGGGATGTGATCTGCAGACTGCAGCGCTACACCCAAAAGGTAGAAAACCTGAGGCGTGCATGGGAGCGTGGAGATATAGAGGTGGGCGGATCGCAAGTCAGAATTCTGCAGGACCTGTCCAGATCGACTCTCAGATGTGGAGCCCTGCTGCGCCCTCTCCTTCATCTGGCCAAACAGAACGGCTTTACCTACTGCTGGGGTTATCCTCTCTCAGTGACCTTCCGTAGAGATTCCGAGGCCTTTACACTCCAAACCACCACAGACCTACCAGCATGTTTCTGCTTTCTCCACGCGGAGCCAATACCAGTACCTGACTGGCTTCAGATCCTCCCGCGCTAAATGGGCAGATCGGGCGCTTCAACATACCGTGGTCCCCTACCACCTCACCAGCAAGGAGGCAGACGGAGGCACCGGCCCGTGTCCGGAGGAGCGGCACGTGAGTAGGCCCTGGGCCACCCATCCCTGACAGTTACACTCCCATCTGCCTTAGTGGAAACACCCCGGACTGAGTGAACAAAGTTTGCTGTAATCCTGCAGATTCTCAAGTCAAAGACCCCCCGCTGAGATCCCCCACATGGTGCTCTCTCGGCCCCTCTCACTCCCCTGAGGGCAACATCTGTTAGTGCTACCCATGAGAAACCCCCTGGAACTGACAATCAGACCTGTGGCCTGTTTTACCCTCAGCAGATCTGATGAGTCTGTTGACAGACACCTAAGCACATGGAAGGACTGCCCGGATCTCCATTGAACTACCCCAGGGACAAGGAACATCCCCTGACTAGCCCACCATGCCATATTGCCGGGATACAGGCAAACAGAAAATTGCAGCACACCACCGCTCCAAGGAGACATGGAGTAAAACTGTGAGCAAACCAAATGATCTGTCGCAATAAGAGGGGAGGTGCTCAACGTGTACCTATACCTTGGGAGGAAGAGGCTTTCTGGGAGGGGGGGATGGTCAGACACCCCGCTTAACCAGGACAGAGAAATTCCTCCACCCCTTTTATTTTGGGTATTATTTTTTATTTTTATCTTTGAGCAATGATGGGAATACAGGGGATGTAGAAGGGCAGCACTCCTATGCACACCAACACATTACCACCTGGAAGAAAGCCACGATGCTGACCCCACCCCCCCCCCCCCCCCGCCTGGGGTCGCTGTTTGCTACACCCACGAGGGGGGATACCAGGACCGCTCAGAAACTCATAGGGCTACACTTGACTGCAAACCACTGTTTCGCAGTACAGTAGCCAGTGGGGGCGATAGGGGCTAAGACCCCTAGATCCAGGGATGGGGAATATACCCAATTGTATACAACATACTGCTCCTTAATACATACATGCCAATGACAATTGCACTGTATTTGCTGTACCCGTTCTGTTTCCTGTTAAAGTTAGACTGCTAAATATGAGCCATTATCCCTGTTTATTATTTTTCTGAATGTTCACTCATAATTAGTTACTGTAGTCTGCCTGTCTCACCATACCGATACCTGCATGATACACTCACACAGGTTGCCTGGGGGGGGAGCCAACTCCACCTAATCTATCCTAACCCACTACTACTCTCTCCCTCAACCCCCCTTTCTCCACCATACAAACTTCTCTAACCCCCCAAACCTCACCTCGAACATGGACATCCTCAACATAATTTCCCTTAATGCAAAGGGATTAAACACACCCGAAAAACGACGGATGCTACTTCATGATATGCGCCGCGCCAGGGCAGACATATTCCTACTGCAGGAGACACATTTTAGAGAGAATAACCTCCCGCTACTTAAGAATAGACACTAGCCTTTGGCTTACCACTCCAATTACACTGAAGTCAAGACCAGAGGGGTAACTATCCTATCTACTAGAGTGCCCTGGACGCTCATAGTCTCTCAGACAAAGAGGGCCGCTTCCTATATCTAAAGGGACTGATCAGGGACAGGAAGGTGACCCTGGCAAACCTATACGCCCCAAATGAACACCAAGATGTATTCCTAAAGAGGCAGCTAAACCATCTCATGCATTTCTCAGAGGGACAGCTAATCATGGGGGGGACCTGAACACACCCCTGATCCCAACAGAGGATACCTCCTCTGGTACTTCCTCCACCACACGAGACATGCGCAAACGTACTGGCCTAACATTTTACTCCGCACAACTGGTTGACACCTGGCGCCTCTTCCATCCGGGAGAGCGCGACTGCACATTTTTCTCAAAACCACACCAGACCTACTCACGCATTGACTATTTCCTAGTACTCCACAGACAACCCCACGTGATCCAGGAAACCACCATTGGTTCGATTACATGGTCGAATCACGCCCTGATCAGTATGCGCTACACCCTATCAGATACACAAACAAGACAGCGGCCACAATGGAGACTTAATGAAAGCCTAATACAGAACCCTGAAGTCCTAACTGACATAGTTAAGGAATTGGGACACTATTTTGATGCCAATGGTACCCAAGACGGTGACGCACAAGTGGTGTGGGAAGCCCACAAAGCCGTTATCAGAGGGGTCCTCATTAAACACGGCGCCAGATTAAAACAGGCAAGGTCCACACAACTAGACACACTTCTCACCAAACTCCAGGCCTTGGAGTTAATCCATAAAATGAACCCGACCAGGCAACTTGGGATCGAACTTAACACAGTCCGCTCACAAATTACCAATCTCCTTCAATTTAAGGCTAAAGCTGCACTGCAAATCTGCCGTAGGAAAAATTATGAATCAGGCAACAAATGCGGGAAACTTCTGGCCCAAACACTGCAAACACAACAGGCAGCATCCTACATCCCACACATCAAGACCACCACGGGACTGAAAAGGTCATTACCCCAACAAATCACACAGGAGTTTAAAACCTACTACAGCTCCCTGTACAACCTAGCCACGACGCCACCCACAGCAGCGACTACGACAGAATATCTAGACCAATCCCAAATGCCCTCGCTATCAAAGGAGACACAAGAATCCCTAGAAGAACCCATCACATTACTTGAAATTTAGCACTAAAAAACGCCAAGCCAGGCAAAGCCCCGGGCCCAGATGGTCTCACTGTCTCTTACTACAAGACCCTACTCCCAGCCCTAGGCCAACACCTAGTGTCACTATTCAATGGACTAGGAACAGGGAAGGCTTTCCACTACACTACACTACAAACACAAATCTCGGTCATTCCTAAGAAGGGCAAAGACCCGGCCCAATGAGTTAGCTACCGCCCGATCTCCCTCCTAAACACTGACCTGAAAATCTACACCAAAATCCTGGCCTCCAGATTACAACAACACCTGCCCCAACTCATCCACCTGGACCAAGTGGGCTTTGTCCCAACCAGGGAGGCTAGAGACAACACCACCAAAATCCTCAACCTAATACACATAGCGGTCAATAGTAAAATGCCAAGTATATTCCTGGGAACAGACACCGAAAAGGCGTTCGACCGGGTAAACCGGTCATTCATGTTCGAGACGCTGAGATATAGAGGTCTGGGGAATAGGATGCTAAACTGGGTGGCCGTGGCTTACAAGGCACCATCGTCCAGAGTAAGGGCAAACAGTGTACTCTCTGAGACGTTCCCGATCACGAACGGGACTAGGCAAAACTGCCCCCTCTCGCCCTTGCTATTCGCCATGACCCTAGAACCCTTCTTGTGTCACGTCCGATTAAATCCAGACATCACCATTATAGGAGCTAATGAAAAATGACACAAAGTATCGGCATATGCTGATGACCTCATGTTCTCCCTCTCAAACCCCTCAACCTCCCTACCACACCTCCTATGGGGAGTTCGACATTTACGGCCATCTCTCTAACTTAAAGATACATTTTAACAAATCAGAGGCTATGGGCATAGGGATACCGAAGCCACAGCTTAAGCGACTTAAAGACAGCTTTAATCTGAAATGGACTGACTCAGCCCTGAAGTACCTAGGCACTTACATACCCACCTTAATACCCCAACTGTTTAAGCTCAACTTCCCCCCATGCTGAAAGCAGTTCAAAAACTACTTAACGAATGGGGAGACAGTCTCCACTCATGGCTCGGCAGCTGCAACATCCTCATGATGTCAATACTCCCCAAATTCCTCTATCTCCTTCAAGCCTTGCCAATTCATATACCCGGGGACTACTTTAAACAAGTCCACTCCACATTTACCCGGTTTCTTTGGGCAGGGAAACACCCACATCTAAATAGGAAATTACTTTCCCTACCAAAAGTACACGGAGGCCTGGCAATGCCTGACGTCCGCATATACTACCACGCAGCACACTTTAGCAGACTGTTGGACTGGTGTTGACATAAAGACACCAAATTGTGGACGCAACTGGAACAGGACCAAAGCGACATACCACTCCACAGAGTCCCCTGGTGTCACAGCACTCCACCCGAGATCAAATGCCACCCCCTGATAGGCAACACCGCTAATATATGCTCGCAACTAATGGCAAAATCATGCTTCACAACCCGCAACTCCCCCTTACGACCCATCATAGGCCATCCTCAGTTTGAACCGGGCTTACACGATAAGAAGTTCCATGATCTTCAAGTAGCAGGACTATACCAGGCGTCCCACTTCAGCACCTTGGGGAGGTGGAGGACGTACACGGAACTGTCAGACCCCAACGGCCCATACAAATTAGACTTCATGAGAGCCTTACAACTCAGCCACTTTCTCAGCAGTCTCCCGCCCCCCCCACCCTCAATCACTCACAACAACCCCTCACAACCCTGGAGGAGCTTTGTACAGAGACAGGTGTGCTCACACATACACTATCCCTGACGTACGCCATCCTGAACAAACCGTTGAGGGACTACCAACCCCAATCCCTCACCAAATTGGAAAGAAACCTTAACTGCCATTTCAATGACAATAAAAAACAACACATAATCAAATTTACTCACCAATCCTCCCTATGCGCCAAAACCCAGGAAACAAACTACAAGATCCTTACATGTTGGTACAGGACCCCTGCCCTATTACACAAACTTTTCCCAACAACCTCAGACCAATGCTGGCGGTGTCAGACAGAGGAGGGCACCCTCCTACACATATTCTGGTCATGCCCCCGACTACAGAACTTCTGGGGAGAAGTCCGACGTATAACCCAAACATTCACAGATCGCACGGTGCCTGACGAACCGGCCTACTTTCTTCTACACACGACAAAAATACTGGCACGAGTATACAAAAAATCTGTGATCTGACATCTCTTAGACGCAGCCAAGGCCTGCATCCCACTAAACTGGAAGTCTCCACACCCACCGACTGTTGTCTAATGGCTACGAAAAGTAGACAAGATTAGCCGGATGGAGGACTTGATTCTCACTAATCAACACAGACAGGAAACATATTCCCAGACATGGCAGCTATGGAATACATTTAGATACTCTGACGAGGGACAAAGCCTCAGAGGGACTGACTAACAGCCTGTCCAATCGACTCATCCTATCCCGCTCCTACCTTGTCTACTGACTTCAAATGGGCCCGAGAGGTGGGACACTGCCCAGATGGGATAAACACACAATTATATGCTCGAATACACCTCACCTACCAATCCCCCCCCCCCATTACCCCCTACATCCCCACCCCACACTCATCTCTTACCTTTCTGCTCTCATGGGCTCCGCCCTGTCTTTTCAACCCCTACGGTGCCTTTCCTCTGTTTTCTTACTATACATAAAAAAAAAGGAAACACTAGAAGGGAGGCTGAATCCACAGGACTAGTGAAACTCAACACTTCCATTTCCCAGACCCACCAAATCACATCTAACAGACAGAACCGCTAAGGTCCCAAATAGAATATACACCCGCATAGTATCCCACACACTGAAACCTTTTTAACATTCTGTGCGGGCGGGAATCTCACCTGTATAGAAGTATCTTTGAATGTAACACTGTTTAAGCATTATTTCTGTTATTGAGGTCCTTGTGGACCGGTCTTCCTGTCTTAAATAAAAAAAAAAAATATATATATATATATATATATATATATATATATATATATATATATATATATATATACACACACACACACATATATATATATATTAAAAAAATCTAATATTAAAAATGGCACACAGTATATGTACAAATCAACTACAAAAAGGGCAATGAACAGCTATAATTATACAATTGATACGAAAAAGGAATTATAAAAAGATTATATATATATATATATATATATATATATATATATACTCTCGAAATGGGTAAACCAATAAATAAACAAATGTATAATGGAATACATGAATAAAAATAAATACATTAAAATAATTGGATAACTATCCTCATAAGCTCACTGTATGGATTAAAGGAATCAATGGATATATAATACAGCGTTGGAAAGGAATGAAAACTATTTAATACCATTGAATCAGGAACGGATAGAAGTCACAAGACTGATATATATTGCTGATGAGAAAAGGTATTTAGCAGTTTTTCTTTACTAAAATAATTGCATTTCCATGTACTGTGTATTGTGGGAAACCAGATATAGTACATGCAGGCTCCTGCATTTAGTAACAGTTTAAGAATTTTGGACTTCTGGCATATTCACAACCAAAGGAGGAATTGGTGAACATGCATTGCCCGTGTTGAGTTTATATAAAGTATATTTGATAGGGTGGCTTTGTAGCCAACATAATCACACCAAATGTATGATGTTGCAGCTATAAACATTTTTTAATCCCCTATTCTGATGCAATCAGTACATCACTTACTACCTAGTATAGCATCAGAAACCATGCATATTGTAACACATGAACTGTCTACTGCAAAGATGTACACATTTATATTTCTAATTTACAAAGCAAAAAATAACCAGCACACTACTCTAGGGCATTGAACACCTGATCTATGCAGTATTAAGCACAATAATATGCCTAATGCAATGGTACAACATTTTACTCAACTGGTAGGCAGGCACTGTATATGTAAACTATTATTATTATAGAGGATTTATATAGCATCGACAGTTTATGCAGTACTTTACAACTTGAGGGTAGACAGTACAAATACAATACATTTAATACAGTAGGAATCAGAGGGCCCTGCTCGTTAGAGCTTAACCACTTCCCGACCAGCGCACGACGATGTACGTCGACAGCATGGCACGGGCAGGCATATTGGCGTACATGTACGTCCAATATTCGTTGCCGCCGTGCCATCGGGAGCGCGCCGCCGGCGGCGCGCTCCCGCGCTGGTCGGGACCCCCGTGAGTCCGGTCGCGGGACCCGCGGACTCGATCGCCACGATCGTCTCACGGAGCGGCCGAATGGAGGAAATGCTGTATAAACAACATTTTCCCATTCTGCCTAGCAACTAGTGACGCTGATCTTTGCTCCATGTGATTGGAGCAGAGATCAGTGTACACTAAATGAAAGCCCAACCCCCCCACAGTTAGTAACACACCCCTAGGAACACTTAACCCCTACACTGCCACCCACAGGTTAACCCTTTCACTGCCAGTGTCATTTACACAAGAATCACTGCATTTATATAGCAGTGATTACTGTATAAATGACAATGGTCCCAAAAATGTGTCAAAAATGTCCGATGGGTCCCCGACAATGTCGCAGTCACAATAAAAATCGCAGATCGCCGCCATTACTAGTAAAAAAAAAATAATAAAAAATTATTAATAAAAATGCTATAAAACTATCCCTATTTTGTAAATGCTATAACTTTTGCGCAAACCAATCAATAATTGCTTATTGCGATTTTTTTTACCAAAAATATGTAGAAGAATACGTATCGGCCTAAATTGAGGGGAAAAAATGTTTTTTTATATATTTTTGGGGGATATTTATTATAACAAAAAGTAAAAAATAATGCGTTTTTTTCAAAATTGTCGCTCTATTTTTGTTTATAGCGCAAAAAATAAAAACCGCAGGGGTGATCAAATACCACCAAAAGAAAGCTCTATTTGTGGGAAAAAAAGGACGTCAATTTTGTTTGGGAGCCACGTCGCACGACCGCGCAATTGTCAGTTAAAGCGACGCAGTGCCGAATCGCAAAAAGTGGTCTGGTCTTTGACCAGCAAATTGGTCCGGTCTGAAAGTGGTTAAAATCTAAGACTATTAATAAACGATGTATAGTGCAATAGTGCTTAAAGGGGTTGTAAAGGTTTGTTTTTTATTTGTTAAATAGGTTCCTTTAAGCTAGTGCATTGTTGGTTCACTTACCTTTTCCTTCAATTTCTCTTCTAAATGTTTTTTTCTTTGTTTTCTTTGTCTGAATTTCTCATTTCCTGTTCCTCCTCAGTAAGCTGTTCAGTAAGCTGTTCTGGCTGACTAAACACCGCTCGGATGATGGTGTGAAGTTTACTGAGGAGAAACAGGAAGTGAGAAATTCAGACAAAGAAAAATAACATTTAGAAGGGAAATCGAAGGAAAAGGTAAGTGAACCAACAATGCACTAGCTTAAAAGAACCTATTTAGAAAATAAAAAACAAAGCTTTACAACCCATTTAAATCAGACATATTATATTTAAAAAATCCATAGATTAGCCCCTTAGATCTAGGACAAGTTTCACAAGAATGCTTTTTGTATCTTTTTAACAGATATTGTAAGTCAAGAAAGTGGGAAAACAAGCTTTGTAAATCAAATGTATTACCTGTCTTGTTCTTCTATTCTCATAATATATGCATCAAATCATCCAACGGATAGCAAAGGGTAGGTAGAAGGGTTAAACTTGATTACGTTATCTTTGATAAAGTCAAACTGAAAACCTTCTTACAAATCTATGTGTGTTATAAATCTAGATTTAAGTACAAGATCAAGAGGAGTTTTTCCTCTTCATGAGATAAAAAGGTATTAATCAATAGTAAACTTGAAATGTCAAACTCAAAGTGGAACTAAACCCTTCTGTTCCCTACAGTCAAGGAAGCTGCCATCGAAAGCTGGCTACACACTATACAACTTTTGTTCACTTTCCTTTAGATGTACCTTCAACTATGTATTTCAAGGACCAGCCTAATTGCATACAAATTGAAAGTGTTTAGGTTTGACCTCATATTATATGGTTTTGGTAAATCTAAAGGAAAAAAATCTAAAGAAAGTTGTATACTGTGTATCCAGCTTTAGCCTGTGCTTGATCTGCATTTGACACCGCGCTGCACATGTGATCAGTTATGACACAAATAACTGATCACATGTGCAGTTATTTGACAGTTTGGTTGAGGAAATAAGTGGTAGGTGCCCCGCGGCCTCACATATTCCTCCAGACACCGCCGGAATCACACAGGCTCTCCTGTGAGGGAGAAAGTGCCTGTCAGCTCCTGCACGGGAATTTCTCTCCCCTCCACTTCAGTGAAATTTAATGCAAGTGGCTCTTGCAGGGACACGGGCAGCCATCCATTCTGCTCCCTCCCCTGCATCTTCATTGGCAGGGAGAGGAAGCCAATGAGTAATAGACTCAAACAGCTGCAAAGGTCTGGGACATGTAGTTCCCTAAAAAAAGGCCTCATAGTCTTGTAGGGGCATGGAACTACAAAGCCCAGCATGTTCTGGGTGCAAAAGAACCAAGGACACCATCTTGTTTGCCTGAGGGGAGTCTGCCACCATGAGGCAGGAGAAGATACTGGACCTAGGGGAGAGGGGGTGCCTCCCGGGTTTAGTCCACCAGGTATTCACTGGCAGTCGCTGACATCCTGCCTGAGAGAGGTGGATCCCAGGTGCATATTCAGGCGCAACCTGCACCGACAGCATAAAGCGTTCCAGTGTGAGGTGACCAGTCATGTTACCAGAAGAGCCTGCCTGTTCCAGGACATTCATTTGGGCTTTGACTGCAGGATTGGTGAGAAACAAGGACACTGCACACAGAGTTACTTCACTTTGCCCACACTTACCAGAACCTAGATCTCATTGAAGCCCTGTAAAGCAGTAACAGTGTCCGTCTTGCTATCTGGATACTGTCAGCATACCACAGTTGCACTTTTTCAAGCAGGAGTTTAAGTGCACCAACTAAAGTGACAAGCCAAAGATCCAAGGCCTCGCCCCTCTTCGAAGGCACTAAAGTTACTGGTGCTATACGGGCACGCACACACATACTCAGGGCTCTGTTCTGGTATAAAGTTGCCATCTTGTGATTCGCTGTTATTGAAGTGTTTGACTCTGCTTTTGGGTTATTCGCAGTTGTGGAATCCCTTGAAAGCAGCCTGATATAATATATTGCGTTATATTGCTCCTGATCTCAGTTATTGCTCTTCAGTTGATTTACTTGAAATATACTTCTACTGTCTGTTACTTTTCCACAGAAACCTTACAGTAAAGACAAATACTGTGTTTTATCATAATGTGTGTGTTTATAATTGGTCCTTGCACTTACACTATTGGCAGGTGTGCCAGAGGGGCTAAGACTGTTCTTGGAGTTGACAGACAGAGTACGGAACAAAATATACTTAAGCGGCTCCTTTGAGGGAATCGCTACATAAGCGATTGTGAGGCCGCGTACACACGCGGGGACTGTTCGCCCAACTTTGTCCGTCAAACAGTTTCGGCAAACAGTCCGCTCAAAATTAGCATGGACGGACATGGCCACACACGACGAACGAACAGTTTGCTGAAACCGTGCGCGATGACGTGAACGGCACGTACGACGGGACGAAAAATACGACGTCCTATACACTGCATTATAACTTTCGGCGTGTTAAGCCTTTCTGAGCATGCGCAGAACTTAGTTTGTCGAACAAGCCTACACACGGGCGGACTGTTCGCTCAAACAAGGTTTCAGCGGACAGTTTTACGGAATTTCCGAAAAACCTTGTTCGTCAAACTGTCCGCTGAAACTGTCCGCTGAAAGCCCACACACGAGCGGACTGTCCGCCCAAACACTGTTCAGCGGACAAAGTTGGGCGAACAGTCCGCCCGTGTGTACGCAGCCTGACAGTTATCATTCACATCATTCCTTGAATGTAGCGGTTTTGGGAAATAGTGAAATCAGTGGGTTTAGTTCCACCTTAACAATGCCCCAATAGGCTGTGAAAGTCCCAGTTAATTCCAAAACACAGCATTAACACATCCCAAGGTCAAAGAAAAATAATGGTGGTCATAAGCAATTCAATTATCAGGCAATTTTGCAATTTAATACACATAGCTAAACTGTAAATTTTCTTTACATAATAATATAAACTAAAACATAAGAGCCCCATTTATTTTCATATCCACCCTTGTTCCAGCAAAAATGGCATTTAATTAGTCATACAGGATGCTCTTGACAGACGTTCCAAATGAAGTATGGTCCCATATTTGTTATGTGCAAATAATGTATATTTTAAGATAGAGACAGACAGAGAAAGATATCCTACATTTGCCCAGAACCTGTATTATTAAAAAATTGAAGTTTAAGTGCCAAAAAAATAAAAAATTATATTCAGAAAGAAAAAAGGATGGCATTTACATGAGCCATGTTTCAGTAATTGGAATATTTTACCTTTATTCAGCAGCAAAAGTCATATTATATATCAAAATAAGTGATTTTCTTTGCAGGAAATTATCCTCTTAAGTGTTGTGAAACTGTTAATGCATCACAGTCGATGTTTCTCAATGATGGCTCTCTGGACACTATTACAGTACAGGCTAAAAGTGTAATGCCTTAGTACTACATGGCCATTTTGAAAGTATAATCCACTCATTGATCTTCAAATGGCCACAGTACATTTTTGCTTTGAAAACACCTTGCATTTTCCTTTCTGAGTAAAATGTCTCAGTCCCTTAATAGTGCAACAAAAAAGCACAATATCTACCAATACTTTGTTATACACATTTTTTAGCTATATTTTAGCCAATCATTATTTAAATAGCTAAACACTGAGTGAGGAGATTGCCAACTTTCACAAACCTTGGTAATTAGCTCCTCAGAAATCACAAAAAATGAATCGCAAGGGTAGTTTATATTACAGCTTCCCGTGCCTTCAAATTGCTCTTCCAGAAACAACATTGTGGATTTGTAATACATTGCAGTTGGAGGGAACGGGGCTCACCAACAGCTATATTTTCAACTCAATATATTTTCAATACACTATAAAGGGAAAAGTACTGTAAGTCAATAGCCCTCCAATCTATTGATTTCAGGTACATAAAGACAGGTTTTGATGAGTTTGTATGGTGAAACTCGAGTAGCCCACACAAGGCCCCAACCATATACCCCTTTGAACACCTCTGGGATTAATTAAAAAACAGACTGTGAGCCAAGTCTTCCTGTCCAACACAACTACTTGACCTCACAAATACTCTTTTGGCTAAATGGGCATACACTCATTTTTGTGGAAAGCCTTCTGAGAAAAGTGAAGGCTGTCATAGCCACAAAGGTGGGGCAACACCAGACTAACGCTCCTGATTTTGGAATGCATTATCCAACAAGCTTATATGGAAGTCATAGATATATATGTGCAGATGAAGAGAAAGGGTCTTGTCTGGATGTTTTCTGTGTGTTTTTAACTGCATACACTACCATATAGCCAAGATTTGTGGTCAATTAACCATCACTGCCATATAAGCTTACACAAACACTGAGCAGGATAGCGATTTTCAAGGTACTATATGAATTGTCCAGACAAAAGTGTTACAATTATAGCATTTATTACAAATTCATTTTAAAATCCATAAGCTCCTTGAGGGTAGGGACTGATGTGAATGTACAATGTATATGTAAAGCGCTGCGTAAATTGATGGCGCTATATAAGTAACTGAAATAAATAAATAAAATAAAATAATAAATTACCAAAAGGTTTATATGTTATCATCCTCTGGATTTAATGGTTATTGAGGTCCTTTATACATGTTCTTCTACTTGTTTTGCCGCTTGGCTTTTTTTCAGCAAACATGCATATAGGATACTAGAAAAATATAACTTGATAAGATATACAGCATTTATTAATTGATTGATGAAGTGATATTCCCATGTGATGTATTTATTTTAATTAATTCATTCTGTAAATCTTACTAATATATGTGTATATTTTGCTAATATCTCTATGTATATTTCCTATGTATATTTCCTGAAGCAGCCAAGCAGAACGTATTTGTCTGTCTGACTGGGCCCCTTATATGTTGAATCACACAAGGCCAAACATTTGAGAATATGTGTGTATTTGTATCCAAACTCAGTGAAGCCCTTTATGAAAAAGTATATACACAGGACTGGATAACTGATGCTATGACCTCAAAGTCTTTATTTGAAACACTTATGCATATACTGACACTGTGTGCCTGGTAAAGCGGCCTTACAATATTGTATAATAATAAACTAATACGAAAAGGGCCATACACATCACACTGTTAAGATGCTTTGAAAAAAAAGAAAGAACATAAGCTTCCCGTTGGCATTTCCAGTCCATTTACTTTATCTAAATGCATAAGTAATATGTGCCAAATGGACTACAGAATGCAAATAGAAATTTACTCTGGTAAGTGAAGGAGATACCAACAGTGAATGTAATGATGTAAATTTAGAAATAAACACTACTCGTAGCAGCTGAATACAATTAATGCAGACATAATGCTAACTGGAAATTATGGTTTACAGTAGGGCTCTACAGGACATAAAAGACAAAAATTCTGGTATCCAAGTAAAAAGCCATATTGTGCAGTTGGCCAATATTCAGGAAACTCTGACATTCCCTTTTAACCTTTTTTTGTTTATTAACTATACCGTTCATATTTTATACAAAGCAAATTAAAACTGCACAGGTATTTTTCTACGTTTATATGGGCCAAACACTTTAGTCCTCATAAAATCATCATAAATCATTAAAGCCAATCTTGAAATGCAATGCAAGGGCTGCATATGATTTCCCAATCCCCTTCCCCCTCTATACATTCCCTGCTAATAGTAAGAACAAAGGTTTTCTGAAAAGAAAAAAATTGTTATATAGTATATATACCATACCACCATTTTACGTATTGCTGGGTGTGACGTCACCATCCTTCCAGAAGGATTCTTGTGTGTAGAGCAGGCCAAATATCATGAGAAGACACACCTGTCCTTGGCATGAGTGTCTCCTCTTGAGAGTTAAATCAGAGTTCCACCCATTTAAAAGTCAGCAGCTACAAAAAGTGTAGCTGCTGACTTTTAATAATCAGACAGACACTCACCTGTCCCATGGCACAGTGATGCAGGGGGCATGAAGCCCCGCTCCTATTTGCGGCGCTGGCATTCTAACTGTGGGTGCTGTGAATGGCCGGGCAATCTTCTGGGACCTGTGACGTGTCCCAGAACATTGCAGGGAGGGAGGGGGGAGGTGATCTTCGTTCCAGCGCAGTGGCACCAGGGGAGGAAGTGGGAGCTGAGTGCCTCTAAAAACAGGGTAACTGCTCCCCCCCCAAAAAAATTGCATGCCAAATGTGGCATGTCAGGGGGGTCACCAACACTTAAAGCAGAAGTTCCCTTTTTGAGTAGAACTCCGCTTTAAGCTGCTTTGTATTCCACAGGCTCTCACCAGAAGAAGCGTGCTTAAGGCCCTGTGCAGCAGAAATGCGTTAGAGGATGGCTTTTATTGTTGTTACAATAAAGGAAGGATTCAGAAGATTATTCTGTGCTGGACACTTGCTTTGCCTACACAGTATTTTGCTTACAAAAAAGGTTCCTTTCTGTGCCCTTCTATGGGTGGAAGGTCGACATATAAAAAGATGATCTGTGTGCCTTCTTTTTTTGGACCTGTAGATGGAATACAATGGTAAGGTTACTATAAAAAAAAATGCATTTACAGGTAACCTTTGTACCTACTATTAGCAGGCAATATATACAGGGAGAAGTGGCTCAGACAGTATATGCAAACCCTGCATTGCACTTCATGCCAGCTTTAAAGCTAAACCTCAGTCCTAGCTTCAATCTTGCACAGTTAAAAAGGCTCCTCTCCTATTATGAAAATGCTTTTTCTTATTACACTGCATGCTGTGTGCATTAGAAACTGCAGCAAGTCAAAATGCACCAACCCCATTTCTAGGCTGAAGCACTGATAACCCTGTCTATCAAATGTAAAAAAAAAAAAAAGTGGGGAAAAAAAACAATAGCAGCCTACAGTGCCTGAATCTAACCCTTTACACTAACCCTAATCTCAAGCTAAAAAAGCTATCATGATGATAAACAGTACATTCTAATGTTGATAGAAACTATAATGGGGATATTATCAAGCTATAAATTACACATAAAAGGACAAGTCTAAATGTCAATGCTCAAAAAAAAATCCAGGGTTGGGGTCCCTGAGGGTGAGCTCTACATTCTTTTGGAAATTGAAAAAATGAATCTCTGGGATACAGTATTGAGATATTTAGACCGTTATTGTAATGTTCTTGAAAAATGCAATTTTTAGTTTTGTTAATGAAGGACATGAAAACAAGTCAGCAACCAGTTAAGGCTATGTCTCATACTTACTGTTCCATGAACCATCATCCCAAAGGTAAGCAATGTATGGTACCGTGAAATCATCTATAACTCAGCCATTCTTGCTGGCCTTCTGACAAAACCCTAAGACTGGGCCAAATAAAACCTGGACCCATCGCAGAAATTTGTCATGCAATTCTCCATTTCAACTGTTCTCTTTAGTGGTCATAGGTATAAGTTAGGATACACGATCAAAGTCTTGCTTCAAAGAAAGTTAATTGTTTTCCATTGACAAAATTCAGGTTTAATAAACATTTGATCATCCAAGTAGAACTAATTTTGTCACACGTCTCCTCATTTCCCATAGGTTGACTACAGACTAACCCATAAATAGTTCATATATTCCTCTCAGCAATTCAAACAATTTGATGATAGGTCATGGAAGCCACAGGCCCATAATTTGCCTTTTGAAGTTTAGTAAAGATTCTGAGGTGATAATTCTAGAAATAACAACAATTATTCTTCTATGGGTTATCAATTCCATATTTTCAGTTGTATAAGCCACTAATAAACCTAAAATTTACGAAATTTAATTTTGTGCCTTAATGTCTTTGCAGAATGCAAAATGTGGAAGGTCAGTTCTTACATTTTAGAACAACCTATAAAGTTTCATTGTTTACTATTAAACTAATGTACTACTTGCAGTACTGTTTTCAGAAGTAAAAATCAATGGAACACGTCCAAATCAATTTAGCACAGCATTAAATATTATGTTCTGTTCACCTCTTTAGCAAATTGAGAGAGTTTTTTTTATTTTGAGGTCTATGAACAATTTATTTGAAAAATTGAGTTAGCTGTGTATGAATGCCACATTGATCGATCCATGTTTACTAATCAGGCTTACCTCATCTTCCTGATCTATTTGGTAGTCCTTAGGCATGCTTGAGAGTATGGGCCAAGTGAGGTTTGAGGCAGTAGTTGGTAAGGAGCTGAAAGTTCCATTTCTAAGATTTTCTGTAGAATGAGACTTTGGTCCATGCCAGCCCAGAATGCTTTCTAAGAACATAAACGTTTGTCAGTTTTTAAAGTACACGTAATGCATATTCTTACCACATTATAATATAAGCTAAACAGTATGTACTAAACCATGTACAAACTGTAACACTTATCATTATATGTTAAAATAATTACTTTACCACTAAGAGCTCTTTCACACCAGTAAGTATTTATGAATGCTATTCATCATTCTACTATTATTTAATATTAAACATATTTATTTTACACATAAATATTTAATACAGGGTGCACTTGTAAAACAGAGTATTTGGGTTTTTTTTTTTTTTTTAGAAGAGAGAACACAGCAAAAATGTGCTCCTTTCAGTTTCTGTCACTTTGTCAAACTGAAACTCTATGTGACCTCAACCAGAATGCAGAGAAGGAAAAGAATGTGGGAAGAACCACACCTCAGAATGATTCATTACATAGTTGGTAAGACTGAATAAAGACACAAGTCCATTTGGTTCGACTTGTGTAATTGGTGTATGTTCATGTCGATCATCATTTCCCATATCCTTGTATATTGTGTTCACTAAGATACCTGCCCAAGAGTCTTTTAAAACGATTAATATTTACTGCTGACACCACTGATTGTGGAAGAGAGTTCCACATCCTCACTGCCCTGACAGTTAAAAAACCCCTACACAGCTTAAAGTTAAACCGCTTCTTCTCCAATCTCATTGTGTGGGCCTGTGTCTTCTTATACTCCCTGAGACAAATGGTTTCCTACCCAAGCTGAAATCACCATTGAGGTATTTGCATATTGCTATCATATCTCCTCTCAAGCACTCCTACTCCAACTACTAAGTTTATTGGTGGTAGTTGTTCCTCATATTTGAGGTCCTCGGTCCCTTTATTAATTTTGTTGCCCTTCTCTGAACTCTCTCCAGTTCTAGCACATCCTTCCTGGGGATTGGTCACCAGAATTGGAGAGAATATTTCAGATGTAGCTGAACTAGAGTTTTATAAAGTGGTAGGATTATGGTTTTATTTATGGAGTAAATTCCCTTTTTGATGCATGCTAATAGTTTGCTAGCTTTGCTTGCAGCAGCTTGGCATTACATGCTATTGCTTACTCTGTCTTCTACTAGCAACCCCAATTTGCTTGCTTACTTGCTTGTGCAAATTGCTGCTTGAGTATTTGAGGTCTGTAAACTGTTTTTTTCCCCAATAGAGCAGCTAAGGATAAATAGGCACAATTATCTTAGCTACACCTGCTGGCAGGAAATAAAATACTTAGGTAATATTTCATATTTACCTAACAAAAAAAGCTAAATTATTTTAATCTTGACCAATATAAAAAAACATATAGAAACACACTATGCAGTCTCCATAAAGCATGCACCCAAATGTAGTCTGAAAGACTCTTTTTTTACAGTGCACCCCAAAAGTATCTGAAAAGACACAGGGTAGTCTCGTTTTAAAATACAAAAGCCAGCAGGCACAGATTTTAAAATATGAGACACAGCCAGCTTACAACCACATAGCAACCAGTGATCCCCCCCTAAACATATAACCCCAGAAATGCATCTCCATGGCCTATAGTGGATAACTTTTCAAGTCGGATCATAAATCCTACTTAAGCCTGCCATAGACAGTTCAAATATTGGCCTGTTCGGCAGGAAACGGCCAAGATTTGAACCAAGTATGGGAAGGCTGAATGTACCCAAGTTGATTGACTAAGCCCTATCATAGATGTGTTAAGGATGTTCCAGGTTTGTCATGCTCTAGACCTCAGGGTAATTAAGCCCATTAGAGATACTTGACATGCAATAAAATGCCTTATACAGGGTTACTTGATACTGTAAAAGCCATTTAGGCTTGATAATATTCTAAATACTAAAAGCTGGTTTACTGACCTGCAAGTGGTCCCCTCTCAAATTCACAGTTTCAATATCTACACACAACTCATAAAATCATTAATAAAGACTACAAATCAGAAGCTGGGGAATTAACAAGTCAATGTCAAACACAACTGGTCTATATACAGGGGGTAGAGGCTATCTGAGGTATCTTATTTGTAGTCTCTATGGAATAGCCATTGCATGCTGCACAATATGTGAGTTACCAGATTGTAGCATGTGGTACACTAGAAATATTAATGCATTAAAAAAACTGTATTTGAGGGATTGGCAACTGCATGACCATAAACAGACCAATTGATTGGTTGGGTCATCTCTGTCCACTGCTGTCGAAGTCCAAAAGGCCCCCCCCCGGACGTAACGCAAATGGGGGTGGAGTTTGGAGTGTGATGTCATCCTGCAGCCATATCATACTGTGAATATTATCCGATGTTATGCATTCTCAGCTAGCACTGTTTAATGTAAGTGCAATACTTTTAATTCACAAATTAAAGGTTTTTAAATGGAGAACAGCACTAGATGTGGTGTATTCTGTTCCCATTTTATATATGCGATCATGAGCTCAGAGGTTGATTTTGGGTTATAGGAGATATTGATAAGTTGGAATATCAGACCTTCATCCCTATTCCCCTTAAAGGGAACCTTGGCGAGTTATGGCCTTACTGGTTGGGTTGGCACTGTCACATGATTGGAAGCATCACATGGTGGATTTGTTATCGATTTTGCGGATATATCGTTTAATTTGGTTAGTGATTGAGAAGACGGATGATCAACATTTTTAATATGGACACTTATGCGCTAGGCTGACTGATTTTAATTTATATTTTTGTGCACATATTTTATGAATTGTTTGATGATATCAGACTGTCCATTTACTGATTAACAGATTTATAATTGCACTACACTTTTGTTATCTCCAGCACCCAAAGAGAGTAGCTGCATCAGCAGTCTTGAACTGGCTTTTACCATCAAACATCAGCCAAGAGTCTTTTTTTATGAGAGCCAGCACTCTGTAAAAATTGTAAAACTGTTAAAATTATCTCTAATGCACTAAACAAGAACTTGAAAAATCTCTGTCTCTTTGAAGAGCACTACTATATTGTAAATCTTTGTAATATTCCTGTATGTTGTGACAGTGTGTATTACAGACATATCTAAAAAAAAGTCATAATTCTCATCACCAATATTGTGAACAGTTTGTGTTCCTGATAAAACACATAGTGGCAGATGTTTTGTGTCTAACAGATTAAATACGTAGTTAACTGAACCTAGTGTCAGTCGCTCAGTCTCCTGGCACCTAGATTATAGCCCCACAAGCTGCAAAATCTTTGTACAGGGTGAGGCTGAGAGCGTCATCTTCTCATATTGGTGGCAGCACAGTGAGATCTGACTTGGCGTTTGTCAGATATTGATGAAAATGGCTGGGATCTGATATTGCTGTTGTCACAGTGCTTTTCACAGGGCAGCTACTGTAACCATTCAAGTGGTACACAAAAAAAGAAAACAACTGAAAGGAAAAACAGCAGGTTTTAGAATTAATTAGCTGTATAAATATGTTATTTTAAAGTTTTAGTTTTCAGAAGCTGCATATTCCAGTGTGTTCAGCCTAGTATATATATATATATATATATATATATATATATATATATATATATATATATATATATAAGTTTAGCCTTAAATTTCAGCCAAAACAATATGTTAGTTGAGATATTTTAGGGATTATCATCGTGTTTATGTCATTTGATTATTGCTGTTTGTTCCCTCACTTCCTGTCCAGATGGCCACACAGGAAGTGGGCCGAAACCTCTCCAGCAAACAAAAAACAAGAGGATGTCATAACCCTTCCCCATTCTTTCAACTGCTTCAGCCCCGGAAGATTTTACCCTCTTCCTGACCAGAGCACTTTTTGTGATTCGGCACTGCAACGATTTAACTGACAATTGCGCGGTCATACGACGTTGCACCGAAACAAATTTGACAAAATTTTTTCCCCACAAATAGAGCTTTCTTTTGGTGGTATTTGATCATCTTTGTGGTTTTTATTTTTTGCGCTATAAACAAAAAAAGAGTGCCAATTTTGAAAAAAACACTATTTTTTACTTTTTGCTATAAAAAATATCCCCCAAAAATATATTTAAAAAAACGTAGTTTAGACAGATATGTATTCTTCTACATATTTTTGGTAAAAAAAAAAAAAAAAAAAATCACAATAAGTTTTTATTGATTGGTTTGCACAAAAGTTATAGCGTCTACAAAATAGGGTATAGTTTTATGGTATTTTTATTATTATTTTTTTTTTTTTTATTAGTAATGGCGGCGATCTGTGATTTTTATTATTTCATTATGGCGGACACATCGGACACTTTTGACACTATTTTGGGACCATTGTCAAAAAATGCATTAATTACTGTGTAAATGACACTGGCAGGGAAGGGGTTAACCATTAGGGGCCGATGAAGGGGTTAAGTGTGTCCTAGGGAGTGATTCTAACTGGGGGGGAGAATCGGCTTCAACTCACATGACAGAGATTACTGCTCCCGATGACAGGGAGCATGATCTCTGTCATGACACAAAGCAGAATGGGAAAATTGCTTGTTTACAGAGGCACTTCCCCGTTCTGCGGCTCTGTGACACGATGGCCGGGAGACCAGCGGACATAGAGTCCGCCAGTCCCATGGGCGCAGTCACGCTGTATGTGGCGGGCACCTGCTATCCCTGCTTCTTAAAGGGGGCACAGGTACGCCCATTTGCCCACTGCTACCATTGTGCCGACCTATATCGGCATGCAGCAGTCGGCAAGTGGTTAAAGCAAAAATTTTGGGGTTTGTTTTATCATTTAAAGCGGAAGTTAATCCATCCATAAAACAGTTTAAATTCCAGCACATGCCAGAAATGTAACACTCCCATTGGTTGTGCTCTCAACAAAACTCAAACCCTCCAATGGATGGTGTCATAACTGATCACATGTGCAGCATCATGGCAGTTGTAGATTAAACAGAGGCAAAGATGGTAGCTTCCTTGGCTACAAATGATAGGAGGGTTTACTTAAGTTAAAAAACAATTCCACCGTTGTAATGTAAACATCAGCCACGTTTACCACTTAGACAAGAGTTCCTGGAGTTAGGCTGCACATGCTCAGTTTGGAGTGTATTGCTAGAGTTTTTTTTTTTTTCTTGGGAGGGTGCATATGATCAGCACTGGCCCAATTAGCACTGCCCAGACAAAGGGTAATAGGACAATCAATGCAGTATGTAAACTCATGCTACAGGCTTTAACCAGCCCCTTTAAGAAGTTTCAAGATTGCTGTATACTGCTGATGAGAAAAGGTATTTAGCAGTTAATATTTACTAAAACTATTGCATTTCCATGTTCTGTGTACTGTGTGAGACCAGATATAGTGAATACAGGCTCCTGGTCTTAGGAACACCTTAACAATCTTGCAGAGCAATGCTACATACAGACTATTCATATCTGACACACATCAAGGTGGAGCAGGTAACTATGTTCTGGAGTGGTTCAACCTGCCAGTCACTAAGTCACTAGTGTGCAAAATTTTTAAAGGTTGTGATAGAGCTACTTGAAGTTCACAGAACTCCCCATTTTCCATGACTCAGTTTTAGCACAATAGAAACACTCGTTACCAAATTATCTATTCTGTTCTCAACTTTAACGCACATCTACAAACCAACACTGATTTATTATCAACATTATTCACAGAACAGTATTTTGATAAGCCAAGCACACATTCCAAAATATTTCTTGATTGATTTGTTAAATGCTTGTGAACAATTGTTTTTTTATGGTTTAGATCAGGGTTTCTCAACCAGGGTTCCTCCAGAGGTTGCTAGGGGTTCCTAGAGCAATGAGCAATTTCTGCCTCTCAGATAAGTTCCCACTGACACCACTGATCAATTTAGGGGGCAATTCTGCCAATATCCACAAGTGTAAGGAGCATTCTTCTCCCTGACCATCAAACTAATGTATCATGAGTTGTAGATATAATTTTATTTAGCAGGGATTCCATGAGCACGGCTTTCTCTGATCTGCAGCCAGTTCAGGGTGTCTGAGCTTCCTGTTGTTGAAACCACCTAAAGATCAGAGGCGCAAACTTACTGGTATGAGTTGGTGGCCTGAGTTTTAGAGCGATTCTCTGTGAGTGAAGACTCCCTACAAGCCACAGTCCACATAGAAGTTATCTGAAATATGATGGCGTTCAATGGTTATTTGAGCACTGTTTGACCACTTATACTGTTAACATGTTACTCCTTCGGAAGTAAGTTACACCCATCCCATCTGCAATCAATACAGCAACATAATCCCACTGAAAACAGGTTATAGATACATTTATGGGGTAGATTTTGGTCTTAAAAGGGATCATTAAAGGAAAAGTTCACCTCTGGGAGCATGTTACACGTTACACTAACATTTAGGGTGTAACATATAGAAGTGACATCATTGCCGACTGACGCTCTGTCAGCGGGGAGGGCTTCATTTTACCGGTAAATCTTTCATAATGTGCCAGTATGTGATACATACTGGCACAATATGCCATTATCTTGAAGGAAGCACAGATTTCTTTAAAAAGATTGTTGCTAAGCTCATGCAAGACCCGTGAGCATAGTGAGGGCCAGTGGAAAGGGACAATTATGGGATCCTCCTCTCCCTTCCCATCCCTGACTTCTCTTGAGAAGAGGCAGAGAACCCTGCTAAACGTTTATCTCTCACTATAGTCTGTATAAAAAATAAAGATGGAGGTTTTATGTTAAGTAATTTTATTTTTTATAGGTTTAAATAAAAGTTAAAGCGATTGTAAAGTCTTGTTTTTTTTCCTATAAAAATAACAAACATGTTGCAGTGGTTTTGCACAGAGCAGCCTGGATCGTCCTCTTCTCGGATCCTGGCCCCTCCCTCCTGTCGAGTGCCCCCACAGCAAGCAGCTTGCTATGGGGGCACCACCCGAGCCAAGTCACAGCTCCCTGTGTCTATTCAGACATGGAGCCCTGACCCGGGCCCGACCCCTCTCTCCACTGATGGGCTAGCTAGGAAAAATTGAGGTATGGTTGAACAATAAAGTAGAAAAAAATTCACCCTAAAGAGACGTTAATGGTCCAGCTAGTTTATATAGTTGTTATAGACAAATAGAGAATCCAAAAGCAAAAAATATATATAAATAAATACCATTTTTTTAATTAAATAATTGATTAAAAAAAAGAACAGCAGTAGTGGCTGATAGGCATATAAGTCAACACAATAATGAAGAGCAGCAGAGAATACAATTCTATATAGTCCTTGGACTACTGTGATGAGATCACCATGGCAGATGCACACGGACAACACTCGACGGGTTTCAGAAAATCCTTCTTTCATCAGGGGGAATGTACATTAATAGAGCAGATTAATTATGTTGACAAAGGTTGTAAAAACACAAACAACAGCCACAGAATATTTAAAAAACAATCAGTGATGTCCATCCAAGGTTCCAAGAAAGGATGGTGCTCACAATGTTGGTAATGCCTCAGTGAAGACCAGGGAGACCAGGCAATTAAACACCCCCAGAGGACGGAAGTACACAGGGAAGTATGTAAAGTGACAAACTCGCAATCGGGTCTAGAGAAATTAAAAAAACGTGGTTCACTCCAAGGGAGGACACGGGGGCTTCTATCACCCTGACCTGTTCGCTTTCTCCCCGGATTGGCTAGCTCAATTTGATTGACATTAGCGGGAGCCAATGGCGCCACTACTGTGTCACAGCCAATCAGGAGGGAGAATCTCGGATGGCTGAGACACTCGTGGACATCGCTGGACAGAGAGGGACCTCAGGTAAGTGTTAGGGGGGCTGAGGAAGGCTGCTGCACACAGAAGGCTTTTTATCTATGCATTAGATAAAAAAATCTTCTGATGGTAGAATCCCTTTAAGATTTAATTAGTTGTGATCTGAAGTGTAAGCCATTCATCTCTTTTCTTTCTTTCTATTCCAGCAATTCATTAATTTCCTTAAACTTTGTAAACCACATAAGAAGACTCTAATTTTCTATACTCTCACCTGTCATCACAGTTTTACTGTTCTGCCCAGCTTGATATACACTCTGCTGTAGTAAATGTAGACACTCGCCAAGGCAGCCAAGGGTGGCAGCTGAGGTAGCTTTCAGGAGGAGTAAGTCCTGATCCAAGGCAGATAGCGGGCCGCTGCCTGACAGGGATTCAATGGCATGTACCAGATTTTTCTGCTGCCCTTCCACCTCAGCCATGACCTGATAGATGAAACGGAAAAACAATTAATCATGATTATTTAAATGTCTTCGATTTTTAAACATTCATACAGAATCCAAACAATAAGAAAGAATATTATACTCTGGAAGGTGAGTCTACCAAATACTGATTTGAATCGCATTGCTCTTCAAAGTGGCTTTGTCATGCTGAAAAAACGTGTAGTATTGGTTGCAGCTCAGAAGCAGTATTCTAATTGCTGATTAGTGGGGCGGGAAGATGTTCAGCAAGGAAAACTGGTATATATTTTCTATGTAAAAATGTAAACTCTTTAAAGCCCTCGCACCCTACATTCTCCATCAAAGAAAGTAGAAAACTCCAGACAAGTGGTTGATTAACTGTCTATCACTGCATCCTTCTTTGCAGACAATCCACCTTTGTATTTTTCCCATATTCCCATGGAGTAGACAGACAGAGGACCAAGGAAAATGCAGGGGGGCAGTGTGTAGAGAAAAAAAAATTACAAAACGGTCTTCATACCATTCTACCCAAATCTAATACAAGTGTTTTTAAGCCATCAGCACTGGAATTAAAATACATAATGTCTTCTTGGTTTGAATGGTTCACACATATTTATCAAAGACAAAATTATATACATTAGGAGTGCCATTCTAGAGGGTGTCTGCACACATTTGGAAATATTTTAGCAATTATTCGCTTTTTTTGCCACCAGGATGCAAATACTGTATGCAAGTTAAGTTTAAATAGTTAAACTTTAAAAAAACAATGTTATCAAAAAAATATTTTAAGTTGACAAGTTCAATAATTTTGTAGAGCAAGCCACAAATGGGTTAGAGGAATAAAAACAATAAAGGAGAAATGCTGTTACACAGCCTGAAACACTGTGCTTGAGGATAGATGTTAAAGTGGCATTGATGCTTCTCAATAAGATGAAAGCTCCCATTAGTAAATTCATAGAGCAGTCTTTCCTCTGTCCTGCACCAATTCACTTTGATCTTATGCCCATGCAAGCAATGTGATGCAGCAGCAGGCATACAGCAGAAGCAAAAGCTGGAAATGACTATGATGAAAGGATGGTTGTGATCTTCGACCTCATTATTACAAAAGCACATTAAGGAAACAGTTTCATCCTATGAGATCCTGCAGAGTGGAACTTAATAATGAGGACACAGTGTTTTCCTGGACAAAGCTGCTCTCATTGCGGACACCAGGCCCGTGACACTAATGAACACTTCCCGCTACTTTGCACCTCTTTGTGACAAAATAACATCTCATTTGAAGGGCTGTAAGACAAGGCGGCACAGCAACTAAAGCTCAGGTTACTAGCTACATGCTGAGCAACGTCAGTGTAGCATTGCTTGATTCCAACATGACAGCCATGTCACATCTCTTACTGAGGACTGGGGGGATTCTGAGGGACAGGTTAGTATTATAAACAGAACGAAAACCACAAGACATCTTACTCCTGAAAAGTGCATTCAGCAAGCTTTTACAGGTTGAACAGCAGGACGTAATGACATTAAACTATTCTGCAGATATGGACGGGTCACTTTGATTTTCCAAGTTCTAAGCAAGAAATAAACTAGTAAAGTTTGAGAGTCCTTGTAAGATGGGAAACACCAAATGATTAGCTTACTTGGCAGCAGTAATTGCCCCCACAGCAGCAGGTGGTGCTCCCCACAAAGTGCACAAAACAACACAGGAAAATCAAAAATACCAGTACTCACCTGTATTTGCATATATCCGCTAAAAGAATGGTGTACCCTGCTAACTGGCCTTAGTCATAACTAAAGGTCTCTGATAAATCTACTACCGAAAAATTGTTAAGGCACACAGGCTTCTTAGTCTTTACAACTGAGTTCTATGCAGCTACCATCAAGTGATTGGACACTGGCAAAAAAGCTGCTAGAACATCTCCAAGCTAACCTCAGTTTTAGAACAAGCAATAGGGAGATTATAAAAACAGACAGCGGGGTCCTGTGTCCTGCATTTGTACTCAGGGAAATTAATCTTACTGGAGAGTCAAAAATCGTATTTTCCTGCTCGTACAGTATGGGACACAGACTTCTCAGTGTTTACAAATGGGACACCCAAAAGCAGTTCAAAAGAGGGATGAGCAACATAGCAAACACCACCAGCAGGCCCATATAACAACCCAATAATTAAAAAAGGTTCAAAACATAGAGAGTAGCCTTGTAGCACCTTATGCCTGAGACTGGCCTTAGAAGATGCTTTGAACATCCATCTGGTAAAACGAAGCCCAGATGCAAAACAGATGCCTGTTGCTGGAAGGCCCATGAAGCACTGACAGGTGTAGTGAAATGTGCACCATAGCATTTAGACAAAAGGCCTTGACTATCTAATCCACCTTGCAGGGGTGATAAGATAAGCAGGGAGACCTTTGTGTGAGCCATCACTCAGTACAAAAAGGATACAATTGATATGATTTCCAAAAGGAAGCAGTAGTAGAGGTAGAGGGGCAAACTCCCACAATTTAAAAAAAAAATTATCGCCTGTCCGGGTCACTCATTCACAGTGTTCTGCGTATGGACAACTAAAAGGTCTGGCAGCATTTGCAGCTGTTGGCCCTTTAGTTTTCAATGAACTACCAAGGTGCTGTGGTAGCTCATTTTCTCTTCCTGTCAGATTGTATCTGCTTGCCCTAATGGGGTGTACGGGCACACAGATACACTAACAGATCTGCAGGAAACCTGCATGGCACCAGCGATCTGCTGATAGATAATGCAATGCTTTAGAGGCTCCAGAAACAAAAAATAATAAATGCACATTTTTTTACCTGCACAAAAATGTGCATTTATTATTTTTTGTTAAAGGGTGAGCTTATCCTTTGGTGGAAGGCAGAGACCACCTTGGAGAGAAAGGAGGATTTAGGCCTCAAGACCACCTTGTTTCTGTGCAACACTATGAAAGGCTCCTTAAAAGAGAAGGCCATCAATTTAGAGATCCTTCTTGCAAACATAATAGCAACCAGAATGGCCATCTTGTTTGAAGGTCTGACAACAGTATATCCTGGAGCCTAGATAACCATGTTGAGGTCTCAGGGGGAAAGGGAATCGGCAGGAGGGGAGATGTAAGCTGCACATTGAACAAAAACCTTTATGAGAGAGTAAAGCAACCTATAGATTATGTGATTTTTCTTTTATTTACTGCTGAAGGGCAGCCACTGTGTGCTAGATCATGTATCTGGTATTCCGCCGCCCCAGCTGTATAGTGATTTGTTACAGCACAAGCTGATTAGTGGGTCCCGGCCAATGATTGATCGCTGGGACCTGCTGATCAGCTCCGTCATTCATGGAAGAGAGCTCTGTGTTGTAAACACAGAGCTCTGTACACTGGCATGCGATCTTGCTTTTTTCAATCTCTGCAAAGCAGAGTAAAATCAGTACATACTGTATTAGACACATTACACATTGTTAGGCACACAAATAACCCCTTGATAACCCTTCCTGGCCAGAGTCATTAGTACTGTGACTGTGTGTAGTATTAGCACTGATCTATGCATTATAGTCACTACTGATATCAGTGTCAGTTAGTGTATCCCCCCAGCCAGCATCAGCTAGTGTCAGATTTCCCGCCATATTATCAAAGTCCCACTATAAGTTGCTGATCACCGCCATTACTAGTATAAGAAAATAAATACATAAAGACTCTAGTATATATTCCATAGTTTGTAGACATTATACCATTCACGCAAACTAAATAACATACACTTTTTTTTTTTTAACAAAAAAGACATGTAGCAGAATACCCTTTGGTCCAAATTCATTAAGAAATTACATTTTTTTTTTATTGGATATGTTTCATAGCAGAAAGTAAACAAAAAAATATTATTTTTCAAATATTTGTCTTTTTTCCTTTTTTATAATAAAAAACTCAGTGGTGATAAAATGCCACCAAAAGAAAGCTATTTGTGTGAAAAAAAAATATATAAATGTAATTTTGTACAGTGTGGATGACCGGGAAAATGTCAGTGAAAGTAGCGCAGTGCAATAGCAAAGAATGGCCTGTTCATGAAGGGGGGTAAAATCTTCCGGAGGGCAAGTAGAGAAAAACTATAATATACACTATATAGTGCATTAGGGTTTTAACTTGGTCTACGTGTGATCAACAATATGTATTTCTGGCTCCCAGCCATTGGTAATCTGGTCCGCCTCTTCTAGATGCTCTTCTGTTAACTTGGCAGAGTATTTATGGGAGTAGATGAACCAGATACCTTTAGTTACAACTAAGGCCAAGATTAGATGAAATGTGTTAGTAGGAGACAGCTTTCTTTTACTGGATATATGCAACTGAAGGTTTTTACTAGTGGAAGGAGTGCTGGCTTTGTGGATCTTAGTAAAATTATGAAAGTAAAAAAAAAAGAATGGTATGGAATATGGTTTTCATGGAATTTTGTAATGAAATATAAGGGGTCTATAGATATACAGCATATGTAAAAGCAAAAAGCTGCATCAGTCATTACTATATCCTGTAAAGATGCAAAGGTTAGTAAAAGAAACCAGTGAGCACCAGACGAAGTGTCAGTTTCTCAGTGGACTTTGGGGAGCAATTTCTCCTGAAATGAGCAGTGAGAGCAGCAGAGAAGCGAAGCGATTGTACTTTACTGCTTCCTTTTCTTAGTACAAATCCACCAGTTACACATGGCTGAACGTATTCCTTTGGGTGACCATTTTGCAAAGCATGATAATGGCTCGCTCAAGAGTCTGAAGGGTATTTATACCCTTTAGATTAGTCCCAAAAGGTGGGGATTTGTTAAAATTTCATTATAAAAGTAATGTTTCTGGATTGACACCTGTGGAATGTTGAGTCCTAAAAGGCCTGAAAAGGGAAATAACATTGGAACTGTTTCTATGAAGACATAGATTTTGGTAGAGATAATTGTGTAGATAGTAGATGGTGTTATCTCCTGGTGTGATCACCCTATTTATATATGCATTGGTTTAACTGTTTCCATGTTAGTGATTGCCATTAAATACTGGTAGTTAAGATTGTTATCAAGATGGGAGTATACAAGCGCCAGCAGACATGGACGACTTATATCCTGAGAAAGTTCTGGTCAGGAACAAAACATGTCGATGTGGCACTTCTAGGGTTTTCCTTCAGCCGCACTGACATGCATACCTAATGAAGTAAATTGTGGATATATTATTATTATACAGGATTTATATAGCAAAAACAGTTTGTGTAGCACTTTACAACATGAAGGTAGACTTTACAATTACAATACAATTCAATACAGAAGCAATCAGAGGGCCCTGCTCGTTGGAGCTTACAATCTAGGAGCTATACGATATGCATTATCCGGTAGTTAGGCTCTTTGCAAGAAGTGTCAGTCAAAGGATTTCTTTGGGACCAAGGGTCAGATAAGTGACTTATCATCAATTTATGGATTAATTGTTGCAAATACTGCTTTGCATAATACAGAGCCAATTCATTTTAATAGCGGAGTATATACCTAATGCATGAGAGCCTGAGAGGCAATCTGCACAGAGCATGGAGTCGTCTGATACCTGGTATTTAGGTGCAGGATTTATACAAATTTATGTCTATTTTAAGTGGACTGCAATGAGTGAAGATCTACACAGGCAGTTTATTTTAAAGAAATAAGTTCTTTTTCCACAGAATGGGTTCACAAGTTTTGTCTTTTCGGGTTAAGGAATGGGTGGACACTTACATTTTCCTACAAAGGATATTACTTACTGGATTCACTGGATAAAGGTTTGAGTCATCTATATATTTTATGTGCAGTCATTTAGTTGGAAGTTCACTGTGTACACAGCTAATCGGATTGCTATATCCACTACTTGCTCATGACCTTTGCAGGATCTTGGTTGGTGCATGTGTGCCAATCAGTAGAATCATTGTGCTAGGGCCAGTGCACCAATTTTGGGATTTTATCAATCTCTGCATATGCATACCTTCAATGTTTAGGTTCCGAGTTTCTTTTTGGGATTCCGAATTTCTGTTTGAGAGACCTGTGCATTTATAATTATATCTATGGTGATTGCTGTTGCAACCATGGCCATTCTATATTTCCACTATAAGCTCAGAGAGTAGGGGTAGGAATTTCCATGGGCTTGACTTAAGTTTATCCCTCTGATTATATATGGGGAATAATTTCTCTTATGCTGCAATTTGATCATATACTAGCATGTGTATGGATTAGTATCTCCCAGCTATTTCCGGTTTTAAGTAATTTTTTTGAGAGGCAAGGGTTTTTCAAACATTTGGGGGTTTTGATTAACAAAATGTGTTATTTTTTTTTTTTAATTCGTTTTTATTGAAAGAAATATAATTTGTCATACAGATGTCTATATGCAGGTAACATAACATACACATTGCAAGTGTACAAATATCAAAACATTTAAGTATCAAAATATGTAGGTACCAAAACATACAATGAGGTACATCAGTATGAGGGCAAGTAGATCCTAGACAGTAGGTTTACTTCCAAAAGGCAGCAAGAGTTGTCAAGGGGCTACCTGGTAGAGGGTAGGAGGTAGTAGGAGATAAATGTGCGTACCTCAGGTGGAATAAAGGGGGGGGGGGGGAAGGAGGGAGGGTCAAAGATAGAAGAGAGAGAGCCAAGAAGAGCTGCCATTACAGTGTTACACTGTTTCAGTATGAATCAAGTGTGAACATTATTTCAGCAGGGACTAGAAACTAGAAACCAGGACCATCATACACACTTCCAGGGACTATGACCCAGTACTCTTTGTCATCCATGCGTTCCATAAGTTCCAGTGTTGTTCGAAAGTAGGAACATGTCCTTGTCTGCCAGCCAGTATGCGCTCAAATGTATAGTTGTATTGTACCATATTAATCACTTCAAGAACACTAGGGGCCTGTTTTTTTTTTCCATCTTCTAGTGATCAGTAATTTGGCTGCTAAGAGAATATGAGTAACTATCTTGCGACCATCAGGTGGAAATTGTTCTATGCCAATGTTAAGAATGGCCAAGGCACCTGTAGGAGGAGTGAGAATACTAGTTATATCTGAGATGACACGAAACAACTTATTCCAGAAGCTCGTCAGGTGCTTGCAAGTCCAGAAAATGTGCATGATCTGTCCCACTCCCCCGCACTCCCTCCAACATAGTGGGGACTGCGACGAGAGGAACTTAGACAATCTATATGGGGTGAGATACCACCACAAAGTAATTTTATGGGATAGTTCCCAGTGATTAGCGCATTTCGATACCTGATATATCGATTTAAAGGCTGCAATCCATTGGGCCCTGGTAAATGGGGACCCTAAACCTGACTCCCATTTCAAGTGTGGTGTAGTTTTTTGAAAAACAAGTTTGTTTTGTAAAAAATTGTAGAATAGTGAAGTTCCCTTGGATTTGGGATGCTCTACGCTCGTGAGGTATTGCCAACCAGGGGCAAATACTGACAGTTTTGTCGAGCTCAAAGAAGTGAGACAGTGTAGGATGCGAATGTATGTATAGTGTTCCGTGGTAGGTATGTCAAATTCAGCTTGGAGTGATTAAAATGATTTAGGAGAGCTGTCCAGGAGTAGCTTTTCCAAAGCTAAAATACCTTGATCTCTCCATTTTTGAAGAGACAGGTTAGGGATCAGCAGCTCCAGGACCTCTAACGAGATTGGTATAAGGTGTTGTTGTGTTGGAGGAGAGCTAGTCGATATAAAGCATTTCCAGGCTTCCAAAGAGGCCTGAATAGAGAGAAGCGTTTTGTTAAGCAGGCCGGGTTTCCATGTATCGGTTATTAGTAGGTTCACCAGGGCCGAGGTGGAAGCGGCAGAAAGTTCAATGGTGGTCCATCTATTATTTATGCCTGGTCGGAACCAGCTTCTGATCAACCATGCCCATGCCGCCAGCAAATTTGTGCTTTAAAAGTTGGGCGTGTGAACTTCTAGGTTTCATGTCTTTCCATATCTGGGTCCTCATCAACCTAGTGAGCGCTATGAAATGAGATCTCTTAGGGAGAATAGGCAAAGTTCTGAACAGGTATAGAATTTATGGCAGTGTAAACATTTTAAAAGCCGCAAGGCGGCCCATCCAAGAAAGCTCATATCTAGTGGAACTTTGGGTTTCTCTGCTTAGTTTTTTAATCAAGGAGGAATAATTAATTTCAGCTAACTGCTTAACATCGGCAGTCAGTTGAATCCCTAAATAGGGGATCTCTCCAGCACTTCATGTGTATGCAAAAGAGTCCTGTAAGCTTTTACATAGACCCGGTTCAACACCTAAGTTGAGGATAAGCGATTTATTACAATTTACTTTGTAGTATGAGATTCTACTGAAGGTATTAAGAAGTTGGTGTGTTGCGGCTAAGGACATCTGTGGTTCTGTCAGGAAGATAATTATGTCGTCCGCAAACAAATTTATAACATGGGAGTCAGAGTCTAGATTGAAGCCCTTAATCGCAGGTGTAGATCTTATTGCCTCTGCTAGGGGTTCTATCAACAGATTGAAGATGCTTGGGGACAATGGGCAGTCTTGGCGGGTGCCATTCGTGATTGGGAAGAAAGAGGATAATGTGTTGGATGTGTATACCCGTGCCGAAGGAGCTAAATATAGCGCCAGTATGGCCGCCAAAATGGGACCTTTAAAACCAAACTTTTCCAGCGTAGCTCTCATATAACCCCAGTAGATACGGTCGAATGCCTTCTTCACATCCAAAGAGAGGAGCAGAGAAGGCACCCGACTAGACCCAGCATATTGTATCAAATTAATAACTCTCCTAGTTGCATCAGAGGCTTGGCGCCCTTTCAAAAAACCCATCTGATCCGTGTTAACAAGGGTGGGTAATATAGACAATAACCTATGTGCAATGATTTTCTCATATAGTTTGATATCTGTATTCAGTAAGGATATAGGCCTGTAGTTAGCTGGGCAGGCTGGATCTTTACCAGGTTTAGGGATGGTTACAACATGAGCCTGCAGCATTTCTGACTGAAAGGTGGCCGAGGCTGCAGCCGCCACGAACACCGGAGAGAGATTCGCAGTGTTTCGTAGAACTGTTTATAGTAATCGTTAGATAGACCATCAGGTCCTGGGGACTTCCCTAAGGGTAGTGACTTAATGGCTCTGCAAATTTCTGAAGGGGAGATTGGTGCATTAAGGTCTTGTAATTGGTCATTGGTCAGTTCAGGCAGTTGGAGAGAGGACAGAAAAGATGATATCTCCTCTGGTCTCGGTTGTGCAGTCTCAGGATCCTCCCTTAAGTTATATAGCTTACTATAGTAGGCCGCAAAGGCATTGGCAATGCCCTTCGGATCCATGGTTTTGGCATTTGAGCAAGGGTCTACTAGATGTTCTATTTTGGATTGTAACTTCTTGGCTTTCAGTCTGTTAGCTAGGAATTTGCCTGCTTTGTTACCAGAGGAATAGGTTGTCAGTTTAAGGGCCTTAACATGTTTATCGTGTTGTTCTAGAAGCATTATTCTCAGTGTCGTACGAAGTTTAGATCGTTTTGTAGCTAGGGGCGTGGAGGGGTTAGATTTATTAATGGCTTCTGTCGTGCGAATCTCTCTTAGCACCTCGTCAAGCAGCCGAAGCCTCTGTCTCCTCATACGTGAACATATTTGAATAAGGATACCCCTGATAAAGGCCTTATGGGCACACCAAATTACAAACGGATCTGATACAGATGGAGAGTTAAGCTTGAAGTATTCCTGAAGATGCTTCTCAATAGTCGCCACTTGTTGTTGGGAGTTAAAAACCTGTGAGTTAACTCTCCATATGTATGCAGGGTTGGGCGTGTGCTCCTCCAGGATAGACACAGAAACAAGTGCATGGTCCGACCAAGTTATGTCATGTATACTGGAGGAGGACACCGCTTGTAACAGAACCCTGTCCACCAGGATCATATCTAACCGTGAGTACGAGTTGTGCGCGCGGAATGGAAGGTGAAATCTCTTTCTTCAGCGTGTTGACAGCGCCACACGTCGTACACATCTTCTAAATAAAATAAAGGTTGGAGTGCTCTGGGTGAGCGTAAATGTTTCACTGAGGTATCCATATTCGGATCAGGTTAAAGTCCCCACAAACAATCAATGCCCCTCGCTTACATTTAGAAACTGTCGAGAACAACCTTTTTGCAAACCCATATTGACGATCATTTGGCGCATAAGCATTGACAATTGTAAAGAGTCTACCATTGATATCACAGATGAGGATCAAAAATCTACCGTCTGGATCCTGAATAGATTCATGGAGTTTGAAAGCCACCGAGTTCTTAATTGCTATAAGGACTCCTTTCCGCTTGCAAGAGGCTGAAGCAGTAAAGATATGGGGGAATTTGTGTGTGAACATTGGGGAGGCCGAAGCCTGAAAGTGTGTTTTCTGTATGCATACCAGGTCACTCCCCAACTTGAGGGCCTCTTTCCAAAGGGAGGCACGTTTAGCCAGATGGTTGAGGCCTCATACATTAAAGGATGTTACAGTAATAGGCATAAAAGGGTGTGGAGTACTTTATGGGTGTTGCAATCCAAACTTGGATCCTAGTCCTTCGAAGTCTGTTCGTATAATAAGCATCGTTATGCTTTTCCATGGCCGTGTAAGTATTGGGTCCGTCGAGTGGTGGGAAGCTGTACATCTGGCTCAGCAAGCTTGAGATAAAGGAGAAGTAAAGAGAAAAAAGGAAATACAAAAAGAAAACCGAGTCTAAACTTAGTGGTAAAAAGGAAGGAGCGACCTCAAAAGGGGTCTGATTGCAGGTATACTGCACAAGATCCATGAGGGAAGGGGATTTACGTGGAGAAGCTCCAGTAAGCCGGGGAGCGTTGTTAAAGTAATATAATCAAAATAGTGGACCAGAGGCGGTTGCGTCTCAATGGATTTGGTGTTTCCTCTTGTGGGAGACCACATGCCAATCTTCTGGGGTCTGCGGTTTGGGGTGATGTTGTCGGGAAGTCGGCAGCTGTTCGGGGAGGGAGCCAGTCCTTCCTCTAATGTATTAACCACGGACATAGTGTTATTTCTGGCGATGACCAGACGAGTAGGATAGCCCTAATGATACATAATGTCATGGTTCCGCATGGCTTTTGTGATTAACAGGAGCAACTTTCTCTTTTGTAGGGTGTATTGGGAGAGGTCAGCTAACAGTTGGAGATTTGAGAATCGTTCAGGCAGTTGCTCTTTTTTGCGGAAGTATGCCGCAAGCTGCTCTTTTATGTGAAAGAAATGGACTCTCATTATTACGTCCCTGGGGACATCTTCATGGATAAAAGAGGGCTTAGGAAGTCTATGTATCCTATCAATAACTACTTCTGTGTCAGATACATTAGGGATAGCTGTGCGGATCAGGTCACAGGCATATTGGTTCAGTTGGCTCACTGGGACTGATTCAGGGACACCTCTGATCTTAAGGTTGTTGCGTCTAGCGCGGTCCTCAAGGTCTGCGATTTTAGCAGTAAGCGACTCTATTTGGTCATCTCGGTCGTTATTGGCGTCAATAAGCATGTTGTGTGAAGAGGCAAATTCGTCCATTTTGCTCTCAATGTGATCCACTCTGTTTCCCAGATCAGTCACATCAGCTTGAACTTTAGCCACACATTGCAAAATGTCAGTATTGAGAGAGGCACGCAGTGAAGATAGCATATCTTTTAAAACTGTTTCTGAGACAGGCTGATTTGAGGCAGGGAAGGTATGGAATGAGTCAGGCAGGTCAGTGTTAGTTAGAGCAGGGTTGCGATTAGGGCTTACCTCTGCCTGTATGGAGTCTTCCGACAGCCTGGGCTTGCTCTTGGCTGGGCTCTGCAATAGTGGAGTTGCAGGGTCTGGAGATCCAGGCCTCGAGCCAGGAGACTTCCCCTTGGATCCGGAGCTGGGATGCGCTGGGGACGACGCGCTGGAGCCTCCCGGTGAAGATCCGCCGGCGCCATCTTGGCCGCGTGTGTGGCGGCGAGGGGGGAAGAAATGAGGGAGCTTCCCCGCACTAACCGTGTCTCGCCTCCTTCTTCCCATCCCGGGGTGATCTCTGCGGCTGGTGGGTGTAGTAGGTAGCTTTGGGTTGCCGATTCGCCGCCTCTGTCCGTGCTAATCCCCGGCTGTGTGGAGGAGCTACAGGCTCAAGCCTCCATTCAGCCGTGCGGTAGCCACGCCCCCCCAAAATGTGTTATAATTTTGAGTGTGTTTGCTCTGTAACCACATTACAGTGTACGTGATGCCCGGATGTGACTTGGGTAGATCCATCGGTAAATATAGATTGTACCAAACGCTTCCCTTCTTTCATCGGTTGTGCATTATGTGACCACCACAATTGTTTCTGAGCAGCTGCAGAGGCTTCTAATAGATGTAAATTTAGTAGCCAACAATGCATCACAAAACCTTGATGTAGTGGTGGACTCTGGATCCCTTGAACCTGTCTCAGTTTCATGTCCAAATGTGTCAAAATGTAAGGGAAGGTCAGCTGTCAAAAGAAAAAGGTTGTCCATTCTAACGCAATTATTACTATTTATTGAGTTGGTGGGTATTTTTAAATGTAGACTGGAGTAACACTGAAAAAAGTAGAAAGAAAAAAAAATAGATTGTGTTTGGTGTCTGAAATAGGCTCAGCAATGATTTAAAGGGTGATCCATGTAACGTAAAAAGAAGACAACGGAAAAACATTCAATTCTATTCTGAATTGAATGCAGCTTGGTAGAAAGTACAAACACTGCAATGTTCTGTTAGCAATGTCTGGTGTTTATCAGTAAAGATTTGGATGGGGATCATTTCCCCCCATGTAGCACTTTTAGGAGTGCTTCCTTCTGCTCAATGCTTGTGACACACATAGGGAGGACAATCTCCATTTAAATCTGTGCCAATGCAGCTCAGCAAGGCATGGGCACATTTCAGTTATATATTAAGAGAAATTGTAGCCCTTTAACATGACTATTTAACAGAGTGGTGCCCAGGCAATACAGCTAAAACTGAAAGACATTTTATACTGAATTGCATAGACTGTACACCACCACGCAGCTTCTCTGCCGTGAAAATTGATGTTGTTATTTTCTTCCTTTTCAGAAGTTTCACATTTTTATATACATTTCACATTTATAGTCTAGTTAGTATGTATGATTGTGTGTGTTTATTTATAATGCCTTAGAAGCTAATACAAGTTAAATGTAGCCTAACAGCTTTTATGGCCCATGCTTAGTTAATTCCATTACTTTGAATGTATGTTATTATACGTATTATTTAATGGCACATTAAATATGCATCAAGGCTCTTCTATGTCTAACAAGAAGGACACAAATAACCTACAAAACAACAGTACATTGTAATTTACGGTAACAGAAACAGATGATCACATACTTGTTATTTAAACTGCGAACATTTAAGAAGAAGAAAAAAATAAATAAATAATAATTTATATATATATATATATATATATATATATATATATATATATACACACACACACACACACATGCAGGTAGGTTAATTGGCCTTAGTATATGAATGGGGACCTTGGATTGTGGGCTCCTTGAGGGTAGGGACTGATCTGAGAGTGCAATGTACAGGGATAGGGACAATTGTAGACACTCACTCAGGTTGAACTGGATGGACTGGTGTCTTTATTCAACCTTACTATGCAACTATAAAATATATACCGTATATACTCGAGTATAGGCCGACCCGAATATAAGCCGAGGCCCCCAATTTACCCCCAAAAAAACTGGCAAACTTATTGACTCGTGTATAAGCCGAGGGTGAGACATGCCTGTCCATCCCTGTGTGTGTGTCCGTCCATCCCTGTGTGTCCGTCCATCCCTGTGTGTCCGTCCATCCCTGTGTGTCCGTCCATCCCTGTGTGTCCGTCCATCCATCCCTGTGTGTGTGTGTGTCCATCCATCCATCCATCCCTGTGTGTGTGTGTCTCCATCCATCCATCCATCCATCCCTGTGTGTGTGTGTCTCCATCCATCCATCCATCCATCCCTGTGTGTGTGTGTGTCTCCATCCATCCATCCATCCATCCCTGTGTGTGTCTCCATCCGTGTGTGTGTGTGTGTGTGTGTGTGTGTGTGTGTGTGTGTGTGTGTGTGTGTGTGTGTGTGTGTGTGTGTGTGTGTCCAGCCTACCTTTGTCCCGAGCCTCCGTCCCGTGCCTTGCCTCCTTGCCTCCGTCCCGTGCCGTGACTTGCCTCCTTGCATCCGTCCCGTGTCGTGCCGTGCCTTGCCGCCGCCGTCCCGTCCCGTCCCGTGCCGTGCCTTCCCTTGCCTCCGTCCCGTGCCCTCTTCGTCGGCGGCCATTGTAAAGTTCAAAAGCTGCGCCGCCGCCTTCGCCTGTGATAGGCGGAACACTGAATTTCCCAGCAGCCTGTGTTCCGCCTATCACAGACGTCGTATCATCCTCGTCCGTAGTACGAGGATGATACGATGTCCGTGATAGGCGGAACACAGGCTGCTGGGAAATTCAGTGTTCCGCCTATCACAGGCGAAGGCGGAGCCGGAGGCGCGGCTTTTGAATAGAATGGCCGCTGTCTGTCTGCTCGACACGCTGATCGAGCGGGCAGACAGCGATGACTCGAGTATAAGCCGAGGGGGGCACTTTCAGCCTCAAAAAAGAGGCTGAAAATCTCGGCTTATACTCGAGTATATACGGTAGATATATATATATATATATACACACACACACACTGTATATATTATATATCTCACACACACTCACCAGGCACTTTATTAGGTACACCTTTCTAGTCCCACTTTGCTATATATATATATATATATATATATATATATATATATATATATATATATATATATATATATATATATAATATATATATATATATATATAAATAAATATATATAGAACAATGTTTTGAGATTCATTGTAATATATAAACCATTGTGCTTTGAATGTTTGCTATCTATTAAATTTCTTTAGAATCCAGGAACAGATATAAGACCTAGATCAATTCATTTGTTCTCAATAGAACATCATGTGCATTGAGACGCACAGTTTTCAATACTATATAGACCTCCAATCAAATTTATGCTGAGCTGACACAGCTTGTTCTGTAGTAGATGTGCAGGAACGTTCCATTAAGAAGATTTATAACACCCATAAGGTAAGTAGGTGATTTGCAGTCATACATAGATAGAAAGTTAAAGGGCATCTGTACTGCCATCTAAGATTATAGCGTGTCATCTGAATGAAAACTGCACATAGTAAATATTCATTAAAATTTAGTTCTTGATGTCTGCAATAACTGACTCCAGTTTTACAAAAATCCAGAGCTTCTTTACAGTAGTATGAAGACAAGGTCTGTATTTGCATAGCATTCATCATTTCAGGGCTCGTAGGCACCCTTTGAGAGGTGGAAATCTACCTGAACCACATTAAAGAGATCAAGCATCACTGGGGTTCAGCGCATTTATTTTATTTTTTAAAGAAATTAACTAGCAAGCCCTAAATAAATAGTATATTAGATTTAATAAAACAAATATCACTGTAAAAATAGAAACTCAGCCTACCTGAAAAGTGGACATTGCATTGTCAGAGGGCAGAGGATGGTGCCAGTAGAGCAGAGGTTGGTGTCAGTAGGGCAGTTGATAGTGTTAGTAGTTTTTTTGTTTTTTTTTTACATTTATTTTTAGCAGCTCTGTTGGGAGCTTTGGTGAAATATCAGGGGTCTAAAAAGCCCCCTCTCAATGGCTTACTTTTAAGACAGAGAAAGAAGATGGAGGACACAGTCCTCACAAAATGAATTGACAGGAAGAGCTCTGTACAGTCTCCCAGTTCAATCACAAACTAAAGCATAGTAAGCACAATTTATTATGCTTCAGTGAAGAATGAACACCTATCTGCATCTACCTTTTAATAACTATCAAGAGCAGGAGTCAGCAACTTGATATTTGTTAACTACCCATCAATCAAGGGCAGGTGGCAGGTAGATTTTGCCCCTTCCAGAACCTGGACAGAAGAGGGGGCAGCATTTACTGGAACTGCTTCCTGTATTTTCCTGCTCCAGCAGCTAAATGCCGGAGGCAGGTAGAGGAGGAGAAGCTGTTTTTTTACCTGCTGGAGGAGAAAAATACAGAATGTGACAGACTCACTTGGAACAGGGAGTTTTGGAGGCGACTGCAGGCTTACGGACTATGGGGCCTGGCTTTTAAAGGGGGCTCTATTGTTTGGGAGGTGTTTGCCTGGAGGACCTTTGGAGTGGTTTTGCTTTGGATTCAGCAAAAATAATAGAAGCCTAGTGCTCAAGAGGCACAGCTAGTACCCCTAGGGATTTCAAACCAATAGACAGAGAAGTAATTAAAATGTATGTGTGTGTGTATATGTATACATACATATACACATACACACACACACTTTTTATTGATTTACAAAATACATGAGTCAATAACGCATAATGCATATAGGCAAAAAGTACTTGACAATGCTTGGTACAAAGCAGGCTTTAGACGATATGTACAGTAGAGAGTATTGCCGACATGGTTCGGACTTTCCGTCCTTTTTCCAAGGCAAAGTACACATCTCATAAATACATAATTTAGAATGTAAATATACAAATGAAGTAAGTATAAAGATACATAGGTGAAAGGCAATAACCACAGTAAAACCATGGTAATAGAGCTAGTAAAAGCTAACATACTTACAGGTCTAGCACAGCATCAGTATTCAGCAGCAGGGGATCATATACTCAAAGTGGATTTAAAATTTGCCAACAAGGCAAAACGTGCCGGTATTGATGTAGTGTGTAGGCCTATCAATGGCCAGGCAGATATTAATGTGGAGGATCCAAGTCGGCTGTGGCTGCAGGAGCTCAGCAGTCTGGTGATAAGAGCCCAAACAGCATTGTCAATGGCAACAATGTGCAAAGGTAAGGGGTCTGCCAAAATAACCGAATAAAGTAAAATAGTATATGGCATTAAAGTGGAGCCTGGGTATGATAGTATCCGATGGCGCAATTGCTGCACAAAAAAAGAGTACATACCTGAGCACACAAAATAATTAGGAATCCTGCTAGGCAGCATGCAACACACGGCATGCTCTTGAGCCATGTTTGCAAGCCTCATATAACCGGAGGAGATGAAGATCAGCTGTGAACAGGCGCCGCCATTGCTTTGGATTCAGGTTCATGTCTCCCAGAAACACACAGACTCTTGGGACCTAGGACCTGGATACAGATTTGGGGCCCCGGTGTTTTGTTGGGGTACAGAATCAGCAGCCCAAGCCAGTCTTGACTGCTTCAATTGCCTTCCAATAATCAATTCAAAAAAACTGATGATGGGGTCTCTTGCTGGGTTGTGTAAATCTGTTTATAAAGCTGTCTGTCTTTCTCTCCCCCCATTGTATGCCTCCTAGGTGTGAATTTAAAATAAATGGTCAGTTCCAGTTTGCACCCAAGTTAGTGTCATCTAGTTCTTGGGTGCAATTCCCAGCTATTATACCTGGTTCCTGGTTCCAGAGTTGAGGAAGCTGTATCTTGGTGGAGCCACCCAGGTGGTCCGTCACACAGGGGATCAGTTCCAGTAAATATTGCCCCCACTCCTGTCCAATGCCAGGATCAATAGGGCGTTTTGCACTTATCACGCACATATAACAATGATGTTAATGGTAGATTTAACAGACCAAAAGGGAGCAAATAAGCAAAGTTAATTGTTAGGGTTGTCTGAAAGCCATGCCCCCACCCCCTGAGACCATCCCTCTAGTCTGATAACTACCTCTTCCATCAGTTACAGTGATCTTCACATGCATGCTATGGTACTATTTATTTGTATTGAGAAAGCCATAATCTGTAGGATTATAAGAGTCCATAAATACTGCTCTATGCAGGGATGCATAGGGCCATGGTGTGTATGCAGAGGATGAACAGAATCCAAGGATGGTTTCTGATGAAAGGCTGTGCTATTCTGATCAGGAGCAGGAGTAAGGGTATCAGACCAGGTGGGAGCGATTCAGGAGGACAGGGTTACACTTAAATTGGTTGTAAAGCCTTACAGACCACTTTGTGCTACAGGTAAGCCTATAATAAGGTTTACCTGTAGCTACCCAGGATATCTCCTAAACCTGGTTTAGGAGATATCCCCTGTATTTGCATGCGCCGACGTCATCGGCACATGCGCACCGACACAAACTGAAGCAATGGCACGTATGTGGCACGGCTTCAGTGAGTGTGCCGTTAACGCACGCATGTGTGATTGGCTGTAGCCGTGATACCTGGAAGTAACCCCCAGGAGTGATGTCGGCAGCCGGATCGGTGTACGGGCACCGTAGCGAGGGCTTTGATCTCAGGTGAGTATTACATAATGAGCTAGTATGCTATGCATACTAGCTCATTATGCCTTTGTCTTGCAGGTGTTAGTTTTTTTTTTTAAAGTTTGTTTACAACCAATTTAAAGGAAAACTTGTACCAAAAGCATTGTCCTTTAACATTCTGTAGATACTTGGACCTTGGTTAAAGTATACAGAGACACAATTCTTTTTCTGAAATTACCTGAAATGTTTAACTTCAATTATTCTAGTTTAAAGGGTAAATGTATCATGTGAAAAAAAAAAAAAACTGGGCTCTCTTCACTATTCTACCCGCCAAATTCATCAGTGTGATTACTGCACTCAAATGAAGACAAATAAGACTTCTCTCTGTTCAGGATCGTGCTGTCTACATCCTTGTAATGCTCCAGTTTCTCTGCACATGCCAAGCTTTCAACTTCAGTGACAATACATGCGTCACCTGTACACTTTTGCATTCTCATTTACACTAACAGTTTAGTATTTTTAAATTACTGACAGGTTAACTTAAAAAAATTAACATGAAAATTATATATTTTATATATATACACACACATATATATATATATATATATACACATACTGCATTTATTGGCGTACAACACTCACCTTTTCACCATGAAAATCCGTTGCAAATAGCGCGTGCGTGTTATACGCCAATACTTAAATTTTAGCTGCCTCAGAGGGGACAGGGAGGGGGGCGGGATGAATCAGATTACATACAGTGAGAATCTCCTGTTTACTTGGCGGCCTCTGTAATAGGAATTCCTGTCTCCTGGGCCCCATTGGACCACTGTTCAGTCTATAATAGGAGATTCTCACTGTATGTAATCTGTCGGCGCTCGTCCTGCCCCCCTCCCTGTCCCCTCTAGGCTGCAGATGTGCATCGACCAGTCTGCACTGATGGCAATGGTGAGGCTGCATTGATGTGGACTGATGAGGCTGCATTGATGGCAATGATGAGGCTGCAGATGGACACTGACCCAAAGTTTTTTTCCTGAAACTTCCCTTCTAAAATTAATGTGCGTGTTATACGCCGATAAATACGGTACATACATACATATATATATATATATATATATATATATATATATATACACATATACATATACACACACACAATGCTGTGAAAAATTATTTTCCCCCTTTCTGCTTTTTTATTTATTTTTTGCATATGTCACACTTAAATGACTCAGATCATCAAACAAATTTTATTATTACACAAACATAGCCAGAGTAAATACAAAATGCAGTTTTTAAATTATGGTTTCATTTATTAAGGCAAAAAATCAGTCCAAACTTGCCTGGCTTTATGTGAAAAAGTAATTGCCCCCTAAACCTAATAACTGCAATCAAGCATTTGTGATAACTGGCAATAAATCTTTCACATTGCTGTGGAGAAATTTTTGGCCCACTCTTATTTGCAGAATTTTTTTAATTCAGCCACATTGGAGGGTTTTCCAGCATAAACAGCCTGAGTAAGGTCATGATACAGCATCTCAATTGGATTTAAGTCCGGGCTTTGACTAGGCCATTCCAAAACCTAAATTTTTGCAGTTCTTTAGATGTTGCTCTGGGTTCTTTTATGACCTCCTGGATGAGTCGTTGCCATGCTCTTGGAAGAATGTGTGTAGGCCGGCCACTCTTGGGAAGGTTCACCAATGTTCCAAGTTATCTCCATTTGTGGATAATGGGTCTCCCCGTGGTTCACTGGAATTCCAAAGCCTTAGAAATGGCTTTGAAACCCTTCATAGACCGATACATGTTTGTTTCTAATCTGTTCTTGAATCTTTTTAGATTGTGGCATGATGTGTAGCTTTTTGTGATCTGTTAACGTGCTTCACTTTGTCAGACAGCTTCTACTTATGTGATTTCTTGATTCAACAGGTCTGGCACTAATCAGGCCTGGGTGTGGCAAGTGAAATTTAACTCAGCTTTCCAAAAAATTGTGGTTATTCACAGTTTATTGATGATTCAGCATGGGAGGGGCAATTACTTTTTCACATAAGGCTAGGCAGGTTTGAACAGCTTTTTTCTCTTAATAAATGAAGTAATAATTTTAAAACTGCATCTTGGATTTACTCGGGTTATCTTTGTGTAATCTTAAAATTTGTTTGATGATCTGAATCATTTAAGTGTGAGAAATATGCAAAAAAATCAGGAAGGGGCAAATACTTTTTCACAGCACTGTATAATATATATACACACAGTGTGTGTGTGTGTGTGTATATATATATATATATATATATATATATATATATATATATATATATATATATATATATATAAGTGTAAATATGTGCAAGCAATAAATTCATCATGATTCCCTTTTATCATGCCTACCAGAATGGCTTTTTATCTAGATTCAAGTTTATCCATTTTCAAAATCTGAGCGCATATCCAGTTTATATGGAAATTACTGGTTTTCTGTGCCCCAGCTTACAGCACTCTCATAAATAAAAACTAGACTTTTATTTCTAAGTGACAGGAGGAATACTGTCTGTAATTTTTCATGAAACACTAGAATGCCATTTTACACAAAAGGGCATTATATTTGGGTCAGAATGGTAAGGAATCACCATCTCCTGCTTACCTCCTGCAGCCTTGTTCCACCACTTGGCACTGTGGTCATTATTCCTCTTCTCAGGCTGTCCTGCGCCATCTAGTTGCTTAAAAAGTGGTATTAAGTCCAGAAAGCAAACACTTATTATATAGCAGCTTGTCAATTCTTTAGACCCCTTTCACACTGAGACAATTTTCAGACATTTTAGCGTTAGAAATAGCACCGGTAAAGCACCTGAAAACTGCCTCCCATTCATTGCAATGGGTGCTTTTACACCCGGGCAGTGCGCTTCCAGGACGTTAGAAAAAGTCCTGCAAGCAGCATCTTTGGGGCGATTTGGGAGCGCTCCCAAAAAGCCCCTGCCCATTGCAAAGAATGGGCAGCGCTTCCAAAGCATCTGGAAAGCGATATGGAAGCACTGCAACACGGGTGGCCCCAGTGTGAAAGGGCTCTAAATATGATGACTGCATTAGGTTTCTTTTTTAGGCTCTTTCCTTTATTTTCACCTAGTGATACAGCTAGTAAGTTGTTGTGTATTTCAACAGAACAAGCTCTCTTGAAATGTATCAATTACAGTGTTGAGACAGGGGTGCCTACAATCATCAGATTTTATGTATTTACTCATGTAAAATCTTTATCCCAAAAGAAAATAATTGGTTGCTGTAACTGCAGTGTGAGCTGGAGTTTGGATGAAATTTGTTAGTGTAACTAAATCTGCTAGTACATATAACACTCCCTTCCCCCAGACTGACAATGCGCTGTCCAAAGGTGCCCCTGTGCTCCTTCATTAGAGTGGGAGCACTCTAATACAGGAGTTGTGTTAATGGCCAGATTACCAGGTGAAAAAAGAGGGGAAAACGAAAAAGAAAACTAAATATAGTCACCACATCTAAGGATTGGTAACCTGCAATATATTACATTTTTGGTTTAAGGTTTAATACTGCTTTAACTTAAGATTGTAGCAAGTCATGTTCATACCTGAAACAGCACGCAGTAAATGTTGTACTAAAACAGTGCCTAAGCAATAAGGTTCCTCTTGGTTCCTTGTGGAATATCAGTTATATGAGCTGTGATTAATGATGTTAACAGCTTGTTAGGAGGATTACCCCTTTGTTGCCATTTAGGCTAACTTGGTGGATAGTGCCTGCAAAAATCATACGACAACACCAAAACCTCCTTCCACCCGTGGAAAACCAAACACTTCTTGGCCTCCATAGCTAGAGAGAGCAGCACAGCATATATCGCCATACCTAAAAGCATGTTTAAGACTATGTACATGAATCCGTGTTCCTTATTCTAATTATACAGCTGAAATTGAGCTTTACTACTGATAGAAAAAGTCAGAAAGCTTCAAGTGTAGTAGCGTAGAAAAATACATTTCCGGACCAGAGCCCGATTAGGGCTTTTGCATTTCTTGGTCCTTCAGGATGGTACAGTCCATCAGTTTTATATGGACCATTGAATTCCTATGGTCTGGGCTGGTGAGAAATTAGGCAACTGTCTCAGTTCCTCCGGTCCCTTCAAAGTCACAATTGTTTCTGCAGACAGTCTACATCGGTTAAAGACCTTTGTCATGGATAAGAACCCTTATGGAAATCTCTCTCCTCCTACGGTATCTTACCTGCAGTTACATCCCAGCACGATCCTTTATATTTACACAAATAGGAAGGAGACCTTAATACTAGGTTCTCATAGGGGCAAAAGAACCGGGTACTTCTATTTGCTCACAAGTCTTCACAGCCCCTTGTTTTGCCGATGTGGTTCCCAGACTGGCAAATTACTCCATATCTTTTGGGACTGTCCAAAGCTCTGCCCTTTCTGGCAAAAGGTCCTACAGATTAACAAACTTTTGAAAATGTCTCTTTTTGACAAGCCAGCTGCAGTGCTCCTTAACTTAACCCCCTTGTCCAGTATGAGAAACTGTAGGTCTTTGTTGAATCATACTCCGAATGCTGTCAGGGCATGCATCCCCAGCATGTGAATATTTGATCTACTCCTAAATTGAGATTACATCCATACAGGATCCAGACTTTTTAAGCCATTAATCCAGATGGTCCTCCACCCCCCCCCCCCCCCCCCACACACACACACACACACACTTGCTTTTTTCTACCCCTTCTCTTCTTTTCCCAATGTGTCGTTTTCTCTTTGTCTCAAAAAAACAAAGCTACCCAGTATGTGCGGACCTTTGGCGCGGCTGCTTTGAAGCCTGGAAGTAATTGCCTTATACCATATGAGGTTTTTGTTTACCCCCCCCACCCACCCTATAGTAGTTAAGTGCCACTGCCTATCAATCTGTGCCACTGTCTTGGTATGTAATTGTCAGTCATGTTCTCCTATGTAACTTTCTCCACAATACAGGATATACTCACCGTGAATGCCACGGTCATCAAACTTTAGGCAATGTATGTTATTGGAAGGAACTTGGCCTGTGGCGTTAACACTGGCTTTAAACCCCTTGTCTGTATTTGCTTATCATGTCACTGATGATGGTTAATCATTGAGAACGGACTGTCATGTCATATATTGTCATGTTGCATACCTTAACCACTTCCATAACCGGCATTTTCACCCCCTTCCTGCCCAGGCCAATTTTCAGCTTTCAGCGCTGTCACATTTTGAATGAGAATTGTGTGGTCATGCGACGTTGTACCCAAATTCATTTTGATAATTTTTTTCCCCACAAATAGAGCTTTCTTTTGGTGGTATTTGATCAATTCTGCAGTTTTTATTTTTGCTATAATAAATATCCCAATTTAAAAAAAAAATAAAAAAAATTCCCTCAGTTTAGGCTGAGGGGAAAAAAAAAATCGCAATAAGCGTGTATTGATTGGATTGCGCAAAAGTTATAGCGTCTACAAAATAGTGGATAAAATTATGGCATTTTTATTATTATTATTTTTTTTTTTACTAGTAATGGCGGCGATCTGTGATTTTTTATCATGACTGCGATATTGCAGCGGACATATCAGACACTTTTTACATTATTTTGGGATCAGTGATATTTATACAGCGATCAGTGCTATAAAATGCATTGATTACTGTATAAATGTGCCTGGCAGGGAAGGAGTTAACAATAGGGGGTGATAGGGGGTTTAACTGCGTGTCCTAGGGAGTGATTCTAACTGTAGGGGAAGGGGACTTACAAGGGGAGGAGACCGATCGGTGTTCCTCTGTAATGGGAACACACGGATTGGTCTCCTCTCACCTGACAGGACGTGGATCTGTGCGTTTACACACACAGATCCAAGTCCCTGCTCTGTGACGAGCAATCGCGGGTGCCCGGCAGACATCGCGGCCGTCAGGCACGAGCATCGGGTCCCAAGTGATGCGGCGAGAGTGTGCGCGCTCTCCACAATGCAGGGAATCCCAGGACGTTAAATGACACCCGCCCGGAGGGACGAAGTATAAGTCATATGACTTATACAGCGGTAGGGAAGTGGTTAAATAAAGACTAAAAAATAAACAAAAATAAATGTGCCTTTAAGAAGGTTTTTATTGCAGAGGAGCCACAGTATGTCTGTTTTGCAATAAAGTATCTTACCTGTGTGTTGGCAGGTTTCAAAATACACTGAGCTACACATGAACAGTTCAGTGCACAGTCTCAGCATTCTTTGTTGTTGGGATGAATGAACTCCTGTACACATGCAAGGAACTGTGACAGCTATCATTTATGGCATGCCTTGAATATAACTGTTTTGGCAAACATTTAAAATTGATGGGTTTCATTTTGCTTCAAAGCTGAATTCCAGGAATACAGCAACTTTGCAAAGTGCGCAGGCACACTATCGGATAAGTCCAATTAGGTGCAAGTCACCTCTGGGACTTATCCCTATTACTTTATTGCATTCCCAGAGGATGCATTCTGGCTGTGAGAGGGGAAGAGCACACAGAGCAGCTACCCCCCCCCCCCCTTTGCTGCCCATTCACAGAAGGCTTTGTATTTTGTAGATTAGCTAATACAAAAGCTTCTGTGAATGGGCAGAAGGAGGGGAGGGGCTGAGACTGAGACCACAGTGAGCAGAAAGCTCTGGAAGTTATCTTCCTGGAGCACAATAAACCTGCCAGATGTGAACAATAGAGGTAAGTTTACAAAGTGGCAGGCACCTCCTTAGATTTAACTCATTATATGCGTGCAGTTTTTAAAAAGCAGCTGAAATTCTGCTTTAAAGTGATTGTAAAGGATCACCATGTAAAACAACCCGTTCAGTTTAAAAAAGAAATGAAAGGCAAAATATTTGTGCATAGATATAAAAAAAAAAACATTATAAATACCTTCTTTCCCCTTTTTTTTAAAAGTGATCACATTCCCTCTGTTCTCAGCTGGATAAGAGCTAGGGGAGGAGAAGCAGCTGAACACTGAGCTTCCCAGTGAATGACTGTGCCACGGGGTTGTGTGAGGACATGTCTGATCATTGGAGTAGAGCATACTGAGTTCCCAGCATAGCTAGAAAACTGACCACAGTGTGCTCTCCCCTGCTCAGTGTAGTCAATTTTTAATAGAAAAGCAAAGAGACTGACGGGAACACCAGGGATTTCACACAAACAAAGCAATGCAAAGAGAACAGGAGACTTTTTCATACAAGTACATGGTACAGCAGGCACATATCAGGAATATGAAATGTTGGATTTACATATTCTTTAACCGTTTCCCCAAACAGTTGCATTCAAGGCTTGCCATGATAACAACCGTGAAAGTTGCTTGTGCTCTCAGGCGACCTGTTAATGCATAAAATGTCTGGCGTTGACTAAAGACTTAAGCCCCATACACACTATCAGATTTTCTGCTGATTTTTTTCCTTCAGATTTACCAAAACCATATAATATGAGGTCAAACCTTAGGAGTTTCAATCTGTATGCAATCAGGCAGGCCCTTGTACTACATGGTTTTGGTAAATCTGAAGGAAAAAATCAGCAGAAAATCTGATAGTGTGTATGGGGCTTTAGCAATAAACCATGATGCAGAAGACTGGTCAAATATATGGACTAATACAAAAATCTCATCCCACAATATAATTTGCCCAGGAAGCGAACTATAACGTTCTCATGAGGTGGTACCTGATTCCGGCTAGGATCTCTAAATTTCTCCAAGTTACCCCTTGATATGCTTCCAAGGCTGTAATGAGAAGGGCATTCATGCCCATATATGGTGGACCTGCCTGATAGTCCAGAAATTTTGGGAGATAACATTCTGCATGACTTCCACTCTACTCCAAAGTACCATAGACCTTGACCTATCTTTAGCATTACTGAATCATATCACAATAGAGTGCACTAAACTCTAGACACGTCTCCTCCTTCAGCTCACTACAGCAGCTAAACAGACAATAGCTAGGTCCTGGAAAAGCCCGAAACTGAACCTCACTGAAGTTAAGAATGGGATTACCCAAGCCATGATACAAAGTAAGATTGAAGCTACAATCTTAGATAGCATTCCTCAGCACCTCAAAATATGGAGTCCCTGGGTTGAACAATTCCTACCCCCCGATTTTGACAAACACTTACTAGAGCCTTAGTCCTCTGGTGGAAACCTCTGACCCTAACCCGCAGAATTTCAATGTCCAATGCGACCCCCCCGACCACCTTCTTGCAACTTTCTCTTTTTCTTTCCTCTTTTCTTCACCCTCTTTCCTCTCTCCCCTCCCCCTCCCTATCTACCACCTTACCCATAACCTCATTACTGGATATGTTACCTAATGACTACACAAGGTTTACTAAGTTCTGACCCTCAAGTTGTTTTAGGAAAATTCCCTCCTCAATCACACAATCGCACCTGGGTTGCCCTATCTACCTTTAAACACTGTAATAAACCCGAAGCTCTCATGCTTATTGATAAAATGATTATCTCCTGTACTTTCAGCTACGATTAATGTTCCTTTATTCTTGTTAATATCTCAACGTATAAAATTATGTCGTGTAAATTACGTTGTAATCTGTCACACAAAGATTACCTGTTGATATTTGTCTTCTTTTCAATAAAAGTTTGAACAGAAGTGTCTGGTATCGTATGTGCAACACTATGAAAACTGCAGATCAGAGGCTAAAATGGCTGCTTTCCAGGCTGTAGAGGACAGGCGGGTTAGCTTTCACTTTAACAATATATCCTGTTTTACTAACTGGCTCTCATCTGCAATTTGTAAATTGCACTGTGCTGAAGATGCCTGAAGCTGTGCGTTTTTCTGAGCATGTGATTACTATGACAGGACAAAGAAAGACATATTGACAGCAGAAGCCACCAGATTGCAGCTGGTAAAGTGAAATACAGACAGAAAAATAAATAAATTGATTTTTTTTTTCATTTTAAGCTGTAATGTGTTAACTACATCTTTAAACAATTTCTATCCATTTGACAACTTATAATTAAAATAAAAAAATAGGGAAAAAAACAAATATCACATAATAGGAATTACATTCTCTTAAAGACCTAAAAATTGTTTAGCTAGGTAAATTGGTGGTTAGATACTGGTTAAAACTGAGCTCCAAGCAGATTGTAAAATACCTTTAAATGCAGTTATACTTTATAAAAGTCATTAAATGTATCTTATATGTAACTAATGTAATAAGTTAAAGGTGTTGTAAACCCTTGTGTTTTTTCACCTTAATGCATCCTATGCATTAAGGTGAAAAAAAAACTGCCAGTCACCAGCCCCCCAGCCCCCCTCCCCCCCAGGTTTTACTTACCTGATCCTCTTCATCTCTTCGGCGGGGATGAGCTCTCCCTCTCTTCATTGGGTCCCAGCTCTTGATTGTATAGTTCGACAGCAGCGCAGCCATTGGCTCCTGCTGCTGTCAATCAAATCCAATGATGCGGGCGCGGGGGGGGGGGGGGTGAGGCCGAGTCCTGCATTCATGTCTGTGGACACAAATGCTGGACTCGGGAGTGCACTTGCAAGGTAACGCCCTCGGGATAGTGCTTCTCCTACGGGGATATCTGATGCAGGGAGGAGCCCCGAGAATTGCCAGGGGACCCCAGAAGAAGATGTTCGGAAGCTACAAGAAACAAAACAAAAAAACAATCCTTTATAATCACTTTAAATTAAATCTAAGGCTGGTCATACATTCCTTTGCTTTCATTCAACCAGTGGTTTGAGCAAAAGAATATTATTCAATTCCCCCATCAACACATTTGAGTTGGATGGGGGAATCCCTCCCGTGCAGCTATTGTATTCGGACAGTGGGGAGACTCCCCTGCCATCAGAATACACTCATCAGCACCACCATCTATAGCCAGCGGCACTGATCAAGCAAACATTTTAAAACATGCTGGTTGTACAAACGTTGATCAAGAGATCAAGACTTCTATACAACCTGCCTACGCATAGATGGATCAAAATTCAGCTGGTCTCTGGTGAACCAGCCAAATTTCGATCCATCTATGGCCGGCTTTATACTGTAACAAGTGGCAATCAATCCAATCAGGTCAAGAAAAGAGCCTAATGGTCTTAAGCCCAGAACACACAGGTTGAATGCTGGCCGACATCGGCTGATTCAATAAAGGACAAGCATGCTGGAAAACCAGCAGCTGACTGGTTCTTGATCCCCTGTCAGAACACAAAAGCTTAGCGGAGGAGATTGCTGTACTAATCTTGAATCGTTAGTACAGCGACCAGAGCTGACAGATTTATTTTTTCTGAACAGAAAAAAACAAATAGTGTGTACCAGCCTTTATTCTTCGGTAGCTGAATTGACTTGTCTTTCAGTATAAATGAGGTACATCTATGAGCGAGAGAGAGTTAATTAGACATTTACTATTACATGCCAGAGCTATACGATAAATATACCGGTTAAAGCAGATTTTTATTAAAACAGACATGTACAGTAGGTTGGTAAAGCAACCTTTTGATTGGTTACTGTGTGTACTCTTTCATTACCTGGATAACCGTGTCTCTTGAAAGCATCAATTTTATTACTTTATTTTATTTTTATTTTATACAGGATTTTTTATAGCACCAAAAATGTGTGTTGTGATTTACAAAATAAAGGGAGAGGGTACACTTACAATACAATATAAGACAAGAGGGTCAGAGAGGGCCTGCTCTTGAAAGCTTACAGTCGAATAACTTTCTAGTTCACCAGTGTGCATAGGGCTTTATAGGATTTGAACAGACATAGGAATTACTGAAGTATACAATATAGTATTGTAAATGTGATCTTTCCATCACAAAACCTTGCATATCAGCACCTAAATAATAAAAAGTGCATATGTTTTGCTTGATCACCTATTATACTGCACTGCAGAAAACATTTCCTAGTTATAAAAAACACATTGGGGTTTATTTACGGAAGGCAAATCAACTTTGCACTGCAAGTGCACTTGGAAGTGTAGTCGCTTTAAATCTAAGGGGTAGATCTGAAATGAGGGGAAGCTCTGCTGATTTTATCATCCAATCATGTGCAAGCTAAAATGCTGTTTATTATTTTCCTTGCATGTCCCCCTCGGATCTACAGCGACTGCACTTTCAAGTGTACTTGCAGTGCAAAGTTGATTTGCCTTTATTAAATAACCCCCATTGTCAGCTAGCTTTGCTCTATTAAAAATTGTATACATTTAGATGATGTTTTGTGGGCTAATTAGCAAAACCTATTTGAAGCTCCATACATTTTTTTGAGGGAAATGGACTACCAGATCATGTAAGTAAAGTCTATGTAACTGAAAAATCTATGCAAGTATTACAATCTGAATGAACAATCAAAGCACTAGACACTTTTCACCATTTGGGTAGAGTTGAGAAACCACCCATACCACAACACCCCTAATCCTGATAAGAAATCATTTTATATCTAATTTACTGGCCCCACAGCTGTCTAAAGCCATCCATAGATGGTTCAATGATGGTTCGAGATTTGAACCATCTATGGGCAGGCTGACTGTACCCAATTCAATTCATCGACCGACTTGGGTACAACCAGCATGTCGAATTTGTACATGCGATTCTTGCCAGCTGCTAGCAATAATCACTGTGTTCTCCTGGCAGGAACAGCTCCTCACAACCCTCCCCGTCCGAGTGTGTTGAGGGGGGAATCGTGCAATTTTCTTTCCTGCAACCAGTGGCTGCAGGAAGGAAAATCATCTATTACTTGCTGAAGTAGCTGAGATTTGAACCATCTATGGCTGGATTTAGGTAGAATCCTACCACGCAAGAAACAAAAGGGCAGGCTACAGGTACTATAGGTTGCTTGGACCGTGTTGATGAGGGAATCGCGCAAAAAGAAAATTATCATTACTCGCTGAACCAGCCAAGATTTGAACCATCTATGGCTGGATTTAGGTAGAATCCTAACATGCAAGAAACAAAAGGGCAGGCTACAGGTACTGCAGGTTGCTTGGACAGAGATTATAAAACAGTAGACAGGAGTGTAACTAATGCCTACTACACACAATCAGAAAATCAGATGACAAAAAAAAACACTTTTGGAGCGATCATACAATAATCTGATCGTTAGTACACAGCTTTCGAGAGACGATCACGGCAGTTCATCCAACAATTCTGATGGGTCAAGCATGAACATTTTTCTCGTACGATACCAAATTGTACGGTTTTCGTTTAATCAGAACAGTATTTGCCCGAAAAAAAGATCAAGACCACACATGCTCAGAAATGAAAGAATACATTACAATACAACATATTCCATCACTTCCCAAGTTGTATTCTGTAGTATGAGAATTTTTTCTAACTTTAGTAACCTCTTTATTTTCGATATGAGACTAGCATACCACAAAAAAAAGCAGACGATCATTCGTCCGATAATCTCATCGTGTGTACGAGTCATTTATCCAATGTCTGAGTGTAGAGTAAAGTTTAAAGAAATAGGCAATTTTGAGTCAGATGTATGCAACTGGCCATGCCTGGTCAAATCTCCTTTAGATCTTGGAGCCAGCACCAAGTCAGCTTTGATCTGACAGCCATATATATATATATATATATATATATATATATATATATATATATATATATATACACACGCACACACACATACATACACACACGTTTCTTCCTACCCTTCCTACAGCAGCAATTAATGTGTTTCTTTTCGTATGTTCCCCAACCCCTCCAGCATCGATCATATATACAGTTCTGGACATTCCCCACCCACAGCAGCCCTATATACAGTGCATGGACAATCTCTGGCAGTAGTGAGCTTATTTGGGGGTATGGTTTCTAACAGATGCTGATATGCCTTATAATGACCAGTCAGAGCAGCAATCATAAATTATGTGCCAGCTGAAATTTTTACATTTTTTTTTGTAGTCTACTTACAGGGTTACCTTAAATAGAAATGTGTTTTCATACAAATGTTAATTTTCAGGTTTGATGAGATCTATGCAATGTTTAGGGCCTTGGAAAATGGGTTCATGTAACAGAATCACAATCACACGAACGTTATTAAATAATACATAAAATATCCTTGACAAAAACCTAAGAGATGCGATTATCAGCATTCAGCGTGCATGTAAATAATGTATGTTATGTATACAAGGTCAAAAACATCACCTACATTCTCAGCTTTTGAATGAGCTGTTGTATACTGAGGCATTGCAATTACTATGAAGATGCAGGCTTTTCTCTTTGCCTTTATAGGTCCTAAAGTCTAAAGCACAGTAAATCAAACAGAACAGATCAATCACTCTATTAATATAAGGGAAGAAAAAAAAGCATGGGGAAAACTGAAATGTTCAAACTAATGGAATCTTTACCCATTATTAACCGCTTCAGCCCCGGAAGATTTTACCCTCTTCCTGACCAGAGCACTTTTTGCGATTCGGCACTGCGTCACTTGAGCTGACAATTGCGTGGTCGTGCCACGTGGCTCCAAAACAAAATTGATATTTTTTTTCCAACACATAGAGCTTTCTTTTGGTGGTATTTGATCACCTCTGTGGTATTTATTCTTTGCGATATAAACAAAAAAAAGAGGGACAATTTTGAAAAAAAATGCAATATTATTTTCCTTTTTGCTTTAATAAATGTCCCCCAAAAATATATTAAAAAAAAACAATTTTTTTCCTCAGTTTAGGCCAATGTGTATTCTTCTACATATTTCTGGCAATATGCGTATATTGATTGGTCTTCGCAAACGTTATAGCGTCTACAAAATAGGAGTTTTATGGCATTTTTATTATATATTTTTTTATAAGTAATTGCTGCGCTCTATGATTTTTATCGTGACTGCGACATTATGGCAGACACATCGGACTCTTTTGACACTATTTTGGGACCAGTGTCATTTATACAGCGATCAGTGTTATAAAAATGCACCGATTACTGTGTAAATGATACTGGCAGTGAAGGGGTTCACCACTAGGGGGCGATGAAGGGGTTTAGTGTGTCCTAGGGAGTGATTCTAACTGTGGGGAGGATGGGCTACTAGTCACATGACAGAGATCACTGCTCCCGATAACAGGGAGCAGTGATCTCTGTCATATCACAAGGCAGAATGGGGAAATAGGTTTACATAGGCACTTCCCCATTCTGAGGCTCAATGACATGATCGCCAGGAGATCGGCGGACATCAAGTCCGCCGGTCCCACGGTACACGGTGGGCTATCCCTGCCTCTTAAAGGGGATGTACAGGTATGTCCATTTGCCCACTGCTGCCATTGTGCCGACGTATATCGGCGTACAGCGGTCAGCAAGTGGTTAATACTTGCTAATGTATTTAAATAATGTTTCTATGCAGGATTTGCAGCAATGCAGGAGAACTTTACTTACAACAGAATTTTATATGAACTGCATTATGCTAAATAAAAAATAAAATTCCTTATCTATAGCGGGCAAGCTCTCTGTAAAGCCCCTTTCACCCTGCCACAATTTAAAAGTCACGTGATTTTGCCATGATTTCAGGGAATGCCTGTGTAAAGTGGAGGTCTATGGATCTCAACTCGCATCAAAGTCGGACCAAAGTAGTACAGGGACTACTTTGAAGTCACACAGATAAGAATGGTTATCATTGGGAATCATGGGGATACGACTTGTCATGCGACTCTAATGTCCAAAGCCGCAGTAAAAGTCGCACAAGTGTGAAAGGGGCCTAAGGAAAAAATATTTATACTATACACATTGAGGTTGATTAAGGCCCCTTTCACACTTGTGCAAACTGAAAGTCGTGCGATTTTGCCACAATTTTGATGTGATTTGAAGCAATTTCTGTCTAATCTTGAGATCCGTGGGGAGTGCAAAATCTGATGCAGCTGTGCATGATAACCAATCAGCTTTAACTTCAGCTTGTTAAATTAAGCTTTGACAAAGAAAAAAACTGGAAGCTGATTGGTTTCTCTGCAGACCTGTTTTTGGAAATCAAATCCATTGTGTTTTGCACAGAAAATACAGAGTATTTTAATTGTTGCTAAACTGGTGGTAAACCCAGGTTCACACTGACAGTGGAAAGGAAACCAAGCGAGTTCACCTGAACTCACAAGATTTCATTCCCGCATGTCAGTCCTGTCAGATTAATAAACTTAAAAGCGTGGTGTGTAATTTAGTTAATATGTAAAGTTTAAAAAAAAGGCAATTTATTCTTAAATATCTATATGTGGTGGTAAATATAAATAACCAACTATATGGTTAAAGAGCAAAATCTCTAATCCTCTGAGAATAACAGACAGAAGAGAGATATACTGTATATACTATTAGAGGAGATATATACTGTATATACTATTAGAGGAGCTATATACTGTATATACTATTAGAGGAAATATATACTGTATATATCTTCTTAAATTATAAATTTACTTAATACTCAAATGGCAGCAGGAAAAAATCATCATAAGCATAAGCAGCGCTCCTGTCAATAATAAAATGACCAGGCTAATGTCCATTTGACATAAGTGATAAAGGAGACAGACAGAGGACAGCAGTATCAGATGGTGGTAAGAATAAAAGTCCAAGATGAACACAAACGGTTATTTCAGTGTTGTCTGTAAAGCTGTGCACCTTTCACCAGATCCCTCCACAAGTGCGTCACACTCTCCCTTTGGGGTTTAAACTCACCAAACATCCGAAAACCTCAGACCTCACATAAATATCCCAATGGCTGCTTCCTTGTGATGTCCTTGCATCAGGGTTTTCAAACAATCAACCAGAACCGTCATATGGGAAGAGAGAAAAATTCCACATAGTCTAGTCCCGTTTTAAGATTTTATTGAATTTTCCACCATTATTAAAAAACTTGTTTTAATAATGGTGGAAAATTCAATAAAGGCATTGCTCCTCGCACAGTCGCAAGTTCGCAGACACTTACTGACATGTATGGACAGTGTACTGAGCTGTATGTGTGCTGTACTGTATTTGCTGATATCTAAACAAATAATGCATTCTGTATGCAGGCCAACTAATCGGCTGGCCGATTAATCGATTATGAAAATATTAATCAATTAATTTTATAATTGATTAATTCAGCGATTAATCGATTAGTTGTTTCAGCCCTAGAATTCACTATCAAATTGAAGCTGAACTATAGCTCAGGCTCCTTTCACACTTGTGCGACCTGCAAATCGTGCAATTTTTGCTGCAAATTTGACACGACCTAAAGCAAAGTCTGTGCAATCTTGTGGTCTATGGACCTCATCACATCAATGTCAGACCAAAATAGTGCAGGGACTACTTTGCAGTCCCTGCGACTTGAAGACGCACAGATATGAATGGTACTCTTTGGAAATCATGGGGTAAGACTTGTCATGCGACTTTTCAGTCCCAAGTCGCAGGACAAGTCGCACAAGTTTGAAAGGGACCTTAGACTTTATAAGCAGTTACAGTGAACGGTTTTCTTTAAGTTAGACCCCTAATCAATTATGAAAATCATAGTTAGTTGCAGCCCTAGTGAATTCCATCTAAATATGCTACTACCCTTTAGCCAAACTGACAATGGTATTCTCCAAAAGTGTCTGATTTACTACTTCATTCAAAATGCAGACACCATAAGACAGCAAGTGTGTTACTGGCTGATTAACCAGGTGAAATGAAGAGGAAAAAAAACTAAGATTAAAACTAACACAGCCACCACATCTAAGGATTGGTAAGCTGCAAAATTTAACATTTTTGATTTGGGGCTTAATACAGTTGTAAGGCCCTACAGAAACAGACTAAGACATGTTTAATGTGTCCTATTTAGGAGATTTGCATACCTGCAAATTAGTAACTCTTTTAGGTTCAGAAACAGAGACCATGAAATTCATAAAGATTGGCATTGACAGATTTCGCAAAAATGCCTTGAACACATTCTAAAAGTAGAGCAGCATGTGCCAAGTTCATTTACCTGCCTAGAACTTGCACTTAAAGTGGAAGTAAAGTGTGGCTTTTTTTTTCTCTTACCTGCAAAGTAAAGGCATAATGTGCTAGTATGCTTATGCATTCACATTATGTGCAACTTACCTGCAAACCAAGCCCTGGTTGTCTAGGATGGAGGCCGCATCCATCTTTGCCCATCTCCATTCCAGGACCGCGGACACCAGGTGACAGGCCCGAGTCACGTGATGTCACTCCAGCGCACCGATCAGTCACAGCACAGGGCCCTGACTAAAAGGCATGGATGGCCGTTCCTAAATGGTGCCTGTTTAGGAGATATTTATAGTACCTACAGGTAACCCTTACTATAGGTACAAATAATATATGGAAGCATACTTCTCTTTAAATTTGGCATATGTTGTGCCACCTTTAGAATGCATGTGAGACACGTTCACAAAATCTGTCAGCCAAAATAAAATAAAAATTGGTCATAATTAGATCCACTTTCATAAGATACAAACTGTCAGAATTTTATTTTTAATGTGTCGCAAGTGTTGCAACACAATGTAGAAGTGAAGAAAATTAGGACTACCTGAATTTGGCATGCGAGTTTCTGTCAGAACCAAAACTGTTGCAGATGTTTTTTTAATTAGACTCAACACATTAACTAGACCAATTAACGGCAGAAAAGTGGTGCAGCAGCTTTACTGAATGCCCCCCCTCTATGTCTTACTAGACTGAGAGATCTAAGCAGCTCTGCCATTAAAAGCTGTAAAGCAGCTTTGGTTTACAATAGAGTTCTTCTTTAAGTTTAAAACAGGTTATTGTTTAAACATATCAGATACATTTCCTATATTTGTAAAGAAGCTTCATTTCAGGCTTTGATCCTCCTATGACTACTTATTAGGTCGAAACGGTTAACAATACCAGTAATAATGACAGCTCTAATGATAAATGTTCTTTATCAGCCTGTTGCGAAATGTAATGCCCCGTATACGCGGTCAGACATCCGGACAACAAAATCCGTCATATTTTTTCCGACAGATTTTGGCCCAAACTTGTCTTGCATACACACAGTCACACATACTTGTCGGAAAAGCTGAACTTTCTGAACGCGGTGACATAGATCACGTACAATGGGACTATAAAAAGGGCAGTAGCCAATAGCTTTTTGTCTCGTAATTTATTCTGAGCATGCGTGTCACTTCGTCCGTCGGTATTGTCTACACACGATCAGAATTTAAACAATCGGATTTTGTTGTTGGAAAATTTTAGATCCAGCGCTCAAACTTTGTGTGTCGGAAATTCCAACGGAAAAAGTCAGATGGAGCCCACACACGATCGGATTTTCCGACAACAAGATCCGATCGCACATTTTCCGTCGGAAAGTCCGACCATGCGGACTGGGAATAAATCTCTGCATAAAAGTATTCCGTAAGGTATAGATGGGATAGGGCAAAATAAAATAAAATAATTCAAATGGAGATACTGTATACTCAGTAATAAACAAAAAAAAAAACGAATGAATAGGAGTCTTTTAATTCATTTGGAGCTGTGGGGGAGAAAATTGATGGGACATTAGCTCCCTCAGGGAGGGAAATGATCAAAGTAAAATATTAGCTAGGATTAAACATTATCATATTTAATATAATTATAGTATAAATTGCACACATTTGAAAGAAGTCTTTGTTTGCATATGAAAAAATATATGTATCTAAAATAGATTTAAGATATTTATTTTCAATAGAGTATGCCCTCCCTCACAATATATAAAAACTGCATACTTCAGGTAAATATCTGGGGTTAAGTTAGTTTTGTAAAATTAGATTCAGAAAAAATAGTAAATACATTTATTGTAATAATTTGCATTAATGTTCTTCATTTTAAAGCCCTAAAAATATTGGACAATGCAAAGAGCAAGTAATCTTGAAAAATATAGAAGTAGAACGTAAGAGGGTTAGAACGTAATTATAAAATTAGGTTATCGGACATTGGCACATATGTAGGTGGTGTTTGAGTATTTCCCATATTTTCTGCGGTGCGGAAATAACTGATTTTCTTAAGATTGCAGACTTGTCAAAACTTGAAGCTAGTAGTATACCAATAATTTTCACCAAAATATTTAATTATATTTTGTCTGATTGGAATTTATAAAAGTATGTATAAAAGATTATACAAACATATAAACAATGGATGCCAGTAAATTGATTCATGTGCTGCAATATATATTGCAATCAAAACATGGCAAACAAAAATGGGATTTTTAACCACTTAAGAAGCGAGCCTCTTTTTGAGATGTGTTGTTTACAAGTTAAAAACAATATTAATTGCTAGAAAATTACTTAAAACCTCCAAACATTATAAATTTTTTTTCTCATACCCTAGAGAATAACATGGTGGTCGTTATAATACTTTCTGTCACACCATATTTGTGAAGCGGTCTTACAAGCGCACTTACTTTGGAAAAAATAAATTTTTTTAATTAAAAAAATAAGACAACAGTAAAGTTAGCCCAATTTTATTCATATTGTGAAAGATAATGTTATGCCAAGTAAATTGATAACAAACATGTCACGCTTCAAAACTGCGCCCGCTCGTGGAATGGTGACGAACTTTTACCCTTAAAAATCTCCATAGGCGACGATTAAAAAAATTGTACAGGTTGCAAACTTTACAGTTACAAAGGAGGTCTAGTGCTAGCATTATTGCTCTTGCTCTACCGATCATGGCGATACCGCACATGTGTGGTTTGAACACAGTTTTCATATGCGGGCACTACTCACGTATGCATTCGCTTCTGCACACAAGCTCAGTGGGATAAGGCGCGTTTAAAAAAAAAATAAAAAAAATCTTATTTATTTAACCTTTTATTTTTAAATTGTTTTTTAAAAAATAAATAAAAAATGTTGCCACATTTATTCCTATTACAAGCATCCCCCTTATAATAGAAAAAAAGCATGACAGGACCTCTTAAATATGAGATCTGGGGTCAAAAAGACCTCAGATCTCATATTTACACTAAAATGCAATAAAAAAAATTGACATGTAAAATATTTTTTTTTAAATGGCCCTTTAAGAGCAATGGGCGGAAGTGACGTTGTTTCCGCCCTGCATTGTTGTGGAGACAGGTGGGGGCCATCTTCCCCCTCACCCGTCTCCATGCCCAGCTGCCGACCGCTCTGGTAGGCTGAAGAAGAGGATACCAGGGTTATGGCAGCTAGCTAGCTGCTGCCATAGCAATGATATCCCCCTTCAAAGTAACGACATACATCGTGCAGCGGTCCGGGAAGGGGTTAAGGTACAAACTATATACTGAATGCTAATAAAGTCACTGTACAATTTTTTTTTAACAATTATTACAATTCATTAAAGGATTTTTCAAAAACAGTTTTCATCCACACCTTTTTGCTTACCACACATCAATCATAATGTCATCTTTTAGAAACAACAGAGTATGGTAATGTATTAACTTGTGATGGGGAGGCTATAAATAATCTTAAAGCATTCCATAAAAAAATTCACTTCTGCAGGAGAGATGTGGCTATATATACAGTTCTGATCAAACGTGTGCATACCCTGGCAGGAAATGTGAAATTGTGGTATTGAAATCAAAAATATGACTGATCATGCCAAAAAAACTGCTGTTTATTTAATATTGGTCATATGAAGCCATTTATTATCACATAGTTGTTTGGCTCCTTTTTAAATCATAATGATAACAGAAATCACTCAAATGCCCCTGATGAAAAGTTTACATAACCTGGAATGTTTGGCCTTTGTACAGGCACACAAGGTGACACACACAGTTAAAATGGCAATTAAAGGTTCATTTCCTACATCTGTGGCTTTTTAAAGTGCAATTAGTGTCTCTGTATAAATAGTCAATGAGTTTGTTAGCTCTCACATGGATAGACTGAGAAGGCAAGATACAGAGCCATATGGAGCAGAAGACCTAAGTAACAAGATAACGGAACTTTAAGAAAATAGAAAAGGACATAAAAAATAAAAATATCCAAAACCTTGAATATGCAGGTCAGTACTGTTCAATCACTTATTAAGAAGTGGAAAATTCATGGATCGCGTGATACCAAGCCAAGATCAGGTAAACCAAGAAAGATTGTAGTCACAACTCCCAGTCACAACTGGGATACAAAGAAAAACCCACCGGTAACCTCAGGAGACATAGGAGGCTGCTCTGGAAGAAGACGGTATGGTTGTTTCAAGCAGCACTATACGACGATACTTGAACAAAAATTAGCTGCATGGTCAAGTTTCCAGAAAGAAGCCTTTACTGTGCCAATGTCATAAAAAGCCTGGTAAGACGTGTCAAGGTGTTGTCAAGCCTATTGTAACCGGGCTGATAACAAGCCAAAAGGTCCCTTTTCTATTGAGTCTGTGCTGATGACACTGCTGGACATCTTCCAATATTGAATGGAAGCATATGTCTTTTATCTGTTTCATAAAGTTTCCTTCGTCGACCACTGTGTCTACTGTCCTCAACATTGCCCGATCAATTGTGTCCTCAATGCTAAGAAAAAAAAAGGCAGATACATATCCACCATGTCCTACAATCAGGGAGGTGCGTGAATAGCCCCAAGTTCATTCTGCATCGAGATAACCACCCCAAACATACAGCCAATGGCATTAAAAACTTCAGTGTAAAGAACAAGAAGTCTTGCAAGTAAAGGTTTGGACCTCACAGTGCCCTGATCTAAACATCGAGTCTGCCTGGGATTACAGGAAGAGGCAGAAGGATCTGAGGCAGCCTACATCCACAGAAGATCTGTGGCTATTTCTCCAAGATGTTTGGAACAACCTACCTGCTGAATTCCTAGTAGACCTGATGCTGTTCTGAAGTCAAAGAGTGGTCTCACCAAATATTGTTGTGTGTATATACACACACACACACTGGGGTTTATTTACTAAAGGCAAATCCACTTTGTACTGCAAGTGCACTTGGAAGTGCAGTCGCTGTAGAGCTGAGGGGGACATGCAAGGAAAATATAAAACAGCATTTTTTCTTGTACATGATTGGATAATAAAATCAGCAGAGCTTCCCTTATTTTTAGATCTTCCCCTCAGATCTGAAGCGACTGCACTTCCAAGTGCACTTGCAGTGCACTTGTAGTGCAAAGTGGATTTGCCTTTAGTAAATCAACCCCACTGGATACACACACAGTACTGTGCAAAAGGTTTAGGCAAGGGTAAAAGATGCTGTAAATTAAGAATGTTTTCAGAAATAGAAGTGTTAATAGTGCCCCTCCTCAAAAAGGCACACGTACAATCATGTCAATGAACATCTAAATCAGAGAAGGATTGGGAGAAAGAGCTGTAGTCAGATGAGACCAAATCTGAGCTCTTTGGCATTAACTCGACTCGCCGTGTTTGGAGGAAGAAAAATGCGGACTATGACCCTAAGAATGCCATCCCTATAGTCAAGGTGGCAACATAATGCTTTGGGGCTGCACTGAGGTACAGGCTGACTTTGCCGCACTGAGGAGCCAATGAAGAGGGCCAGGTATGGCAAAATCTTGGATAAGAACCTTTTTCCCTCAGCCAGAACACTGAAGATAGGTCATGGATGGGTCTTACAGCATGACAATGACCCATAAGGTACCACCAAGGCAACAAAGGAGTGGCTCAAAAAGAAGTACATTAAGGTCATTGAGTGGCCTAGTCAGTCTCCAGACCTTAATTCTATAAGCAATTTATAGAAGGAACTGAAACTTTGAGTTGCCAAGAGACAGCTAAGAAACCTTAAGGATTTCGAGAAGAGCTTAAAATTCATCCAAATCGAAACAGCCTTCACATACTTCAGTTTAACTTAGGGTGGTTTTTCCTGGTATTTTGTGTATAAGAGCCCTCTTATATTGTCCACAGTGGGGTCGCTAGGGGGTGGCTTCTGGGGCTGTAGCCCAGATTCTCTTACTGGGCATGGACGTAGATAAGGAGGAGGGGTTTGGGGTGTTGGAACCCCCCCAGAGCAGTGTTATGTCTGTGAAAGAAAGGGAGATCCTGTGTAGACACTGCCACTGTCATGCTCCCTGCTCCCCTCCTCCAGGCCTTCTTAGATCTCAGCTCGGGCTGCTCCGCTGGCATCTTGGCTCAGGCGGGGCAATCTGCTGACAACTCAGCTCGGGCAGGGCAATCTGCTGACATCTCATCTTGGCTCGGCTCCGGCGGGGTGATGACATCTCGGCTCGGGCCTTTTCACAATGTAAAATGTACTGCAAGGAGCGAGAGCAGAAGAGGACCCTTTGCAATTCTAACGCCTTGGATACCAAGGCACTGTAGCTGCTGACTTAATAAGCACACTTACCTGTCCAGGGCGCCCGCGATGTTAGCCGCCCGAGGTTGACCCGTCCCTCGGCTCTCGGGTCCCGGCGCCGCCATTTTGGATTAGGGAAACAGGCAGTGGAGCCTTGCGGCTTCACTGCCCGTTTCCTACTGCGCATGCGCGAGTCGCGCAGCGCTTTGTGAATGGGGCACGCTGTGTTCTGGGACGCACAGTTCCCAGAACACAGCGCGACCCATTACCCAAAAGACACCGCACGGAGGAGAGAAGACAGAAGATCTCCGCGGAGGAGGAAGAGGCAGATTAGGATGATGTGCCTAGCAACAGGCATTTCTGGTAAGTTAAAAAAAAAAATTTCATTTTTTTTTCTTCAGATTTTTTTCTAATTTTTAATGTATTTTTTTTTTCAGGGTGGCCCTCCACTTTAAGTCTGCTTACTAGATGGCAAGCATAAAGAGTGTTCAGCTGTAACCCAGTCGTGGCCTTTAGCTTGCACAGATGACCCCTGGAACTCACAGGAACTGGAGACCATTATCAGGGAAAACCACATAGGTATGTCGCAAGATCGTAGTCGTATTGGGATGATGTTGTAAATATGCTCAAAGGAGAAATAAACTGACCATAGTGTGATATAGTTCAGGCATTTAATAAAAAATTTTAGTATTGCACTTACATATAAAACGAGAAATGTTCGCATAAAAACAAATGCCGGCCCGGCAAACACAGGAGCCTGTCCTCCTCTCAAGTAGCGTGGTGACGTCACAGAGTGGGAGGGCAAGCAGTGACGTCACCATGCTACTTGAGAGGAGGATGGGCTCCTGTGTTTGGCGGCATGCATTTGTTTTTATGCAAACATTTCTCGTGTTATGTGTAAGTGCAACACTAAAAAATGTTATTCAATGTCTGAACTATATTACGCTATGGTAAGTTTTTTTATCCTTTGAGCATATTTACAACATCATCCCAATAAGACTATGATCTTGTGAGATACTTATGTGGTTTTCCCAGGTTTCTAAAACTGGAAAATGCTATATCTGGTGCAGCTGTGCATGGAAGCCAATCATCTTCTAACTTCAGCTTGCTCATGTAAGCTTTAACAAAATAAAAACGGAAGCTGATTGGTGTCTATACAGAGCTGCACCAGATTTTGCATTCAACGCTTTTAGCAAATTAACACCATAGTGTTCTTTTGGCGCAGGTACAACCTGTTGTTTTTAAAACAATGGTTGTATGTTGATATAAAATAGTCTAGCCTTTTTTACTACTACAGGTATTTATATAGTGCCAACAATTTACCAGTGCTTTTACATACTGTACAATCACAACTGTCCTCACCCAAAAGGAGCTTACCTAAAGTCACTATCACATATGTACACATACACGCATACTAAGGCAAATTTAGAGAGCCAGAGAATCTACCAGCATGTCTTTGGCGTATGGGAGCAATCTCAGGCAAGTACAGAAAGGATATGCAAACTCCATGCAGATATTTTCCTAACTAGCATTCAAACCAGGGACATTGTGGATCAATTTATTAACAAAAATAAAACTACAGTAACATTGACAAACAACCATGACGATTACCAAAATTGTTGGGGCTTTTTGTGGACGCTAGTGGTTGGAGTCATTTGTTGACTTTTTGCAGAGATTTTACCGGTAAAAGTAGTAGTTTGCGTCACCACCCCTCCTACTAGGCCAGGTGTCTCCAAACCTTCGAAACAAAGGCAGTTTACTGTCCTTCAAACTTTAGAGGGGCCAGACTGTGGCCAGTGGAAGTAGAAAATGCCCTGGCATCTGAGGGAGTAAACAATTTTATATGCTTGGCAGTCAGTGGGTGCATATATTACATCATTGGTGTCACTGGAAGGAATAAAGCCCCATCAGTAATGTCAGCGGGAAGAATAGTGCCCCATCATTGGTGTCAGTGAGAGAATTAGTTCCCCATCTATGGTGTCAGTGGGAGGAATAGTGCTCAGTCATTGGTATCAGTGGAAGATATAATGCCCCAAGGGCCAGATAAAGGCAACCAAAGGGTCACATCTGGTCCATGGGCCACAGTTTAAAGACTCCTGTACTAGGCATTAACCAAGGGAACATGACAAACATTTGCTTTGTAACTGCTGTAGCAGCTGGGCAGAACTATCCGATGAGGTTATCTCTCACTAGATATACAGGATTACAAGGATTACAACTGAGTAGGTCATTAAATTTTCAGCATCAATACAATAAATCACATCCATATTCTTTTTTGGGAGAGTTGGCCTTTAGAGAGCTGTAATGTAAATGCATAGTACAGAATTCTCCCATAGTATAGCATTATCCTAAACCTATTCTTCTTATCAGCTTCCATTTTTACCTTTACAAGCCAGGCAGCACAGAGATTACAATTTATGGCTCAATTCACTGCAGCATTATTCATCTTACTGCAGGCAACATCAACTGCTGTCCAGCAAAGGCTCTTTTTATGCTTTTCCAATGAATTCTGGAAATGACTGTGCATGTCTTCCTTAAAGCAGAGAGAATAGCACAAGGAGCTGGGAGTTTGATTTAAAAACTCCTATATTTGATTTCTGTATCATATGCTCCTAAATTACAGTAATAGAAATCATCCTAACAAATGGGATGCATTATGGGCCCATCAATACAAAATGACACAGATATTGCCTCAAGCAGCATGTTCCAAAGAACAGAGGTCAAAATATTATCTCTGCCGTTGTTTTAAATTTATAGTGCAACTTTCTGGACGCTGGATTTATGACATTAATTTCATCAATCTGCCTGATAATGTCTATGTCAGCCTTGATGTCTAATGGAGTAGTTGATGTGTATTTGAAAAAGCTGTGTAAAAGTTCAACAACCATTTCAAACCCAAGGGTGTTCTTTACACCTTCATGTCCAGAGAAAATATCAGTTTCAAGATTTTGCACTGGCTGCGACAAATATTTTTTTTTAGAATTTAGTCATTTACAGTAGATACTGTTTTTATCTAGTTCTTCCGGTATCAGGCTTAGAAGTAGAAGAGGAGGTTAATGATTTTTTAATGCAAAAAAATAACTAAAGGGTAATAGGCTGTGCAACTTTGCAAGGGAATTTTTCCTACGTAAATGTGGTTAAAAGGAAACGCTCAGAGTACCCAATCATGTGAAAGAAAATAAAAATAAAAAAAGTATTTTGCTTGCACATGATTGGATGAGGAAACTCAGCAAAGCGTCACCTTATTGCCAAGCTAGGGCACATTCCTTAGAAAAGTAAACAATTTATTTATCCCTAGTAAATCAATTTCAGAAAATTCATAAAATAAGAATTACGATTTTTTTGCTTAGAATAAAGATCACGATTCTTGCAGCGTAGCATCATCTTTCACATTGTAGAAAAAAATTGGGCTAACTTTACTGTTTTTTTTTTTTAATTCATAGAAGTGTGAGTCTTCTGAGCACCGAACCCCTGTTTGAACAATAATTGAAAGGAGCTCCTTCATACTCTAAGAAAACTAAATTCAAGCTGAAGGTTTGTGCATTTCCTTTGCGTGTATCTCATGTTATTCCTGTAATCAAAAGGCTTCACAAGAAAGAACATAGATGTAAAATTGATGTAACCCCTATCATTAACTCTCATATAAGGGTTAGAATCTTATTTTCTCATTTCAAAAGTTGTTTTCATTTTTTTCGAATGTTCAACTTTCATTTAAATAATATAATGGTGATCCTGCCATAAATGTTCAGACATTCTCTGTTAGGGGATAACAATCATCTCCCAACTCTGCTCCTATGCTATCACCCAGGTATGTGAGCCTCTGGGGGGTGACTACAAGCAGCTGTGCCAACATACATTGGTCAGGCACGATCTACCACTCAGTGGGGTACCAACTGGGGGATGGTCAACCCCGGGTGCCCCACACAGCGGGGGGGTCAGGCCAGTACCCCCTGTGAGTAAAGCAGTGACATGGGGGCAGGTTCAGGCAGTGCAGTGGCACATTGACAGGGCAGCCAGGGACAGCCGAGCTTTGACAGGCTGTGGGGGTGCCCGAGTCGGGTGTGGAACGTACAACTACCCGGGTGACACCCAGAGCCAACCGAGTGGTGCAGGAGAAAGAAGACCCTCTCTCTCCTCCTATACTGCAGGAGGAGAGAGAGAAGTGAGCAGAGCTGAACAGAGAAACTGCTGGAAGTAACTTTTTAAGTTAACCAGCAAATGATTGGTTGCTAGGTGGTCCTAGCAACCAATCATTAGCTTGTTAATATGAAAACCTAACTCCAGCGGTTTCCGCCCTCTGTTCAGTGCTGCTGTGTCTCCCTCTATGGCTGCATGATTAAGGTAGGAAGGGGCGGGGGGGGGGGGGTCAGTGTAACATGCAGGGGTCCAGAGCTGTATGTGTGTGTGTGTGGGGGGGGGGGGGTCTGTGTAACATGCAGGGTGCTGTGTAATGTATAGGGGTGCTGGGTGGAGTGTAATGTAAAGGGGTCCAGAGGTGCAGGGTGCTATGTAATGTAAAGGGGTGCAGGGTACTGCAGAAAGGGGCTCAGAGATGCAGGGTGCTGTGTAAAGGGGTCCATAGGTGCAGAGGTCTGTGTAAGGTAAAGGGGTCCAGAGGTGCAGGGGTCTGTGTAATGTAAAGGGCTCCAGAGGCACTGTTAAAGAGGAAGTAAACCCCGATGAGTTTACTTCCTCTTTCATTCCCTGCAAAGGTAAAGCATAATGGACTACTATGCATCGCATAGTAGTCCATTATGTGTCACTTACCTGACACAGGAGCCAGCGAAGTCACCGCTGTCCCCTGTAGTCCGACGCATTCCATCTTCTTGGTGGGTCTCGCCACTCCGCCGCTATCATTCGGCGAAGCCTTCACTCCCGCGCATGCGCACGGGAGCCGTCACTCGCGGCATATCGCCGTTGACCGAGGCGTGCTCAGTGCGCCTGCGCACCGCTGTCTACGGTGCATGTGCCGTAGACAGCGGCGCCTGTCTTTCAGCAAATATCTCCTAAACCGTGTAGGTTTAGGAGATATTTCTTGGACCTACAGGTAAGCCTTAATCTAGGCTTACCTGTAGGTCAAAGTGGTTTGTAAGGGTTTACAACAAGGGTTTAAAGTGTTACTAAACCCACAACAGTAAAATCAGTCTGGAAATGTAGCAAAGCATGATTGGTGTACTCACTGTGGAATCAAATGGGTTAATCCTCCGCATTGTGTAAAAAGCCTGTTTGATCCTGTCTTCTCTAATTCTCGCCTTGTTCCACTGTCCCCAATCCATCTCCTGATAAGGCATAGCCTTTGGAGTCACCCTGCACATGCTCAGTTTGGTGTGTATTGCTTGAGTTTTTTTTTTTCTTTGGAGGGTGCATGTGATCAGCACACGGCCAATCAGCACTGTCAAGACAGAGAGCCAGCAGTCATGTAGCCTCATAGGTTAGTCAGAGTAGAATGAAAACTCCTCCTGCAAGCTTTAACCAGACACTGATAAAAGTCACAAGACTGCTATATAGTTTATATTTACAAAAATAATTGCATTTCTATGTTCTGTGTACTATAGGAGACCAGATATAGTGAATGCAGGCTCCTGGGGTTACTAACACTTTAATGAATCAAACATACATTACACAGCACTCTATCCACCATGTTAACTCTTCTACCCCAAGCAGATACCAGTGATGCGTCATCATCATCCCGATACAGCTTTTAAGCCCTTGTCACACAATAGGCCTGCTCGTATCCGCCCATCAATTTTTCAGGCGGATCTGAGTGGGCCACCCATTGACTTCTATGGGCAGGTGGATGTCAGCGGATATGTGTCCGCTGACGCCCGTTTGCCATCCAAGCCAACAAGATCCACTCAAAACAGACAGATGGCGATACTTGCGCCATCCGTCCCTTTTCATCCGATTTCCACATAGAGAACAGTGGGGCTCTGACAGTGGGCGGAGACAGGACCTGTCATTCACCTGCTCAGCAGGGATCAACGCTGAGCTGGTGGAGTCCATCCAGCAAATCTGCCCTGTGTGAAAGGGACCTTATTGAGCACAATATTTACTGTATTTACAAACTTCGTGTAATTGTTTTAAATGTCCTGTAAAATATTCATAAAATAAATCTGAATGACTTATCAATAATGAAAATGTCATCAAGACAAAAAAAAATCATATTTAGCAGACATATAAAACCACGTTTTAGGAAAATATAATATTCTACTATATAAAATGGATGCTTTTGTTAGTGTTGGCGTAGTAAAGTAAATTGCTCTTTAGATTATCACAAACAGTAAAGCAGTATGGTCAGCCAGCACAGAGCAAGTACAATGACAATGGTTCTATATTTATGTTGTAATGGCCTATTAATATGTGTTTATGCTTCTTGCTGGAGAATGGTAGCATTTGCAGCATGCTAAGCCTGAGTGATTTTTAAGAAGGATTTGTATTGCTGCGTTCTTTTGACACAGCTGTTTTTTGGCTGCCAAGTGCAGTGTGCACACATTCATATTACCGTATGACAAATTCCTTTCTGGCATAGCATTAAGTAAATCAATACAAATGAGTCCATTAACACCAGATTAAGAAGCTAATGGTACTGGCTATACATTATGCCAAGCCGCGCAAATAACCATAGTCTAATGGGATATTCTTCTCTATGGTCTTCTCATGCCAGAATTATTATGAACATACTGGAACTTCAAATTATACTGCATCCTCTAAACACTTCAAGAAATACAAGACCTACAAAGTATGGAGCCAATTTCCACTATTCGTAAATCTGAAAATATAATTACTACTAAAAGTCATGCAACTTATGCATATGGGTTGGTATAAAAACATCATAAAAACATTTACAATCTATAGATGTATATGTGAACAAGAGCACCTGGAAATTGTGCATTTTATTATTTTTGTAATCATCTTAAAGAGGAAGTAAACCCTGAAGGGTTTACTTCCTCTTTGTTTCCCTGCAAAGGCAAAGCGTAATGGGCTACGTTGCTTTGCAAAGTAGCCCATTATGTGTCACTTACCTGACACAGGAGCCAGCGATGTCCCCATTTTCCTCGCTGGCTAGAAGCGTCCATCTTCCTTCCGGGGTCATGGACTCCGGCTCTGTGACTGGCCGGAGTCGTGTGACATCATTCTCGCACGTGTGCGCGGGAGCCTCCAGTCATGACATGACGTTTAAAGGAAACGGCATGCCGTGACCCTTCTAAATAAGAAATACTCATACAGGGAATTGTAAATATGTCCTAAACCATGTAGGTTTAGGAGGTATTTGCAGCACCTACGGGTAAGCCTTAATCTAGGCTCACCTGTAGGTTAAAGTGTGTTGTAAGTGTTTACAACCACTTTAAAAAGGTAGCACTATCCAACGCTTATGAAAAAGTGGACACCACCTCTAAAGGGACTCTTGTGGGGGGTTTTTTCTAGAATTTTCTCATTTTATTATTATGTAGCATTTTCATTTTATAATTCTCTCAAATCAATTAAACAACTTTGCTATGTAAAATGTTATTTTTAACTTATTATTTACTATTTGGTGGAGCTCTACATAAAAGTCTTAGTAACTAAAGTCCCAAAAAGCAGCTGCTTCACTAAACAGAGACTTACACGGATAAGGGGCGATCCCCCTAACCTCCTCCTCCACTATCTTATAAACTAATAGATAGACAAACAAAAATATCAAATCTATGGAATTTTTAAGGTGCCAAAATTAATCACAGATTCATAAAATATTTAAAATTTATTTTAATTTAGCACTTCCATAAAAACAATAAAATTGTCAAAGGATTGAATCACGTGTATTATCAATGAAATGATATAAAAAGAATACAGTAATGTTATCAGAAGTATGTTGCTTGAACAGGGAGCCTCAACGTGTTTCAACCTTTGTGCGGCTTCTTCAAGAGAGTGTATTATAACATACAAGTAGCATTAAATTATCTCTAAATAAATACATGCAGGAAAACACATACATATCAGTATTTGTGTTTTCCTGCATTCAGACAATTAATGTGATGCTACTTGTATGTTCTAACACACTCTCCTGAAAAAGACACTCCCTCTTCAAGCAACATACTTGTGATAACAATTCTGTATTATTTTTACATCATTTCAAACAATTTTATTGTTTTTATGCAAGTACTGAATACAATTTTTATTTTTTCCTTTAAATATTTTTTTGATTGGATTTTATAGAAAACACATACAAAAGCATCAGTAACATAATAGTATCACAACAGATACGAGAAAACAGTAGTGTTAAGTAGTGTTAAGGCACTTATTACTCTGTGTACAACCTGGTACATGAGCTCAAATCTCAGTAAACAATTTTCTCATAAGAGCCTGCTCAATGTAATAATATGAAAAAGGTAGTGGAGAGAAAATAAGGATAGTAATGTAAGAACAATTTAACAATTCAGCAAGCACAGTGAGATGCTATTGTGTCGCACTTCAATCATATATAAAGGGTTGCATCAAGGGTCTGAGAGCCTTGAGTACCACACCAGAAAATTGTTATTTAACAGTTCAGGAATCCGTGATAATTTGGCACCTTAAAAATTCAACAAATTAGATTTTTTGTCTATATATTACTTGGAAGTGGTGCCTCTGGTTTCCTCTCTTGCCCATAATATGCTGTTTTTCAAAACTAACTCAGTTTGACAGAAAGCATAATGGAATTTCGGGGTTTTATTTTCAGAAAGCCCAACATATTTTGTGGACAAAATAACTTTTATACACCGTGTATTGCCTACTTATATTGAGCATAAATATTTTATACAAAAAAAGTAACCCTTCTACTTAAAAACTTAAGTAAAACTGACTAAAAACCATCACAGCTAAACTTGACCAATTTATCACCAATATATGTTCCATTTTAGATGCTCATTTTGTTTGGAACTCTCTCCAGCCAGAAGTGTCCACTTGAATTGGAGAGTTTTCTGTTCTGATATTTTACATACAGAGCAAGTAAATAAACATCTTCATCTTCTGTTTAAGATTTATGAATTCATCCTTGAATGTGCTACTATACACTGCCCCATCATCAACCGCTTGCCAACCGCAGCACACAGATGTATGTCGGCAGAATGGCACAGGCAGGAAAATGGGCGTACAAGTACGTCCCTTTAAATTTGCCGCCCTTCGTGCCAGCGGGTCCCGGAAACTCGATTGCAGTGTGGAGAGGTAGAACGGTGAGATGCCTATGTAAACAAGGCATTTTCCCGTTCTGCCTTGTGTCATGACAGAGATCCACTGCTCCCTGTGTTCAGGAGCAGTGATCGCTGTCATGTCCTAGGTAGCCCCCCCCCCCCCACAGTTAGAATCTGTCCCTAGGACACACTTAACTCCTTCATCCCTCCTAGTGGTTAACCCCTTCCCTGCCAGTGTCATTTACACAGTAATCAGTGCATTTTTATAGCACTGATTTCTGTATAAACAACAATGGTCCGAAAATAGTGTCAAACGTATCCGATGTGGCCACCATAATGTCGCAGTCACGATAAAAATCACAGATCACCGCCATTACTAATTAAAAAAAAATTATAATAAAAAAGCCATAAAACTATCCGCTTTTTGTAGATGCTATAACTTTTGCGCAAACCAATATACGCTTATTGTGATTTTTCTTACCAAAAATATGTCGAAGAATACATATCAGCCTAAACTGAGGAAAAAAATATATATTTTTTTAATATATTTTGGGGGATATTTATTATAGCAAAAAGTAAAAAAATTGTGTTTTTCCAAAATTGTCGCTCTTTTTTTGTTGATAGCGCAAAAAATACAAACCGCAGAGGTGATTAAATATCGCCAAAAGAAAGCTCTATTTGTGGGAAAAAAGGACGTCAATTTTGTTTGGGTATAACATCACGCGACCGCGCAATTGTCAGTTAAGACCGCGCAATTTTCCAGTTAAAACAACGCAGTGCCGAATCGCAAAAAGTGCTCAGGAAGGGGTAAAGTCTTCCCGGGGCTGAAGTGGTTAAGTATGTAAGTGATTAGCGACAGTGATCTTCTTACGCTGCACTACTATGTTTTCTACACCAGCTCCAACTAATTTAGTGGTAGATCAAGATGGCAGAGAAGCCTAGTATAGAGATGACACCTCCCACCCCAATATCAGCTATATGGCCTAAAGGAGTGTTTCTCAACCTTTTTTCAGTCAAGGCACTAGGGGTCAACCAAAATATTTTTTTTAGGGCTGATACAGATTTTTTGCACGCCTTTCAGGCAGATAGCCGATATCAGATGCCAATATTCTGAACATCACCGTCACCTGCCACCAGATGCAGCATGTCACATGCCACTGTCACCTGCCATCCATATGCAGCTTGTCACTACTTACACTACTTCTGTCAGCCTCTCCCCTGCGGTGTCCGAGTGGGTAAACTTCCAGATGCGGGTGGTGATGTAACTATATCTCTGCCCACCCACGGCTGCAGCTCTGTCAAGAGTAGCCTTTGCGGCCCTGCTGTAGGGGTGGAACAGCGGTTATGTGAGGCGGGCAGTGAGATGATGTCATCTCTCTGCTGCCAGTCGCACCACTAACAGAGATTGGCAGAGACTACAGTGAGTACCACGCGGGGACAGCGGGAGAAGGTCTGACCAATATCGGCAATAATGGTAAGTTTCTTACCGATAATTTTAAAAATGTGAATATCGGCTCCCAATAATCGACTGCTCCGATAATCGGTCGACCCCTACAAGGCACCCTTTAAAGATTAAGGACAATTTCAAGGCACCCTTTAAAAGTGGTGGACAGTCTCGAGGCACGCTATGCTAAAATGTAAAAACTATTCTAATAGTATTACATAATGCAGTAACATTCACAAATCCAAGACATCAAACGTTATAAGTGATGACTAGTATTCCAATGTTTCTCCATCATTCAGCTAATGTGACCCCATGCTGATGGAGTGGGGCAAGGGAAGGTCAGACAAGGTTGCTATACAGGTTACTGACATCCTCCTTATCAACTGATGATGTCATTGGTCGTTAGGATGCCGGCAGCTAGAAGGTTGTAATGCTGCAGAATGGTTCACCCTTTTTCAACCAGCTGCAACCTGGTTGAAAAAGGCTGGTCTGAAGACTCCTGCTCTTGAGGGCTTTGCGCAGGTCTACTTTCAACAATTCCAACTTAGCATAAGGATTCACCATCATGCTGGTGTTAGAATATGGAGTTTATAAAAAAAACATGGTTGAGAAAATGGACTTCTTTGTCAACTGATATGCCTCCTGTAAGAAAGTTAAAGCGGAGTTCTGCCAATTTTTTTTTTTAAAGTCAGCAGCTAAATATATTGCAGCTGCTGACTTTTAAAATATGGACACTTACCTGTCAAGGGCGCCCGTGATGTCAGCACCCGAAGCCAATCTGTCCCTCAGGCTCTTGGGTGGAGGTGCCGCTATCTTCGGTAAGGTAATCAGGAAGTGAAGCCTTGTGGTTTCACAGCCTGGTTCCCTAATGCGCATTCACAAGTCGCGTTGCGCGATCCCACTGGTCCCTGCTGTCTTCTGGAACCTGTGTATCTCCTAGAAGACAGCAGGGGGGACAGGGACGGAGGAGGAGCTGGACATGGCATAGATATCCACAGATACTGCGGTTATCTATGCCTGGAAGTGGGTGCAAATACCTGGATTATACTCTCCCCCCTGAAAGGTGCCAAATGTGGGGGGGGGGGGGGGTTAGATCCGAAAAGCAGGAGTTCCATTTTTGGGTGGAACACTGCTTTAAGGAGTGAATGTCAATGAAATTATTCTTTTAACCCTGATCCTTAATTTTATTCTGTTTATATTTGTGCTTTGAATGAATGAGCAACCTTTGACAGTTTAACCTGTGCAATACTGGGGAAGATGGGAAATACTGTATGATCTATCATCCCATTTAGCAGGCAATTATCAATGTCAGCTTGTAATTTGATTTACATACCATTCTGGTGTATATGAATAGTTCTTCTGAAATATTCTGACATATAAATATGAAACTGCTGAACTGTGACCTTCTCTTTTGGAAGATAATACATTTTGTCTGTCATTCTTGCATTTTCTATGACTTACCATGCTGATTTATATCAAGGCTAGTTTATGCTCTAGAAATGTCAGTCTAAAACTGTACTACTGGCATAACATAAACAACTCAAGACAATTTTAAAGCATTGAGATGCACATAAATTCTCAACTGTCAGAAATTTACTTGCAAGGCATACAGGCAATTATGTAAAAAGACAAATTACAACCATTGTCTTTTTATTTAAACCTGTTTAGAGGCAGAATAGATCTTTCCAAACCTTCTCATTTAGACATTAAGAAAACTGTATGTCCAAAATCAATATCTGGAAGAGAAAGTACTGTAAATTGGAATACAGAACATCTTACTCTGTATGGCACTGAACAATGTTCAGGCAAACTAGTACAACAAAACTAATATTTATCATTTGAACATTCACAAAATAATCACTGCCAAAAGCCAAGTTCTATAACTGTGTTACCAACAGTTTATACTGATTTAAATATCTAAATAATAAGTAACTGGGCATAAATAATGCTGAACTCTAGTCGGACACAAGTTAATACAGCTCTGTAGTCATATCATATCATATCATATATATATATATATATATATATATATATATATATATATACACACACACACACACACACACACACACACAAACAGTAGCTCACACAAGTGAGTACACCCCTCACATTTTTGTAAATATTTTATTATATCTTTTCATTTGACAATACTGAAGAAATTACACTTTGTTACAATGTAAAGTAGTGGGTGTACAGCTTGTATAACAGTTTAAATTTGCTGTCCCCTCAAAATAACTCAACACACAGCCATTAATGTCTAAACTCTGGCAACAAAAGTGAGCCCTAAGTGAAAATGTTCAAATTGGGCCCAATTAGCCATTTTTCCTCCCCAGTGTCATGTGACTCGTTGTCGTGTTACAAGGTCTCAGGTGTGAATGGGGAGCAGGTGTGTTAAATTTAGTGTTATAGCTCTCACTCTCTCATACTGGTCACTGGCACCTCATGGCAAAGAACTCTATGAGGATCTTCAATAAAAATCGTTGCTCTACATAAAGATGGCCTAGGCTGTAAGAAGCTTGCCAAACCCTTAAACTGAGCTGCAGCACGGTGGCCAAGAACATACAGCGGTTTAACAGGACAGGTTCTACTCAGAACAGGCCTCGCCATGGTCGACTAAAGAAGATGAGTGCACGTGCTCTATATCATATCCAGAGATTGTCTTTGGGAAATAGACATATGAGTGCTACCAGCATTGCTGCAAAGGTTGAAGGGGTGGGGGGTCAGCCTGTCAGTGCTCAGACCATACGCCGTACACTGCATCAAATTGGTCTGCATAGCTGTCGTCTCAGAAGGAAGCCACTTCTAAAAATGATGGACAAGAAAGCCCGCAGTTTGCTGAAGACATGCAGACTAAGGACATTATTTACTGGAAGCATGTCCTGTGGTCTGATGAGACCAAAATAAACTTATTTGGTTCAGATGGTGTCAGGGTGTGTGTGGCAGCAACCAAATGAGGAGTACAAAGACAAGTGTGTCCTACCTACAGTCAAGCATGGTGGTGGGAGCGTCATGGTCTGGGGCTGCATGAGTGCTGCCAGCACTGGGGAACTACAGTTCATTGAGGGAACCATGAATGCCAACATGTACTGTGACATACTGAAGAAGAGCATGATCCGCCCCATTCGGAGACTGGGCCACAGGGCAGTATTCCAACATGATTACGACCCAAACACACCTCCAATATGACCACTGCCTTGCTAAAGAAGCTAAGGGTAAAGATGATGGACTGGCAAAGCATGTCTCCAGACCTAAACTCTATTGAGCATCTGTGGGTCATCTTCAAATGGAAGGTGGAGGAGCACAAGGTCTCTAACATCCACCAGCTCTGTGATGTCCTCATGGAGGAGTGGAAGAGGACTCCAATGGAAACCTGTAAAGCTCTGGTGAACACCATGCCATGGATTAAGGAAAGGCTGGAAAATAATGGTGGCCACACAAAATATTGACACTTTGGGCCCAATTTGGACATTTTCACTTGAGTGTACTTACTTTTGTTGATAGCGGTTTAGACATTAATGGCTGTGTGTTGAGTTATTTTGAGGGAATAGCAAATGTACATTGTTATACAAGCTGTACACTCACTAATTTACATTGTAGCAAAGTATAATTTCTTCAGTGTTGTAGCATGAAAAGATGTAATAAAATATTTACAAAAATGTGAAGGATATGTAACGGTATATATTTATTTATAATCTAAGTACTGTTGGTGCCTGAATTTGACTTGATTTGTAGTCTTGCATTCCTTTAGGGCAGAGCTCAGACTAGAGGAGGAGGAAACAGAACATGATCTAAATCAACTGCTCTAAAGTGCTTATGTGCTAACAAGGAGCATGCTTAACCCCTTGATGCTGACGTAACACAAATATGCGGCCCCACTGGGCTTTTTTCTGTGGGGGCTGCATATTTGTGTATCTTGCCCTCCCAGCACAGGGACTGGGGTGTCCCTCAGAGAGTCCCAGACCACATTCTAACAATCAGGACTCGGAACATCCAATTTTAGGTCTCCTGATCATTGTGATAGCCTTTGATTGGCTATCACAGCAATCAGTCACTGTGAAGCCTGCCCCTCTGTCTCTGTGAATGGATGAGAGAGATTCATTTTATCTTTCTCTGTCCTTGCAGAGAGAGAGAAAAAAGTGTGTGTAGAAAAATAAAAACATAATAATATTTATAAAAATGAAATACATTTTTTTAAATACCTAGATCAAGGTTTGATCTAGGTTAGTGCCAAGGTTAGTGTTTGGGTCAATGTGAGGATCAAAGTCAAAAATCAGGGTTAGTATTTTGTGGACGGGCTTGCATTTTTTTAAATTAGTATCACTGTCAGTGTGTTTTAGGTAGGATAAAAAAGGCAAAATGTGCATTATTGTTTCTGGGCTGTACTACAGGTACAAACAACAACTAACATACACATATGTGGTATCACTGCGATCGCCAGGAGCAGGAGGATCTTATTTTGGGTTGTTCTTCGATGATAGGTTATGGTAGCAGCAAGAAATATACAGCTAAATTTAAAAAAAAAAGTTTTTACTCTTGTGAGCCATTTTTCCTTTGATAATAAAACAAAAAAAATAAAAGCCCAATTTGTCCTCAAAAAATAAAAAATAAAAGTTATGATCCACCTGGATGCACAAAGCAGTTGTGATAATATGTATGGTTTTACTAACACATTTTGCAACATTGGGCATAGGCATTAAGATTTGTTTTACCCATAGGCACGAAGGAGTTAAAGAAGGCGATAGCCTCTACAATTCCTTTGCAAGCCTCAGGAAAGAGTTCACAGCCAAAACAAGCTGCTCTCATGGATCAGCTATTGTCATCCGCTGGAGGAAGGGATTTTGCAATTCTGTAAGTTTATTCCAGTTGATAGGAGGTTATGCACTACTGCAAACAATCCAACATATGATACTGAAACACCAGTAGGTTTTAGTATTATATTAGAACACAAACAAACATCTGCCGCTTGAATACAGTACATTGAAGTACGGTAGTTACCATTAGTGCGGGTAGTCTGGAACGTTATGTTTTTTGGCATAGACGAGACTGTTCGGTTATGGTTACATTCACACCAGAGTGAACAGAGTATGAAGAAGGGCTTACTAAAATCTACCCTTTATTTCTTTGAAGAAAACTCAAACATCTATGTTAAACACTTTTTGGATTGTTAAATGTCTGATTAGAAACAACACTCTAATTCAAACATTGAACAACTCTTCTCCTTCACTACAACGGTTGCCTTAAGTAGCCTAATTTGGCTACTCAAAGGCACTTCTCAATACCGTTGTTGGTCCCTGTACTAACAGAGCCACACAACCACTCAAAGCTCCAAACAGCCCGCCCAAGCCCTGTCCCTACTATGACGTCACAAAGCATCCTCAAATCACGAGAGAACTCTGGACTTGAAGGTCATGTTCTGCCCTCACTAGCTTTCATTACATACCCACTGGCCGCTCGTAGAATCAGAAAGAAGAGGATTACAGTCACATGACAGGCAGCGAGCTGCACAAAAAAAAAGGTAGAACGATGGCGATTTTTACATTTTGCAGCATATGGCTAGCTTCTTTTTACATTAATGATTTTGGACAGGGATATGTATAAGGCTTTTCTTCCACTTTAACCATTTAACATCTGAAAGATTTACCCCCCTTCATGACCAGGCCTTTTTTTGCAATACGGTACTACGTTACTTTAACTGACAATTGCGCGGTTATGCAACGCCGTACCCAAAAAACATCTATGTCATTGTTTTCCCACAAATAGAGCTTTCTTTTGGGGGGATTTGATCACCACTGCGTTTTTTCTTTTTTTCGCTATTAAATCGAAAAAAATATGAAAATTTTTGAAAAAATAAAAAAATAAATGTTTTACTTTCTGCTATAAAACATATCCAAAAAAAAATAATCGAATTTCTTCATAAATTTTGACCAATGTGTATTCTGCTATAGGTCTTTGGTAAAATCCCAATAAGTGTATACTGATTGGTTTGCGCAAAATTTATAGCATCTACAAACAGTGGCGTAACTAGAACCTTCAGGGCCCCGGTGCAAAAAATGATGGAGGGCCCCCTGACCTCCGGGCCAGGGCCCTTCCCACTGATCTCAGGGGCAGCAGGACCTGGATAGAAGGGGGAACAAATCCCCTCCATTTTCCTCATGCAGCCACTGAATGCCTATCAGAGGGAGAGGAGGAGAAGCAGAATTTTAGTGGCTGCAGGAGAAAAATGGAGGGGGATTTGTTCCTCTAAATGCCCCCCCCCCATCCAGGTGGTCGGGGGCAACATGTGTGCTATTGCAATTGTAACCCCTGTAGTTACGCCCCTGGGATGAGTGGGTGGCAGCGGTGTTGGTGGGGGATGGGATCAGTGGCGGTTGGGGAGGGATAGGATCAGTGTCATCGGTGGTGGGGGGTGGGATGCGTGGCAGCGGCGAGGGAGAGATGGGATGAGTGGCAGCGGTGGGGGGGATGGGATCAGTGGCAGCAGTGGTGGTTGGGTAGGGATGGGATCAGTGACAACGGTGGTGGTGGGGGGATGGGATAAGTGGCAGCGGTGAGGGGGATGGGATCAGTGGCAAGGGTTGTGGTGGGGGGGTGGGATCAGTGGTAGGGGGGATTGAATGGGATGAGTGGCAGAGGTGGTGGGGGAATGGGATCAGTGCCAAGGGTGATGGTTGGGGGAGGGTGGGATGGGTGGTAGTGGAAGGGGGGGGATTTGATGGGATGTGGGAGTGGCAGCAGTGGTGGGAGGATGGAATCCATGGCAAGGATGGTGGTTGGGGGCGGTGGGTGGGATTGAGTGGTGGGGAGGGGAATGGTATCAGTGGCAAGGATGGGGTCAGTGGCAGTAGTGGTCATGGTGGATCAGTGGCAGCAGTGGCAGTAGTGGTGGTGTGGGGGGTATCAGGGTATCAGTGGCAGTAGTGGTGGTGGTGTGGTGGTATCAGTGGCAGTAGTGGTGGTGGTATCAGTGGCAGTAGTGGTGGTGGTGGTATCAGGGTATCAGTGGCAGTAGTGGTGGTGGTATCCGTGGCAGTAGTGGTGGTGGTGGTGTGGGGGTTATCAGTGGCAGTAGTGGTGGTGTGGGGGGATCAGTGGCAGTAGTGGTGGTGTGGGGGGATCAGTGGCAGTAGTGGTGGTGTGGGGGGATCAGTGGCAGTAGTGGTGGTGTGGGGGGATCAGTGGCAGTAGTGGTGGTGTGGGGGGGATCAGTGGCAGTAGTGGTGGTGTGGGGGGTATCAGTGGCAATGGTGGTGTGGGGGGTATCAGTGGCAGTAGTGGGGGTGTGGGGGGTATCAGTACAGTAGTGGTGGTGTGGGGGAATCAGTACAGTAGTGGTGGTGTGGGGATCAGTGGCAGTAGTGGTGGTGTGGGGGGATCAGTGGCAGTAGTGGTGGTGTGGGGGGATCAGTGGCAGTAGTGGTGTGGGGCGGGGGGATCAGTACAGTAGTGGTGGTGCGGGGATCAGTGGCAGTAATGGTGTGGGAGGGGGGGATCAATGCAGTAGTGGGGGTGGTGTGGGGGTATCAGTGCAGTAGTGGGGGTGGTGTGGGGGTATCAGTGCAGTAGTGGGGGTGGTGTGGGGGTATCAGTGCAGTAGTGGGTGTGGTGTGGGGGTATCAGTGCAGTAGTGGGTGTGGTGTGGGGGATCAGTGCAGTAGTGGGTGTGGTGTGTGGATCAGTGCAGTAGTGGTGGTGGTGTGGGGGTATCAGTGCAGTAGTGGGGGTGGTGTGGGGTATCAGTGCAGTAGTGGGGGTGGTGTGGGGTATCAGTGCAGTAGTGGGGGTGGTGTGGGGTATCAGTGCAGTAGTGGGGGTGATGTGGGGGTATCAGTGCAGTAGTGGGGGTGGTGTGGGGGTATCAGTGCAGTAGTGGGGGTGGTGTGGGGGTATCAGTGCAGTAGTGGGGGTGGTGTGGGGGATCAGCGCAGTAGTGGTGGTGGTGTGGGGGTATCAGTGCAGTAGTGGGGGTGGTGTGGGGTATCAGTGCAGTAGTGGGGGTGGTGTGGGGGTATCAGTGCAGTAGTGGGGGTGGTGTGGGGGTATCAGTGCAGTAGTGGGGGTGGTGTGGGGTATCAGTGCAGTAGTGGGGGTGGTGTGGGGGTATCAGTGCAGTAGTGGTGGTGGTGTGGGGGTATCAGTGCAGTAGTGGGGGCGGTGTGGGGGTATCAGTGCAGTAGTGGGTGTGGTGTGGGGGATCAGTGCAGTAGTAGGTGTGGTGTGGGGGATCAGTGCAGTAGTGGGTGTGGTGTGGGGGTATCAGTGCAGTAGTGGGGGTGGTGTGGGGGATCAGTGCAGTAGTGGGTGTGGTGTGGGGGATCAGTGCAGTAGTGGTGGTGGTGTGGGGGTATCAGTGCAGTAGTGTGTAGTGGGGGTGGTGTGGGGGTATCAGTGCAGTAGTGGGGGTGGTGTGGGGGATCAGTGCAATAGTGGGTGTGGTGTGGGGGATCAGTGCAGTAGTGGTGGTGGTGTGGGGGTATCAGTGCAGTAGTGGGTGTGGTGTGGGGGATCAGTGCAGTAGTGGGGGTGGTGTGGGGGATCAGTGCAGTAGTGGATGTGGTGTGGGGGATCAGTGAAGTAGTGGGTGTGGTGTGGGGGATCAGTGCAGTAGTGGGGGTGGTGTGGGGGTATCAGTGCAGTAGTGGTGGTGTGGGGATCAGTGGCAGTGTTGATATTGAGGGATGGGTGCCACTCACTTGCAGATCACTCTGTTCCCCTTCCTTGCTGGGTCTTGCTTGGATGAGCAGTAGCACTGAGCAGAGGGGATGGGCGGGGCCTGTGAGGGCAGGCAGGGCCAAAGAAGACGGGCGGAGCGGGCGGGGACTGTGCCCGTGAGTTCAGGCAGCGAGTATGGGTGGAGAGGATGGGCGAAGTGGGCGGGGACTGTGCCCCTAAGTGTGGGATGAGAGGATGGGTGGAGAGGATGGGCGGAGCCTTGCAGTGTGCCCGTGAATGCGCTCGGTAAGGATGGGCGGATCAGCAGGAGAGGATGGGCGGAGCGGACTCCCCGTGAATGACTGTACACCGTGAGTGTACTGTACTTTCTCCCAGGCGGCGGCGGGGCCCCCTACAGTGGCGGAACCAGAGGGCCCAGTCGCCAATGCGACTGGTGCGACCCTGGTAATTCCGCCACTGTCTACATACTATGGGATATATAATGGAATTTTTATTTTTATATTAGTAATAGTGGTGATCAGCAACTTATAGCAGGACTGCGATATTGCAGGGGACAATCAGACACTGAATGACACTTTGTGAAAAACAGGGACACTAATACAGTGATCAGTGCTAAAAATATGCAGTCATTGTACTAATGACACTGGTTGGGAAGGGGTGATCAAGGGGTTAAATTTGTGTCTAATGCTGCGTACACACGACTGGATTTTCCATCTAAATGAACTCTGATGGACTTTGACAGACTTTTTGACGGAGTTTTGCTGAAATGGACTTGCCTACACACGATCACACCAAAGTCCGATCGCTTAACGCAATGACGTACGACAGGACTAGAAAAAGGAAGTTCAATAGCCAGTAGCCAATAGCTGCCCTTGCATCGTTGTTGGTCCATCATACCTGCATACAGACGAGCAGTTTTCTCGATAGGAACTGGTTCTGGCGGAAAGATTTGAAACATGTTCTATTTCTAAATTTGTCAGATTTTTCGTCAGAAAAGGTCTGATGAAGCCCACACACGATCGAATTGTCCAACGGATGATAAAAATGATAAAAACATCAGGTCACCTATCTATATACTGTATCATGAATACCTGGATGCCCCTTGAAATCCAATCTGTAGCAGAGAAAATTGTTCTGGATTATTGAATGTAAACCACATCAATAACATAACTGACCCCTATTTCATGCTCCTTGCAATCTTCCTACCAGCAGATACAACATGCTGCACTACACCAAACCCAACAAAACAATAATGAATAGCTTCTTTGGGCAGCGGGTCTGTTCCACCAGTTTGTGCACATTTGTTCCAATCTCTTCATAAAGTTGATTTTAATAAGACCTGAGTAATGTCTGCATCTGCTACTTTTTTCCCTGAGTCAAAGACCCAATTACTGTCCAAATGGCACAGAAATTCCCTTTAAACAGTTTAATACACAGCTGAAAAACTTACCGTATATGACAACAGTCTTCTCTACGCAATGATTAGTCAAACCGTACAGCCATTTCTGTGGTTCATTCGCTTCTACAAGACAGCATAATTAGGGGGTAAACCACTTACTCTGTCACAATTAGGCAATCCAGAGATGTCATTTCCTCCACGCACAGTCTACTTATGGGACAATGAAGAGGAAGAGCAATGTATTAATAAATCAGTATGCCATTCAGCACCACTCACAGTGCCTCCCTCCCACCCAATTCAGCCACTGATCACAGGGCCTCTGCCCCCAACGACCTCACCCCCCACTCACTCTGCACCTCTCTCCATGAACTCAATACAATCTTGCCCCCCCCCCCCGCACACTGTACTTCACTCTGGCAATCAGTTCTGCTTTACAAAGGCTCCTGTGTATTTTCCTCACCACTGAAAAACCTTCAATCTGCTCAATCAGCTCCACACCACAAACCTGTACTGAAAAAGGACAATTTTGCAAGTTATTTTAACCACTTGCATACCGGGCCTATTCTGGCACTCCTCTCCTACATGTAAAAATCATAATTTTTTGCTAGAAAAATTACCCAGAACCCCCAAACATTATATATATATATATATATATATATATATATATATATATATACATATATATACATATATATATATATACATATATATACATGTATATATTAGCAGACACCCTAGGGAATAAAATGGCGGTCATTGCAACTTTTTATCTCGCACCGTATTTGTGCAACAATTTTTGAAAAAAAAACATGATTTAAAAAACAACAAAACAGTAACGTTAGCCCAATTTTTTTTATATAATGTGAAAGATGATGTTACACCGAGTTGATATATACCCAAAATGTCACGCTTTAAAATTGTGACACTCATGGAATGACGCTAAACTTCAGTACTTAAAAATCTCCATAGGTGACGCTTTAAATATTTTTACAGGTTACATGTTCAGAGTTATAGAGGAGGTCTAGTGCTAGAATTGCTGCTCACGCTCCACCGCACGCTGCGATACCTCACATGTGTGGTTTGAACAAAGTTTACATATGTGGGCGGGACTAACGTGTGCTTCTGAGGGCGAGCTACCGGGGACAGGGACGTTTCAAATTATTTACTTTTTTATTTTATTTTTTATTTTATTTTTTTTACCTTCTTTTACAGCATTTTTTTTTTTTTTAAAACATCCCTTGTAATAGGAATCAGTCATGACAGGTTCTCTTTATGGAGAGATGTGTGGTCAATAAGACCCCGCATCTCTCCTCCAGGCTGGAAAGCATGAGATCGGTAAAAAAAATCCACAATCTCATGTTCACCAGCCACAGATGCGGCTTTTTTTTACATCCATGGCCTGGACGTGACATCATAACGACGTGTCCGGGCCTCTGACAGTCAGAGATGACCAATGACCATCTGGTCACCAGACATCTCTATGCTCGTCATCCGGTGGTGGCTGATTCTTTCATTCTTTCTTCGGGTCCATGATGGCACGGGAGAGCCTGGAGAAGCACTGGATAGCGGCGGGGGGGGGGGGGGGGGGGGCGGAATGTACCCTCCCGTTGCCTGTAAGAATGATCAAGTGGCGGAACTGCCATTATGATCATTTTTATGGTGCACAGAATTGCTGCCTGAAAACAAGGATATCTGAATGATGCCTGTAGCTGCAGGCATCATTCAGATATTCCCACTAAAAGTCCAGGATGTCATATGACGTAGTTGGGCGGGAAGTTAAAGGAGCACACAAATGCTTTGAATTTAGTTTTGTCTAATGGTCAGCTTCAAGGAAGCTTGACTGATAGGCCTTAGGACACAATATGATGTCTTCAAGCTAAATAATACTTACAAGTACAGCCCTGGCCAAAAGTTTTGAGAATAACATAAATACACATTTTCACAAAGTCTGCTGCCTCAGTTTTTATGATGGAAATTTGCATATACTCCAGAACATTATGAAGAGTGATCAAGTGAATTGCAATTAATTTCAAAGCCCCTCTTTGCAATGAAAATTAACTTAATTCCAGTAAAAACATTTACGTAATTTCAGTCCTGCAACAAAAGGATCATCTGACATCATATCAGTGATTCTCTTTTTAACACTGGTGTCTGTGTTGATGGGGACAAAGCTGGAAATCACTGATGGTGATTGAGTTAGACTAACAAACTGGAAGCTTTAAAAAGAGGGTGGTGCTTGAAATCATTGTTGTTCCTCTGTTAACCATGGTTATCTGCAAGGAAACACATGTAGTCATTGCGTTCACAAATTCACAGGCAAGGATATTGCTGCTACTAAGATTACGCCTAAATCAAGCATTTATCAGATAAATAAGAACTTCAAGGAAAGAGGTCCAATTGTTGTGAAGAAGGCTTCAGGGCACTTAAGAAAATCTTACAAGCGCTAGGAACATCTCCCACATTTGATTCACCTGCAAAATCGGGGCACCACCAACGCAGAGTTTGCTCAGTGATGGCAGCAGGCAGGTGTGAGTGCATCTGCATGCACACTGAGGCGAATACTTTTGGAAGATGGCCTGCTGTCAAGAAGGGAAAACAAGCCACTTCTGCTGAGGACTGTGGGTAAAGTCCTTTTCTCTGATGAATCTACTTTCCTATTGTTTGGGGCATCTGGAAAAAACCTTGTCCCGAGAAGAAAAGGTGAGCGCTACCATCAGTCCTATGTCATGTCAACAGTAAAGCATCCTGAGACCATTGATGTGTGGAGTTGATTCTCAATCAAGGGAGTGGACTCACTCACAATTTTGCCTAAGAACATAGCCATGAATAAAGAATGGTACAAAAACCTCCCCTGAGAGCAACTTCTCCCAACCATCCAATAACAGTTTGGAGGGTGAGCAATGCCTTTTTCAGCATGATGGAGCACCATGGCCAGGAAACTCCCCAGACCTTAATCCCATTGAGAACTTGTGGTCAATCCTGAAGAGGCGGATGAAACCGCCCCCCCCCCCCCCCCCACAAATTCCAAGTATTGATTATGCAAGAATGGGCTGGCATCAGTCAGGGTGTGGCCCAGAAAATTATTGACAGCAAGCCTGGGCGATTTGCAGAGGTCTTGAAAAAGAAAAAGGCCAACACTGCAAATATTGACTTTTTGTATAAACTTAATGTCATTGTCAATTAAAGACTTTGCTAGTTATGAACTGCTTGTAATTATACTTCAGTATACCATAGTAACATCTGAAAAAAATATCTAAAAACACTGAAGCAGCAAAATTTGTGAAAATTATTATTTTTGTGTCATTCTCAAAACTTTTGGCCAGGGCTGTAGTCTTTACCACTCTGCTTTGATATAATAATTAGCCAGAAACAAGGTTTCATATTCTGCATAAAGTTGACAACTACATGCACCATTTCTTGGCAGCACAACGCACATTAGTGAGTTGTCATACGTTATAATGTGCTCCAATACATATCCATCAATGCACATTAGCGTGTAAGTTACTGCAACACGTTTTGGTGTACTGCGGTGCCGTTCATTCGTTCACCACATGTGTGTTAGCCCTTGTACACACAGTCGGACATTCCGACCACAAAATCCGTCGGATTTTTTCCGAAACTGGTGCTGCATACACATGGTCGGACAAAGTTGTCGGAAAATCCGATCGTTCGGAACGTGATGAAGTTCATTCGTTATGACGGGACTACATTCAGGCTAGTAGCAAATAGCTTTGGTCTCCTAATTTGATCTGAGCATGCGTGTTACTTTTTCCGATCGGAATTCTCTACAACCGATCGGACAAAGTCCGATCGGATCATGTTGTCGGAAAATTTTATATCCAGCTCTCAAACTTTGTTGATCGGACAAGTCTGATGGAGCCCACACATGGTCGGATTTTCCAACAACACGCTCCGATCGGACATTTTCCATCGGAATGTCCGACCATGTGTACAAGGGCTTACAGTGAACCACAGTGTATTGTAATACACTACCGTGGGTTGTGGTGTGCTGCGTTAAAAGCAAAAAAAAAAAAAAAAAAAAAAAAACCTACCTGCACCATTTTGTACAGTTTTTAACAGGGTATACGGCCTTGTTCACACCTATGCCTTTTTTAGTGCATTTTCAGTTTTACCAAAACACACTACAGTCCATTTAACATGGTTTCCTATGGGTCAAGTTCACATCTGTGCATTTTATGGAAAGGGCCAGGGACTTTTTTTTCTAGTTTTTGGTTGCATAGGCTTCAATGGATCAAAAATGTGTATTAGAAAAAGCAAAAAGCACTTGGAATATGCAAACTGCAACCTGCATAGGTGTGAACCCGCCCTACCTGTAGATGTGAACCTAACTTTTATGTTTGTTGTAGTAACACATGCAGTACAGTAAAAACGTGTATAGGCCCTAAAACCTAGGTTTTGTTTTTCCTTAGATGCTTCATCAATATTCACAGAAACACATTTTATGGAGTAGATGTAGGACACAAGAGTGTCAATTCACAAAGCCGCATTCAATCTTTTACAGGCATTTGTTATTATAAGCCATGATAATTTTCTTATCAAAATGTTCAACTCACACCAATAGATATCACAATGGTGTGGAATCATTATTTTTCCACATTAAACTAACAGTTATCTTTTGTTTTTTTTAGACTCTATCGTTCATTACCTGGTATTTTATTTCACAGGTCATTCCACCTGGAATGTCTCCTTTTTCTGCTCTCCGCATTAAACATCTCATAGAAACTAACTGCTTATCCTAACCAGAAGATAGCGGTATTTAGGTAGCAAAGATCGAAACCATAATCTTTGTGATTGCCTTTTATATGCACGAATACTGCAAAATTTGATGATATAATGCGTGTTCAGTAAATGTAGAAAATCCATGTCACAAAAACCTTCAGTTAAATTAGAAGAAAATACGATTGTTAAAATTACTTTTAAAAAAGCATGGCAATAAAAAACACTGCCTGCATCATGCGTTTGTGAATTAGTGCTATTGTCTTTTCACTTTAATGATGTAATTATGCTCGTTACTGTGTGATGCCTACCTTTCAAATAATTTTGTAAAATCGGAGGAGCTTTTAAAAATGATGGATGTTTTGTAGTTTTAAATTGTAAGTTTAAACAGTGTTTTACATAACTGTAGTTATCATGATTCCCATTTATTAATTGTTTTTGTGTTTTTAAAGTTCTGATTTAAGGGTTCTCTACAACCCATTCACAAGTTATGACAGTACTCGCCAACCACCCAGGTTTCTTTGTTTTACTTTTCTTTTTTCTTGATCCGATGCTGTCCATCTGTGCCTCGCCGGCTGTAATACTGAGAACCGAGCGATCTAACACCACAATCACTCGGTTCCCAGTGCTCACTGAGCAGAGAGCTGGTGACTGTCATTCACTGTCTCTCTGCTCTGCCCCCTGTGCTCATTGGAGTGTTGGGCTGTGGAGGGGGCAGCTCAGGCTCTTGGCAGATTGCTCAGAGGCTGAGCCAGGTGCCGATCCAGGCATGTGGGTGGATCCCGACTTCATTGTCGTGATCTTGCCTGATCCTGGATGGCTCTGTGACATGGAATGACAGCGAGCTTCAGTCTACTGTCTGCTTAAAACGGCTCACAGGAGTGCAAAATGAACTGCACCCCTGTGATCCACAGGAGTACAACCAAATGAGCTTTAGCTGTACTTCTCCTGTAGCCTCCCTGGTGGTATGATTATGTCAGATTTTTGCATCTCAAAGCAATTTAATTGTTTTGCATAGAAATGTGGCGTTTTATATTGTAGGCCTGTAATTATTAGTAATAACACATCTAGTAGACATCCTGGGTATGATAAAGTTTGAAACACTAAATCATAAATTAAAATATAATAAAAAAACTATAAACAATTATTAAAAATAAAAATAAAATTAATTTCCCCACAAATTAACTATCACTCAATTCTGTAAGTGTTCTAATTTACTATCGCTTTTTTCTAGCTGGTCTAAAACCACTTTTGACGTAAAGTGACACTTTTTGGTTGCTATGGAATATCTCAAGTTTCCAGGCAGAAAAAACAGTATATATAATATAAAACTGCATGCAGGGCACTGGATAAAGCACTAGGGACAGAAGGGATGTGAAAAGGTTTGATACAGTAAAGTAATCTGTAAGATTACAGTTTACTGTATGTGTTATGAATTTTCAATTTTTCAAATTTTCCGCCAGGCTTTGCCCCCGAGCGTCGCAACGCTCGTAGGGAACGGAGCCTGGCACACAGAGCATTGGGCGGCGGACACGGCCCGCAGACACGGGGGGGGGGGACATCGCAGGATCCTGGGGACAAGGTAAGTAACCTGCACCAGGATCCTGCAATGCAATCCTGAGGCTTGGGGTTATCGCTAATGGTCCTGAAATTTAACCCCGAGCCACACTCGGGAAAACCGCCAGGGAGGTTAAAGTACAAGTGATGGCAAAGCTTTCTTTTTTTCACTTTGGATAGCATAGAAAGGAGCTATAACCTCTGTCATTTTTTTATTTCTGTCATTTATAACACACTGGGGAGCCTTGCCTTCACTTCCTGTCCTGAAGCCACAACAGGAAGTGAGTGGAAATCCTTCCAAAGTGAGGAAATTACTTGCATTTACCATGCCCAACAGAACTGGTGTCCCTATTGGAAGATTACCCCCTCCCATTTATCTAAAATACATTTAAAAAAAGGTTTTGCCTTTAGCTAGACTTTATGCCCTGAGCTCATAGAAAGTAGATTTAATGACTGGAAGAGGATGTGAAATGTGGCGCTAAACCATGATGAGGATGACTACTTTGGGGCCTTTTTATTTTATAGCTGAAGTCCAGGTATAAAAGAGAAAAGCTATTGCAGATCTGTATTCATTAATACATCATTAAAAAAAAAAATATTTTAAACATAATCAGTGCAAGTACCTGAATTTAACCTGGTATCAGCCTCTTACAATCTCCTCTATCAGAGCTCATTAAAGCTAGCAGAGCTCTGACTGAAAAACAAAAAAGCAGCACAAGGAACCAATCATGTGCTAACGAGGGACACGTTGACAGCAGGAAAAAGAAAAAGATGCCCTCATTAGTGTGCGATTCTTCTTTCACTGCCCAGTACCATGTTGGGGAAGGGACAAGACTTGTATTTACTGCAGCAGGTCTCCTGTCCTGCCAAACAGGACTGTACTGTGTGGCAGAGCTGTGCAAATTTCAGGACTGGACAGGTAAAACAACTCTTATAAATGTGTCTCATCTGTGTATTTAACTGTTTGCTTGGAGTATAGCTTGAAACAAGGGGAGTAAAAAGATTAACATATAGTGGAATTGGGGTTTAACTGCCCTCCAGCAGTAACAGCTGTCTTCCAATTTTTATGTGTTTGCAGGTAACTGCAGGCTTTTAATTTCTAAAAAAAAAAAAAAACCCATAAGGGTCCTTTCACACCAGTCGGATCAGTGCTGATCCATCCCGTGGATATCCGCTTGTTCAGCGGGGATCGCCGGAGCGATCTCCACTGAGCAGGAAGGTGACAGGTCTGTCTCTGCACACTGCGCAGGGACAGACCTGTCACAGCGCCGCTCTCCCCTATGGGAGATCGGGTGACGACGGACCGCAGTGTCCGATGCGATGACGGATGGAAAAATAGCTTTTTCCTCCGTCACACTTTTTCGGATCGGAGCGGGTCGGATGTCAGCGGACTTGTCACCGCTGACATCCGATGCTCCATAGACCTCTATTGATCGTCCGTGTGAAAGGGGCCTAATTCTCTTCCTTTGCGTATTTGATCTTGACAGTACAAAACACAGGACTTAAAAAGCTGCAACATTTATTTTTAACAGTTTATGGTAAAACAGACAAAAGGCAATCCCCAGTGTATTATAAGTTTTACAGTGCTTCAAAAGGAACTGCAGTCTGCTCACATAATTTGTAATAAAAACATCTTTGCCATTCTGAAGTTTCCTCCAACCACTTTTCATATTATTTTATATATACTGTGATTCTGTACTTGCCAAATATCCTTTAAAAATCTCCCTCCACTGAGTCTGGCTGCATGCATCCATTTTAACTGTGGGCAGCTGAAGCTGCTACCTGTTCACTTACTGGATTTACACAGACACACCTCTAGCTCTGCAGCTCTCATTGGCCCTCTTATGACTCACCCCCTTTCCTGGCAAGGGGAGTGAGAGAGAGTGTCGTGCATGATGTCGTAAGCCTAGGCATTTTTCCAGACAAGAAACAGGAAGTGGGCTGTAGAGGGTATTTACTGGCAGAAAAAAAAGTTTTAGTATCCAAAGTTAAAACAACAATGGCAGAAGATTTAATAGATAAAAAGATGAAAAAATGGCTGAACTTACGCTTTAAGTAATAATAGCAATGTACAATGCACAGTTGTTGGTATTAGGAACTCTAAATGGATAGCTTTTCTGTCTTTACTTACAAGTGAAGCCTCTGCCAATAGGGTAAATGTGTGTTTAGTTGTATAGTTGCAGGTATAGTATGTAGCATGGGATTACGGACTAAAATATGCAAACAAACCTTTAAATTAGAATTTTTCTTGACAACATAGCCAGTGAAAATGTTCTCGTAAGTATCTTCAAAATCAAGAAGGATCATGTGTTACCACTAAAACCATGCCACTCAATTAGGAAAAGCATTACCCAATCAACCGTGATTAAAGGGGTTGTAAAGGTAAAAGTTTTTTCATCTTAATGCATTCTATGCATTAAGGTGAAAAAACATCCAATAGTGTCGGCCCCCCCATCCCCCTCATTTTACTTACCTGACCCCTCAAAAGTCCCGCTCTTGCCACCGACGTCCTCTTCGCCGCTCACCCTGGCCGTTGATTGGCTACAGTGGATGGATTGAAAGCGGCGCAGCCATTGGCTCGTGCTGCTGTCAATCACATCCAATGACTCTGGGGGGTGGGGCCAAGTGATACAGCGAGCAGCTACAACCGCCAGATTTATCACGGGGAGCATGCCCACAAGCACTCCACATCATGCGAGGGAGCTCGCATGAAGTTGTGGAGTCCTTGCGGGAGGGAGCCGAGACAGCTGCCGAGGGACCCCAGAAGACCAGGTTGGGGGCCACTCTGTACAAAACGAGCTGCACAGTGGGGGCAAGTATAGCATGTTTGTTTTTTTTGTTTTTTTGTTTTAAATGTCCTTTAGTGACCCTTTAAACACACTTGTTTAGCTGCTGTATAAAAAACAGTGGGGTTGATTTACTAAAAGTTGAGAGTGCAAAATCATGTGCAACTCTGCATAGAAACCAATCAGCTTCCAAGTTTTTTTTTTTGTCAAAGCTTAACTGAACAAGCTGAAGTTAGAAGATGATTGGCTACCATGCACAGCTGCACCAGATTTTGCATTCTCAACTTTTAGTAAATCCACCCCAATGTGTGTTTGATAAATATATGCTTATAACACACAGCACGCCTCTAAATGAAAAGTACATTATAATTGCACAAATATAAAGCATGATTTTGCTAATGCACTTTATAATAGAGATCTGTGCAATACAAACGTCTATCAATAGGACGGTAAAAGCAACATAAAGATGATCCATCAAAAATACCACACTTATCTAGAACGGTTTCAAACTACCTTTTGTAATATGTTTTATAAAACAAAATCTAATATACAAAAAAAATATATAAAATATCTGCTGAAAACTTTAGGAAAGGGTTGAAGGTCAACTCTGAACATTGTTTAAATGGAAAGAGTGGGAAAGAGTTACGTTATTGGTCAGATTTTTATTTCTGCTTTCCCCTCCATTAGGAATGTTTTTCCTGAACTTCTGTCAATGTGATGCCCACACAGGAAATGTAGGGTGCAGATCTCATCAGAATAGAAGGGCACGGGCAGCAATAAAATCATGAAACGTTTTAACACTTGCTAATTTTATCAGTAATAACTAGGTAAATTTACAGTATTGTATACATACATTCATACATAAAAAGATAATTTGTCATCAATAAGGTAGAATAATGTATCCTAATGGGACCACAAAGTCATATCTTTCTGTCTTCTTTCCCTTAGCCTGATGTCTTATGTTACCCTGTTCTCCCAAGCTTACTTTGACCTTTTTCGGGCAACTACACTTCATCACTATACCATTTAACCTAAAAAAAAATGGCTAAAGAGAACCTTTCATTAATAAGATATAAAAAGGTGTAATTCCAGGATACCATAAAATGCCATAAAGAAAGTGTGTTGGATAGTGCAGATAACACTAAACTAAATTGACCAAATGTAAAAACTTGCCGTTACAAACCAAAAATGTGGTTTCAGACATATCAACAGAAGCACCTCTTCATATGGAAAATCAGGTCACCTTCCAAGATCTCCATCTGCTATTATTGGGTAGCCACAATGAGGAGACAGTGGAGGGCCAGACGGGGAAGAATCAACCAATAAACACGTCAGTTGGGGTGCTTCACATTTGCAAGTTGCAGTGTCAGTTCCTACATCCTTCACTATAGAGAGACACTTTATTGTGCCACTTCTTTGGAATTGTCTAGTTAGTGTTCTCTCCAGTTGCTTTTCCACCTGGCCTTCCACACTCTAATGCTCCATATGAAGTGGTGCTTCTGTTGATATGTCTTAATCCAAAATTTTACTTTTCATGAATTAAAGGTAGTCCTATATGGACTATTCAGTGTTTTGTTTATATCTAGGTATCTGGCCTTTGGATATCTTACAAAACCTGCAAGGATTAGCAGTTGAAACCAATGAAGAGCAATACATTTGAAGAGACCACAGAATGCCAGTACATACTGATGACTTTCTAATTTTCTCTCCTGCAGTGCAGACACGGCTCTTCTAGATGTATGCAAATCTCAACTTCAGCTCCAGGTGAGAGCTCGGTTGTGCCATGTTCGCATCCCACAATTCTGCTAAGACATGAAAATTGCACTGGGATGTGGAGAAGGAAGGTTTGGGGTTGTTGATGTGTGCAATTGTGGACCTTTGATAAACTAAAGATATGTAGCAACACCTTATGGTACCTGTTAATACAGATGTTTGCCAGGTAGCTCTGTATTTTGCAGTACCTAATTAATTGCACACATTCAGGATTAGATTTATATTCAGTCATTCCACACTTAAACTAAATTTTTCTCTTTTTGTTGACCGGGTGAGATAGCGCTCTTACCTTACTTTCAAATAAATTAGTTTGTCAACATTGAGAATAAGACTAGCCGTGCATGATGTAATAACTGTAGTCCTCCCAACCCATTCACCCAGTAACACAGCATTGCATCCCTTAAAATACCTCAATGAATGAAAATGATTCCATCTAAGTTATTTGGAAAACTATTCAAAAAAAGTTGAATTCACAATATTGCAAGTCAGGCATTTTTCCATTGTCTGGGAAGTCATATTTCACCTACACTAACAGACCACAAAAAGGGAGACAATTCGTTTTTTCAATGCACTATTCCCAACGCACACATTCTTGTAGAAATGGCTATGCATATAAGTTCGGGCTGAAGTGACCACTGGCTGGAACCGTGTGAAGTCAGAGTAAGAAAATGTCACCACCAAACCAAGGATACCCAGAACGGGTCCAAAGCTTTAATCAGCGATCACATCGTTACAGCAGATTGCAATGTTTCAGAGCCACGCAGGGTCACATGTCTGATGAAGGGGTCTTGCGTGGCTCCAGAACGTTGCAATCTGCTACATTTTCTTGCTCTAATTTGTTTTTTGGAACATGGACAGCTGGCCCATGCACAGATGGCTTAGTGAAATTGTAATCTAGGTTTATGCCAATTTGTGAGATCTGATGACACATTAAATCAAAACTCAACTGGTGCAAAGGAGACACTGGGTCTTTGACTTTCTGTTTGACTCAATGATGACAATGAACATAATGAATGGTTATGAAAAAGCTGTAATGATATCACTATAATCAGTAGCTGTTTTTTAAAGAAATATGTTTCTTAGAAAACATGAAAATCGGTAGTTGTCTGACCTCTTTGACTTCATGTAGATGGGTAGGATTCTGGTTCTTGGATCTTCTGGCAGCTGCAGGGGACTTGTGATGTGTGATGGTGACAACACTGGGGCCGGTCAATGCGACATGCCTCTGGCTCCCAGGGGATGAAGAACTGGATGTTCCATGGGGAAGCAATGAAAAACTTCTGGCTCTCTGAGACAATGAGCTCTAAGAAAGGAATAGAGCAAGGAAATGTCATTACAAAAACATGAGAGATGAGCCCAGTGACGTGATGTTTTCAGTGCCCCCATGATACTACAAAGAATTGGATAGACCAAGACAGAGTTTAGCCAGTTTTTACAGATTTTACCAGGGGTCCAAAGTATAGATGTTACATTTATATCCTCTAAGATGTGGAAGCAAAGAGTTACAATTTTCAAAAACTGTTAATTTGTGTAAGAGAAAAGCAAGATAAGAGGGAGAATCTTCAAAAGAAAAACAGTCAAGGAGGAAAGAAGACAATGGAAACCGAAATATATACTTTACAATATTTTTGAACACTAGTATAAGAAAATATTGGGGCTGAATAACTAAAGGCAAATAGACTATGCACTTTGCAAGTGCAGTTGCTCCAGAGCTTAGTAAATGAGGGAAAGCTCTGCTGACTTCCATTATCCAATCATGCGCAAGCAAAACGTGTGTTCTTTTTTTCCCTTGCATGTGATTGGGTATTCTTGGCAAAGTGAAGCTTCATCTCATTTACTAAGCTCTGGAGCAACTGCACCTGCAAAATGCACAGCATATTAGCCTTTAGCAAATTAACCTCAGAATCCTAAAAGCTGGATCACACTGCAGCGATGCGTGAACCCTGCGAATCCAGTGCTGGTTCCTGCATCGCATACAACTTGCAGGCAGTTCGCTCTGCCATATGCGAACTGCTGGAAGTGTAAAAAAAAAAAGCTAATGACACCCCTAAATTAGTTCACATATCACAGAGCAAACTGCAAATTCAGGCAGGAATGGGATCACATGGGTGTTTACGCCCATGCGATTCAATTCTGCAAGGGACCAACAAATCCGAAAATTATTAAATTGTTTGTTACCCAGACACTTCATATTCCTGATATGTGCCTGCTGAACCATGTACTTGTATGAAGAAGTCTCCTGTTCTCTTTGTATTGCTTCTTTTTGTTTTATCCCTTTTATTGCTGTCACAAGGAATATACACAACCTTGTGACAGGTATAGGCACGTGACAGGTACTCTTTTATTTGGAGGGATCTGGGATCCAAAAACCCAAATCCCTCCTTTGCACTTGAAAGAATTCAAAATGCCAATAATCTGCATTTTTGAATGCTTTCAATTTTAAAAAATGGAGCTGTTAACATGCCGGCAAAACAGAAGTGATGTCTTGTCATCGCTTCCGGATTATCATACAGAAGACCCGATTAAAGCAGATTCTGTCTTTCTTCAGGTCTCCGACATGCTGACTAGTAGCTTGGGTCTCCTGGTGGGATGGGAAATCCAGAGCAAGCCATGGGGGGTGGCTGGTTAGCTGCTCTGGTTGTTATCACAAGAGGGCCAATGGTTAGCTCTAAAAAATAGTACTGGGGGAATGCTGGTATCTGCAGGCTTAATCCTGGTACAACCACTTGAATACAAATGACGTGCAAGGTACTTTATTTGGGGGAAAGTAGTTAAGGCCTCTTTCACATGAGCAATGAGGTACGTACAGCTTAAATCAAGCTCCACCTAGAGTTGAGTGAAGGTGGCCTATGTTAGTGTGCGGAAATACATCAGCTGTACAGACTTACCCAGACATCCATGTTTGACAGGTACACAGGGATAGGTGTATGTCCCCAAAGGGGGACAGTGTGCCTTTTGGGCAGTGCACCTGCTCCTGAGGGCTTGTTCATACAGTGCTGTTGTTGACTTAATATAGCCAGGTGGCCATAGTAGGTCAACAATGTCAAGAGCATCTCCCCCGTTTTCTATATACAGCTGCAGGGCAGGGAACCACCTGCCTGCAGCCCATTGGCCAGTGAGGATGTGGTTATGTGACAGCTTCCTGAGGGTTCAGATGTATTGCATTCATACCGAGTTCCTACTGAGTTTAGATACAAACCCAGCTCATCTGTGTTAAACACCTTTGGGATTTTCCAGGTCTTTTCCTCCACAAAAAATAGCTCACATTATACATACTCTTTTGGCCGAATGGGCACAAATTACCACAGACAAACTAGCCCTTCACCCAACATTTGTTGGCCGAAAATGGGAAAAAAATTGTTGAAAGGAGCATATTAACGGTAAGAACTTCGGACAACAGCCTATCAAACGACCATATCATTCTGATTTTCGTACCATTTGTACGAGGCTTTAAAAACTGGCACACACACACCTAATTATTTTGGACTTTAGCTTTAAACATCTTATTTGCCCATTAGCAAGTCTGTTTAGGAAATTAAGTATAATTTGTCAGCTATAGAGATTTGGAGATATAATCAGCTATGCCATCAAAACTCATTTGAATATTTCTGATTACATCAAAATTTTTATCATTTTAAAATAGTAGCCTATTTTTTTAGTTATACCAGAGATTAACAGCTAAACACTAAAAAGCCATCAAAAAAGCATTCCAGCCTAAATGTACTTCTGTTACTAAAATTGGCTCTGAAAAAGTTAAATGATTTTCAACAGCATGTGTTGTGGGCACTTCTTTTTGATGAGTCTTCCAGTAAAAACACTTTAACATTCAGTGCAGGTATTACTTCCGCTCACAACAACAAAGTAACATAAAATATAAGTATACTGGTGTTTTTTGTCCCGTATAGTCTTGATTCTAAGCAGTGCTCCATTTTTGTAAGATTATAACCAAAGGAAAAGCTGTTATTGAAAACTACAGCAGTGCTTTGACAGGTCAAATGAAATAATTGCCATATTTCCTTGATTTGCGGATGATTCATAACTGTGTGATGTAATTTCTATGGAATATGTGTCACATTAATACAATTCTTATAGATTTGAAATCAGTGGTATTCAGAATCATGACAGCTGACGTATAACTTTTCAGTTCAGGACTGCATGTTCCATTTTATCATGGAATCTCTTTACTACGGCTAAGGTTTTATAAGTGAAAATTGTCCTCCATCTTAAAAAAAAAAAAAATTTAAAGCGATTTACTCATAAATGCCATGAGCATAAAACCGTTTCATGGTTATTATGGTTGCCAGTGGCCAAACAATGAGAATTACTAAAGATGTGAACTAAAAGAACCAAATTCAGATTTGCTTGGGTCGGGTTCCTCTTTCTCGTTCAAAAGTTTTAATTTTATTAAAATAAATTACATGTACAGAGTATAAGACAAATTATGTGATACCAGAAATAAAAGACATATTGAAGTACGGATGATACAAAGCAAAGAAGAATTTAAAGATATTCTCGTCGGAATGACAATAAATGGCCTTATATATTTTAGAATTTGAAAACATTCGTATAGCTGAGTTTTAAACATTTTAATTCCAAGAAAATATAAATTTGTCTAAAAGAAAATATATGATTTCAAAGTTTTGACCATAACTTCTAAAGTATGTTTATAGTAAGTATTATATAGTAAGGGAAGAACATAAAAGGTATATAGGAGGGGAAGGGGAGGGATTAATTTTCCGGAGGAGGTTTTATGTATCAGCTAATGTTGTAATTCTATAAAAAAATCTCAATCACCATAACAATAAAACTCGGTTGTCAATATTATCTGACGTATAATATTTAATACAAGGTTTCCATATTATATCAAACTTTGTCATCTGGTTTTTATCTATAGCGTCCATTTTAGCATGGATGAAAGATTGATTCATTCTACGTTTGGTTTCTGCAATATTCACCACATCTGTTTTCCACGCATTGGCTATAGTCTGCTTTGTGGCTATCAGGACTGTAAGACGGGTTCTTCTTTCAACCTCCATCATTCACTACGTCAAACTCCCCCATCTTAAAATCACTGTGCTGGGTACTCTATAGCTGTGTTTCTCAACTCCAAGTCCTCAAGACGCCCCAATAGGTCATGTTTTCTGGATTTTCCTTAGATTAAACACTTGTTGTAATTACTAAGGTGGTGAAACCGATCAAATCACCTGTTCAAAATAATGAAAGGCCTGAAACATGACCTACTGGGGTGCCTTGAGGACTGGAGTCGAAATCACTGCTCCATAGCAACATATTACGTCAGTGCATAACCATGCATAACCATAACCATGCATAACTGGCTAAAACAAGCATGCATATTTATGTGCCAATGATTATAAAAAATATATAAATATAAAAAATATAAATATATTTTCACAACGGGATCTGACAGGTCCTTTAACAGACTTTTAAAACTGAAAAGTTAAATTTGTTAAATGTTCGGCTACCAAAATACCAGCTGAATAGATCCTTAAACACAATATGGCTGTGGACTGGTAGCTGTAGAGCCTTTTTTTCATTCAGTACTGACACATTTTCCATAGACTACAGCTAGGCACACGCAGATCAGCAGGTTCAGAAGAGACTGGCTAAATTCCAATCTGTGTGTAGCCCTCCCACTTTGACAGAAGCCAATCGTTAGATGCAGCACTGATCCGTGTATTCTTACAGAGGGGGCCCTGCTGTAAGAATACAATAGTACAGCATGGGGGTTTCCTACATCCACCTCACTTGTGTGAATGCAGGAACCAAAATAATTTTGTTCAGCCCACTGTTTTAACAAAAAAAAAAAAACTAACTGTGTGTACCAGGCTTAAAGCGGAGCTCCACCCTAAAGTGGAACTTCCGCTCATCGGAACCCCCCCCTCCGGTGCCACAATTGGTACCTTTAGGAGGGAGGGGGGTGCAGATACCTGTATAATACAGGTATTTGCACCCACTTCCGGGCATGGATAGCCGCCGAATCTGCGGGCATTTCCGCCACTTCCGGTCCCTTCCCGCTGTCTGCTGGGAAACACACGGGTCCTAGAGACAGTAGAGACTGTCAGTATTGCACAGAGTGACTTGCGCATTCACAGTAGGGAACCAGGAAGTGAAGCCGCAAGTCTTCACTTCCTGATTCCCATAGCGAAGATGGCGGCGGCAGCACCCGAGAGCCGAGCGACAGATCGGCTTCGGGTGCCAACATCGTGGGCGTGCTGGACAGGTGAGTGTCCATATTTTAAAAGTCAACAGCTGCGGTAAAAAAAAAACGGCGGAACTCTGGCTTTAACCACTTAAGCCCCGGACCAATTTGCAGACAAAGGACCAAGCCCCTTTTTGCGATTCGGCACTGACAATTGCACGGTCGTGCGACGTGGCTCCCAAACAAAATTAGCATCTTTTGTTCCCACAAATAGAGCTTTCTTTTAGTGCTATTTGATCACCTCTGCAGTTTTTATTTTTTGCGTTATAAACAAAAATAGAGTGACAATTTTGAAAAAAATGCAAGATTTTTTACTTTTTGCTATAATAAATATACCCAAAAAATAGCCCTCGGGGCTTTCCCACTGGAGACACAGCAGCGGCTGTTTCAGGGCGCTTTGCAGGCACTATTTTTAGCACTTTAGCGCCTGCAAAGCAACTCAATGTGAAAGCAGCCTTATTTTGAAGAGATTTCTTTACTTCATATTTTGTCTCCAAGACAGGAAGTGAATGGGAAAATTATCCAATGCAACACAAACAGCAAAAAAACGTAAAAGGTAATGTAAAGAGGTTTTAACTATTCATAACTGTATTCAAAAGGTAAGAAAAGATTTTGGTTTTATATATACTTTAACTATGCATTTTCAAATTGAGTGAGTGTGCACATTTAATTCCAAGAGAGAAGGAGAGTGGGACAGCAGAAAAAAGTATGGTACTTTTCCAAAGTAAATAATAGCAGTTGACTTGGAAAATCCAACTCGGTGATCCAGAAGGGTCAGCCAGGGAATAAAAGAGAACCAAAAGATATACAGGAATTTCCTAGGTCAGGCGAAGATCACTTTGTATCTGAAGGGATTTATAAAGAAAAATTAATACTGGGAGGAATGACATGAAGTGTCCTTACATGTTCATGTATTCATTATTACGTACTTGCAATGTTATGGGAGACAATAAAAATTCATGTTTTTTACTCTTTAAATTGATCCACCTGATTAGCCACAATATACTTTCCTCATTTAAAGTCCAAACCTCTTTTTTATGTACCATCATCTGAGCCTGTTCACTTCACTGGGTATATGGGAAGGTTTACAGCCACTTCAAATCACACAAATCAGAATGTGGTTTTAACTATTAATCTGCATACCTATTCTGTATATATGACTCAATGTACTGAAGTGACTGTGTCAGCATTACAGAGAGAAAAGTAGCGTTTTTGAAAGAAGACATTAAGGGAAATCTACATATTTTCTACGTAAAGGTTACAGTAAGTTATAGATTCATCTGTCTACATGCATAGAAAACTGTCTTGAAATGTACAATCATCTACTTGGATCCATGTAAAAGAAGAGGCTGACCAGCGTGGACACAATATGGCAACACTAATCTAATTTAAAATAATTGGGTTGATTAACTAAAGTAATAATGATGCTGAGAGATGTTGTCCATGACGACCACTTTTGATTAAATGCTAAGGACAACACCACCTGTGTACATGTTCTTTTTTGCATATATTTTTTGTTAGCAGTGATAACTCTGAAGTCTGAAGTAATTGATTAAGATAATAAAAAATGTAATGTAATATTATATACTGATTATACATATTTTGTGATTTTATATGTAGACAAGCAGATGGTGCTCTCAAATCTTTTTTCTCATGCTTTCTGGTTTTATCTTATCTCTGCTGTTGTAAAAGGCCCATTTACAGAGCTCAGCAGCTGAGGATTACATTTACATACACAAATAAATGGGTCTTAGATTTATAGACATATATAGATACATTATATACTGTATACCCCATAATAAAGAGGTAAGTTGCACATGTGAGATTACTTTTGGGCTGGTTGCAAGCAGTATGCAGGGTCCATGTTGCCACAATCCATATAAATTATAAATAAAATATAAATACCAGAAAATGCTGTATTCTGCCAGGGGAATTCAATAAAGTCCTAATAACAATTTAATGGTGGTATTTTCCTTAAAGTGTATATTACCTCAACATTTCATATTTCTGATATGTGTCAGTGTTACCATATACTTTTATTAAATAGTATCCTGTTCTCTCTGCATTGCTTATTTTATGTTAAATACCTTCTGATCTAACCAGACTACCTGCTTTCCTATTTCAAACCGACTACACCAGGGCATGGGAGCACCCGCACCCCCATGTGGTCAGTTTGCTTCTTTGCATTCTGCTTGTGAGCACAGTCCGCCTGTAACTCAATGGTAAGACTTGTGCTGATACAAACCTCCCTGTGCAGTTCTTTACTGGGAAGATCAGTATACTCTTGTTTCTTTGCCACCTGCTGACACTCCCTCGGCAGTCTCCTCCCCTACATCTAAGTTCCTTATGCAGCTGTAACAGTATTAAAATTGTTTCTTTTTTCATATATAAAACACAGACTTTTGCCTTACATGTATTTTAAAATGAATGGGTTGTATTACAAGGTAAGGGCCGGTTCACCCTGCTGCGATGTCAGACATTGCATGTGATTGGCACTGCACTGCTGTGCAAAGCACATTAGATGTCTGTGCAATGCAAATTCAGCCATACAGATTGTATGGCTGAATTCACATCGCATTCGGACAAAAATCATGCAGGATCCTTTTTTTGGTCCGCACCAGAATCGTATCGCATGGGTGTTCACACCCATGCAATGCGATTGTTGTCCACATTGACAGTTTACACTGCGATGTGCGAACCGATCTGGGGGTGTCATTAACTTTCTATTGACACCTGCAGCGGTTCGCATAGGGCAGTATGACCCACCAGTGGGTGGCATGCGATAAGGGAACCCATACTGGATTTGCACAGGTTCTCGCATAGCAGCAGTGTGAACTGGCCCTAAGGGTTCACATGTACTTGAATTATCTGTGGCCATTTCAGGCAAACATTGGCCCGAATGTCGGCAACATTACTGACATGGGCAACAAACTACTTTTTTCTACCACCACTTTAGGCACCTGTCGCTATGGTTGCAGCAGATTCCTAAAAAATGACTTTCAGTCTTATGATTAGGTATGCCAGTACTCAGAGTGAGGCATGTCTGTGTTGCAAAGCAGTCATGTATGTGACAGCTTCTTACACATTACTGTATCCCCGGCAACATTAAGCTGTCAGCCTACTGCATTAGGGTGTGCATTCCAATATTCAAACACACATGGCTTTCTCTGCAGCCTCAGCAGCACAGTACAGTGGATAAATTGGTCTGTGCTGAGTGGCTACCTGTTCATTCACAAACTGAAGCATAGTAAACACAGTTTACTATGCTTCAGTTATAAATGGACACAATGAACAAGTGAGTTCACAGTGTAAATTACATATTTACTAGCCCCTTCCGCCTGCTCTCCATCCTGAAACATTCCACGCAGCAGTCGGGGAGGAGAGGAGAGGAGGGAAGCTAGCAGCACTGCAGGGTGGGGTGGGGCAACAAGGGGGGAGCCCAGGCAGTAAGGGGAATTGGCACCACACATATTGATTAGGGTGTGCCCAGGCACACCTGACACACCCCCTGCACACGCCTATGCTTTAATTTATATGTTTTTGAGGTCTAATATACAACCTATATTTTAGCTGCCTTTGCCATTACATATTTGAGTGCAGATATTTTGCACACTATTACAGTTTTCTAAAGTCCGTTTTGGTACCTAGAGATTTGTAAGAGTTACAGGTGGGATGAAATCTCCAATCCTGGGTCGCGGTTTTGTGAGCAGCCAACACACTGATTGCACAGATGTGTGCAGACCTTATAGTAGTGACCCGACCATGGGTTTGGGCTCCACCCCAGCATATACAGAAGGTCCTTGCCCATGAGTCAGGAAGCCTCCACCCCAGCAGACGAAGGAGGTCTCTGTCCAGGAGTACAGATGGGAGCCAGACCAACAGGGGCTGCCAAGGTTATGGTTCAAGGTATGGAGTGGTACTGTGTAAGCGTCTGCGACCAGAGTAAAGGGCAGGAGTCGGAATGTTTGTTTTTGTTTTTTGGAGGTAGATAAATGCTGAATACCCCTGCAAAACTCATGTTATGGTGTGTTTCTGAACTTTCTTTTAATAAAATTGGGTAAGAAAATCCCTTAAAAAGAACTAAAAAGTAAAGCTACCGTATACCTTTTGATGTTAGTTCCCTCTGATATATATATATCTATATATATATAGATATATATATATTTTTTTTAAAGAACATCTAAAAACTACTTTAAAACATACAAGCTTAAAAAAATGGGTTAAATAAAACGGATCTGAAACTATTATACATTCCTTTAAAAGGGCACATCTTTAAACAGAAGATTAATATACCGTATACAGCTTTCCAAATATGCAACTTCAGCATCATTCATCCTTGTGGACTAGGGACCAGCAGCACTCCCCAACATTAGTTACATCATTGCATACCCAATTAAGCAGTAAAAAAAAAAAAAAAATGTAGATGATAGAAATTTGGTGAAAAAAAAAAGACCTAAATAATCTCTATATCGCTAAATTCTGCTGTAAGATTAGACTAGGAACAAAAAGTTGCTCTAGCAGAGAAAAGCACATCACTCTATATTTCTGCCCTACGATTTGCTAAGACCAGTGAACAGGAAAGAAAAAAAAGCATCCTTGGAACTAATGCAAACGAATCACCTCTTCCAGCCACAAAGGAACAGGAATTATGTTATTCACTGTGTTACTAGGAGAAAATAAAAAGCCAGAATAAGGAAACCAATGCAACCACATCATCCAAAGGCTGGTAATTTGCACTATATACAATTTTTGTTTTTGGGTTTATTGTAAGATGTCGCAGGTGAAGTAGTGGTAATACAGTCCTCCCCTTCCTGAATGCAGAGTCTGGTTTTTACTGCAGCCCACATCTTCATGGCCCATTATGCAATTATGTTAATGTACTGGTGTTGGTATGGATGCAGGAGAGTATTAAAGGAGAAGCCCAGCCTGAACTTTTCAGGCTGGGCTTCTCCTCTGGGTCACAAGAGTGCAATTAGTTTTGGACTCCTGTGACCCGTTTTCAGTGGAGAGCGGTCTGAAGTCCACTCTCCACAGACATCACTGCTATCAGTCGAGGCAGCACGTCATTCCAACTTCCCAAGTCTGGATTTGCCAGCTGCCTTGATTGATGGCAGTCTCAGCGAGTCGCTGAGATGGCCGCTCACCACCCCTTCACAGCTCAGCACTCCAATGAGTGTGGAGCAGCAGAGAGGAGAGACGCTGACTGGCAGGCAGCAGCTCTCCTCTCAGGGATCTGTGAAAACTGAGCCATCAGTGATGTTCGGTGGTTCGGTTCTCAGTGCAGAGAGGGCGGGGGACAGCTGCAGAAGCGGTCTAATGCTCCATCCACCTAGGTAAGTATGGATCACAAATAAAAAAAGAAAAACATACTTCTCTTATAAAGACAGAGGCATAGGAAATGAGACAAAATATAAACCAGTAACAGGAGCTCACATAAGCCTGTAGATACACTGAGGCAAGGGTCAGCAACGCCGGACACATGTGCCAGACATGGTACGTGGACATTCTTAGGGTGGCCCGCGAGAGCGAACCTGGGAGACCCACCTCTCACAAACAAAACTCGGTCTAGTTGAGCGGCTGTTTTGAGGAGAAGCAGTGCGCAAATGGACAACTGGAATGGCATGTGAGAATGATCCTAGGAGACCCACCTCCCACAAGTGAAAACCAGCCAGCGGCAGTATAGAGGAGATTTAGCAGTGGGCAGTGGGGATGGTCCCGGCCCACCTCTGAACCCGCCCATCTCTCTTCCTGCCAGCATCAGTGAGCACTTAACATTGTTTTTTTTCCAACTGTGCAAAGAGGGAGTCGGTTGCCCCGGGGGGCCAGCAGTGCTGCTCATGGTGGTAATTATGCACCTTTTTATTTCCTATGTGGCAGTCTCCTAATCAGCAGGCTTATGGCTGGGCTTTTCCATGTGTGCATCTGCTGTCTCTGAACCCTCCTCTGCTGAAGTAGCCATGTGACAGACTCAAGCAGAAGAGGAGACCATGTTAACTGTGGACTGGGTATTTAACAGGCTGCATAAGAATATTACAAGCTTTGTAGGTATTTGTATTTAGCATTACTCACATAACCTGTTATAAAGCTTTTTTTGTGAAAGCCAAATATAAAGCAGTGCTTCTTTATACCGGGATGTATGAGAAATGCCGTATACCAGGATGTGTAAGAAATGCTATAAACCAGGATGTGTGAGAAATGTCATATACCAGGCTTTGTGAAAACTGCCATATACCCTAATGCAGTCATGTCCAAAGACTGGCCCGCGGTCCGGTTTTGTATGGCCCCCACCTTGCCCCCAGCTTCTCCTGCATTATGGCCCGCCTGGCTCCGCACACCCCGAGCGCCTCTCTGACAAGCTGAGGCGTGTGCGGCAGGTCCGGAGCCTGTGATTCCGGCGGGGATTGGTGGCGGTGATTGGCTGCTAGTGCCTCTCACCCCGCCTCTCATCCCCGCCTCCCACTGACAATCAGATGCTGGGGGCGGTCCATGGCCTCCGGGAAGCTGACAGCACACGCCGCCAATAGCAGACATTGAGCTGTCCCTGCAGCAGCTGCAGATCTCTCAGTGCCTGTGATTGGCGGCGCGGATTGGCGGCTCGGATTGGCTGCGGCGCCGCGCTCTGTCAGGTGCCTGAAAGCCAGAACGAGAGGAGAAAGAAGGTAAAGAGAATTACCGATAAAGATATTTAAAGAGAATTAAAGAGAGAGAATATTAAAGAGAGAGAATATTAAAGAGAGAGAGAATTAAAGAGAGAGAGAAATAAAGAGAATTAAAGAGAATTAGTGAGAGAAATAAAGAGAATTAAAGAGAGAGAGAGAGAGAGAGAGAGAGAGAGAGAGAGAGAGAGAGAGAAATAAAGAGAGAGAGAATTAAAGCGAGAGAGAGAATTAAAGCGAGAGAGAGAATTAAAGCGAGAGAGAGAATTAAAGAGAGAGAGAGAATTAAAGAGAGAGAGAGAATTAAAGAGAAAGAGAGAATTAAAGAGAAAGAGAGAAATAAAGAGAAAGAGAGAAATAAAGAGAACGAGAGAAATAAAGAAAAAGAGAATTAAATAAAGAGAAAGAGAGAAATAAAGAGAAAGAGAATTAAATACATATATCCAAATAACAGCTCATCTTCCCCACACACAGGTGCAAAAGGTAGCAGAATTCTTGCTGGGCGGTGTATTCGTGTATGGGACGAACACGCTTAGACCAAAACCTCTGACACTGCGCTTACATAATCATTTTCCCATTCTGGTCAATTTCTAAAATGGCGACTGTAAACAAGAGAAGGAAAGTTGACAGTGAGTGCCGCCGCTTCCAGGACAAGTGGAAAGTGGAATATTTCTTCACTGAAATACGGAATCATTGTGTTTGTCTGATATGCCAAGAGACTGTGGCTGTTTATAAGGAATTTAATGTCAAGAGGCACTACCAGTCGCGACATAGCACATATGACAAGCTAACAGGGCGCGACCGCAGTGAAAAGTTGAAGCAACTTGAAGCTGTTTTAATGTCGCAACAGCGATTTTTCACAAGAGCCTGTGAGTCAAATGAAAATGCCACAAAGGCAAGCTATGAGGTGGCAACGTTAATTGCTAAAAATTGCAGATCTTTTGCTGAGGGTGACTTCATCAAAGAATGCGTTATGAAAATGGTGGAGAATATCTGTCCAGAGAAGAAGCAAGAGTTTGCCAACATTTGCCTGGCTCGTAACACTGTAGCACGGAGAATTGAAGAGATTTCATCAGATATTAAGAGACAGTTGACATCCAAAGGAGCGGATTTTGATTTCTTTTCAATAGCCTGTGATGAAAGCACAGACCTATCTGACACGGCTCAGTTGCTGATTTTTATGAGAGGGGTGGACGATGAAATTAATGTGACTGAAGAGCTACTTGACCTCCAGAGTCTTACGGACCAAACAAGAGGAAAAGATTTGTTTGTTTCTGTTAGTTCCGCCATAAATGACATGAACTTGCCTTGGAACAAAGTTACTGGGATTATTACTGATGGGGCACCTGCCATGGCTGGTGAGAGAAGTGGATTAGCAGCCCTAATCTGTAACAAGGTGATTGAAGAAGGAGGCAAAGCTATTAAACTCCACTGTATCATTCATCAACAAGTTCTTTGTGCTAAACATCTCAAATATGACCATGTTATGAAACCGGTGGTGAAGACTATTAATTTTATTCGCTCTAAAGCTCTGTGCCACCACCAGTTTAAACAGTTTCTACTGGACATCCAGGCTGAATACGAAGATGTTTTATATCACAACGATGTAAGATGGCTCAGTCGGGGGTCTGCACTGCAGCGTTTCTACTCTCTCAAAAAGGAAATTGGAGAATTCTTGGAAACAAAGGGACAACCGATGCAAGAACTATCTGATCCGATGTGGCTGGCCGATTTGGGGTTTCTAGTTGACATAACCAAGCATCTGAATGTCCTGAACACGAGTCTTCAGGGGAAAGATGCAGCAGTGAACCAGCTTTATTCACACCTCAAAGCCTTTGGAACAAAGCTGCAACTTTTCATAAGGCAGTTGTCACAAGCACAACCCAATCTTATACATTTTTCAGCGTTGCAGGAAATAATGACCAGTTTTCCACAGGACAATATCAGTGCGCAAATGAGCAGATATGCAGCAGACATCACATCTCTGGCTGGGGAGTTTAAACGGCGCTTTCAGGATTTTGCAGCTATTGAAAAGGAGATCAGCCTTTTCTCCTCTCCATTCTCTGTTGACCCCGATGATGCTCCAGATCAGCTGCAGCTTGAGCTCATTGAGCTGCATTGCGACAGCGAGTTACGCAGTCGTCACCAACTACTCTCTCTTGTAAACTTTTATCGCCAACTGGATAAAAGCCGGTTTCAAGAGATTCGAACATTGGCTAAGAAAATGCTGAGCTTGTTTGGCTCAACATATATATGTGAGAAGACATTCTCTGTTATGAACTTTAACAAGAACCGCGTGAGGACAAGACTAAGTGACTCTCACCTGTGGGACATTTTGCGCATCAAAACCACTGCCTTTGACCCAGACCTGACCTATGTGCTGCAGTCCAGATCTCAGTTTCACCCTTCACATTAATGCAGACAAGTTTTCTTTTTCAATTCAGATTAATGTAAAATCTCAGTTAGTATCAGTTGGTCTAAATCAGTTATGACTATATTTGACAAGATGGACACTTGGTTTTATGTTCCTGTTCATATTTTTTTTTTAGCTTAAAAGTTGACAGATAGCCTTTATTAATGTACTTTAGAATGTTCCTGACATATATTTCAGCTTCCTGGATTTTTTTTTTCATCCGGCCTTCATATATGAAAGGCAGAGTGATTTAACACCTGTGTAGATTTGTCATCCATGTGACGAAATTAAAAGTATGCCGTTTGCAATAAACTTTGGTTAAAAATTTAATTTGCATTTCATTTTAACGGTTCAAAAAAAGTCAGGCTAAATGGTCGGCCCTCATGCATGTTCACTTCATGAAATCCGGCCCTCTTTGAAAAAAGTTTGGACACCCCTGCCCTAATGTGTGAGAAATACCATATACCAGGCTTTGTAAAAAATGCTGTATACCAGGTTTTTTGAGAAATGCTATATACCAGGCTTTGTGAGAAATGCTGTATACCTGGATGTGTGAGAAATGCAGGGGCAGGAACTGGGGTGATCTGAATTTTGAAGGGGCAGGAATTGGGACTTATCTGAGGTGTGAAGGGGCAGGAATAGGGACTGATCTGGGGTGTGAGGGGGCAGTAATTCGGACTGATCTGAGGTGCGAAGGGGCAGGAACAGGGGTGATCTGAGGTGCGAAGGGGCAGGAACAGGGGTGATCTGAGGTGCGAAGGGGCAGGAACAGGGGTGATCTGAGGTGCGAAGGGGCAGGAATTGGGACTGATCTGAAAGCTCTTTATTAGGATGACCAATATCATCTCACACTTTTTTTTCCAACTGTAGATTCTACTGAAGTCCTCCACTGGCATATTCATTTGAAGTTTTTAAGATTTACCTCATAGCACACCTCTTCTAAAACAAAGGTAAGTTACCATTTATATCACTTAAAGCTCAATGTTCATTTATTACTATTATTGAAGTTGTTTCCAGAAATTACTTTTTAAAATGACGTTTTTGTGCAGTTGACCGGCACACTTAATTTGTTTGGAAAAAAAAAAAAATCGGCACACTATGCTCAAAAGGTTGCCTACCCCTGCACTAAGGAATCTACCAGAATTATCAGACTGACGATCCAGACCAGCAGAACTTAGCAACCTATACTCTGCCAGCGTTTATATTTTTACCATTATCCGTTGAAAAAATTTAACCAAAATGAGACAGAACCACGGTTATAATTATTTACTCTACATGTGCATCTAAGCTTTAACTTATTCACAAGTAGCTCTCTAAGCTAATTTTTTTTTTGTACATTTTAAAGGGCAAATTACTATAGCAGTACTGCAAGGAGTGGAAAACACAAGCCCAATTGTTCCTAACACCACTCGGCTTCAGAAATGAAATGTTCATATGATTAATCCATTCATGCAGTCGTACCTTTACCTTAAAGAGGAACTAAACCCTCCTATCTTTTTTCAGTGAAGGAAGTTGCCATCTTTTTGATCAGCAACCGCCATGGTGCATGCACGTGATCACTTTTGACACTAGACATTTGATGGGTTGAAAGTTTGGTTGTGTTTCCAACCAAACTTTCAAACCGTCAAAGGTCTGGTGTCAAAAGTGACATGTGTGTCAGCTATTAACCCTGGCATGCCGGCAATGTACTGTAACAGTTTTTTTGTAAAATCATTAAAGTAATGTGTTTAGTTCCGCTGTAAATCCCAAACCTCTTTACCAGATATTCTAAACTGTTCTGCACAAAACTGAAGCAGATTAGTTACTTGTGGATTCATACTTTAAAGGCCCGTACACACGTCTGAAGTAAAATTTAGTCTGACAAACAATCTGCCGATTTTCGAATCGGTAGTATGGTGCTTTCGACAGCCGATATCGATTTTTCGTATTACAAATGCTGGATGTTCAAACTATAAAATTTGTCGATGTGAACACAATGTCTGATTTTTTGTTTAATTAGTACAGTTTTAGTACGCAAAAATCATAAGAGCAAGACTACGCATGCTCAGAAAAATGAAAGAATACATACAAAGCTATTCACCAAATGACGTCACTTCTGAAGTTAAATTCTGTAGTACGCGAATTTTTGTATTGGTGAGTAACCTCCTCACTTTCAACATGAGACTAGAATGCAACAAAAAATGGATGACTGTTTGTCCAAAAATTTGATCACGTGTTAGAAAGTGATACTCTGTATCTGTAGCATGAACTTACCATATTTATCGGCGTATAACACGCACCCCAAGTTTAGGAGGGAATTTTAAGGAAAAAAACTTTTAGGAGGGAAATTTAAGGAAAAACACTTACATTTAAATACCCATCAATGCAGCCTTATCAGTGTCCATCTGAAGCCTTGTCAGTGTCATTTGCAGCCTTGTCCTGCAGCCTGTCCATCATTGCAGCCTTGTCCTGCAGCCTGTCCATCATTGCAGCCTTGTCCTGCAGCCTGTCCATCATTGCAGCCTTGTCCTGCAGCCTGTCCATCATTGTAGCCTTGTCCTGCAGCCTGTCCATCATTGCAGCCTTGTCCTGCAGCCTGTCCATCATTGTAGCCTTGTCCTGCAGCCTGTCCATCATTGTAGCCTTGTGCATCGTTGTCCCCTTGTGTTAATTGCAGATGTTATTTTTAAAAATGGCGCCGCCGAGATGTCCTGTGTATCTCGGCGGCGCCCGGTAGTTCTTCGGCTCTTCTCGAGGCTTTCTGCCGCGTTCGGCCGATCTCGGCGGCTTTCGGCCGCTCTCTGCCATTCTCTGCAGTTTTCCGAGAATAGCCGAAGGCGGGCGAAAGCCGCCGAGAATGGCCAAACGCTGCAGAAAGCCGCGAGAAGAGCCGAAAGGCGGGCGAAAGCCGCGAGAAGAGCCAACGCGGCTGAAAGCCGCCCAGAGGCTCAAAATCGCTCAGAAATCACGGAGGATCGGCGTATAACACGCACCCGCGATTTCCCCCTGACTTTAAGGGGAGAAAAGTGCGTGTTATACGCCAATAAATACGCTATATTTTATTTCCAGAATTAGTACTCTTGCCTCACCTATGGAACCTGTGTTTGAATCTCCCCCAGAACATCATGCGTTGAGTTTGCCTGTTCTTCATGTATTTGCAGTGATTATTTTCAGGAGGGCTCCAGTGTACTCCCACAATTTAAAAAAATGTCTTGTTTCTAAAAAAAAATTGCTCCATTATTTGTGGGTATGTAACATATAATAAATTAAACTTACAGAATGGAGAAGGATCACTTTTCAGGTTTTTTTCGCTGTCTGTGTCCCCGATAGGGAGATTTGTACCATCTTTCCTGGTGACTTATTAGCAAAAATACAAAAAAAATCTCACATTTTCAGTGGTCACTAGAAAAAATAGAAGGGAAATCTTCCAACGGGGACACTAGTTCTGGTCAATACCAGGGATTTTCTTCTCAGTTTCTGTTTTGGAATTGGGACAGGGAATGAAAGGGAAATAAGACAATGTCAAAAAAAAAAAAAAAAATCCTAAAAGGCGCTATAATCCTCCCCTACTCTATCCAATATGAAAAAAACATTTTTACCTTTAGTGCTACTTTCAATTGTGAACTCTTTAGGTGACAGGGACAAACATAAATGGGTCTTTGTATTTTATATAGCATATATAATGTATCAAAAATATTTAATATTAAAAATACATAACCCCTACAAGGCAGTTTGTAGCAATGAAAGGCTTCCATGCTTAAAACTCACAGTACAAAGATAAACATGCAGGCAAATTGATTTATACACAGTCAGGGTTTTGCATATGTGCTATTTCTTTATATTAATATTTTTTCTTCATTTAAATAATAAAGCTCTACAATACAGCAAATAGGATGACTGTTCTACATTACTTTTAAGTCTATCAGTCTGATTCACTAAAGGGTTGAAAAGCTTAGCACACACAAACGTGAAGTCAAGCAATCCTTACTGCCTGTTTTACACAGTAGGGAAATTATTCATCAGTGAGCAAATCATTCCACATCAAAGCAGAGCTACAGAAGTTTGAGGAAAAATTGCTAGCAGGTAAGTTTTTAATGCAGAAGAGACTATTTCTCTATTGCAACAAAAGCCTCTTGCCTGCCTTCTATCACTTCTTTCTAAATGTACGGTATATTGAGCAACACATTTGCAGTTCAGTGTGCAGTTTTGGTATTTCATGGTTGCTGGATAAAGCTACACAATTCTGGCTAAAATAAGAATCACAATTTGTTTTCTTAGAATTACAATCACGATTCTCTTGGAGTAATATCATCTTTCACATTATCCAAAAAAATGGGCTGACTTTATAGTTTTGTTTTGTTTTTTTAATCATTGAAGTGTATTTTTTCCCCAAAAATGTTGTGTTTGAAAGACCACTGCACAAATACAGTGTGACATAAAATATTGCAACAATCGCCATTTTATTCCCTAGGGTCTCTGCTAAAAAAATATATTTATATAATGTTTGGGGGTTCTAAGTAACTTTTCTAGCAAAAAATACTGATTTTAACTTAGTAAGAAACAAGTGTCAGAAAAAGGTTTAGTCTTTAAGTGGTTAAACTTCCCTCATTTACAGACCAAGTTCATTCCTTTGATCTAAGAACGAAAAGTTACAATGTTTACAGTTATATAAAAGCGTAGACAAAATGTTGTGAAAAACTTGGTAGGTTGTCAGTTTTTTTTTCTTTTAACAGCTGAGTGAGCTGAGAACTTTCTACACTACATGAATGAATCTGGGAAATGATGCATAGAGATCGTGAGGGGGGTTGAATGAAGATCTCAATTTTTTAAGGATTAATGGTGCAGCTCTAGTGCAGGCACAAAGTAACTCCCATGTACCTGTCCTGTTGCCTTTCAAATTCAGCTGTGCGTCCCCATCCCCTGTCCTGCACGCAGCTTAGTGGTAGCAGAGAAAAGTAAAAGCATGGCTCTGCATGGCTGAGTGTCTGTGTGACATCAGTATACACTGATCAGCTCTGCAGGCTATAGCAGGCTATGAGCGAATGGAATTTTTCCAACAGAATGGTTAAACAGAGGTCGATCGGAAGATTAACATCTGTTCAACCACAGAATACTTATAAAAAATTTAATTTTATTGTAATATACAAATATTAAAAAAAAAAATAATTTTATAAAACCATCACACAACATCCATGCGGCAATAAGGTATGTACAGTAACTTCGGCTCAACATGTCTCACCAATCACTGGCTTCTTCAGGAGACTTGTGAAGTACTGCATACAATATCAGCAGGGTACTAAGAAGTATTGCTAAATCTATAGATAGATGGACAAACATCAGTAGGATTGCACATGGAGATATCAGTGAGATATAGGAGGGATACAGCCCACTATAGATCAGCCACTTGGGTCAACATTATGAGGGAGAACTAAATACATTGAACTGTCTACTTACGAAAAAGGGATCATTTGGGGGATATTTGTACTGTTCTCGAGGGCCGTCAGTACATAAGGATTAATCAATTTTCATTATAGATATAGATATAGATATAGATAGATAGATAGATAGATAGATAGATAGAGAGAGAGAGAGAGAGAGAGAGAGAGAGAGAGAGAGAGAGAGAGAGAAAGAGAGATGCACTCATAAGTTTACATACCCTGGCAGAATTTATGATTTCTTGGCCATTTTTCAGAGAATATGACTGATAAGACAAAAACGTTTCTTTCATTCATGGTTAGTGTTTGGCTGAAGCCACTTATTAACAATCAACTGTGTTTACTCTAAATCATAATGCCAACAGAAACTACCGAAATGACCCTGATCAAAAGTTTACATACCCTGGTGATTTTGGCCTGATAATATGCACACAAGTTGAAACAAAGGGGTTTGAGTGGCTATTAAAAGGGTAACCATCCTCACCTGTGATCTGTGTGTGTGTGTGTATAAAAAGTCAATGAGTTTCTCGACTCCTGACAGACCCTTTGAACTTTCATCCAGTGCTGCACTGACGTTTCTGGATTCTGAGTCATGGAGAAAGCAAAAGCATTGTCAAAGGCTCTACGGGAAAAGATAGTTGAACTGTATAAAACAGGAAAGGGATATAAAAAGATATTCAAGTATTCTATTGAAACCAAACCACGGTCAGGTAGACCAACAAAAATTTCAGCCACAACTGCCAGGAAAAATTGTTCGGGATGCAAAGAAAACCACACAAATAACTTCAAGTGAAATACAGGACTCTCTGAAAATATGTGGTGTGGCTGTTTCAAGATCCACAATAAGGAGGCACTTGAAAAAAGATGGGCTGCATGGTCAGGTCACCAGGAGAAAGCCAATACTACTTAATTGCCACAAATTATCCCGCTTACAATATGCCAAACAGCACAGAGACAAGCCCCAAACCTTCTGGCACAAAGTAATTTGGAGTGATAAGACGTGGGGATGTGTGAGCCACAAAGGCACAGGAAATTTGGTAAAAATTGATGGTAAGATGAATGCAGTATATTATCAAAAAATACTGGAGGAACATTTGCATTCATCAGCCAGGAAGCTGCACATGGGATATACTTGGACATTGCAACATGACAATGATCCAAAACACAAGGCCAAGTAGATCTGTCATTGGCTACAGCAGAATAAAGTAAAGGTTCTGAAGTGGCCATCTCAGTCTCCAGACCTCAATATTATTGTGCCACTCTGGGGAGATCTCAAACATGCAAGACAGCCCAAGAATTTACAGGAACTGGAGGCTTTTTGCCAAGAGGAATGGGCAGCTTTTCCATCTGAGAAGATAAAGAGACTCATCCACAAATATCACAAAAGACTTCAAGCTGTCATTAATGTTAAAGGGAGCAATACACGTTATTAGGAACTGGGGTATGTAAACTTTTGATCAGGGTAATTTGGTGAAGTTTTTGTTGTCATTATGATTTGAAAAGAGTAAACACAGTTGATTGATAATAAATGGCTTCAGCCAAACACTAACCATGAATGAAAGAAACGTTTTTGTCTTATCGGTCATATTCTCTGAAAAATGGCCAAGAAATCATAAATTATGCCAGGGTATGTAAACTTATGAGCGCAACACACTCACTCTCTCTCTCATATATATATATATATATATATATATATATATATATATATATATATATATATATATATATATATATATATATATATATATATATATATATAATGTGAAAATGGATTAATCCTGATGTACTGAGGGCCCTCATTTATTTTCTTGTCTTGAGGCCCAAAAATTCCAGAACAGTACAACTGTACTAATCATGAGTGAAAGAAAAGTTTTTGTGTTATTCATATTCTGTGAAAAATGGCCAAGAAATCATATGTTCTAACAGGGTATGTAAACTTATGAACACAACTGTATATACCACAGTTTGTGGACGTTACCTTTCCTACAGACTAAATAAAATACACTGATTTGGGTTATTTTCACCAAAGAAATGTAGCAGAATAGATTATGGCCTAAATTTATGAAGAAAATTATTTATTTGCAAAATGTTATAACAGAAACAAGGAAAATCGATTTATTTCAAATTTTTTGGCCTTTCTCCTTTATTTATCACAAAAAAATGATAAAAATGTTATATGGGTACAGTGTTGTATGACTGTGCAATTGTCATTCAAAGTGTGACAGCGCTGAAAGCTACAAATTGGCCTGGGCAGGAAGGGGGAAAAAATGTCTGGTATTGAGGTGGTTAAGAATACATTTAAAATGACAGGTCCACTTTAAAAAGGAAAAAACATGCTGATAAAGAGGTAAACTTAATATGACAGTTCATTTCAACAGGCCTTTGAAACAATCTATGATCTGATTAAGCTAAATGGTTCAATAGGCAGACACACTGCACCATGGTGTTTCTACTATACTGACTTGTACTTTATTCGCAATCATAATTCAAGCCCCTGAGATAAACCATCTCAATCTGGACATTAGTAAGGAAAAGAATCGGGCCTGCTATGAAGCAGAAACAAACTGCAGAGAATCCATCTTGGCTGTGATTGCCTGTGAAATATAGTTGATTGCAGATATTTTGAACAGGCAATGTGCGTTGTATCAACAAGCCATCATAAATAAAACATTTTCTCATTGTCTCGTTGCAATCTGAAGAAGTTACAGACTAAATTCCCTCCTCGCAGAACAACTTGGCATAGGAATAAAAAAAAAAAAAAAAAAAAAAAATCAAAAGAGAGAACGCCAAAGATTTTGTGTAATACTGGCTGAATATCACCCACTGAACAAGGATGACTGCAGAATTAAAGTGATACTAAACACACGCTGTTTAATTTACATTGCTGCTTCTATTTCTCTATGGGAATGACGGCACTGTATCTATTAACCCCATGCCGACCAGCCGCCGCAGTTGTACTGCAGCGACATGGCTCGGGTGCTCGAATAGTTACGTCGGTAACAGACGGCCACTAGGTGGCGCGTGCACGCTTCTGGAGGCACGCCGCCTGCTCACCCACGGAGCAGATGCGAATGCCCGACCGTCGCGGTCACCGGGCTCCCGTGATCGCTCGTGGCATACCGAGAACCGGGATCTGCGTGTAAACAGTTTCTGATTCTCTGAGGGGAGAACGGATCGTCTGTTCTTACAGAGTATGAATAGCAATCTGTCATCTCCCCTACACATTCCCATCCCCTCTTCAGTTAGAACACACAATAGGACACACTTAACCCCTTCACTGCCCCCTAGTGGTTAACCCCTTCACTGCCAGTGACATTTTTACAGTAATCAATGCAATTTTATTGCACTGATTGCTGTTAAAATGCCAATGGTCCCAAAAATGTGTCAAAATTGTCCGACGTGTCTGACATAATGTCGCAGTCCCGATAAAAATCGCAGATCACCGTCACTAGTAAAAAAAAAAAAAAAAAAGAATAATAAAAAAGGAATAAAACTATCCCCTATTTTGTAGACGCTATAACTTTTGCACAAACCAATCAATATACGCTTATTGTGATTTATGTATCAGCCTAAACTGAGGAAAAAAATTTTTTATATATATTTTTAGGGCATATTTATTATAGCAAAAAGTAAAAAATATTGTGTTTTTTTCAAAAATTGTTGTTTATAGTGCAAAAAATAAAAACCACAGAGTTGATCAAATACCACCAAAAGAAAATGGAAAATTTATATCAAATACTTACCGTAATTTTCCTTTCCTGATGGGCTCCATGGCAGCATACGTGTGGGTTAGCCCCGCCTCCATAATTACCCAATAGGACCTCTACTCCCATAAATCTTTGCTCCAAGCTGCTATGCGTGTTCCGTAACTAGCCTACTCCAACATTTGGAAGGGAACTCCTGCTGCCATGGAGCCCATCAGGAAAGGAAAATTACGGTAAGTATTTGATATAAATTTTCCATTTTCCTGACAGGCTCCATGGCAGCATACGTGTGAGAAATAACTCGCCAAACACACCCGGGTGGGCTAAAAATGTTGGGCAAAGAAACTAGAATTTTATTTTTCATTGTCCACTCACAATACTTGTAAACCAAAATTAACAGAAGAAAGCGCAGCTGGCTCTACACAATAATGGGAAACAAAAGTATTAATTGAAGACCAAGAAGCTGCTCTACAGATAACTTCTGGTGCGACATGTCGAACTGCTGCCCAAGAGGTCGAGATGCCCCGAGTTGAATGAGCCGTCACTGCCTCAGGAGGAACCATGCCCTTTGCCTTGTATGCCCTTTGAATCGTTTGGACCACCCAAGATGAGATTGATCTTACTGATGCTCGCATCCCTTTATTTTTGCCATGGAGAAGGACAAAAAGAAAGTCTGTTCGTCTGAACGAGGCTGTAGCGTCCAAGTATTGCTTCAAGGTGCGACCAACATCCAAGGGGTGAACCTCTTGGTTATCTGACATTCTAAACGTAGGTAGCACGATCTCCTGATTTTCATGAAATATTGATGTAACTTTTGGATTTGACCCAAGCATAGGGATCAGGACCACTCTGTCCGGAAAGAAGGTTAGAAATGGTTCCACAGACCCAAGATTCCTAATTTCCGACACTCTTTTGGCTGAAGTTATTGCCACCAAAAACACTGTCTTGATGGTGAGATCTCCTAAAGACAGGGGAGCGTCCAAACTTTTCCCAAGATCAGAAAAAGTCCAGTACTAACGGAAGGTCCCATTTGGGAAACCTGGGCCTTTTTTGAGGCCTAAGCCTGATGACTCCTTTAAAGAATTGTTGTATTAAGGTATGATTCGCCCAAGAAACTCCTGTAAAGGCTGAAATGGCTGAAACTTGTACTCTTAGAGAACTAACTGCCAGAGACAAGTCTAACCCTGACTGAAGGAAAGACAAGATATCTTGAACTGCCGGAGAATTATATGAATTTGACCTAGAAGACATGTGGACCATAAACCTGGCCCATATACGTTCGTATACTTTATTGGTACTCTTCCGTCTGGCATATTTACTGGGCCCACTTCACCATAGGGATGGTGGCTGTCATTGTGCCAATCACCTTCAAACATTGTAGAGCCGAAAGATGAGATGATTCCCAAGCCTTGTGAATCCTGTCTCGGATCACACTGATTTTCTCCTCCGGTAGGGAGATAGTGCCTTTTAATGTGTCGAACTGTGCCCCTAGAAACACGATAACTTGAGTTGGAACCAGATGGCTCTTTTCCAGGTTCAGGAGCCAACCAAACGTCTGCAGAGTGGAGATGACTAAACTCTTGTGTTCCAGAATTTTATCTCTGTCCTGAGATAATAGGAGCAAATCGTCCAGATAATGATGGAGACGAACTCCTTTGACTCGTAAAAGAGCTACTATCGCTAGGAGTACCTTGGAGAAGACCCGAGGAGATGTTGTCAACCCGAATGGGAGACAGGTAAACTGGAGGTGTTGCTCGCCAACTGCGAAACAGAGAAATTGCTGGAAATCCCTTGCTACTGGCACGTGAAAGTATGCGTCCTTCAAATCGATTGAGATTAACCAATCCCCTAGCTGCACCGATTGTTGGAATGTAAGAAGAGATTCCATTTTGAACTTTTCCTTGCGAATGAAGGAATTAAGGTGGGTCAAATCTATCACCGGCCTCCATGCGCCATTTCTTTTCTGAACCATAAACAGAGGAGAATACATGCCTTCGCCACGTTCGTCTTCCGGCACGGGCACGGCTGCGCCTTGATCCAGTAAACAACCTACGTAGGTCAATAGGACCTGTTTCTTTTCCTCTGAGCCTGGAATTGTTGTGGCAATGAACCTTAACCTCGGAGTGTTGATGAAAGTCCACTTGTGACCCGAGGAAACCGTCTTGACGGTCCAATAATCTTGAATTGATGCCGCCCAAACATGTCGGTAGTGAAGAAGGCGAGCCCCCACCTGACATGTTTGAGCGGGCCCAATTTCAAAAAGATTTAGTAGAATCTTGGTTACCTGCGGAAGCCCCCTTTGAGGTTTTCTTAAGGGAGGATTGTCTGGACCTCCAAGATCTAGAGAACTCCCTGCCGGGTCTATAACTGCGCGCTTCTCTAGCGCGATCCGAGGACGGCCTTCTTGGAAAAATACGTTTTTGGTTTTGAAGACGTCTGTCTTGAGGGAGGAACCCAGACCTCCCACCCGTGGCTCGGGATATGGCGCTATCTAGTTTATTACCAAATAAGGAGGTTCCCTCAAATGGTATACGACACCATGCCTGCTTAGATGTTGGATCCGCCAACCAGGGACGGAGCCACAAAGCATGGCGTGCCGAGACTGCTGCCAACATAGCCCGAGACAGAAGGCGGGTAATGTCAATAGATGCCTCCCCCAAAAAGGCTGATGCCATTCTGATCTCTTGAATGGGAGAGTCTTTAGCCGTATTCACCGAGATACCTCTCAAGAACTCCTCAACATTGTCGGCCCATGTTTCAATAGCCTTTGAAACTGCGGCTAAAGCCAAAGTTGGTTTACAAGCCATCCCTGAAGTTAGATAAATTCTTTTCAGATCTGAGTCAATTCTTCTCTCTAACGGATCTTTGAAAGATACCGTGTCTTGCAAAGGGAGAGTCACGTATTTGACTAAACGCATAAGTGCTGCGTCTACCAGAGGAGCTGATTCAAGGTGCTTCACATCATCCTCCTTAAAGGGGTACAGTTTAGACACTTTTGATTGCATGGAGCTCTACCTATCAATCTTGCTCCACTCTTCAATAATGATTTCTCCCAATTCAGATAGGAAAGGGAAATATTGCCGTTCCTTTTTGAGTTGTTTGAAAAACTTTCTTTGTTTGGGGAGGGGGGAAGTAGTGGGCTCTTCCCATTTTAAAGTTTCTTTCACTGCCTTGACTAGAGCAGGTACTAAAGCGTAATCAAATCCTACTCCTCGATCTTCTGGATCCGAATCGCTGTCAGACAAGAGAACAGAGTGGTGTCTTGGTTGAGAAGATTCCCCAGTCTCTTGTAAGAGCCCTTCACCTCCTGAAGGACATAATGGGTCTGAAGGGGATTCCATAGAGTGATGAGCTTCCCTCTGCTGCAGGGATTCCTTTACCACCCTTCTCACCATAGATTCCAAGCGTTGATCCGCACCATCTCTTTCATCTGCGACTTTAGAGAAGCAATGATCACAGAGCGATTTGTCTGATGGGATGGGCATCTTACAGCCCCAACATGAATTATCTGGTCCTCTGCTTGAGTGCGAGTGACCACTGTGTTGTTCAGATCTGGAAGACCTATGGTAACCAGACTTTGATGATGATTTACGGTGGTGCGATTTTGACGATCCACTGCGACTATGCGCACTGAAATGCGGTTCGGACCTAGAAGGGCTATAAGGAAATATACAAAAGAGAGAGAGAGACACAGACCAGGCTGGTATCAAATGCTAAGGAATACTCCACATATACACAGCAATCCAGCCATGCACATACCTGTTACAAGCGGGCAGGTCACTAGTAGGCAGTGAGGCATCCATGACTAAAGAACGCTGACTGTAACAACAATAGACCCTCATAAGAAGCCATACAAAACACAGGAGCAACAATACATCAGAGCAGATCATAACCTACCTTACACCAACCAGAGAATGGCCCCGGGAAGTCGCTGAATTTCCTGCAATCATTCCCAAATTCTGACATCTCTCACTGTGTTTTAAATATGGCGCTCATGACGTCATCAGCGGCGTCAGACGCGAGATGCCCGCACGCATGCGTGGGAACCAAGCCTCGCTTTAGATTTGGGTCCGCGCATGCACAGAACGCAGCGCTGGACCCGGAAAACAGTAGGAGAAAGGCTGCTGGAACGTGGAAGCGTCAGCGCCTATGCACAAGAACCAGCTGGCATATGAACAGACACAGGTAGAAAAAACACATAAACACTGCTGCCATGAAAAACTGAATTTTTACAGCTCACCACTCCACCAACGATCATCTGGCCGAACAGGTTCAAGCACACACCACCGATCCACCGGGCAAATAATGGCCACCTTACATAGCAGGTAATAAGCCGCGCGCACTTATCTTCGGACAAACCAAGCCTTCAGCGCTACTCTGCCATACACTCCATACCCATGCTTAACAGACAGGGCCTATCGGAGGAAAATAGTTTGATAGTCGGCCGACTTGATCGTAGTGAAGATCTCATCAGATAGGAAACACCTGTCCTATGGAGGAGGACAAAAAAGGAACACGGATAGCAGCTTGAAGCAAAGATTTATGGGAGTAGAGGTCCTATTGGGTAATTATGGAGGCGGGGCTAACCCACCCGTATGCTGCCATGGAGCCTGTCAAGAAAGCTCTATTTGTGGGGAAATAATGGCATCAATGTTGTTTGGATGCAACTTTGCATGGCCGCGCAATTGTCAGTTAAAGTGACGCATAGCCGAATTTTCCTAATCGATATACAGCCGTCACATGACCCAGCTCTTTCTCAGCCTGTCTGTAGGGAAACAATGACAGCAAGAGCTTCTAGTTCTCTGCTGCTGGTCACATGTTCAAAAAAAAAAACTGCATTTGGAATACTGAGTAAAAATAATATCAGTAAAAATAATATCAATTGTCATACAAATATACTGAAAAAGTATTCATAGCTTTTGAAATTTTCCACATTTTGTCAGTTTACAACTGAAAATGTAAATGTGTTTTATTGGGATTTTATGTGATAGACCAACACAAAGGGGCATATAATTGTGAAGTGGAAGGAAAATGACAAATGGTTTTCAACATTTTTTTACAAATAAATATGTGAAAAGTGTGGCGTGCATTTGTATTCAGCCCCCTTTTCTCTGATAACCCTAAAGCCTCATACACACGATCAGACTTTATACAAACTTTCCTGTGGACTTTTGTACAAAGGGCGTTGGCCCTAAACTTGTTAAACATACACACAATCAGACTTTTTCAGCCAACTTTCACCAAATCACGTGGTTTTTCTGCTCTTTACCGCCACCTTTGGTGGTCAACTTCTGTATTGTTGTCTGATCTTTTCCATTGGTTTTCAGCGTGCGTGCTTGTAAAGTCCAATGGGTTTCCGTACACATGACTGGACTTTGCTCCATCGAATATATGTTGTCGAAAAGTTTGTCCATTTGCACAGCCAACAAAAGTCAGAGTACACACAGTCGGATGTTGCCATAAAACAGCTAATTTCCATGTTTGTTTTCAAAAAGTCCGATCGTGTGTACGAGCCTTTAGACTCCTTTCACACTGAAGACGCTTTTCAGGTGCTACAGCACTAAAAATAGTGTCTGCATAGCGCCTGAAAAAAGCCTCAACTGCAAACCCAGTGTGAAAGCCCGAGTGTTTTCACATTGGGGCGCTGCGCTGGCATGGCAACACAAAAAGTCCTGCCAGCAGCTTCATTGCAGCGGTGAATACACCGCTCCTTCACCACTCCTACCCATTAAAACCACCTCGCTAGTGGCCAAATAGCCGCTGAAACGAAAAAATAGGGGCGGCTTAATCTCAGTATGAATACAGCTGTGAATCCCTCATAAGTTTGTTAGAGAACCTTAGAGAACACACAGCATCATGACGGCCAAGGAACACACCAGGTCAGGGATAAAGTTGTGGAGAACTTTAAAGCAGGGTTGGGTTATAAAAAAATATCCCAAGCTTTGAACATCTCATGGAGCACTGTTCAATCCATCCTCCGAAAATGGAAAGAGTATGGCACAACTGCAAACTAGAGCTGCACGATTAATCACAAAAAAATCGTGATCTTGATTCAATCCCCCTCACAATCCTAACCAGCCATTTCCTTGATTCTATGTAAACAGTGCAGAGCCGAGCTGTCAATAAAAAAAATACATATGTTTATCAACATTCCTCAGGAGAGATAGAGAAGAGATACAAAGTATTTTTTAGTTCTTTTAGCAATCAAAGAAATTATTTTGGTCTGTAAATGAGGTCAGTTTAACCGCTTAAAGTGGAGGGCCACCCTAAAAAAAAAAAAAAAAAAAAATGTGAAAACCATTTATCATTTTCCTTCTACGGCACAATTACGTACCACTTTTTGTTGGGCTATCACATAAATCTTAATAAAATACATTTATGTTTTTGATTGCAACATGACAAAATGTGGAAAATTTCAAAGGGTATGAATACTTTTTCAAGGCACTGTATATATAGTGGCAGGGTGGTACCCTGCTAGGGCCTAAATGAGGATTATAGCCCAGGATTCTCAACCAGGCAGGTTAAGGTCTCCAGGGGGGGTTGCCCTAATGCAGAGGAAACTGGCTTTTCAGTTTCTTCATTGTTTTCTAAAGTCCATTTTGGGACTCGGAGCCTGGAGATTTAGAAGAGATTTGGGTGAGATGAATTCTCCAATCCACTGGGTCCAGGTTTTGGGAGCAGCCAGCACACTGATTGCACAGGTGTGGGTGGGGCTTTTAGTAGGTAGTGACTTGAGCATGGCCGGTGAGTGTATATTTTAAATCAAATCTTTATTATTTTTTGGCAAGAACATGGTGTGTGTGGATTTCTGCCAGTCACAGGCTGTGTCACGCCCCTCCAGTGTCTGAGAATAACTGAGAGGTGAAGCTTCCATCAATCTACATGCAATATCCCACTCAATTGTGTTTAGCTGGTTAGTGGGCATGGAGGAAGAAGAGGGAGGGAGTGGGCTATCATTTAACACTGTGTATACACTGACATCTATAGTCACATGGGCTGCTCAGATGTGATGGGGGGAAATGCTCAGAAACTGTGACAAACAGGGCATGTTCAGAGCTGCCAACATTGCTCTGCAAAATCCCTAGTTGCGCTGAGGACTTGGACAGAAGGGGGAGATAGAGGGCAGCAGGATCAACCAGGTTTTTTGCACAATACAGAAAAACAAATCTCATAGGGAACATGAAGAGCAGGTAATAAAGCATTCATAGTTTTTTTATGATATGGGTTTTGTGACACTTTAAAGAATGTTGTTATGTTACAACTGAACAAACAGAATTTGGCTACTTATTCTTATATATGCTGAAAGTGTATCTACAGGTGCTCAGCCCTGTATCGTGTGAAGAGCAGTTTGTTTATCTGTCTGTACTAATGCTGAGTTGCATGCAGGAAGCCTATATAAAGGCTTATTTCCACTAGTTAGCCCTCTGAAGAGCAATTCACAGTGGATTGTTCTTCCATCAGCAGCCCTTACAAGGGTTTTAACTGTTCCCCAACAAAACCCAGGAGAAATTTTTTTTATTTAAATCTACATAAAAAGTTTATATGCCAAACTGCTCTCTCAGGTTGTTAATGCTGCCTGTGTCCGTGTTTGGAAGATTCACTCTATTTGTCCTGATGACCATTGTCTCCAGTACGGAAAGTGAGGGAAACTACAACATTTTTGAGTTTTCACAAGAACAGGATGTGAGTGGAAATCTTGTAATGGGAACACCTGTTTTGGTGACAACTAACTGTGCTTGCATGTATGTTTTGCAAAGCAAAGAAGTATGCCTTTCAGGTTTGTATTGTAGAGATTCACCCCCTCTATTTGTCTTGGTGAACACTGTCAAGTTGTCATAAGAAGTAAGGATAAAGCTGGGTATACACTAGTAGAATTTTGTTTGAAATTTTTAATTTTACTGTTTGACTTTCTAATCCTTAGTGGGGTTAAATTGATGTTCGTTTTTGACTACAGCAACAAAAAAATTTCTACCGTAAGTGTAAATGTGGTTTTTCACTCAGCAAATTGCATTCATTTCAACATTAAATGTAAAATCCAAACAATATTTTTAACTACATTCAAATCAAGTTGGAAAAAAACATTAAATAGGGGTATAATAACTGCGAAAGAGACAGAGGTAACTAAGCCTCCTGATGACGTCCTGGTGATGAAACACGTAGCGGTGGACACTTTTGATACCACGGCACTTTCGCTGGGTGGAACGCACACTGGCTCCAGTGTGGATTGGAAGAGCGGCGATCCCAGACAAGTTGTTGGTAGATAATTCCAGGGGGGCACCGTACATTGTGAGTGCACTATGTATTTTTGTGAGTGTTGTGCTATGAGCTTTCTCGGATTCCTTTCCTATGTTTAATGATGGTGTGAAGTTTAACCATCCCGTGGAAATTGACTGGCTGTATGAGACCAACCAGAGGCATTAAGCGCTTTTGATTTACCTCAATCATTGGAGAGTTCGGTCCCAGGTGGGAGCATGGGTGGTGTCAGAAACAGGACTATACTCTTCTACCCAGAGCACAAGTCACTTTCAAGGATTTGTATTGCACTGTATTTAAAGCGTGAATAGCACTTTGGAGGAGTGAAAGCACCTTTTGGAAGAATTGTTTGTAAAGAAGCACATATATATTTGCACTTGATAGTATGGACACATTTTGTATTGTATGAGTATTATTTGGATTATGCACTTCGTCTTGGGATTTGCACTATTAGGATAGTATAGGGTAGCACAGATATGTAGTATTCAAGATCTACATTCAAATGACATTCATCCAGTCATTAAATGTACAAAGAATTTTCATATAAATGTTTCTATGGGTATTCCTACGAATGCTTGTTTCAAATAGGTTGTAGCTAGCTTAATGCTGGATTCACACTGCAGTACAAAGCGGCTCACAGCAGGAGTCCGGTGCGTCCCTGTTCACCATTTCGGTCTGAATTTTTGGCTGAACTCGGACCTGGAATAGACTAGAAGATGCACAAGGTTCCTGTGCAATTTGCTCCGGAGCCGCTCTCGTGAACTGGCTCCATTGAGAGCTGGTCACAATCTCCTGACATGCGAATTGGATGCAGCGAAACTCGCATCCAATTCGCAGTTGTGTGAACCCAGCCTAAATCTTCCAATGGGGACATCTGTTTTAACACACTTCGTAGAGATTTCTACTTAATTCTTGTTTCTTCTACAGGATAGGAAGTGAAATGAAATCTCACCAAGGGGGAAACAGACATAAAAAAAAATTAACAGGGCTTTTAACTTTTCCCTACACTTTTCAAAACTAAAAAAAAAAATGTTTTGGCTACAAATACACTTTAATTATATTGCTTTGCTCCTTGTCTTATCAGTGTTTTTTTTCCCCCAATACCTTGCCACGATGCAGACGTTACATATATATTTTTAAACAACCGTCGTTTAAATTTTCCAATTTGATTATATTACAGAAACTCCCTTAGCGTTTCACTGGTACATAAATTTTATATTTTTATTGCTTTATTTTTCATATATTTCAGCACAGCATCAGCCCAGATGGATATATTTACACTGCACTGATGCAAAGCAATAATTTTAATCTTTTGCGCTGCAATAATGGTACCTTGTGGAATTATAAAACTATTGTTCCTTTAAAATCATATGAATCTATTTGCCATACCCAGATCGATCTCATTGGGGTTTATACTACTATTAAAAAAAATAATAATAAACATTCCAGTATGGGTTATTAAACGAAGTCAAACCAATATATTGTTTCTTTTTAGACTGCTCAGTAACTGAACGACCAATTGTGGGAATAATTAGAGCTAAACACCGATTACAGAATTGGTGTTCTTACCGAGAAATAGATTTTTTTTTTTGAGTAATAAAAGTTTATTTGCAATACAAATACACACTTGTGGAGCATGCTAGGCAAGCTATGTTTATCACTTCTGTTTATAATGTTTGCCAATCCCTACCTTTTCCCACTGGCATATCACATGTTCTGTTGACGTACAAGTATTGCGAAGAGCATGGAACTATCTCATAAAGGATAATTGTAGGTAAAACAACTTTCAGTTCTAAGATTCCCTAGACCCAAAGGCATCCTGCCAGAGTCTGCACAGCCACTGCTGCAAACTCTAGCGGCTTGAATGTTTCCTTCTCTGCACATTGTAACTTCATGATAAGATGCCATCTATGATATGTCTAAGCCGGGGGGTCAGCAACCTGTAGATCGAGATCTACCAGTAGATCGCAGACAGGTGACTGCTAGATAGCGGTCTGGGCTTGCTGACCTGCTATTCCAAAGCATCAGAGCGCAATGCAGAGGGACTACTTGTAAAGTTGTAGCTGTAGTAGAGAGCAAGAGCTGTCTCCTCTCCCACGTGGAGGGATACCAACTACATTCCCGCTCCTATCCCGGCTAGCGGTCCCCAGAGTGGTGCCAGCAGCAGGAAAAAAGATCTCCAGGTCAGTGTGACACTGGACACTAGGCATACTAGTATAGGGCTGCTTTCACACTGATGTGCTGTGGTTTACCCACACCGCGTGTACCGTGCAGTATACCTGCATCTTTTCTGCGCTTCGCCACAGATTTATGGTATATCCTATGGTTTGTTGCACTTTCTGAATGCAGGAGCTTTGGTGTGCTTTCAGAAAGTGCACCACAACTGCAGGATATCATAGAAGTCTATGGCAAAGTGCAGCTAACCCAGGAAAATCACAGATACACTGTGCTGCACCCGCGGTGTAGGTAAACTGCAGCACATCAGTGAAAGTAGCCTTAAAGGGGGTTCAAAACAGTAAGGGTTAATTTACATTTGCAGTTTGGGGGATGATAAAAACCTCATAGTTAAGATGTTTTATCACCCCCACCCCCAACCGCACCCCCTTCAGCTGCAGTGGCCAGGGGTGTACACATGTCGTAGCCGCAGCAAGAGTTATATGCCCTGTAATGATTGGTGGGTGTAGCACCTGGCAAGCATGACCCATTCAGCCGCTCTGCAAGTGCCCTGCAACCTTGTACAATACAACAAACAAGGGGTTAAAGCAGGCAGCGTTGTGTTTCTTTCTCACCACCTGCTTTAACACCTTGGACCCCGCAGAAGCATGCCGTTGTGGGGCACTTGTAGAGTGGCAGGCGGTAGCACCCTCGAAAAGCAACAGGGGGCTTAATTCTTGCTTTGGCAAGTGTACACCTTTGGCTGCTGCTTCAGCAGCTAAAGGGGGTATGGATTGGGGACGTTAAAACAGCGACCCAACCACAGGGTTTTACCAACCCCCAACTTTAGGTGTAAATGAGCCCAAAGGGTGCCACTGCCGAATGCAACCAAGGGTTCATTCACAAGTGCAGCAAGCACTGTTGCTCTTCTGAAAATCGATCTGAGTGTGTTTGACAGGTGGTGAGCAGGCAATATGTTGCCTGCCCACCACGTCATGTAAGCCCATGATTGCCATGCAATGCATGCAATTGCGACACAGTGGTACGGCAATTAGAGGTTTAAATTAGGTGTGAAGAAGCTACACTGTGCCTGGTGATCTTTGACTTCTCCCATGTTGTTCAGGTAGATCTCCACCTGTTAAAGGTTGCCTACACCTGGTCTTGCTGAAAAAAATCAAGGCAGCTGGGGGAATTTGCTCTTCAGCACTTCTAAATTCTGCTCATGTTCAGAGGTCAAAATGCATCACCAAATAAATGAATTTGCTGCACAATGTTGAAAATAAGTTTACAGGTCACTATTTGGCTGCATTATCATACAAAACAAAGACTCGCTTTGGCCACAAAATAGACACAAAGATTAAGTGTTGGGTTCACACTTGTGTGATGCGAGAACCCTGCAAAGCCAATGCTGGTTCCCGCATCGCACCCGAAATGCACGGCAGTTCACACTGCGAACTGCTGTCATTATATGTTAACGACACCCCTATTTGAGCTCACATATCGCACTGCAAACTGACATTTTGGACATGAATTGGATCACATATGTGTGAACACACATGAGATCCGATTCTGGTTCGAACAGAAAAAAGGGTCCTTTGCGCATTTGGACCGAATGTAGTGCAATATCAGCCATACTATCTCTATGGCTGATATCGCACCGCACAGACATCGCATGTAATGTGAACAGCAGTGCACTGCGAATTACATGCGATGTCTGCCATCGCACAAGTGTGAACCGGCCCTAATGCAGAATAATTTTTTCTGACACTGGTCACAAAGTGGAGATCTACACTTTTTGCATATGTTTATTGAGAGTTGATTCATGTGACAGCTAAACAGGTTCTTTGCAAGGGTACATTTGAATAAGTTCTGCAGCAGAGTACTTTAACCACATGCCGACTGGGCCATAGCCAAAAGATGGCTACAGCGCGGTCGGCTTATTCTGGGAGGGCGTCCATGGACGTCCTCACAGAATCTTGCTCCCGTGCGCCCCCTGGGGCGCGCACCCGGGAACATCCGTAACCGCCGGGTCCTCTGGATCACGGTTCACAGTAAACGGCCGATAATCGCGGCCAATGATCACTTGTAAACAAACTGGCGTCACGTCATGACGCCAGTTCCTCCCTCCCCTCTCTGTACTGATCGTTACAGTGAGAGGGGAGAGGGGGAGAGATGGCAGCAGCGCTGTGGGCTGGATGTGAAGTTCCCACAGCGCTGCTCAGTGACAATCCTCTGCAACACTGCAATACTCGCCAACACTCTGCCAACACTCTGCCAACACTCTGCCAACACTCTGCCAACACTCTGCCAACACTCTGCCAACACTCTGCCAACACTCTGCCAACACTCTGCCAACACTCTGCCAACACATTTTAAAAGAAACAAAGAATTTTTTATTTTTTTTACCAAATTTTCTGTCTTTTTTGATTAATAGCGCAAAAAAAAAAAACCCAGCGGTGATTAAATACCACCAAAAGAAAGCTCTATTTGTGTGAAAAAAGGACAAAAATTTCATTTGGGTACAGTGTTGCATGACTGAGTAATTGTCATTCAAAGTGTGAGAGCACCAAAAGCTAAAAATTGGTCTGGTTAGGAAGGGGGTTTAAGTGCCCAGTGGTCAAGTGGTTAAAGTGATATTAAAGTCTTGTTTTTTTGGTTTAAAATTAACAAACATGTTATACCTACCTGCTCTGTGTAGTGGCTTTGCACAGAGCAGCCCAGATCCTCCTCTTCTCGGGTCCCCCGTTTCTGGCCCCTCCCTCCTGCCGAGTGCCCCCACAGCAAACAGCTTGGTATGGGGGCACCTGAGCTGAGCTGCTGCTCTTTATTGGTTGCTAGGGGGTCTGGACACTGCAAACTTACTGGTTTTATTCTGGCATTTATGCTGCATCACACATTTACTTATAATTATCCTTATTATTAAATACTTGACGTTAAATTTGCACACATTAATATAATTGCAGTTATGCTTTAAAGTGGTTGTAAACAAAGCATATCCCTCCATAGTGTGTACTTGTCTCAATTAAAAGCACCAAGTGTAATTTTTGTTTGCTTTTTCACTCTTCTGCTAACAGCAAGAGTCACTAATGACAATTTTTACTGACACCAAGAGAAAACATGTGACAGTGGAGGGATCTCCAGATAAACACTAGGAACAGACGACCACTCTCTACTCCCCTGTCAGAATGGGGATCTGTTTGTTTACACTGACAGATCCCCATTCTGGCTTTCTGTGGAGCGATCGCAGGTGGCCGGCGGACACACACATTGGCTCCCCCACTGTGCAGCAGGTGCGCTCCTGCTATAGCTCTTAAAAGAACTGATGTACACCTAGGGTGATTTGCGGAAACAAGCCGACCTGGCGCAGTATAATGACGGCAACTGGTCGGCAAGTGGTTAAAAAAGGAAAAGTGTGTATCATGTAAATCCAATATGGTTCTGTGCAATGATTATTTACAAGCTTATAGGGCAAGGCAAAGAGCAATGACGTGCTGAAGAACACCAAAACAAATTTCACCCTCCATCAGCTCAGAGCAGTCAGAACAATGGAATTGTATTTTTCATATTGCTCACTGAATTCTTATATAAAAAATATTCTTTTTAACAGAAAAAAAAGAATAAAGCAAACAAAAGTAACATCTGTAATGTGAATAATCCGGATCTTCAAATTTGAATTGTTATGAAATTGCAGCCTTACTTCTCAGATGTGTTTTTGATGTATTATTTCTCCCTGTTCTAAAGTAATTCTCTGTTCTGTAACTTTCCTAGGCAAGGCTGGTAGAGTTACTGCAACAATGTCTCTACATCCACCCACTCTGTCCCCACAAAAAACTCAAATCAAATGGGACCGGGCCAGTGTTCAGACTTCTAAACATCAGATTACTTTGTGCGTGGATTGATCTCCCCACCACTGCTTTTGCATAGTTGTGACGTCAATGTCACTTGAAGGACTACAACAAAATTGTGCCCGTCTGCACACTGCCTAAGCAGTGTGCAGAAGGTAAAAAAATGGCTTCAGCTTGATCTCCTATCCATGGGAGAATTCCCTCTAACATGTTTCACCCAGTAAGGGCTTAATTATGGAGGCCCCTACTGGGCGAAACATGTTAGAGGGAGTTTTCTTATGGGTAGGGGATCAAACTGAAGCCATTTTTTACTAAGAGGAGTCTACTACATGCTGAGGCAGTGTGCAGACGCACATTATTTTGTTTTAGTCCTTGATGTGTCTGACAAGCCAGTATTCAACATGACCAGCAAACATTGTGGTCAGTCAGCTGGGATAAAAAATTGGGGCATTCAATTGGTATCTGTTTTATTTGGCCATTGTCACTTGGCTGATTCCAGCTCCTTTCTATTAAATAATGTTTTCACACCACTGTTACCATACATTTTAGTTTCCAGCTTATCACTAATGTAAGTAAGCTTTACTTCAGCAGTAATGTAAAGGCACACTCCACTGCTGCCCAGCGGGGATACTTTTCCACTGATCACCAGTAAAAGGGTATTTTACCACTAAACACCATTGCAAGAAGGAGCTTTTTCACTGATCGTCAATATAAAAGGGGCTTTTCCCCACTGGCCACAAATATAAGAAGGGACCTTCTCCACTGACCACCTGTGTAAGTGGGCAGCTTTCCACTGATATTTAACAGGGGCATTTATACTGGTCACCAATGACATTTGCATGGCAAATGCATCCACTAATGTAAAAGGGACCATTTACACTGATCATCAATGTAAAGAGGGGCACTTACACTGACCACCAATGTAAGGTGGCATATACACTGGCCACCAATATAATGTAGACACTATCTACCAAAGTAGAAGGGGCATAAAAATTGATCATTAATGTAATTTTCTTTTAATTGGTTGAACTAGATGGACTCTCTGCTCCACCGAAGATCCTCTCTTTGATCCTGTGAACGGATCTTTCCCTGTTTTTTCCTCGGTTTCCGATACCGGAACGGATAGCCGACATCCACAGCTACACAGCGGTGTCCTTGGCTCCTCACCACGACATGTCTAATTGCGGATCAGCGTCCCGCTCCGTTCCAGACCAAGCTGGCTAAGGTGGCGGCGGCCCTCACCAGGCTGACACAGACCCGCTGGAGGACCATGATACACCACTTTTTCCATGGGACAGTGCGAGTACCCCTGTATGTGGATCTGTCATGCGGTCAGTCCCTCACCCTGTCAACAACAGCCCAGAAGCCACCCTTAGAGACATCTATCCTGCAACACCTCTATAGTGGCCCTAACATCTGAAATCAAAGCAGTTAAAACTGAGCTGTACTTTGTTAGGCAGGGCATGCAAAAACTGCGGGACCGAACTTCAGCATTAGAGGGAAGACTAAGCACATTGGAGGGTGACTGTACAATAAGAAGGGCACTACAATACAGTAGCGGTTGACAAGCAGGCTGCCCGCATAGATGGCATGGAAAACAGTATGAGGAGGAATAATGTCTGGGCCATCGGCATTCCTGAAAAGACCTAAGGGAAGAACCTGGTATAAATTATTGAACAGTGGGCTCCTTCAGATCTATGGAAAGGACTCCTTTTCTCCCATGTTTTGTGTCGAAGGAGCCCATAGAGTACCCCTGACACCACCAATGCTGGGCAACCCCCCCCCAGAGGTTTCTATTCAGGCTATTTAACTACAAAGATAGAGACATTATCCTCTCAAAGGCCAGGAATCTGGGAGACGTCCTGAAGTGCAGTAACAGAGAGCACAAATTCATGAAGTAAAGAAACTATCGAGGGCCCTCAATGTACAATACTCCATGCTATACCCTCCTATCTCTGCGTGGTGGCAAGAGACCATTTACATTTCTTTGAAAGGCCACAGTTGGTGTTGCAATGGCTGGACAGAGAGGAGCGCTCCATTCGGGAGGAAGCGGTGAATCGTAGGCAAGCTGACTAATGGACGCAAGTTCACTGTGTATTAAACTCAAACTCTGTTATTGTATACTGATGTTCACTGTTACTCCATGTTTGGCAAGGTGGATGTCCTAAAAGATGAGAGATGATATCATCAACCCTGTGTCGCCAGGTACGCCACTCAGGACTACAAGACGCACTGAAGGAAAGCTTAGAGACACGGTCCCCCACACCCAAGACGTCTCAAAAGTCCCCATGGAACAAAGATCTTTTCATACATTTTTGCAAAGGTCCCGTTGGCCTATATGTTCCTTTTTACAGACCAAGACCCCATCCAGAGCTTTGGAGGGGTGATTCCCCTGTTTAATGAGATCACAGGTCAACAACTGAACTCAGTGTTCAACTGGTATTTTTCCCTTTATAGGGACACTGGTATGATGAATATATATGCTCTATAATGGGAGAATATGCCCTCCTTCGAAAGCTATTTGTCAGTCAGATATTTCACAATAACATGTCATGGCTAGATCTCATGTAGTGCTTAGTTGGAATGTGCAGGGCCTGGGCAACATAATGGAAAGGTTGGCTGTGACACATGTGGCTAATCGCTTACAGTCCTCCATACTATGTCTACAAGAAACGCATATGCATACTGATCTGTGCAATTCTCAGCTCATATGTTTAGCCAACACTTTCATTCTACCCATTTCTCATTCTCCCGGGGAGTGAGTATATTGATCCCTCAGGGGATTCCCTTTACATGAACACTTTCAGTAATAGATAACAATGGGAGGTATATTTTTCTAAGATACAACCTGGAGGGACTAGACTGTATATTATCCAATGTATACATACCCCCTCCCTTCTCTGCAGAAGTTCTTAAGATTTTGGCAGGTTTTCTGGCCTACCAACCTAATATCCCAGCTCTCATCGTGGGAGACTTTAATAACTACTTAAACTTCCAGTCCCAATTAACGGTGACACAGTTTGCCAACCTTCAAGCAGAGATGGAACTTCATGATGTCTGGTGCCTAAAAACCCCTCAAGCTAAGACTTATTCCTGCCACTCTGCTTCACACAGAGGCATCTCCAGAATTGACCTTGGTTTCTGTAATGAGGAAATGCTGTAATTTATTACTGACCAGTATGAACCGACCTTGCAAAAGGAAACATTGGAAAATTAATCCATTCTGACTCCCCTTGTTCCTTACACCAGACTGAGTAACTACCGCTCTTGCGGATTTTATTACCATCACCCTTAAGGCCTCTCTCAGAGGCTGGTTCATCAAAACAATTTATTCCATAAAAACCAAGGCCTGGGAACTATCTGTCTTACAGGAACTTAAAGAGGTGTAGTCGGGGGTTCACCGCACACCCAACAGACCATACTGAGAGGAGATGGTCGGAAGCACAAAAGACGGCTAAAAAAATGACATTAACAAAAGCAGAAAAATAGGATTTTTATAACAGCTTACCTGTAAAATCCTTTTCTTGGAGTATATCATGGGACACAGAGCCTTAAGTAATTACTTAATGGGTTATAGGCCACCTTCAGGTGATGGACACTGGTATACCCAATCCAGGAAGTTCACTCCCTATATATCCCCTCCTCCTTCCAGGAGCACATACGTTTTTGTAGCAAAGCAATATACTTAAACCCCAAAAGAGGGGAGGGACCTCTGTGTCCCTTGATGTACTTCAAGAAAAGGATTTTACAGGTAAGCTGTTATAAAAATCCTACTTTCTTTATCGTACATCATGGGACACAGAGCCTTAATTACTTAATGGGATGTCCCATAGCAATGCTGCTTGAGGGGAGGGAGACAACGCGGAGGGTACCCCCAGACTTGAGGACCTATACTGCTGCCTGCAGCACACTGCGCCCGGAGGCAATATCCTCATACCTCCTTACATCCACCTGATAAAATTTTGTGAATGTATGCACTGAAGACCAAGTTGCGGCCTTACAGATCTGAGCCATGGATGCCTGGTGACGCACTGCCCAAGAAGCACTAACCGCCCTGGTAGAGTGAGCCTTAACTTCAAAGGGGGAATATTACCCCTTAAATTATAACTTGCCGAATCCACTTAGCGACAGTGGATTTCGACACTGCCTGTCCTTTCTTAGGACCCTCTGGCAGAATAAATAAGACATCAGTCTTACGAATCTGAGCAGTTGCCTTTAAATACATTTTCACTGCTCTCACCACATCAAGACAATGTAGTGACTTTTCTTCCCTGGAACATGAACCACTTTTGGCAAAAAATCTGGACAAGGGCGTAACACCACTCTGTCCTCATGAAAAATCAAATATGGCTCTTTAAAAGAAAAAGCAACCAATTCCTAAAACCCTCCTTGCTGAGGATATGGAAACCAAAAATACCAACTTCCTTGTCAGAAGGACTAAGGGTATATGTAGTATCGGTTCAAATGGCTGTTTTTGTAACACAGAAAAAACTAAGTTCAAGTACCAAGGGTTCAAGGGAGGTTTGACTGGCGGATTAATCCACATCACCTCTTGCATAAAACCCCAGACTAAAGAATGTTTAGAAAGTGGTCTTTGAAATAAGACCGATAAAGCTGAGACTTGGCCTTTTTATAGTACTCAAGGCCAATTTCATTACTACCCCTAATAGTAGAAAGGCAAGAATTCTGCCTATGATATATCTTCGAGGGTGGCAACTCTTGGATTCACACAAGGAAACACACAAGCTTCCAGACCTTATAATATATAGTGCTGGAAGCTGGCTTCCTTGCATTAATCAGGTTAGAGATAACTGATCCGGAAAGTCCACGTTTCTTCAGAATGTGGGTTTCAATAGCCAAGCTGTTAAATTTAGAGGCCGTAAAGTAGGCTGGAATATTGGTCCCTGTGAGTGCAGATATGGCCGTAGTGGGAGAGACCATGGGCCCTCCACTGCCATCTTTACGATTTCTGCTTACCATGACCTTCTGGCCCATGCTGGTGCCACCAGAATTACCGGTTTTCTTTCCAGCTTGATCCTGCAAAGAAGTCGAGGCAGCAACTGAATAGGAGGGAAATGCATAGATCAGTGAGAACTGATCCCACGGGGTCACCAACGCATCCGTGTGGATCCCTTGTTCTGGCCATAAAGTTCACTAACTTCATGTTGAATCTGGACGCTAGAAGATCTACGTCCGGAGTCCACCATCTTTGGCAAACAGCCCGAAAAATGTTGGGGTGAAGAGACCATTCCCCTGGGAATAACTAACTGCTGGCGACTCAAGTAGTCCCCATGCCAATTCTCTACTGCCGGAATGAAGACTGTCGATAGGCACAAAACATTCCTTTCTGCCAAGTTAGAATATGGTTCACCTCTCTCTGCGCTGATAGACTCTTAGTGCCCCCTTGGTGATATAGGCCATTGTTGGATTGGATCCTGACAGGACAATCCCGTAACATGAAAGTCCAGGCCTTTAGAGCCAGACGCCCTTCCCAAATCGCTAGGATATTAATGGGCAATGTTCTTTCAGCTCGGCCACTGTCCCTGGACAGTTGCCTTTTCTACTACTGCTGAAAGGCTGGCATCTGTCGTTACCACTTTCCAGATAACTGGTCTGAATTTTTTTTCTTTCAGCAGATTCTGAGATTGTAACCACCAACTGAGGCTTTGGGACACCCTTTGGGACAGCCGCATTGGCAAGTCTAAAGCTTGAATCGTTTTGTTTCAAGCAGACAGGATACTGTTTTGCAACAGTCTTGAATGGAACTGAGCATAGGGAACTGCTTTAAATGAAGCTACCATGGTTCCTAGAAACCTCATGCAAAGGCGAATGGAGGGATTGCCTTATGACCTGACCATCTGCACTAGCTCACTAGCTCTGTTATGGAGTTGATCTTTGCCTGAGGCAAGAGCACCTTTTCCTGGGCTGTGTCTATGATCAGACCAAAGTACCCCAGCCTTTTTAGCGATATTAAGGAAGATTTCTTTAGGTTGAGAATCCAATCCAAATTTCCCAGGTAACTGGTTGTAATGCGTACACTTTGCTTAAAACGAGCCACCGACTGGTATATTAGCAATAGATCGTCTAGGTACGCCACGACTGTTATGCCCTTAACCTGGCTAAAGGTGGGGCCAGCACTTTTGTGAACATCCGGGGTGCTGTAGCTAGCCCGAAGGGCAGGGCTATAAACTGGAAATGCTGCTGTTATAACTCAAACCGCAGAAACTTTTGGTGAGCGGGAAATATAGGAACATACAGATATGCATCCCTGATGTCAATAGATGCCAGAATTTCTCCTAGAAGGATAGAAACCATTGATCTGATCATCTCCATGTGAAAGGAGCGGATCTTCATGAACTGATTTAGATTTTTTTAGATCTAGAATGGATCTGACATCTCCATTTGGTTTTGGTACCATAAAAAGAATTGAATAAAACCCCAAACCTTGCTCTTTTGCTCATGATCACCCCTTGAGATATTAATCAATCTAGTGCCTGAAACAGAGATTGTCTTTTCTCAGAATCTCTGGAAACACTTGATCTCAGGAAACAAGACGGTGGAAAGGTAGAAAGTCCCAAAATTCCAGCTTGTACCCCAGTGTTACCGTAGAGATCACCCATCTGTCCTGAATTTCCTCTTGCCAGACTTCTGAAAACTGCAGAAGTCTTCCCCCCCACCTTGGTGAGGGGGTTGCCTCTTCATGATGAGGCTTTAGGATACTGCTTTGCAGGTTTCTGACCCCAGGACTTCTTTTGAGCCTGGGTCTGACCCTGTGGTTTTCCTCTAGAGCCTGACGGCAGAGGCTGTCACCACTGCCTAGAGGCGGCAGCCTCTGGTGCAGGGGAAAGAGCCTGTTTGAATGAAGGGTGTTTATACTCCCTTTTGACTGGCCAAAGAGTATTTTTCCCACTAGAATTTGTTTGGATATATTTGTCCAAATCTTCCCCATATAGCCGCTCCCCATGAAAAGGGAACCCAGTTAGGAGGTTTTTACATGGTGCTTTGGCTGACCAATTTTTTAACTTTTTAACTTCTTACTATTCACCAGGCATCTTGCCTTACGCGTATGCTTGTACATATGCGTAGAATCCTGTGTACAAACTTTGTTAGCACGGGCGTGTGTTCTGTAGCCGGCCGGCCACAATTTTATGCCAATTTAAGTGTTTTTTTTTTGTTTACACGCTGCAGCGTTTTTTACTTTTAAATAAAAATGCCCTACGGGTTTTACCTACGATTGCTCCATCTTTCCTTCTTTTGAGTAAACAATTATCCACCCTTCGCCATATAATTTGGTACCAATGGGGAGCTGATTGAGCCGGGCTGGGAAACCTTTACAAAGGATTTGTCGATTGGATCGTTCTGGCGACTGGATCGCGTGGGGATATCTTACTGAGGAAAAGGCCCCGGCCGGGTTATGGCCATATGCATTTGAAGTTTTCACAGCTGGTAAGCGTGCACTTGATGGTGGGATCCTTTCAGCACAAGTCACTTTATTGTGGAAAACATTCCAGCCGTCACTTGATTTCTTCACGGACTTCGGACTGATTTATATATTTTATTCTACATTTTTTCATCTCCTTTTTTTCAATTTTTATGTATATATTTATATGAATGTTTTATGAACACATTTATGAATGAATTTTCATTATTTTTGGTTCATAGTAATTGATATTTATTTATTCACTGTTCATCAATATTTGAATTCATTTTTATTGGTATTTGAATCTTCATTGGAACTGGTAATTTTTTTATTCACAGGACTGATACATTTTTTCATTTATTGTTCACACCATGAATTGATTTTTTTTTAGGTTATTTCATTTATTTATTATTTTCTTGAGTGCAACCTTTTTGGATTTTTATTTTTTTATGACTACAATTGTGTCCATTAATCTGTTGTCAGCTTATCATCAGAAGGTACAGTGATAAAACCTGGGAAGGGGCCCATCTGTCATAGGCATAGAAATGACATGTCTTAGCTTTACGTGCCTTGTACCACCTTCTGTATACTATTTCTAATGTATACCCTGATGATATTTTCCTATGTGCTGTTCTCCTTGTACTTCTGACCCTGTGACAAAAAAAAACAAACAATATAATTGGTGCATTTTCATTGGTTACCAAGGTAATGGAAGTTTTACACATTTTTTTTTCAGTTGGGACCTTTCATCAGCCAAAATTAAGGTTTTGGTGCTCTTTTAAATATTAAAACAATTCAGACGCATTTAACAGTACCTACCCTGCATCTTTTCTTTTCATATGTCTAATAGCTCAACAGCAGCAATTACTTCAACAGTACAACCACATATGACTTTCTTGCTTCTCTTCCCTTTTCACAAGCTTCCATTATATTTATAGATCACTTTCTCTGTTCTATTCCCTCATGCTGTTATGTATTTGCCATAAAAGCTATGAGCAGAGTTTATTTTACTGCTATAGCACACTGAGATCATTTTTTTTTTACTTTTTCGTTGAAGAAAGTTATGTACAATATTTGCTTTTTCATCAGAGGCAAAACACCCAAAGTGGGCAAGGTCAGACCTATGGGCTCCCTTAATAAAGCACATTGGGAGATTAGGGAAAATAAAACTACAACTTGCTTCTCCTAACAGAGAAGGCAGGTTTTCCTCTAAAGTGGACTCACCCTTCCTAAAACGTAACCGTCAACAGCAATGCAATCTTTATGTGAAGAGCAATATACATTCATTAAAATTACCTTCTATGTATGATGGTATCATAGCATGATACCATCATAGCCCTGATGGTCCATCCTCCCCCTCTTGGCAGGTGGGAAACCATGCCGCCATTTTTAAAAATACCGTCATCAGCTGCCAGCTTCTCCTTCCTTATCCTAAGCCATCTAGCCGATGATTTCTCATCTGATCTTGCAGATGCTTGGTACAAGCTGTGGAGCAGTTTAATAAAGGGTAATTTCTCCTTTACCCAAAGACTGTCTATGCAGGCAAAGGGGTGCCTGTAGATAAAGACAAACTGTGAAGCTTTGCCCTATATTGGATAATGCCCTTGCTATAGGTGTAAGCCATCTACCTACCTCCAAATCCTTGCTGAAAAATTGAATTCCCAGAAATGGACACTCCCAGTTGTTACTGCTAACCCCCACCATCGCAGGAGCAAGCCCTTAAATCCCCACAAGCAGGGTACACATCCCCTTTGTCACAGCATTGCTGACCTCAAAAGTAATGTGATGAGATAAAGAAACGCAAGCCAGGGTGGTTGATTTATTCATGACAGGTACTTATATATTTCCGAAAAACAGGAGGTTCCAATCTATTAGGGATGTCTAGTTGAAGGGGAGTGTATCTTTATCTAATGATAATAAATTGGTAAAACTACACCATCCGCAGACAATTTACCTGATGCCTTATGTTATAAAAATATTAAAGGATAACAAAAAAGGCAGGTTCCTCTGAATCAGTACATATAATTAAAATAGCCAGGGGAGGGGGAAAGCTGGAAAGAGGATCCAAAAGGGTCTGGTAAGGATTCTTCAACAAGGAACACCCCGAATTAGGAGTAAGGGCGGGTTCACACTTGTGCGGTGCTAGACATTGCATGTAATTCACAGCGCGCTGCTGTTCACATTACATGCGATGTTTGTGTGGGTGCGATGTCAGCCATACAGATAGTAGGGCTGATATCGCACCGCATTCGGTCCAAACACGCACAGGACCCTTTTTTCTGTTTGGACCAGAATCAGATCGCATGTGTGTGTTCACATATATATGCGATCCGATTCATGTCTGAACTGTCAGTTCACAGTGCGATATGCAAGCTGAAATGGGGAAGTCGTTGACATATAATGACACTGCCCAGCAGTTTGCATATGGCAGTGTGAACTGCCGTGTGTGTCGGGTGTGATGCAGGATCCCGCAGTGGATTCGCAGGGTTCTCGCATCGCACAAGTGTGAACCGGCCCTTATATTAAATAGAATTCTTTATTTGTAAACAATTCCACCCTTAGAATATAAAAAAAATAACAACACCGCCACCATAAATTCTAAGGCCCTGCACACACGGTCGGACATTCCGACCACAAAATCCGTTGGATTTTTTCCTGACAGATTTTGTCCGAAACTGGTGTTGCATACACACGGTCGGACAAAGTTGTCGGAAAATCCGATCGTTCGGAACGTGATGACGTTTGTTCGGTGCGACGGGACTACGTTCAGGCTAGTAGCTAATAGCTTTAGTCTCGTAATTTGATCTGAACATACGTGGCACTTTGTCCAATCGGAATTCTCTACAAACGATTGGACAAAGTCCGATCGGATCATGTTGTTGGAAAATTTTATATCCAGCTCTCAAACTCTGTTGGTCGGACATTCCGATGGAAAAAGTCAGATGGAGCCCACACACGGTTGGATTATCCAACAACACGGTCCGATCGGACATTTTCCATCGGAATGTCCGACCATGTGTACAGGGGCTAAGATAATGATAGCATTATCATTAGACAGGTGATCACCACAGACACACCCTGCATTCATTCCATCTCCATTCAAATAGCCGGCTTGTAGTTTACAGCATGAGGAAAAGGGTAATCTAATAATTAGCAACTATAAAAGTAAAAGCGCTAACAAGTTTTTCTATCCTCCAACTGTTGGTAGCAGCCTCAGTTGTAAACCCAATTGCATACAGTCCTGCCTGGACATTATAGAAAAAAGGGGGGCCCCAGACAAAAGAGGTGACTGAAGTAGATGCAGAAATAGTCCAGGATAGTAGATGGAGGCCTCTGGTAATAGCACGGATGTCAAAAACTAAATTATTAAAATTGTCCCCACCTCCCAGTATAACCTCTTTTAGATAATACAGAACCAAGTATTATTTTTTGGTGTGAAGTTATTTGTATGGAATTTGTTAATGTCAACAAGAAAGACTATAAAATTGATTACCTGTAGCCAGCAACAATGGACCACCCAACAACTATAGATCCACCCCAGCATCAATAGACCTGTCAGTAGCAATAGACCCCTCCCTCAACAATAGATCCCTCCCAGGAATGATTGACCTCTTCCCCCCAGTAACATAAGACCCATCTCAGCAACAAAAGATCTTCGCCAGCAACAATAAATAGACTCCCCCCCCCAAAAATAGACACCCCCCCCCCCCGTAACAATAGATTCCCCAGCAGTCAGCATCAGTAGAACCACCAGCACACCCACAGCACCCTTTGCCATTACATACATTCAGTGCTGGAGGTGCTGGAACTGCTTTACAACCCCCCCCCCCCCCCCCGTACCCTCTGAAAAAAGCCCTGCTTTTCAATATTAAAGCTGGAGTCCGCCGGGAGTTCCGCCGTTTTTTTTTTTTAAAGCCAGCAGCTACAAATACTACAGTTGCTGACTTTTAAAATAATGACACTTACCCGCCCAGCACGCCCGCGATGTCGGCACCCGAAGCCGATCTCTCGATCGTCTTTCGGGTGCTGCCGCCACCATCTTGGCTATGGGAATCAGGAAGTGGAGGCTTTCGGCTTCATTTCCCGGTTCCCTACTGCGCATGCGCATGTCGCGCTGAGCAATAAGGATGGTCCCCGCTGTCTCTGGGATCTGTGTGTTTCCCAGCAGGCAGCTGGGGACTTTCGGAAAGGGGCGTAGATTCTGCGGAAAGGGGCGTACCTTCTGCAGAATCTACGCCAGAAGTGGGTGCAGATACCTGTACTATACAGGTACCTGCACCCCCCTCCCCCCTGAAAGGTGCCAATTGTGGCGCCAAAGGGGGGGAGGATTCCAATGAGCGGAAGGTCCACTTTAGGGTGGACCTCCGCTTTAATAAATGTGTAGCATTCATTAAAATAATTCCTGGTCAATCTGCCATGAGGATCATTGTTCATGCACTTTCTGTTATAGCATGATAATGCCTTGTCCTCTTCTACAATTTGTTCTTTTTGCACTGTCACCTTGTCACCCACTCTGGGCACTAACATTCAGCCTCCGCTGGAGCAAGTGCATGTAGACAGGAAGGGGCTGAAAGATCTAGAGGTGAGCAGCAAACCGGAGATTAAAAAAAAATGAAAAGAAGTAAAAACATGCATTTTCTAAAGGAAAAGAGGTAATTGTATATGATATACAGTGCACGGAACAAAGTAAATGTCAACCAATTATAGTTTAAATCTACTTTAACATCATCTTCAATGGAACAGGAACTTTTGTGACTCAATAAAAAAATAAAGTTGCTTTAAGTTTCTTAATGTTTTTTAAGTACAACTTTAATTTCAAATAGATGAAAACATCTTACCAAACATCACATTAATCTCTGTCACCTCTTGAGCTTCTAAGATTCCAGAAAGCTCATAACAGGATTTAATCAATCAACTGTCAAATGAGGGTAAGTATACAGGGAGTTCCTGGCCCGCATCGAACTGCTGTCAGCTATGACGCACTGACGCCTGGAAGAAGTCTACACTATCCAATAAAATGAAGGGGAAATTTGGAGTATTTGTACTGAGCCATTCTTCAGTTATCACTGTAATTATTATTCATTTTTTTATGTTTGTGCCTCAGTATTTTCCACCCTAAAGTGGAAGTTTCGCTCATCGGAACCCTCCACCCCTCCAGTGCCACAATTTCAGGGGGGGGGGGGGGTGCAGATACCTATATATATATATATATGCACCCACTTCCGGGGGTCCGCAGCTAGCTGCAGATGCCCCGCAGCCCCCCCCCCCCACCGTTGTGTTCTAGGGAACACACAGTTCCCAGGACACAGCGTTGACCAGTCTCACTCGTCACATGCGCAGTAGGGAACCCGGCAGTGCTAAAGAGGTAATTATATTAAATTACTCCTCAGAGAGCATTTGACAGTAGCAAGGAGGCAATATATAGTTCCTCAGCCACCTTATCGGCTTATCAGACCCCCAGTTTGAACCCCACTCCTGTCACATTTCCTGAGAGCCACCTTTCCACCTGCAGACCAGAGTCGGCATAGCAAGTGCCACCAGGTAGAAGAGAGAGATACCAACGAATGTCCATTTACTGACCTTCCCTAGCTAGTATGAATCTGGTAGCAACTAGGGGTTGACCGATTATCGGTGTGGCCGATATTCACTTTTTTTTAAGAATCTGTATTGGTAACAAACTTACAGATGCTACCGATATTGCTTCAAGTGTTTGTATCGGGGTGATATATGCAGCTGCAGGCATCACCCTGGTACCATACTTTAGAGCTGACGGTCGGCTTTCTTGTAATAACAACCGATGCGACTAAGCCTTTATCACATGCAGAGGGAAAAAACGCCCCCGCCTCCCGCCACTCCACCTGGGTCTCCTCTCCCACCGGGAGCTACCAGCCGGCACGTCGACTGGCCGGAGACTCAAACAAAACCGATTACTTTGTTTGGGTCTCGGATCTAGTAACCCGGACGTGATGTCATAACATACCTGGATTACTGGCATCCTAAAGGCATACGTGTAAAAAAATAGAAAGTATTCAAAAACGCTGATCTTGGCATTTTGAATACTTTTGAGTGCAGTGGAGGGGTTTGAGGTCTTATAGACCCCCAGATCCCCCCGTAAAGAGTACCTGTCATTGCTATTACATAATGGTTTAAGTGAAATCTCCATTAACAGCTGTAAATAATATTGCAATTAAAAATATATTTCAGTTAGAAGGAAATATATTTAAAGTATTGAGTGCTGCGTTGGTGTTACGGTAATTAGTTCAACTTCAAAAGTTGGCCTTTTGTTTTCCTTGATAACATCTCATCTGGGTAGTAAACAGCCTTTTTTGACTCATCCAATCAGGCTGTGCCAATATACATTTACTAGGTACAGGTACCAATTAGGGAGAATCATATTAGCCACAGTACAGAAAGGAGGGGGGTATAATGCTTTGTGACCAAGCTAAGTCCCTCTTTGGTGTGGGGACAGAGAGCAGTCACAATGGGCCGACCTGAAGTTAACAGGTAATCTAACGCTATACTTTCATCTTAAATTGTATTACGAATATGGTTGTTGTGAGTAATTTTTAAATATCATGAAAAGCCAGGGGAAATGTGTATAACGTGTGGAACTACTTCTTTTGTGTAAGATCTCTCAGATTTAGATATGTATATGTCCATATTACTACAATGATTGAGGTGTATAAACATAATCACAGAAACTAGGCAACACTGCCTAACTCTGTCACAAGGGATGTTTATATTTCTTGTGACAGAAAAAAAAAAGTGATAAAAAAAAAAAGTAATAGAACAATATGAAAATAAAAACTAAATCTACAAATTATCGGTACCTGATATCGGCTATTGGCCTTAAAGGCAGTAGAAAAATCAGTATCGGTATTGGCCCTGAAAAAATGATATCGGTCGACCCATAGTAGCAACAAGTACTTAGTCATTTTTCGCTGTTACTTTCCCTTGCCGCTGTAGCCAGTGGTAAAGGAAGCAGAGCATGATCTATGCTCCATTAGCTTCAGCAAAGCATCAGGAAAACCTTAAGCATAAAGCGACCCTGTCAAAGCAAAATGTTATCATTGAGGGGGCTTGTCAGTTAACTGAAAAAATGTCTAAAAAAATATAAAGTTACACCTAAGCACTTAAACTTTCTAAAAATGTAATGCCCTCCCATGCCCACCCGAGTACACACACATGTGAATTTAAACGCATGAGCAGAGGGTGCCTACGTACAAAATAGTTGATTATAATACATGTAATAGGTATCATTGTGCATGCCAGAGTGAGATCAATAATTTTAGGGCCATCATTTATGGTTAACTCTAAACTGATGACCAGTATTGGCTTTGAAGTGATTGTCAGGCTTAGTATTTTTTTTGTTTGTTTTTTTAAAAATAACAAACATATGATATTTACCTCCACTGTGTAGTGCATTTTGCACAGAGTGGCCCCGATCCTCAACCTTTGGGGTCCCCCAGCGGTGCTGGTAGCTCTTCCTAGCAACATATAACCCCAGTGGAGAAGCACTCTCCTGGGGGTTACCTTGCGGGCATGCTACCAAGTCCAACATTTGCATCCATAGATGCAAGATGCCAGACTCGGGCCTGCCCCTCACGCCATTGTATTTGACAGCAGCGGGAGCTATCAATCTATCCAATCAAGACAGAGACAACGGGCAGGGGGAAGAGCGTGTCTCCAGCTTGTGAATCACAGGACTCAGGTGAAGTAAAATGAGAGGGTTGGGGGGCCAGTCAGTGACAGAAGTTTTTTCACCTTAAAAAACATGAGGGTTTACAACCCCTTTAAGGCCTTATACACAGGGAGCTTTAAAAAAATGCAGCTTAAAAAGGCAATCAGCCATGCAGATATAGACGTTTACAGCCTTATTTGAAGAGAAGCATTTATAGACAAAAAAAAACAACAAAGGCATGTTCTAATGCCATGTACACACGACCGGACTTTGACAGCAAAGGTCCAACAGAGCGAATCCGTAGGACAATTCGATCGTGTGTGGGCTCCACCGGACCTTCCGCTCGTGTGCTAGGGCAGCTATTGGCTACTGGTTATGAACTTCCTTATTCTAGTCCGGTCGTACGTCATCGCGTTTGAATCCATCAGACTTTGATGTGATTGTGGGTGGCCAAGTTCGTTCATTCGGAAAAGTCAGTCGGAGCGCCGCCGAAAGTCAGTCGGACCTAGTCCGTCGAAAGGTCTGGTCGTGTGTACGCGGCATAAGAGGAGTTTTTGGGCAGAAAAAATACCAGCATAAAGGTGTTTACATAATTGTAACGTTAGAAGTGCTTTTTCTGACAAATTCCAGCAGAAAAAAATGCCGCTTATTTTAATAAGCATGTGTGCATGAGTCCTTACAGCATCGCCAATGAAAAATGTGGGGTACCAAAATGTATTGCTATTTCATATAATAATAATAATCGGTAATATATTGCGTTTCTGTGCACTAAAATTAACTTTAGCGATTTTTTTTCCTGAATATACAGCTTTGAAAACCTAATATCTGCTAATATCATTTGACAAAAAAAAACTGGAACTTCCAACTTTTTTATTCTCAGTTTAGTCTCGTTTTTCAGAATTTATTTTATATATATATATATATATATATATATATATACACATACATACACACACACACACACATATATGTGTTTGGCAATTTTAAGCAATCTTTAGACTTAAAATGTTCATGTTACATATTTATATAGAAAAAAGAACATATGCCTCTGATAGCAAAAGGTCTAAAGTGATTTCTAGTCAAACATTTAATTTATTTTTTGATAGAGTGTAGAATATTTAAAACCATTATTAGTTGTTTTTTTTAAGTATTTGTCCTGGTGACCATTGTCTATGACAGAGGGAAGGTGAGGAAATCTTCCGACAGGCCACATGTTCCAGTGACACCTGTCTAAGAAAGATTTTTTCCTGTGATTGGGTCACCTCTAACTAAGATATTCCTAAGATGGGAAGTGAAACAAACCCTTCCAAGCAGTATGTAGACACAAAAAAAAATAAAAAAATAAACCAGTATTTCATGAATTTCTTAATTTATCTAAAACAAAAGAAAAGATATGTCTATAAACTGATTTTTTACATACTTGAGCATTGAGCTCTGTAAACGTTTTTTTTTTACAACCAAAATAAAAACTGGAAAACCTATTAAAAAAAGACCCAAGAGCACCATTGTCTGCTAGCTGGAAGGACATTTCATCAGTTCATGAGAGTTTCTTATTGGCCAGTTTTTCAACATAATGTGAACATGTTTTCAATCAAATCTGATTTTTACAAAAGGATCAAAAACAAATGCAGGATTGTTTTTCAAAAAATAGGCTTGACCTAAAACAGATTCAAATTCTGTAAATTTGCCTCTATAGAGTTAAAACAACCATGTACACATAGTTAGACTGACAATATGACAATCTATTTACTAATTAACATAGAGACAGGTTAAATACATATTAGGAATACAGCTAAGGGCTCTTTCACACGGGACGGATCCATGCTGATCCGCCCCGTGGACATCCGCTTGCATCGACAGAGCGATCCCCGCTGAGCAGGAAGATGACAGGTCTGTCTCTGCACACTGCACAGGGACAGAGCTGTCAGAGCATTGCTCTCCCCTATAGGAGATCATATGATCCGATGATCCGCACTTTTTCAGATCGGAGCGGGTCGGATGTCAGCGGACATGTCACCGCTGACATCCGACGCTCCATAGAGGTCTATGGAGCATCCGTTCAAGTCCACCTAAAAAACTGGCAGGCTGACCTGAACGGATCGGTCATGTGAAAGAGCCCTTCGAAAAATGTAGGAATTCATATCTTATACCTGTGGGCTTTCCCTCTACACACTGACACACAGGGTGTGACTTGCTCAGCACTGCCGTCATTCACAGATGGCTTTTTTTTTTTTTTCAATCAATGCAAGGTGCTCTCTGATGGATGAGTCGATGAGAAGGGACAGTATTGTAACGATCTCCATGATCTGCAAGGCTTGGGGATGTTTTTGGCATACATCAGTATAGGTGAACTAACCTTTTTAAACGAGCTCCACCTCGCACAATCAGAGCATGCCTTCATTTAAAGAGGAAGTAAACTTCCATCTTTGAATTTTACCTATAGGTAAGCCTATAATAAGGCTTACCTGCAGCTAGTGTAAATATCTTCTAAACATGCACCGTTTAGGAGATATTTACTGTACATGCAGCCAGTGACATCACTGGCAAATGCGCTCTGAAGGAACGGGCCATTCAGAGCTCTGCGCCGTAACCAGTGGCTCCCACGAGCATGCGTGGGAGTGACGTCACCGTGGCTCCATCCAGTCACAGAGCCAGAGTCTGCGAACCCGGAAGCAAGACAGGTGAAGATGGAAGCTGTCTCAAGCGATGCATACTAGCACATTCTGCCTTTGCCTTGCAGGTAAGAAAAAAAAAACTTGCAGTGGTTTACAACCGCTTTAATTAAATACAAGGTGACCTATAAAGGCTGGCAGTGGTGGGGGAGCACTGGACCTGGAACATCACAGCTATCACTGTAATACCACCTACTACTACAGTGATTGTCAGTTTCCCAAAAGGTATAAGATATGCATACTTACACTGTGCCAAGCTGGAGCAATGTTAGTAAACAATAAAGATCATACCTGGAGTTCAGCTTTAACCGCTTGCCGACAGGCTCACGCTGATATACGTCAGCAGAAGGGCACGTACAGGCATATTAATGTGTGTTGCCCTTTAAGAAGCGGTTTGCGGGCACGCCCGCCATGACCTCCATGAGTGTGATCGTGGGTCCCGCGGACTCTATGTCCGCGGGGATACCCCACGATCGTTTCACGGAGGGAAGAATGGGGAAATGCTAATATAAACAAGCATTTTCCCCTTCTGCCTAGTGAGAGGACACTGATCACCGCTCCCTGTAATAGGGAGCGGTGATCAGTGTCGTGTCACACATAGCAGCCCCCTCCCCCCCACAGTTAGAATCAGTCCCTAGGACACACTTAACCCATACAGCGCCCCCTAGTGGTTAACAGCTTCACTGCCAGTCACATTTACACAGTAATCAATGCATTTTTAATCGCACTGATCGCTGTATAAATGTAAATGGTCCCAAAATAGCGCCAAAAGTGTCCGATCTGTCCGCCAGAATGTCGCTGATCACTGCCATTACTAGTAAATAAAAAAATAAAAAAATTATTAATAAAACTATCCCCTATTTTGTAGACGCTATAACTTTTGCGCAAACCAATCAATAAACGCTTATTGCAATTTTTTTTTTTTTTTACCAAAAATATGTAGAAGAATACGTATCGGCCTAAACTGAGGAAAAACATTTTTTATATATATATTCTTTGGGGATATTTATTGTAGCAAAAAGTAAAAAATAATGCATTTTTTTTTCAAAATTGTTGCTATTTTTTCTTTATAGCACAAAAAATAAAACCGCAGAGGTGAACAAATACCACCAAAAGAAAGCTCTATCTGTGGAGAAAAAAGGACGTAAATTTTGTTTGGGAGCCATGTCTCACGACGCTCTGGTCTCTTGCCAGACAAATGATCCGGGGCTTAAGTGGTTAAAGTATAAGTGCACATATAATAGTGTAACATATAAAAGTCTGAAATGGGGTTCTACAGAACTTTAATAGAGATGTTCATATGACCCTTGATATCAAAACAATATTGCAAAATGAATATCCAAAATAAGTACAAAGTCTATCTGGCCTTCTCAAGCCTCCTGCAGTGTGTCCGCACTCACAATGTTTTGAAATCACATTAGAAGCACTAGAGAGGAGAAATACTGTGCCAGCCCTTACACATTTACATACAGTAATTTATAATTCAACTTACAAAGGTTTTTGTATTGTAAAGTGATATAAAGCTGAAGCAATTCAGCTCAGTATGTTCTTTCTGCAGCAGACATCAGAAAGCACTTGGCCTCATATCTCTGTATGGAGACTGAACTTGCATGCCTGCATGTCAAAGGCATGTTAAATCAACAGCTCTTGATGACTGTAGTTGAAATTAAGGCCTGGTTTACATGGGTGTGCTGCCATTTTGTTGTAGCACAATCACACATGCATTTTACACACGGCTTGAGGCCTCATGCACACTGGACATTTTCACAGCTGCTGATTTTGGCTTCAAGTGTTTTTTTCTGCAGCCAGTAAACTCCCCAGCATGTTCTCCTATGTGTTCATGCACACAGGCTGTTATGAGCGTTTTTTGGCAGGGGCGTTTTCTGGTTGAAAAAAAAACAGAACTATTGGGTTTGAAGAGGAGTTTCAGTTGTAAAAACGCTCTAACTCTGAAAAACACTGAAAAAAAGCTGAAAACACAGCTATTCTCCATTTATGAGCGTTTTGAGAAATACGTTTTTGTGGGAGAATAGTTTTGCTTAAAAACAAAACTCTTAAAAACACTAATTAAAAATGTTAAAAAATAGGATTTTTTCCCCCATACCTGTAAAATCCTTTACTTTGAGTACATCATGGGACACAGAGTCAGGCTAATATTCATTACCTGCTGGGCTATACACCATCTCCAGGTGAATGGACACTGGTAGATCAAAGGTCTTTAGACAAGAAGTGATCTCCTATATAACCCCTCCCATACAGGAAGTAGTTCCGTTTTGTAGCAAGCACTGAATCCACAAAAAAGAGGGGCTGGATCTCTGTGTCCCATGATGTTCTCAAAGAAATTTATTTTATAGGCAACTATGACGAAAAAATACTATTTTCTTTTTTATACATCATGGGACACAGAGTCAGTCTAATATTCATTAACTGCTGGGAGGTCCCAGAACAATAGCCTTGTGGGGAGACATCCTGCCAAACATTAGCCATCAGAACTTATACAGCAGTGCGCAGTACACTGCAGCCAAAAGCCGAATCCTCAGCTGCTCGAACATCCACTTGATAAAATTTTGTGAACGTATGCACTGAAGACCAGGTATCAGCCTTACAAATCTGAGCCACAGATACTTGATGGTGAAAAGCCCAGGAGTTTCCTACACCCATGATAGAATGAGCTCTCACCATAAAGGGAGGAGCTTTATGTTTCAGACCGTAGGCCTGAATGATCAATTGACGGACCCAATTGACAATGGAAGCCTTGGAAGCTGCCTAGCCCTTCTTGGGTCCTTTTTATAAAAAAAAAAAAGTGTCTGAACCTTGGATCACCACAGATCTAGACAAAAAAACCTTGACTGCCTGGACATTGTCCAATGAATGCAGCCGTCTCTCTTTCGCCAAGTGAGGTCAAGAGAAAAAAGAAGGCAAAATAATGCCCTGCACAAAAGGGCCACCAACTCCGACACCCTTCTAGCTGAGGTGATGGCCATCAGGAAGACTAGCTTGCGTGACAGCAAATCTAATGGAATTTCCTTGATAGGTTCAAATGGTTGTCTCTGTAACAGAGACAGCACCAAGTTCAAGTCCCAAGGACACCTAGGTGACCTAATGGGGGAAGCAAGCGAGTTGCCCCCTGCATAAATCTTCGGATCAGTGAATGGGAGGCTAAAGTCTTTTGGAAGAATACTGATAGGGCTGAAACATGACCTCTGATTGTACTCAAAGCCAATTTGATTTCCACAGCAGACTGTAGAAAAGAGAGAATTCTCCCATTCACATATTTTCTGAAGATTCAATTTTTTGGCTTCACACCAAGCAATAAGTCTTCCAGACCTTATGATAGATCTTCCTAGTGACAGCTAGCTTTTCTAGCATTCACTAGACACCACTGGTCCCGAGATGCCACGGTCCTTTAAAACCCTGGCCTAAATAGCCATGCCGTCAAATTTAGAGACCGTAAATTGTTGTGGAATATAGGACCTTGAGACAATAGATCGGGGCGACGTGGAATCGTCCATGGCCCGTCTATTATCAGTCGCACAATGCCTGGAAACCAGGGCCTTCTGGGCCAGGCTGGAATGACTGGAACCCACTCTGAATCCTGTGCAATGAATGTGGAAGGAGAGGGATTGGAAGGAAAGCATAAACCAGGGAGTACTGGCACCATGGAACTACCAGAGCATCTGCTCCAATTGCCAGAGGATCTCTTGTTAGGGACACAAACTGCTGTAGTTTGTTGTTGAACCTAGATGCCAGTAGGTTGACCTCTGGCCGTCCCCAACATTGGTAAATTTCCTGGAACACCTCTGGGTGTAGGGACCATTGAACTGGGCAGATCTGCTGATGGTTGAGATAATCTGCCGGGATATGGACTGCCGATAGAATCCTCACATGTTCCTCTGCCCTGGCTAGTATGTGGTTCACCTCCTTCAGAGCTGAACGACTCCTGGTACCGCCTTGGTGGTTTATATAGGCCACTGCAGTGGCATTATCGGACTGAACCCCAATAGGGCAGTCCTGAAGCTTCACCATCCAGTACTATAGGGCCAGACGTACTGCCTGTAATTCCAGGACGTTGATGGGCAGGATCTGTTCCATCCAAGACCATTTCCCCTGAGCTGTGAGCCCCTCTAGGGTCACTCCCCAGCTTGAGAGACTGGAATTTGTGGTCAGTACTCTCCAGGTTACTGGGAGAAAGGATTTTCCCTTTGTAGGTTCTGATCCTGCAACCACCAGTTTAGGCTTAAGCATGCCCGAGGAGATAAGCACATTGGATAATCCAGGGCTTGTAATCTTCTGTTCCATGCCATTGAGATGTCTTGTTGTAAAGGCCTGGAATGAGACTGGGCATAGGGCACTGCCGTGGAGGATACCATCCTCCCTAGAAGACTCATACAGAGCCGAATGGAGGGGTTGTCTGGTGCCCCTTATCTGACACAACTGAACCTTCAGGGCACAGATCCTTATAGGTGGCAAGAATACTCTTGCCCGAACTGTATCTAGGATCAGACCTAAATACTTTAGACTTTCAGCTGGTTTCAAGGCTGACTTTTTGGTATTTATGATCCAGCCTAAGCTTTTCAAATACCGCACTGTGCATAATATGCTCTGTTCTAGAGCCTGTAACAAGTTATCTCTGAGTGGGAGGTCGTCCAGATACCCGAGCACCAGGATCCCTCGGGTCCTTAAAAGACCCAGTACTGGTGCTAGGATCTTTGTGAACACCTGGGGAGCTGTAGCAAGCCACAAACGGAAAATTACATTCCTCTACTGCAAAACATAGGAATCTCTGATGACGCTGAAAGGTATGTATAAATACATGCCTTTTATATCAATGAATGCTAGAAAGTCTCCCCTCTGGAGTGAAGCTACTACAGAATGGACAGACTCCATCCGAAAGGACTGTATCAGTAGATACTTGTTCAGGGATCTTAGGTCCAAAATGGGCCTTGTGTCCCCTTGGTTTGTAAACTGTAAACAGGTTTGAGTAAAACCCTGTGCCCCTTTCGGATGCAGGAACCACTACAATCACTCCTTGATGCACTAGATAATGTAGTGCCTGAAGCAAAAAGTTCCTTTATGGAGGGAGCACTGGATCCTAAAAACTACTGAGGGGGAAACCCCTGTAACTCCAGGTTGTAACCTCGAGATATAATTGAGGTGACCCACTCGTCCTGAATTATTGTTCTCCAAATGTCCGCAAAGTACAGCAGCCCCCCCCCCCCACTCGATGGAGTGGAGGCGTCCCCTCAAAAGGAGGGCTTGGTGCTGGGTTTAAAGAAGCTTTGGACCCGGGGCATCTTTTGGCCCTGGCCCTACCACCTTGTTGGTGGCGCAACCGCCTTGAAGCTGAGACATTTGAGGAAGCAGTCCCTGAGCTTTTAAACTAGGGACATCTGGTGCTTTTTTTCACAGGAAGTAGAGAACTCTTCCCTTCGGAAATCTTTTGGATTTATTTGTCCAAATGATCACCAAATAAACGTTCCCCATGAACAGGGAAACCTGCCAATAACTTTAACTTCTTATAAGGAAGCTCGGCTGACACGTTCTTAAGCCACAAAAGTCTGCGCATATGTACAAACAAGAGAGCCAAACGAGAAACCTGCTCTATTGAATCCTTTAAGGCGTCAAAAGCAAAACACAGCGCTCAAGGAATATCTCTCTTACTTTCAGGCAGATCATCCATCTGGTTAGGCCTATCAGGCTGTTTTACCTGATCCTTTATGGACTGGCAGATACCAATTGCTGCAACAGCTGGCTGAATAGCAGAACTGGCCAAAGAAAAGGAAGCCTTTAATAATGACTCCAATCTCTTGTCAACAGGGTCTTTCAAGCCCTGTGCATTAGCTACCAGACAAGTTAAATTCTTGTTTAAGGAAGAGGACCAGGGAGGCTCAGTCACCTCTGCAAGAGGCAACTTAAAGGCAGAACAAACCATTTCAGACAGAGTCAGGATCAAAAGCCTCTGCGACTGAGGCAGACATCAACAGGATATCTTCTTGTCCAGATTGCTCGGAAACAGACTCATCTGCTGGGCCCTTCACAGAATCCTGAGCTTTAAGCTCTTGCCCATACTCAACTACTTATTCCTGCTTAGGAGGCTTCGGGGGGGGGGTAGGTAATCTGTTATGCTTCTTGCCACCCTGTGGGGTGGAGGCAATCATGCCAGCAATCCTATGCTCTAACCCAGCTAGGGCTGAGGATAGTTCATCCTTGGTGATGAAGAGTGAAGCAGCGGCGTTGACTGTAGGCACAATACCAGATAGGCGCAGCAGCTCAGACTGCCGGAAGCCTCTGGCCCTTCAGGGGATACAACATTAGGGATACGATTAGGTTCATCGGGAACTACTGACGACATAGGTGTGACCTTCCCTGTAGTGTTGGTCCCGCTCCTTTTTTGAAGACATTTACCAGCCACAAAAAGAGTACTTGAGTGTAGTATTAAAACACCTCAGAAGGGAGGCCCTGTAATAGGGCTCACCAAGTCCCTATGTAACAATCCTGCTAAGCATCTTTAGCATGCCAAGCAACACTTGGTGACTCATGTGACCCAAGTAAGGAAAAAATGTACCGCTGCAAATGTCTGTGCAGAGCCTGCTCCGTGTCCCACAGCTGCCATCTCGAAGCACTGCATGCTTCGCCTACACAGCTTAAGTAAGCTGGATGTGCACCGGAACGTTCTGCGCGTGCATGTGCACACATCCGTTCGGTCAACCCCTTGATTCATTTAAGAACCGTTTGTGGGACTAGAGACCTGGAGCTCAGAGAGCTCAAACAAACCGTGCCCTCCACTTTGCAGACGCTGTTAAAAAATGGAAGTACTTCCTGTATGGGAGGGGTTATGTAGGGGATAACTTTCTGTCTAAAGATCTTTGGTCTAACAGTGTCCATTCACCTGGAGATTGAGTATAACCCAGCAGGTATTGAATATTAGCCTGACTCTATGTCCCATGATGTATGAAAAAGAAAAGGATTTTACAGGTATGGGGAAAAAATCCTATGTTTTGGCATTTTGCTGCATTTTTGCATTAGTGTTTTTAAGAGTTTTTTTTAAAGCAAAACTATTCTCCCGCAAAAGCTTATCGCTCAAAACTTTCATAAATGCAGAATAGCTGTGTTTTTCAGCTTTTTTCAGTGTTTTTCAGAGTTAGAGCATTTTTACAGCTGAAACTCCTCTTCAAACTGAATATTAGCCTGACTCTGTGTCCCATGATGTATGAAAAAGAAACTGTTTTTAACAAGGCATTCTACAGCTAAAGCTACTGCCATTTTAAGAACATCCGAAATGCATGAGGCTTTAGAAGAACTCCCACTGACTTCTATTAGACTGTACATTTTCTGAAAGTTGATCAAAGATGCAGCATGCAGGACTTTGATGTGCTTTCATGAAAATGCCTGGTCTAATAGAAATCAATCGGAGTGCACCTCAAACCATATGTAAAACACCCTTACATTTGAGCTGCACCCAAACGGCAGCACACCGGTGGGCACCCAGCCTTACTCATTTTTAAACCATTACATTTTCTTTTAATTCTAATTCTGCTCACATTAGCTGTATTCTTATTAAACGGTATTTGTATAAATATCTAAATAATATTTTTTTAATAAAGTAATTTACCTTGGTCTCAGTATGATATTTGGCACATGCTTGAAGTGGAATCAACCAGAACTGTAGCTCCTTGGAATCAGCAGCTATAAATATAAAGAAACATAACTGTTAGGAAGTAAAACTCATTTACCAAGATCTTCCCAACTTATTGTCAGTAAGTAAAACCCTGAGGTACTCCCATGTTTAACCACTTGCAGACCGGACCAATTTGCTGGTCAAAGACCAGACCCCTTTTTGCTATTCGGCACTGCATCGCTTTAACTGACAATTGCGCGGTCGTGCGACGTGGCTCCCAAACAAAATTGACGTCCTTTTTTTCTCACAAATAGAGCTTTCTTTTGGTGGTATTTGATCACCCCTGCGGTTTTTATTTTTTGCGCTATAACCAAAAATAGAGCGACAATTTTGAAAAAAACGCATTATTTTTTACTTTTTGTTATAATAAATATCCCCCAAAAATATATAAAAAAACATTTTTTTCCCTCAGTTTAGGCCGATACGTATTCTTCTACATATTTTTGGTAATAAAAATCGCAATAAGCGATTATTGATTGGTTTGCACAAAAGTTATAGCGTTTACAAAATAGGGATAGTTTTATAGCATTTTTATTAATAATTTTTTATTATTATTTTTTTTTACTAGTAATGGCGGCGATTTTTATTGTGACTGCAACATTGTGGGGGACCCATCGGACATTTTTGACACATTTTTGGGACCATTGTCATTTATACAGTAATCACTGCTATATAAATGCAGTGATTCCTGTGTAAATGACAATGGCAGTGAAAGGGTTAACCAGTGGGTGGCAGTGTAGGGGTTAAGTGTTCCTAGGGGTGTGTTACTAACTGTGGGGGGGTTGGGCTTTCATTTAGTGAACACTGATCTCTGCTCCAATCACATGGAGCAGAGATCAGCGTCACTAGTTGCTAGGCAGAATGGAGAAATGTTGTTTACACAGCATTTCCTCCATTCGGCCGCTCCGTGAGACGATCGCGGGGATGCCCGCGGCGATCGAGTCCGCGGGTCCCGCGACCGGACTCACGGGGGTCCCGACCAGCGCGGGAGCGCGCCACCGGCGGCGCGCTCCCGATGGCAGGGCGGCATTGAATATTGGACGTACCTGTACGCCAATATGCCTGCCCGTGCCATTCTGTCGACGTACATCGTCGTGCGCTGGTCGGGAAGTGGTTAAGCTGCCACAGCTGACCTTTCCTATTGGGAAGTTGCCTGGCTGTTGTCCTAATCCAAAGGTTTCAGCACTTTCCTGAATGGTTGATCTGGGGCAATGATGAAATTAATACTTATTCTAGGTTGGCCACTCAAAGTGAGTAGGTTGGTCACCACCAGGCAGTTGGCATTTTCAGAAAAAAGGTTAAGGATGACAACTCCTAAATTCCATCTAGTACAATTTTCTTAAAAATAGAATATAAGAGCAATGATGCATAGTAAACCATAAAAATCAATCCGTTTCTGTGTCTTGAATCTGGTTTGTATCACAGTGTTAGGCTCATGAACATCTGTGATCTACAGTTTTCCAAACTGGGAACCAAACACTATCCACATTTTATGTGTTTTGTAGGAAGAATGGATATACACACACATTTTTGACCAGTGGAATGCTTTATTGTGTATTGATTACATAAATTAACAAAAAAAAAAATTGTCTTTAGTAGGGAGATCCACACAATTGTAATTAAACGTCTCAAGATTGCTTGTGATATTAAGTCTCTAAAGTGTAACACTGCTCAGTGTTGAATTCTCCATGTTCAGTGGGATCTAAATATTCTTCTACTAAGACAAATTAAAAGCTCCATTAAAAAAAGGCACATGGGGAGGGGGGTAGTGATGTCATGATCTCCCCCCTCATCCAATTACAGAATGCCTTGTTTTAATTTAAAAAAAAGTACAAACTGTTTCATGAAAAGTGGCAGTGTTTAGTGAACAACACTCTATGGTCAGTGTGCAGCTGCTCGCATGGGCAGGACCTGGAAGATTGTGGCTACTACTCTAATAGCCCCAGCTACTACAGTGATTTCCAGCTTCCCCCACAGTCCATCAGGTATGGTATGCACACTTACATTGTGCCAAGCTGAACCAATGTAAGCATGGATGACAAAAAGTTTTCATGTTTATAATTTTTCAAAGATGTAAACTGGGAAACTCAGTCACTTTATAAGAAGATAATGGAATTTATAACTTGTCTTACACAGATGTAGCACCATGGTGTTTAGGCAGTGTTGCTCATAAATTTACTTGCCAAACATAGTTACCTTGGTCTATTGTTAGGGATCAATTGATTTCACGCTAAGTCTGTACTTGCTGCACTTTTTTATTCTGCCACTAGGTGGGCGGGTACTTAGATATGAGAAGAGCACTGCAAGCAGTGGCGGCTGGTGAAGTTTTTGGATGGGGGGGCGCCAGACCCCGCCCATCATGACCACGCCCATCATTTTGGACCCTCCCACTTCTCATAAAACACGCCCCTTATGTAATCTGAAAAAAAATTTGGCGTGGGTTCCCCCCTCCGAGGGCATACCAGGCCCTTAGGTCTGGTATGGATTCCAAGGGGAACCCCCTACGCCGAAAAAACGTCGTGGGGGTCCCCCCAGATCCACACCAGACCCTTATCCGAGCACGCTACCCGGCCGGCCAGGAAAGGGGGTGGGGACGAGCGGGCGCCCCCCCTCCTGAGCCGTACCAGGCCGCGTGCCCTCAACATGGGGGGGTGCCTTGGGGGAGGGGGGCGTGCGGCCCCCCCACCCCAAAGCACCTTGTCCCCATGTTGATGAGGACAAGGGCCTCTTCCCGACAACCCTGGCCGTTGGTTGTCGGGGTCTGCGGGCGGGGGGCTTATCGGAATCCGGGAGCCCCGGATACCGGCCCCCCACCCTATGTGAATGAGTATGGGGTACAATGTACCCCTACCCATTCACCTGTGAAAAAAAGTACAAAAAAAACACAACACAGGGTTAAAATATTTTATTGCACAGCTCCGGGGGTCTTCCGTCTTCGGGGGTCTTCTCGCCGGACTCCTCCGCTATCTTCTTGTAGCTCTTTTGCTAGCGGAGGAGCCCGGCTTTCTTCCTCGCCGCCGGCCTCTTCTCCCGACTTCGGGGGTCTTGTCCCCCTCTTCGGTTCTTCTGCCGGGCCACCGCGCCTTCTTATAGCTCTTTTACAGTCGGTGGCCTGGTCTTCTGTCGCCGCCGCCACCCGTTCTTCTTCTTCTTCTTCTCCAGGAGATGTTGCCTCAACGATCTCCCTGGCCGGAATGCCAGGGACGCGCTGCGCTGCCACTTATATAGGGACAATGGGGCGGTGTCACATGGGTTGATGTCACATGGGTTGGTCACATGGGTTGATGTCACATGGCGACTGTGACATCAACCCATGTGACCAACCCATGTGACATCAACCCATGTGACACCGCCCCATTGTCCCTATATAAGTGGCAGCGCAGCGCGTCCCTGGCATTCCGGCCAGGGAGATCGTCGAGGCAACATCTCCTGGAGAAGAAGGAGAAGAAGAAGAAGAAGAAGAAGAAGAAGAAGAACGGGCGGCGGCGGCGATAGAAGACCGGGCCACCGCCTGTAAAAGAGCTATAAGAAGGTGCGGTGGCCCGGCAGAAGAACCGAAGAGGGGGACAAGACCCCCGAAGTCGGAAGAAGAGGCCAGCGGCGAGGAAGAAAGCCGGGCTCCTCCGCTAGCAAAAGAGCTACAAGAAGATAGCGGAGGAGTCCGGCGAGAAGACCCCCGAAGACGGAAGACCCCCGGAGCTGTGCAATAAAATATTTTAACCCTGTGTTGTGTTTTTTTTTGTACTTTTTTTCACAGGTGAATGGGTAGGGGTACATTGTACCCCATACTCATTCACATAGGGTGGGGGGGCCGGTGTGGATCTGGGGGGGACCCCCACGCCGTTTTTTCGGTGTAGGGGGTTCCCCTTGGAATCCATACCAGACCTAAGGGCCTGGTATGCTCTCGGAGGGGGAACCCACGTCAAAATTTTTTAAAGAAATTTGGCGTGGAGTTCCCCCTTCAGAGCTCATTCTCTGATTGGCCACGGCAAAAGTCGCCTGGCCTGGGGAAACCTTTCTGGCTGTGAAAGCTTTTTGCATTCATTCAGCTAAATGCATGAACATTCTCAACAAAGTAGAAACTAGAAAAGCCTTTATGCGGTGACTCACCTGTCTCAATGTCTGGCAGCTCCGCTCGGGCTAAGGAACGGAACTGCCGATGTCACTTCCGGGTTTTGTGAAGCAGCCGAAAGCCGGAAGTGACTGCCTGTCTAAGAATGACAATGCTCCCGCCCGTAGAATCAACGTGATTTTACGGGCGGAAGCTAGTCGTCCGTTCTGCAGTGCGCCGCAAGGCGGGTTTTTAACCCGCAAATGAAGCGCCATGGATGCAATCTTGTGATTGCATCGACGTGGCGCTTCTCATAGTGCACTGTGACCGGCGCCACAGTACACTATGTCAAATTGTTAAATTACTTTTTTTTTTTTTAAATGTCTTAAAGGGCCCGTTTTTTTTTTTTTACTTTTTTTTTTTTTTTACACCTAGGGAGAGGGGGGGCTGTGCCCGGGCGCCCCCTATGGGCGGGCGCCGCCACTGACTGCAAGGTCAGATTATGGGTATATGGGGTATTCCAGCCAATGGACAGGGGTTTTCCTAAATCCCATGGCCTGCTGGGAGGACCTATATATTTGGGTGGAGTAAGTTCATCAGTGTTCTGTGCCTGGACGGCTGTCTGGGTAGACATGTGTTGTATTGCCTGGGCTACTAGGCCAGAGATTGGGCCTATCCCGGGCACATCTGGCTGCTAGGCTGTCTGAGGGCCTATCCAGAAGCAAGAGAGAGCAGCGCAGGGTTGGGATTGCGGCTTGCAGTCCAACCAGAAGAGACGGTTCTGCCGGCCAGAGAACCTGTCATGGTTGGAGGTAGAGGGGAAGCTGACGCCAGTGAGGGACTATCCGCCTTATTATCAGGGACCACAGTGAGTAACTGAAGAAAGTACCGGAGCAGCATTCTCCCCAACCGGGGATGGTAAACAATCAGAAAGCTTCAGTGGGTATCAATCCAGGGGAGGGGACACTTGCAGAGCAGCCTTGTGTGTCAAGCCAGGGACTGAGCAGGCCAGCGGGGGTGAAGCTTGAGAGGTATCTTGAGTGCCAAGCTAGGGACCCAGCAGAGAAGCAGGGGTGATGATTGAGGAAGATACCACCGTGAAGATTGGAGGAGCTCAAGGGATTCAGTGACACTGAATCAGTGGGTCCAGTGAGAGACTGGGAGCTCAGTGGGCTGAAGAACTACAAGGAGCAATTGTAGTGAAAGAGAAAGGAACTGTTACGTTTCTGTTAGGAACTCTTTAAGACTGTTACCATAGGAGACAGCATTCCTGCACATGCAGATGTGGCGTCTTGCTGGATACCTTTCCCTGCATGGTTGTCCTCCTATTGAAGTCTCGGAGTCTGCCAATTAATCTTGTAACTTCCTAAGGGTATCCTGGCCCTAACCCTCTCTCCCCCACAAAGTTTGTTCAGAGAAATAAACTTTCTTTTGCATTCAAGAAATGTCTGGCGCCCAATAACTTTAACTACTCTGCACCCACCAAGCTATCCCTGGCCCTGGAGGTTCCCATTAAATCAACGGAGGCCTGGGACCTTGCTACATATATTTATATACACTTCTCATGTAGGTCAAAAAAGAGTGCACTTATGTGACCCGTTTTCAGCCAATAGCAGGCTAAAGCCTGCTGTTACCTGATGTCACAGAGTACCGGTCCAGGCTCTGAAAAGAGTCCAACCATTTGGTCGGAATTCACCCAGATGCCTGGATCGGCAGCTGGCTCAGCCTCTCAGCACACCACTAAGAGCCTGAGCCAACTGCCTCCACCCCCTTCAAAGCATTGTGCTCCAGAGAGCACTGAAGGGACAGAGCAGAGAGCCAGTGATTGACAGTCATGGCTCTCTGCTCAGAGCAGAGTGCGAGAACTGAGCGATTAGCGGTGTTTGATTGCTCAGTTCTCGGTGTAGAGGCGTGGGGGACAGATGCAGCATCATTTAAAATCCATACTTCTCTTTTAACCTGAACCATTTCAGAGGTAACAACAAGACTGGGGATCAGATGGAAATTTTTTTTTATATATAATGGAAGGTAAAATCATACTGTGACTATCAGATAAAATAAGATTTTTGCACTTACAGTCCATTAAGGGACACAGGTCCTACCCCCTTGTCTTCGAATGCTTCTAGAAGAAGGGTCATTCCCCCTCAATTGAAGTGCAAGTGAAGGCAATGTAAAGACTGACTAATACATCCAGAAGGACAAGGTTTCTAAATGAACTAATGTGAAGGGAAGAAATCTCATCCTATCCAGAGACCAGAATAAGAAAATGAGATCTGTTAGATCAAGAACAACAAAAATTAAAAAAATCGAGTCTGCCTGATATAACAGGATTATTCCCTAAACGTCTTTTAGAAAACATAATGCACCTGTAGGCTGTTGAGGCAAATAGCTAGGCCCAAATAAAGGTGAGGCCTCACATACTCACAAAGCAGAGCGAACTTGTGAGGAGTGAGATATACTGTATTTTCTGGCGTATAAGACTACCTTTTACACTTAAAAAAATGCCCAAAAATCAGGGGTCGTCTTATACGCCGGGTATACAATGCTGCCCGATGGAGAGAGAGAGAGAGAGAGAGAGAGAGAGAGAGAGAGAGAGAGAGAGAGAGAGAGAGAGGGAAGGGGAGAGAGAGAGAGAGAGAGAGAGAGGGAAGGGGAGAGAGAGAGAGAGAGAGAGAGAGAGAGAAGGGGGGAGAGAGAGAGAGAGAGAAGGGGGGAGAGAGAGAGAGAAGGGGGGAGAGAGAGAGAGAGAGAGAGAGAGAGAGAGAGAGAGAGAGAGAATGATGCTCTGCCAATCCAAGCAGGCATTGTATTCATTAAAATAATTCACCGCTCACCATACTTCCCTGGGTAAATCCATTCACTGATCTCCTACTACTATACATCCTGCTGTTTGCCTTTGACGTCCCAGGCACCCAAGAGGGACAGGTAAATCTGGGACATATGGCAGGGGGGTTATTAAATGCATTTTGGTGGACAATTCCCATAGAATGTAATCCAAAAGTGGCATAGGTTTGGTTAGAGAAAAATTCTACTTTCCAGAGTTGTGGCATTCAATAGATCTCTGTTTGTGTTATTATTGTTTGATTTACTTTATGACATATCACAGCATGGCGGATGAGTAGTTGGCATTCTTGCTTTGTGTTGTTTAATGGTTCTAATGTTTTTTTTAAATGGTGTTGCCTCAGAAGGGGGGTAGTCTTATACCGCGAGTATTGCCCAAAACCTATGTTTTCACTTGAAAAATAGGGGGTCGTCTTATACGCCCAGTCGCCTTATACGCCGGTAAATACGGTAGGTACTCTGAGTTGACATTGTCACTGAAGGCAAGCAGTAGTCCAAGCGTAGAAAAGACAATCCAAGTGGTGTGTCTAAATTTTAGTAGCTAAATTTCTAAATTTTATCTTTTGTATATTTCCATCAGAATGTCATCTACCCCCTTGTGCGTTACAATTGGGGAAACTTGCAACCACCACTTCCAAATTATGTAAGGTTAGAGGAGCGTTGAGAAGTTGCTGATCTGCCTGTGATAAAATAGGAGGGAGAATAGTATAAAGATAGGTCAACTCTGAGTATAATCCCCTTTGGAGGCATACAGGTCCTGATAAAAAGCCTACAATAGACACAATAAAGCCTGTCTGAGAACACACTTGCCCCGTTTGGTCTTTCAAAGCTGAAACAATATAGGATTATATTAAGAATTAACTATTTTAGCCAACAGTCTGCCAGTTACCTTCTCTTCAGCCCAGGTCAGTCTTTTCTGGAAAAATTGTTTATTTCTGGCCCAGTCCGCCAACAGTGAATTTAATCTACAGTGAGAGAAAAAGTATTTGATCCCCTGCTGATTTCGTACGTTTGTCCCCTGACAAAGAATTGATGAGTTTGTAATTTTAATGGTAGGTTTATTTTAACAGTGAGAGACAGAACAACAACAAAAAAATCCAGAAAAAAGCATTTAAAAAAAGTTATAAATTGATTTGCATTTTAATGGGTGAAATAGATATTTGACCCCTTCGCAAAACAGGACATGACTGTACTTGGTGGCAAAACCCTTGTTGGCAGAGAGGTCAGACGTTTCTTGTAGTTGGCCACCAGGTTTGCACACATCTCAGGAAAGATTTTGTCCCACTCCTTTTTGCAGATCCAACCCAAGTCATTAAGGTTTTGAGGCTGACGTTTGGTAACTCGAACCTTCAGTTCCCGCCACATATTTTCTATGGGATTGAGGTTTGGAGACTGGCTAGGCCACTCCAGGACTTTAATGTGCTTCTTCTTGAGCCACTCCTTTATTGCCTTGGCCATGTGTTTTGGGTCACTGTCGTGCTGGAATACCCATCCATGACCATTTTCAATGCCCTGGCTGAGGGAAGGAGGTTCTCACCCAAGATTTAATGGTACATGGTCCTGTCCATTGTCCCTTTGATGCAGTGAAGTTGTCCTGTCCCCTTAGCAGAAAAACACACCCAAAGCATAATGTTTCAACCTGCATATTTGACAGTAGGGATGGTGTTCTTGGGTTCATAGGCAGCATTCCTCCTTCTCCAAACACAGCTAGTTGAGTTGATGCAAAAGAGCTCGATTTTGGTCTCATCTGACCACAACACTTTCACCCAGTTCTCCTCTGAATCATTCAGATGTTCATTAGCAAACTTCAGACGGACCTGTACATGTACTTTCAGTCAGGGGGGCCTTATGGGCGCTGCAGGATTTCAGTTGTTCATGGCATAGTGCATTACCAATTGTTTTCTTGGGAACTATGGACCCTGCTGCCTTGAGATCATTGACAAGATTCTCCCGTGTAGTTCTGGGTTGATTCCTCACCGTTCTCATGATCATTGAAACTCCACGAGGTAAGATCTTGCATGGAGCCCCAGACAGAGGGAAACTGATGGTTAGTTTGTGTTTTTTCCATTTGTGAATAATCACACCAACTGTTGTCACCCTCTCACCGAGCTGCTTGGCGATGGTCTTGTAGCCTATTCGGGCCTATTTTTCAAACTTGTTGTTTACAAGTTAAAATAATAGTTTTTTTGCTAGAAAATTACTTAGAACCCCCAAACACATAAATATATATATATGTATAATGTTTGGGGGTTCTAAGTAATTTTCTAGCAAAAAAAATATTATTTTAACTTGTAAACAAGTTTGAAAAATAGGCCCGTTCTTAAAGTGGTTAATAATTCCATCATTTTATAATTCAGTGGCGTGCATTGCATATGTGTACATCAATACATGTTCTACGTTGGACCATATACATAAGTGTCAAACACTCATTCAAATTTGTGATTCTGGTTGAGGAATGTCAGGGCTTGACAAGCACAGGAAAATTAACTAGCTATTATGGCTTTACAAAAAAGCAAAAATGGATTGCTGGGGGGGCTTCTTAACCCTGAAAATTGGAATGAAAATGTACCAGTATTTTAAAAAAAAGCAGAGCGTGTAAACATCTATTTTGGCTAAGATACTTTAGGAATTCAAAGCTTTTCAAGACACAAATGAGAGGAACAAAAGACCTTGCAGATTAATTGCAAGTCAACAAGTGTTTCTTTTTTATGAAAGAACAGTAAAAGAAGTGACCACAATTGCACTCAGAAGGCATTCTAGCTGCACTATTCTCTATAATATCATGAAGCTAAAACAAAATTACACTGTCAATTACCAACCTCTTATGGTTTTCAAGCTTAAGGTTGATAAAAAGGCAGCGTGAGCTCTCAGGGGAAGTTGGTTCTGCAGCGCTTCTATAGGCCATTTTCCAAATCAGTTAATATGCTATGCGTTAACCAGAGATTTTATGAAGGATTTCAGCCAGATGTATAAATTTCCCACTAACTCTCATTATAAGATCTTGCTTTTCTTGTTAAAGGCTAAACATACAGTACATTTTACAATATGTACAAGAAAAAAAGACAAATAACTGGGGATTAGTTATCAGCTCTCAAGGCTTAAAGCCACTAGGGTTGCCACCTTTTCTTCAAGTCAAACCCGAACACTTTAGTGGCCTGGGACACCTTTGCCTGACCCAAGGAGAGTAGTAATGCAGTGTGTATAGCGTGCCACAGTGAACAGTGGGTGTAGCAAAATTGCCCCCCCAGCGATGCCAAACCTGCCCACAGACCAGTGCCCGCAGCTCCCGGACGGCAACAGATTTGTGAGTGACTAGGTTACTTGGGAAGCCACAGCCCAGTCTGAATAATGTGTCTGGGTTTCATGTAAATTGTTCACTGATGCCAACGGGAAGAGAGGTGGGCGGGTTCAGAGGTGGGCGGGGACCACCCCCACTGCTAAATCTCCTCTTTACTGCCGCTGACTGGTTTTCACTTGTGATTCAAAACCCAGACTGTCCAGGTGAATCCTGGACATGTGGCAACCCTAGTCTGCACCAAGTTGCATCCAAGGAAGATAAGGCTGCAATTTGCTAACAAGCACCATAAGGTGGCTAACCTTACATTTCCGGTGCCCCCACTGCCAATCCATTACCGAAGCCAGAGTAAAATAATCAAAAAACACATAAAATTAACTACTGATGCCCTTTAGATACCAAAGAACATTTAGGATAGGAGGAACACATGACTCTCCCTTTGCCTTTCACACTTCAGTGCTTGGTACAGCCATTTGGCATTATCACATAGAGACAATGGGACGTTGAATAACTAGTGCAGGGGCCGGCAACCCCCGCTACACGAGAACGATCCTGGGAGACCCACCTCTCACACACGAAAGCTGGTCTAGTTGAGCGACCGATTAGAGGAGAAGCAGTGCGCAAATAGACAACTGGTGTTGCATGACCAACCTCCCACAAATAAAAACCAGTCGGAGGCAGTATAGATGAGATTTAGCTGTAGGGATAGTCCCGGCCCAGCACTTTAGATTGATTTTTTCCAACTGTGCAGAGAGGGATTCAGGTGCCCTGGGACCAGCAGCGCTGCTCATGGTGGTAATTATGCACCTTTTTATTTCCTATGTGGTAGTCTCCTAATCAGCAGGCTTATGGCTGGGCTTTTCCATGTGTGCATCTGCTGTCTCTGAACCCTCCTCTGCTGAAGTAGCCATGTGACAGACTCAAGCAGAAGAGGATACCATGTTAACTGTGGACTGGGTATTTAACAGGCTGCATAAGAATATTACAAGCTTTGTAGGTATTTGTATTTAGCATTACTCACATACACACCAGGATGTGTGAGAAATGCTATATACCAGGATGTGTGAGAAATCAGACGTATACCAGGATGTGTGAGAAATCAGACGTAAACCAGAATGTAAGAAATGCTATATACCAGGCTTTGTGAGAAATGCTGTATACCAGGATGTGTGAGAAATGCTATATACCAGGCTTTGTGAGAAATGCCGTATACCAGGATGTGCGAGACATGCCTTATACCAGAACGTGTGAGAAATGCTATATACACCAGGCTTTGTGAGAAATGCCATATACCAGGATGTATGAGAAATGCTATATACCAGGCTTTGTGAGAAATGCTATATACCAGGCTTTGTGAGAAATGCTGTATACCAGGCTTTGTGAGAAATGATGTATACTAGGCATTGTGAGAAATGCCATATACCAGGTTTTGTGAGAAATGGCGTATACCAGGTTTTGTGAGAAATGTTGTATACCAGGATGAGTGAGAAATGCCGTAATACCAGGATGTGTGAGAAATGCTGTATACCAGGATGTGTGAGAAATGCTATATACCAGGCGTTGTGAGAAATGCCGTATACCTGGATGTGTGAGAAATGCAGGGGCAGGAACTGGGGTGATCTGAGGTGTTCAGGGACAGGAATTTGGACTGACCTGAGATGTGAAGGAATTGGGACTGATCTGAGATGTGAAGGAATGGGGACTGATCTGAGATGTGGAGGGCAGTAATAGGGACTGATCCGAGATGTGAAGGGCAGGGATAGGGACTGATCTAAAGGTGTGCAAGGGCATGAACTGATCCAAAATGTAAAGGGGCAGGAACTAGGGTGATCTGAGGTGTGAAGGGGCAGAAATTGGGACTCATCTAATGCCCCATACACATGATCGGAATTTTGGTCGGAAAAAGCTCTGATGGTTTTTCCGACGGGATTTCGCTCAAGCTATCTTGCATACACACGGTCACACCAAAATCTGACCGCCAAGAACGCGGTGACCTACAACACGTACGACGGGACTAGAAAAAGGAAGTTCAATACCCAGTAGCCAATAGCTTACATCTCGTAGTTGAATCTGAGCATGCGCGAGTTTTTGCGCGTCGGAATTGCATACACATGATCAGAATTTCTGAACTTTTTCCGTCTGAAAAATTGAGAACACAGTCTCAAATTTTTGCTGGCGTTAATTCGGCCAGCTAAATTCCGATGGAGCATACACGCGGTCACATTTTCCGATGAAATGCTCTCATCAGTCATTTGCTGGCCAAAATTCCAATCGTGTATACACGGCATAAGGTGTGCAGGGGCAGGAATTGTGACTGATCTGAGATGTGAAGGAATTGGGGCTCATCTGAGATGTGAAGGAATTGGGGCTCATCTGAGATGTGAAGGAATTGGGGCTCATCTGAGATGTGAAGGAATTGGGGCTCATCTGAGATGTGAAAGAATTGGGGCTCATCTGAGATGTGAAAGAATTGGGGCTCATCTGAGATGTGAAAGAATTGGGGCTCATCTGAGATGTGAAAGAATTGGGACTCATCTGAGATGTGAAGGAATTGGGACTCATCTGAGATGTGAAGGAATTGGGACTCATCTGAGATGTGAAGGAATTGGGACTCATCTGAGATGTGAAGGAATTGGGACTCATCTGAGATGTGAAGGAATTAAGACTCATCTGAGATGTGAAGGAATTAAGACTCATCTGAGATGTGAAGGAATTAAGACTCATCTGAGATGTGAAGGAATTAAGACTCATCTGAGATGTGAAGGAATTGGGACTCATCTGAGATGTGCAGGAATTGGGACTCATCTGAGATGTGCAGGAATTGGGACTCATCTGAGATGTGCAGGAATTGGGACTCATCTGAGATGTGAAGGGCAGGAATAAGGACTGATCTGAGATGTGAAGGGCACAAACAGGGACTGATCGGAGATGTGAAGGGCAGGAATAGGGACTGATCTAAAGGTGTGAAGGGGCAGGAACTGGGGTGATCTGAGGTATGAAGGGGCAGAAATTGGGACTGATCTGAGATGTGAAGGGGCAACAATTTGGATTGATCTGAAAGATCTTTATTAGGATGACCAATATCGTCTCACACTTTTTTTTTCCAACTGTAGATTCTACTGAAGTCCTCCACTGGCATATTAATTTGAAGTTTGTACTAGCGTTTGTACAAGCCCCCCTGCCTGCAGACCCCAACAACCAATGGCCAGGGTTGTTGGGAAGAGGCCCTTGTCCTCATCAAAATGGGGACAAGGTGCTTTGGGGTGGGGGGGCCACAGGGCGCCCCCCTTCCCCAAAGCACCCACCCCCCCATGTTGACGGTATGCGGCCTGGTACGGCTCGGGAGGGGGGGGCACTTGCTCGGATAATGGTTTGGTATGGTTAGTGGGGGTTCGCCCAAGCCGTTTTTTTTTTTTTGGTGTGGGGGGTCCATACCAGACCGAAGGGCCAGGTATCGTCTTGGGGGAAACCTCACGCAATTTTTTATTTTTTTAATTCTGCGTTAAGCCTCGTTAATTCGCATTTAAAACCTTTTGCCGGCATCTGACCTTTTTACAGCTCTAACACTGAAGCCTCAGAACGCACTGGTCCTGGGCTTTTTTTACAGCTTAAAAAAACCTATGCCATTTACAGCTCAAAAATGTCTAGGTGGGCATGAAGCCATAGACTAACATGGACAGGCGTTTTTAAGCTGCACAAAATGCTCAAAAAAGCAGCTGTAAAAACATCTGTGTGCATGAGGCCTAATACAGGAATTGTGTTACTGGCCAGATCATCAGGTGAAAACAGAGGGGAAAAGACTGAAATAAAATGAATGCAGCCACCACATTTAATGATTGGCAAGCTGCATATATTACAGTTTTGGTTTTGGGTTTAATGCTGCTTTAAAGGCTAAGTTCACCTTTGTACTTCTTTTGCAAAAATAAAACAGCTTTCCAATAATTCTACACAGGCTTACCTAACTCTCTTCATTGCTGTTTAAACACACTGCTCCATTACTTCTGCCTTACTTCCTGGTCAGACTTTAGGTCATGACACAGGAAGGAGTTGACCAGCTGAGGGTGGATGATGTAGGGCAGTGATGGCGAACCTTGGCACCCCAGATGTTTTGGAACTACATTTCCTATGATGCTTATGCACTCTGCAGCGTAGTTGTGTAGTTGAGCATCATGAGAAATGTAGTTCCAAAACATCTGGGGTGCCAAGGTTCGCCATCACTGATGTAGTGTGTGTGTTAATGAAATCAGCTGGTCAACTCCTTCTTGTGTCATGACTTTTCAAATATGTTTGAATATGCAGCATTGTCCCTAGGCTTTACTAGATAGAGTATCTCAGTTATTTGTTTTACACATTGTGATTAATGGATGTTTATTGTTTAGTGGCGGATTTTCATCTTATTTTTGGATGTTGAGCGTGGCCAATGTCCTCAGGTTATTAGCAGGCATACGGACATCAAGGAGGTGGGTCTTTTGGCCCTCCTCCTATGGAGATTGGATCTACCACAGTGCCATGGAAAATGCCAAGCTTTTTCTAGAAGGCCACACTCTGGGACACATCCTGTGTATTTGCTACTGTAGTACAGTGGGGAAAAAAGTATTTAGTCAGCCACCAATTGTGCAAGTTTTCCCACTTAAAAAGGTGAGCGAGGCCTGTAATTGTCATCATAGGTATACCTCAACTATGAGAGACAAAATGTGGAAACAAATTCAGACAAATCACATTGTCTGATTTTTGAAAGAATATATTTGCAAATTATGGTGGAAAATAAGCATTCGGTCACCTACAAACAAGCAAGATTTCTGGCTCTCACAGACCTGTATCTTCTTCTTTAAGAGGCTCCTCTGTCCTCCACTCATTACCTGTATTAATGGCACCTGTTTGAACTTGTTATCAGTATAAAAGACACCTGTCCACAACCTCAAACAGTCACACTCCAAACTCAACTATGGTGAAGACCAAAGAGCTGTCGAAGAAAGCCAGAAACAAAATTGTAGACCTGCACCAGGCTGGGAAGACTGAATCTGCAATAGGCAAGCAGCTTGGTGTGAAGAAATCAACTGTGGGAGCAATAATTAGAAAATGGACGACATCCAAGACCACTGATAATCACCCTCGATTTGGGACTCCACACAAGATCTCACCCCGTGGGGTCAAAATGATCACAAGAACGGTGAGCAAAAATCCCAGAACCACATGGGGGGACCTAGTCAATGACCTGCAGAGAGCTGGGACCATCGTAACAAAGGCTACCATCAGTAAAACACTACGCCGCCACTCAGATGCTGCAGTGCCAGATGTGTCCCCCTGCTTAAGCCAGTACATGTCCGGACCCGTCTGAGGTTTGCTAGAGAGCATTTGGATGATCCAGAAGAGGATTGGGAGAATGTCATATGGTCAGATGAAACCAAAGTAGAACTGTTTGGTAGAAACACAACTCGTGTTTTGAGGAGAGAGAATGCTGAGTTGCAACTGAAGAACACCATGCCTACTGTGAAGCATGGGGGTGGCAACATCATGCTTCGGGGCTGTTTCTCTGCAAAGGGAACAGGACGACTGATCGTACTGTACATGAAAGAATGAATGGGGCCATGTATCGTGAGATTTTGAGTGCAAACCTCCTTCCATCAGCAAGGGCATTGAAGATGAAATGTGGCTGGGTCTTTCAGCATGACAATGATCCCAAACACACCGCCCGAGCAACGAAGGAGTGGCTTCGTAAAAAGCATTTCAAGGTCCTGGAGTGGCCTAGCCAGTCTCCAGATCTCAACCCCATAGAAAACCTTTGGAGGGAGTTAAAAGTCCATGTTGCCCAGTGAAAGCTCCAAAACATCCCTGTTCTAGAGGAGATTTGCATGGGGGAATGGGCCAACATACCAGCAACAGTGTGTGACAACCTTGTGAAGACTTACAGAAAACATTTGACCTCTCACAAATCTTGAGATGAACTTTTGATATTGACCAAATATTTATTTTCAACCATAATTTGCAAATACATTCTTTCCAAATCAGACAATGTGATTGTCTGGATTTGTTTCCACATTTTCTTTCCCATAGTTGAGGTATACCTATGATGGCAATTACAGGCCTCTCATCTTTTTAAGTGGGGAAACTTGCACAATTGGTGGCTGACTAAATACTTTTTTGCCCCACTGTATTCAGTACTTCTCCATTAGCTCCAGGGATTGAATAATCAATAGAGGCAGGATCATTAACCATTGGGCAATGACTTATCACTATTGGTTCACATAATTGCAGTGATATAACCCCTTGTGTCCAGCAGCAAATGTGGACTTCTACTTATGCTCATCCTGGTGGCGATTTAATTAAAAGACCCCATTAGTCTCTTTGGCCTGGTACAAGCGGAGCTGCAAGCTACCACATCAGGGTGCTTCAAGACATGGCAGCAAGGTAAAATTAATTGACATCCTTACTATATTTAGTCCATATTTGGAAAGCTGCTTGTTTTGCAAGATTGAGTATTCATAATAATCTAGACTTGAGTTGATTTATTTTCTCTATTACTTCACTCCTTTCATCTGTTACGTGGGGAATACCTCCCCTTCGGCCCCTAAGTGTCCCACAGGGAGACAGCCGGCTGCACACCTAGTGAGATGAACTTTTTGAAAGGACAGTTGCTAATAGTTTTGTAATCATATAGTAATAAATAATGCATTATCTGTACAATTGCATTGTAACGTTTAATGGACAGGCTGATGTGCTAAGTGAAATAGGAGTTCTCATTATGTGTTTTGACTTATCACAGATCTCACCTCCAATTAGACTCCTGACAAAGCAGAATGATTAGACTGTGAAAGCTATGCCCATTTATCACAAAACCAGCAACGTGACTTTCTGTGATATATCTACAGAGTGATAGGTTTAATACATTTGCATGCAATATTAAAGCTGGATCAGGAAGAATGGGGAGGTCAAATGAATGGAGGTTATTCATGCTTACACTACTTAACATCAATATGTAGCAAAGATATCCCATGGTAGTTTTATGGGTATTTGATGCATATCTAGAGATTTTATGAATATTGAGATAAAATAAGGTTTTAATGAAACTTCAGTATATGGTCTATGTGGTGCCTTAAAAGTCCAAACTTTTACCTCTTTTTCTTGGATGGTTTATGCTTCAATTATAACTTACATTCACCATACACATATATATATATATATATATCATCCCCTCCCTTTTCGTCCACACCCCTTTAGTGTATGAGGGGTTGGTATACAAAAACCTACATGCCGGAGTGTCAGGACACTCTATATAAGTTGGAAGAGAGTCCAACCATGGCCGGACAAACTCTACCAATAAAAACATGTTTGCATTTGGCTGGATATTATCACAAATAGGGCAGAAAGCTGCAAGATCAAATCTAGAGTAGCTTTTCTATTACATCAATATTACTTTCCTGGCATAAAACCATAACAGCCATACTAATAGTCTTGACAATGTGCTTACTCTATAGTTTTGCAGGATGAGTAGATTTCTGGGATAAATAGAAGCTTAAAGCCTAACGTTTTCATCAATGCCAAAAAAGTACAACATTGGGGCAGGTCCAAAAAACATAAACGGCATTTGCTGGTGCTGAAATACATCTATGGCAATGGTGGATGCAAAGGACTGAGAATGGAGATCCTGTGTACTAATGACTTTTTTTTATCAAAAAAGGTTTTATTGAAACTTGAATCAGTACATGTCAAGAACAATGATATGAAGCCAACGGAAATCAGTACTGTTAACATCCAGCATATACATTACAATAGCCCGCATAGGATATTTATATAAACAAGAGCTACAACTCCATTGGCTGCGTGTAACCAGCATAAACATAGAAAAGAACAAAAAAAGAAAAAGAAAAGGGAAGTATTACAACATTCAGAACACCCATCTACCGTAGATTAGCAGATTAGACCTGTCTCCCGAGCCCCCAAAAGCTTACTCAGTCTGATACAATAAGTCACCATTCCCTGCCAACTTTGTTGAACAAAAATTAGATAAGTACAATACAGACCAAGGGTTTTGAACCATCAAATTCTTATCCCTGTAATAATCTAAATTTAACAAGCTGGTGGGGTGCTGAACCTGGAACCTCCAGCCACTCCTACCACAGTGTGTAAAATTTGCGGGGTACCTTTCTATGTTGGTAGGTCATCTTTTCTCTTATTAGCATTTTATTCACTTGTTCGATCCATTGTTGCCTGGTAGTAACTCTGGGAGTAATCCATAGTTGTGCAATAATTTTACGCGCTACATACAGTAGACAAATTATCGCAGTTTGAGCGGCGGGGCCAGTGTCTCCTACTCAAGAGCACCCAACAGGCACACAGCTGGTGTTTTAGGAATAACAACCATGAATACTTGTGAAATGACCTTGAGAATTCCAGACCAATACCGAAAGAGTTCTGGGCATTTCCAGAACATGTGAAGGAGGTCACCATGGAACATAAGGGAGTATCCCTGAGGCCCCAACCATGAAGTTTGGCAGGAGTTCTATAGACTATGTAGCAGGTACGGGTGTGACAATTTCTGGGAGGCCAACAGAAGCAGAGGCGGGGGCAAAGAGTCCACGTCTCACCATCCAGTGGCCCCAGATCCTCCTCCCATTTGCGCCTGCATGGTAGTTTGGTGGAATCCTGAAGTGCATTAAGCAAGATACCATACCCTCTAGAAATAATACCTTTTCTCTCACTTTCCATTAGTATTAATTGCACGACGGTATGATCAGTTAGACTAAGCGGTGTAAGTCTGGATTGCATATGTAATGCATGCCTCAGTTGAAGGTATTTAAAAAAAATCAATGCGTGGTATGCCGAACTCCGTCTGAATCTCCATAAAGGATTTGAGGACCTGCCCATTATATACCTGTGACAAGAATTGGATCCCCCTTGCTTTCCAATTACTGAACCACTTAAGCTTCACCAACTCTTTATAGGTAGCATTTCTCCAAATGGGGGTTAGAGTAAAGAAACCTCTTATTCCTAGTAGGCGTTTAATATGTGCCCATAATGTGTTTAGTAGAGTTATGGAAGGAAGTCCCCTGTCCAGGTGTAGATAACCCGACTCTAAATTAGTCAGTGGAGTCATCTGTTGGTGTACCTAGGATTTTGCGTACTGGATCCAAAGGGTCTGCCAACCCCCAGTCAGCCAGCTGCTGTAGCTGGGAGGCAAGGAAGTATGTTCTAGAATGTGGGACTGCCAGTCTACCTTCTTCCTTTTTATATTGTAAGGCCTCTAAACTAATTCTGGCAGTTTTTTTGCACCATATTAATTCCTTGAACTGGGAATCTATCGTATCGAACCATCGCCTCGGGATCCACACTGGGGAATTATGGCAAATGTACAGGAGTTGTGGTGCCCACACCATTTTTATGAGATTAGCCCTCCCCACCACAGACAACGGCAATCTACACCAGGCCCTGCATTTCTCCCTAAATTTAGTTAGTATAGGAGTAAGATTTAGGGGGATATATTGAGACGCAACGGGGGACACCTGAACTACCAGGTAGGGGAAAGAGGTCACTATTTGAATCATGGATGCGCAGTCAGGTAGGGGTGCAGTCAGTGGGTCTAGGGGCATTAGCGCCGACTTATTCCAATTCATTGAAAAGCCGGATAGGGTACCAAAGTTTTCAATAAGTCGCATAGTCACAGTCAATGAGTTTTGTGCATCGCCCAGGTATAGCAAGGTATCATCAGCATATAATGACACCACATCAGTCCCCATGGCTCTTTGAAACCCCACAATCTCACTGTCCCCTCTCAATCTTGCCGTGAGTGGTTCCAATGCAAGGGAAAATAGCAAGGGTGATAACAGGCACCCCTGCCTGGTACCCCTAAACAAAGGAAACGGCTCGGATAGTTCCCCGCTGACTCTAATTCGGGCTGTTGGATGAGCATATAGTAATTTAACCCAGCTAATAAATGTGCTACCTAGGCCTATGCGCTCTAAAACCTTCCACAAGTAAGGCCACTCGTCACTGTCAAAGGCCTTAGCTGCATCTAATGAAAAAATGCCTTGGTTGCCTGGATTCTCCACTGGGATCTGCATGTTAAGAAAGAGGCGCCTAATATTTTGAGTATAAAACCTGCCTGGTCCCTGTGGACCACCTTTTGTATTACTTTGGATAGTCTAGTTGCAAGTATTCTTGCTATCAGTTTAACATCAGTCGTAAGCAGGGAAATGGGTCTATAAGAGTCAGGGGATGTAGCCTCCTTACCCGGTTTCAATAAAACGATTATAACCGCTTCATTCATGGAGTCAGGCAAAGAGACCTCCTCCAGTGCAGAATTGTACACCCCCAAAAGTGTGGGCAGTAATGTGTCAGCATATCTCTTGTATACCTCGGATGGAAGACCATCTGCTCCTGGAGATTTACTATTCTGGGTTTGTTGTAGTGCAAGAGCCAATTAATATTCTGTTATTGGAGCATCGAGCACAGCCGCCTCCTCGGCAGACATACTAATGACTAATGAATGTGTACAGAATGCCCTCAGAAACTTTATTTCCTGCTTGTGTGATTGGCTCACCAATTTTCCCAGAAGTCTTCCCTAAAATACTTGTCAGATTTCAAGCATCCCCTGCAACAAATTTCATTTTTGTTGAGATACTACCAATAGGAAATCACCTCTAAATGGATGCAGGCCCATGCTTTTCCTCATTAGTTAATTGAGGATTATAAAACCACTCCCATTAGACTCACTTTCCCACATGGACGCAGACAAACACAAATACAGAATAACAAAAGGTAGGAATATGCAATAAAATTTGTTAAAATCCTTGTAATGTACATACATAGATCACCCAGGGGGGAATGTTTTTTTTCTCAACAAAAGTGGAGTGACTCTTTAACTGGTTCCCGACCAGGCACCGCAGTTATACTGCGGCAGGTTGGCTACCCCAGGTGAACCGTTGTAGTTGTACATCAGCTCTTTAAGACGCTATAAGGGGCGTGCGCCCGCAGCTTGTCCCCAGAGCCAATGCAAGTGCCCGGCAGGCACGATGAGCACCGGGCACCCGTGATCGCTCGTGACAGAGCGATTACCGGGATGTGTGTGTAAACACACAAATCCCGGTGCTCTCAGGGGAGAGGAGACAGATTGGTGTTCATACTTAGTATGAACACACAATCGGTCGCCTCCCCTAGTCAGTCCCACCCCGCCACAGTTAGAAAGCACTTAGGGAACACAATTAACCCCTTGATCGCCCCCTAGTGTTAACTCCTTCCTTGCCAGTGACATTTATACAGTAGTCAGTGCATTTTTATAGCACTGATCACTGTATAAATGTCACTGGTCTCAAAAATGCGTCAAAAGTGTCCGATTTGTCCACCACAATATTGCGGTCTCTATTAAAAATTGCTGATCGCTTACATTACTAGTGAAAAAAATGAATAATAAAAATGCTATAAACCTATCCCCTATTTTTTAGACGCTATAACTTTTGCGCAAACCAAACAATATACGCTTATTACAATTTTTTTTTTTGGGATATTTATTATAGCAAAAAGTAAAAGATAGTTTTTTGTTTTTTTTTCAAAATTATCGCTCTTTTGTTTATAGCACAAAAAATAAAAACCGCAGAGGTGGCCAAATACCACCACAAGAAAGCTCTATTTGTGGGAAAAAAGGACATAAATTTTGTTTGGCTACAACATCACACAGCCGCGCAATTGTCAGTTAAAGCGACGCAGTGCAGTTTTGCAAAAAATGGCCTGGTCAGGAAGGGGGTAAATTCTTCCAGGGCTGAAGTGGTTAAGGCCTTTTTTGAAAGGGTCTGGAAGCCTGCATTTGTACAAAACAGTATAAAAGTATTACCTTTTTTTAGGAGATAGAAAACATAGTAGTTTTTCGAGAGGAAAAACTTAGGGCCAGTTCACCAGACGCAGTTCCGTGTGCTTTTTTTTCTGCACTAAAAATGCATGCACAGTGTTTTCCATGAATTCCAATGGCTCTAGTTCACACCATACAGTCAGTTTCTGGTCAGTTTCTGGTGCAGAAACTGACCGGAATTGACTGTATTGGTGAAGAAAAAATGGAACTGTACAGAACTGCATGGAACTGCATCTGGTGTGAACTGGCCCTTATACATTTATCTGTATTAATCCAAGTTGTTCTTTTATGGCATGTCAAGTTATCTATATAAGTAACATTTACAGTGCCTTGCAAAAGTATTCACCCCCCCCCCCCCCGCCCCCTGGCATTTTTTGTATTTTGTTGCCTCACAACCTGGAATTAACATGGATCGTTGAGGATTTGCATCATTTAATTTACAGAACATGCCCACAACTTTGAAGATTTATTTATTTATTTATTTTTTGGGAAGCAAACCACAAATAGGACAAAATAACAGAAAAAGTCAATGTGCATTACTATTCACCCTCCTAAAGTCAATACTTCGTAGCGTCGCCTTTTGTCACTATCACAGTTCCAAGTCGCTTTGGATAAGTCTCTATGAGCTTTCCACATCTTACCACTGGGTTTTTTGCCCATTCCTCCTTGCAAAACTGCTCCAGCTCCTTCAAGTTGAATGGTTTGTGCTTGTGAACAGCAATCTTAGCCTGACAAATAGATATTCTATTGGTTGAGGTCTGGGATTTGATTAGGCCATTCCAACACATTTAACATGTTTCCCGTTAAACCACTCAAGTGTTGTTTAACAGTGTGTTTGGGGTCATTGTCCTGCTGGAAGGTGAACCTCCATCCTAGCCTCAAATCACAGAGTGGTACAGGTTTTGCTAAAAAATATCCCTGTATTTAGCACCATCCATCTCTCAACTCTGACCAGTTTCCCAGTCCCGACTGCTGAAAAACATCCCAACAGCATGATGTTGAGACCACCATGTTTAACTGTGGGGATGGTGTTCTTTGGGTGATGTGATGTGTTGGGTTCGCGCCAGACACAGCGTTTGATGGCCAAAAAGTTCAATTTTAGTCTCATCAGACCAGAGCACCTTCCTTCATACATTTTGGGAGTCTCCCACATGCCTTTTCGCAAACTCAAAACGTGCCATTTTGTTTTTTTGCTGAAAGTAATGGCTTTCTTCTGGCTACTCTGCCATAACGCCCAACTCTATGGATCGTGCGGCTTATTCTCGTCCTATGTACAGATACTCCAGTCCCTGCTGTGGAACTGTGCAGCTCCTCCATGGTTACCTTAGACATCTTGTGCTGATTAATGCCCTCCTTGCCTGGTCTGTGAGTTTTGGTGTGCGCCTGTCTCTTGGCAGGTTTGCTGTTGTGCCATGTTCTCTCCATTTGGTTAGGATAGATTTGATGGTGCTCCTAGGGATCATCAAAGATTTGGATATTTTTTTAATAACCTAACCCTGACTTGAACTTCTCAACAATATTGTCCCTTACATGTTTGGAGAGTTCCTTGGTCTTTATGGTAGTGTTTGGTTAGTGGTAACTCTTGCTTAAATGTTATAGCCTCTGGGGCAGGGCAGGACTTACCATTGGGCTTGACTGGGCTCAAGCCCATGGGCCCCGCCCAATAGGGGGCCCCCGCCGAAATTCATAGCCGAGTGCACTCGGCTCGTCTCCACTCATAGTCACACCCAGTCCCACCCTATGATGGACACAACACAGCGATTGGGCGTGACTGTGAGCCGAGCGGAGTACACTTGGCCACTCTCGGCTCTGCTCGGGTCAGCGAAAGGACCCGAGAGCCCCCGAGAGCTGCCGAGATACACAGGACTCTGTATCTCGTCTGCGCCATTTTTAAACTTCAAGACTGCAATGACAAGGCGGCAAATGACACTGGGGCGAGGCTGCAAATGATAAGGCTACACTGACAAGGCTGCAATGACACTGGACAAGGCTGCAGATGGACACTGATAAGGCTGCATTGATGGGCATTTAAATGTAAGTTTTTTCCTTAAAATTCCCTCCTAAACTTGTTGTTATACGCCGATAAATACGGTAATGTATAGAAGGTAGGGCCCGAAAGTGACTCAAGCCCGGGGGCCCCCACCACCCTAAGTCCTGCCCTGCTCTGGGGCCTTTCAAAAAGGTGTGTATATGTAATGACAGATCATGTGAATCTTAGATTGCACACAGGTGGACATCATTTGACTAATTATGTGACTTCTGAAGGTAATTGGTTGCACCAGAGCTTTTTATGAGCTTCATAACAAAGAGGGTGAATACATACACACATGCCAAATATAATTTTTTTATTTCTGAAAAATAGTTTTATGTATATATTTTTCTAATTTTACTTCACCAACTTAGGCTATTGTGTTCTGATCCATCACATATAATTCAAAATAAACAAACATTGAACTAAAGGCTGTAATGTAACAAAATAGGAAATAAACCAAGGGGGGTGAATACTTTTGCAAGTCACTGTATGTAAATAAGGGAGTTTTGCAAGTGATCAAAAGTTACAAGTGATCATACACCTGAAGAACATACTTTAAAGTGGTAGAACAGTCCCCATCTGATCTTGTACCTACAGGAAAGCTTACAATCAGGCTTACCTGTAGGTACGATTTAGAGCTCCTAAACGTGTGCCGTTTAGGAGATATTCACATTGGCAATAGCTTTATGACATCACCTGCGCATGTGCAGTTATGCTCTACATTCAGGGAATACAGTATGCCAAGGAATACAGAATAGTGTATACTAGCAAATTATTGGATAAACATGCAGGGGTCCCCTTTTTTTTTCTTGGCGAATACGCTACTGGTGCTTACCACCACTTTAACCAGCGGCCACCGTGTGTTTTAAGTTGTAGTTTGACCAAGTGGGACATGTTGGGTGAGAATACGTGGGGCATGTTGGGTCAGACCATAAGATCATGCGTTTCCCCTGAAAACTCTTGTCTTATGTCAAACCATTATGTCTAGATCAAGGAAAAATGGTTTCCATTTGTGTAGAGGAAGCCTGAACAGCTGATTAGCCAAACCCTAGTATGAATCATGTAAAGAAGCTGGAAGTACTGTGGCTATATTTTTATGGAGGGACTGAGAAAATCATTGACACAATTCATTTGAGTTGGCCAGAAATAATTTTGGAAATCTGGCTCAAAAAGGCTTCTCTCATCCAACTCTGCCTGCAGACCAGCTCTATTCATATGTATGATCATTCTACTTCAACTAAATGAAAAAGAAAACAGAGTTTAATGTTGAGAATTACTTGTGAATAATTGCACCATTGATTTTTGGAGTTTTGGATGTGATGTTACCATCTCCATCACTAGAATTGGGTAGTGATGGAGATGGTTACATCACATCCAAAACCCACTTCAAAGAAACTGCTGGTAACTTCTATTTGCATCAGAGGAGTTGCCATCACCATAAATGGAAAGACAATATACCCTACAGTCAATTCTGTAGGCTACGCAGGAACAGTAGTAGCATCAAAGACTATGATGACCAGGAAATTATATTGTCAAAGAAGTTCCTGGAAAAAGGCTATGCAGACTATCATATCCAAAAGGCAAGAAACAGGTATAGAGAAGGCATTTAGAATAGGAACACGACTACAAGACAAGCAAGACACCCTTTTTATTACAAGATATAATGAGAAGCATTGGGCTATCAAAAAAGTTGTCCAAAACCACTGCCCAATTTTGGGGCAGGATAAAGCACTTGGAAAAATCCTCCCTAATAAGCCTTAGGTAATGTTTTGACGAGTGAAAAATTTTTAAAGTTTAATTGCCTGGAGTCGTCTCAAAGACAAACAAATTTTAAAAATGCAAAACATTCCTCAATTCTTCAATGTCAGGGGATGCTATAGATGCAAAGGCACCAAATGCAAAGCGTGTAAATTTATATCCCACGTAAAGAAATCGTTCAACTGTAAAGATGGCTGAACCTTCCAGATAAAACAATTCATTTGTTGCAATGCCAGTTTGTTGTCTATGGGTTGAGGTGCCCTTGTGGATACCTTTATGTAGGTAGAACGGTGCGGGCAATGAGAACCCGATATGGTGAACACCGTAGGTTCATAGAAAAAAAGGTCGAGATGCACAGTGTGCCACGCCACTTCAAATATAAACATGTTGGCAGTACTGTAGGGTTGGAATTATTTGGTATAGAATCTATACCCATGACCATCCCGGAAGGTTAGTGATTTGCACGGTTGTGCAAATGTGAATCTTTCTGGATTTTCACTTTAAATAGTTTGGCACCGGGCGGGTTAAATAAGGAACTTGAAATTAGTACTCTTATATTATTAACTTATAATACCCCTATTTTTAAAATTTTGAATACATTTAAAATGTTGTTTTTAATATATATAATTTTTATTTTTTGCCCAAAAAAAGTTATATGATACACATATAAAATATAACATTTTATGAATTCATTTTAATCATGATGACTTTTTACATTTTGCTGAGATCATATTATGTATTGTGTATTTATTGAAATGTATGATTTTACTCCTGCAGCGTGTTTTTCCTATCTGCTGTTGACAGCTATTTTTATATAATATGTCTTATTTTAGAAATATTGATTATATATTTTTAAGCATTTTCTAAAAAGGTTCCTATAAGTATAACATGATGAGTTAAAGTGGTTGTAAACCCTTACAAACCACTTTGACCTACAGGTAAGCCTAGATTACGGCTTACCTGTAGGTCCAAGAAATACCTCCTAAACCTACACGGTTTAGGAGATATTTACAAAAAAACAGGCACTGCTGTCTACGGCGCATGCACCATAGACAGCAGCGCACAGGCGCACTGAGTGTGCCGCTGCTAACGGTGATATGCCGTTAGTGGCGGCTCCTGTGCGCATGCGCGGGAGTGACGTCATCGCTGCTCCGGCGCTGTGAGTGGCTGGAGCAGCGATACCCGGAAGAAGATGGATGCTCCGGACTACAGGGGACAGAGGTGACATCGCTGGCTCCTGTGTCAGGTAAGTGACACATAATGGGCTACTATGAGATGCATAGTAGCCCATTATGCTTTACCTTTGCAGGGAGACAAAGGAGGAAGTAAACCCTATCTTATAATTTTTAACAATTTTTTTTTTACAGTTTGATTAAAGTTAGTGCTATCAATTCACATAGTTATATAAACACTATGTACCGTAGTTGCTAAATAACCCCCTCCGCTGTGTAGATATTATGTGCCTGTAAACTCCGTACTCCTGGTCTGCATGATGCGATTGGCTGACGACGTGGAGGGGCAGGGGGTTTCATTGAATACGTTTACCACAATGTATGAGGGCGGTACCTGAAGGAGGCCTAGCAACCGCACTAAGTATATCAGAGGAGTTAGTCACGTCACGACGCATCCCCTCTTCCGGCCTCGGGTGTCATCACACTACGCCGGCGGGCCCGAGCGAGTGTTCTGAGCAGCGTATAATACCAGGAAGTAGGTGGGTTGTGTTAACAGTTCCCCCAAATTACGCCGCTAGTTGCTGTGAGCCAACTGACTGTTGCAGATCAGGAAAGGAGGCTGTTATGGATATGCCATTGTATACCAGATGTTTGTGAGTGCAACCCTCAATCTTTTTAATTAATTTTTATTATTAAACGGAATCTCACTAGGGCTGGCGTGCGCTCTCTTTTGCTCTATATTTTCACATGTTCACACCAGAATGTAGTGTATCCCTGTGTTCCAAAGCTGTACGATAATATGCAACATATTTGTCACCAGGCTGCTGGTAGTGACATGAATGTATGGTCAACTTGAGCATAAAGTTAAAAAAATAAAAAATAAAAAGCTGTGTGATGCAGCAAAACATGCATCACATAGCCCCCTGACACATGGACCTGCAGCCCACACATTAAACTCCTTCGGTTTAGTGTACAGGCTAGTGTGAACGGGCCCTAAATCTTACAGCAAGATTCAAATGTCTTCAGGGGAAAACTCTCTCAAGCCTCTTACTTTAAAAAGAGGCTTAAAGTGGATGTAAACCCACCACTCACCCAGTATAAACTAACCGTACAGTATTAATGTATATATACACAGTATCTTACAAAAGTGAGTATACCCTTCTCATTTTTGTAAATATTTTATTATATTTTTTCATGTGACAACATTGAAGAAATGACACTTTACTACAATGTAAAGTAATGAATGTACAGCTTGTATAACAATGTAAATGTGGTGTCCCCTCAAAATAACTCAACACACAGCCATTAAAGGAGAAGTCAAGCCTGAGCTTTTTAGGCTGGGCTTCTCCTATAGGTCACAGGAGAGCAATTCGTTTTTCACTCCTGTGATTAGTTTTCAGCAGAGAGCGGTCTGAAGTCAAAGTAGCGCGTCATCCCAACTTCCAAGTCTGGATCCGCCAGTTGCCTTGATTGATGGCAGTCTCAGCGAGCCGCTGAGACAGCCTCTCCCCTCTCCTCCATAGGTCAGCGCTCCAGTGAGCATGGAGAAGCAGAGAGGAGAGACGCTGACTGTCAGCAGCTTTCCGCAAATGGTTCGGTTCCCACAGATCCCAGAGAGATGTTCAGTGGCTCGATTCTCAGTGCAGACAGCGGGGGACAGCTGCAGCATCGGTCTGATGCTCCATCCACTGAGGTAAATATGAATAATTAAAAAAAAAAAAAAGTACTTTTCTTTTCATGTCTAAACCGCTGGGAACAAAAGTGAGTATACCCCTAAGTGAAAATGTCCAAATTGGGCCCAAAGTGTCAATATTTTGTGTAGCCAACATTATTTTCCAGCACTGCCTTAACCCTCTTGGGCATGGAGTTCACCAGATCTTCACAGGTTGCCGCTGGAGTCCTCTTCCACTCCTCCATGACGACATCACAGAGCTGGTGGATGTTAGAGACCTTGCGCTCCTCCACCTTCCATTTGAGGATGCCCCAGAGATGCTCAATAGGGTTTAGGTCTGGAGACATGCTTGGCCAGTCCATCACCTTTAACCTCAGCTTCTTTAGCAAGGCAGTGCTCATCTTGGAGGTGTGTTTGGGGTTATGTTATGTTGGAATACTGTACTGCGGCCCAGTCTCTGAAGGGAGGGGATCATATTCTGCTTCAGTTTGTCACAGTACATGTTGGCATTCATGGTTCCCTCAATGAACTGTAGCTCCTCAGTGCTGACAGCACTCATGCAGCCCCAGACCATGGCACTCCCAGCACCATGCTTGAGTGTAGGCAAGACACACTTGTCTTTGTACTCCTCATCTTGTTGCCGTCTCACACGCTTGACACCATCTGAACCAAATAAGTTTATCTTGGTCTCATCAGATAACAGAACATGGTTTCAGAAATTCATGTCCTTTGTCTGCTTATCTAGTGCAAACTGTTTGCGGCTTTCTTGTGCATCATCTTTAGAAGAGGCTTCCATCTGGGATGACAGTCATGCAGACTAATTTGATGCAGTGTGCGGCATACGGTCTGAGCACTGACAGGCTGACCCCCCATCCCTTCAACCTCTGAAGCAATTCTGGCGGTACTCATACGCCTATTTTCCAAAGACAATCTCTGGCTATGATGCTGAGCACGTGCACTCAACTTCTTTGGTCAACCATGGAGAGGCTTGTTCTGAGTGGAACCTGTCCTGTTAAACCTCTGTATGGTCTTGGCCACTGTGCTGCAGCTCAGTTTCAGGGTCTTGGCAATCTTCTTACAGCTTAGGCCATCTTTATGGAGAGCAACAATTCTTTTTTTCAGATCCTCAGAGTTCTTTGCCATGAGGTGTCATGTTGAACTACCAGTGACAAGTATGAGAGAGTGAGAGCGATAACACCACATTTAACACACCTGCTCCCCATTCACACCTGAGACCTTGTAACACTAACGAGTCACATGACATTGGGGAGGAAAAATGGCTAATTGGGCCCAATTTACTTGGGAGTGTACTCACTTTTGTTGCCACATTAATGGCTGTGTGAGTTATTTTGAGGGGGCAGCAAATTTACACTGTTTTACAAGCTGTACACTCACTACTTTACATTGTAGCAAAGTGTACTTTCTTCAGTGTTGTCACATGAAAAGATAAAATAAAATATTTACACAAATGTGAGGGGTGTACTCACTTTTGTGAGATACTGTACATGCAAGCCTCCTGCATGTATCCCTACCTTGCAAATGTCACCCCTTCAGCAGTAGGAATCCCGCAAAACTCTGGAATCAGTGGGTGGGTCTCTTTGCCGAAGCTTGGTGGGTAGAGTCGTGATGTCACAAGACTCCCTGCCCACGTCCCACGATCTCCTATTCCTGAGTTTTGTGTAACATCCAGTCAAATTCTGGACACCACATAATTCAGCATGCCCAATCGTGCTGAGGTGTGAAGCAGCCAATCCTGGGAGAGCTGGAGAAGACAGGAGGAGGGATGTGAAGCTGGAATCATAATACTCTCTCTCTCAAGCTGTGCAAGAGATAAAGAAATCAGATGTCAGTCACAGCAGTGGGAGATGTGGCAACACAAACTTATCTGTGTGTTGTTTTTATCTTGGTAAAAAAACAAGAGGATTGCTCAGAGCTGGATTAACTCTTTGTGGCAAGACTGGGCACAGATGACTTGACATCCACTACTGTACCAGGTAGAAGTCTTCATTTTAAAAAAAAAAATAAAAAAAATCAGGCTTACATCCACTTTAACCACTTCAATACTGGGCACTTAAACACCTTCCTGCCCAGACCAATTTTGAGCTTTCAGCGCTGTCGCACTTTGAATGACAATTGCGCGGTCATGCTACACTGTACCCAAATGAAATTTTTATCATTTTTTTTCCCCACAAATAGAGCTTTCTTTTGGTGGTATTTGATCACCTCTGCGGTTTTTATTTTTTTCTAAACAAATAAAAAAATACCGAAAATTTTGAAAAAAAAAATGTTTTTTTTTTGTTTCAGTTTCAAAACTTTGCAAATAAGTAAGTTTTCTCCTTCACTGATGGGCACTGATGGGGTTACACTGATGGGCAATGAAAAGGCGGCACCGATGGGCATCGATGAGGTGGCACCAATGAAGTGGCACTGATGAGGTGGCATTGATGGACACCGATATGTGGCACTGATAGGCGGCACTGATGGGTGGCACTGATGGGCGACACGGATGGGCACTGATAGGTGGCACAAATTGGCACGGATTGGCATGGATGGGCATGGATAGGTGGCACAGGTGGGCATGGGTTAGGCGGCACAGGTGGGCATGGGTAGGCGGCACAGGTGGGCATGGGTAGGCGGCACAGGTGGGCATGGGTAGGCACTGATAGGCGGCACAGATGGGAACTGATTGGCATCCATTAGTACAATATATTATAATACAATGCCGCCTATCAGTGCCAATCAATAATGCATGCCAATCAGTGATGCCCATTGTGGGCACTGATTGGCATCCATTATGGGCACTGATTGGCATCCATTGTGGCACTGACTGAAATCCCTGGTGGTCTAGGGTGGCATACCTTGTCCTTGGCATCCCTGGTGGTCTGGTGGTGTCCCTGGTGGTCCAGTGTGGGCATCCTCGGGGGGGCTGTGCTGATAATAAATCAGCACAGACCCCCCCCCTGTCAGAGGAGCAGTCGATCGGCTCTCCTCTACTCGCGTCTGACAGACGCGAGTGAGGAAAAGCCGATCACCGGCTTTTCCTATTTACACTGTGATCAGCCGTGATTGGACACGGCTGATCACGTGGTAAAGAGTCTCCGTCGGAGACTCTTTACCAAAATCGTAGTTGCCGGGTGTCAGACTGACACCCCGCAACAACGATCGCCGCGATGCGCGCCCCCGGAGGCGCGCAGCGGCTCATAATCCTGATCACGTCATATGACGTCCGGTCATGATTATGAAACCACTTTGCCGCTGTCTATTTGCTATAGGGCGGGCGGCAAGTGGTTAAAGCTGAACTGAAACTGCTAAATACACATATTAAACAGATATATGGTAGTAGTTAAACCTACCAAAGGATTTGTATGTCTATCTATCCAGTCCTGGGACTGGATAAATATATGCAATAAATATATGAAAACTAGCATTATCACACATTTTGGGAGTGCCCCAAAATAGAGATTTTGGACCACTGTATATCAGCATTCTGAAAAATCTCAACGAGGCCCTATTAAATCTATAAAATATACCAACTCATAATTTCATCTCTTAACATTTCTTTTTACGGTGATCAAACAGGTCCTTTCCAAAGCATGATGGTCCTCCACACCCAAGATTGCCCATGTGAAATAATGACATGGTTCTCATTAAAAAAGATGGCTACGATTCTTAACCACTTGCCTACTGGACACTTTCACCCCCTTTTTAACCACTTCAATACTGCTCACTTATACTCCCTTTCTGCCCAGGTCAATATTCAGCTTTCAGTGCTGTCGCACTCTGAATGACGACTGTGCAGTCATGTAACACTGTACTCAAAATAATTTCAAGAAAAAAAAGTTTTTCTTTGTTTCTGTTAAAATTTTGCAAATAGGTCATTTTTCTCTTTGGTAGATGCGCGCTGATGAGCATGCACTGAAGAGGCTGCACCGATTGCCACTGTTGGGGCTACACTGATAATCGGGACTGATTATCAGTGTGGATGTCCCCTGTCACACTTGCCGGTTACTGGCTCTCTTCTCCCCATACTGTGACAGCGCACGAGGAAAGTAATGCCGATAACCAGCAAGTGTGTTTACATTGTGATTGGACACAGCTGATCACATGGTAATGTGATTGCGTCATTGTCCCTTTTCCCCCGATCTGTGATTAGCTGTGTCCGAAGGACACAGCGAGCGCAGAGCCTGCCAGATGCGTGCCGAAGCGGTCGCATGATTTTGGGAGGACATCAATAGATGCCCTTCCAGAATTGGACAACCTCGCTGTAGCCATCATTTGCCTATAGTGCGGTCAAGAAGTAATTAACCACTTCAGCCCCGGAAGATTTTACCTCCTTCCTGACCAGAGCACTTTTTACAATTTGGCACTGCGTTGCTTTAACTGATAATTGCGCAGTCATGCAATGCTGTAACCAAACAAAATTTGCACCCTTTTTCTCACACAAATAGAGCTTTCTTTTGGTGGTATTTGATCACTTCTGCGGTTTCTTTTGCGCTATAAAAGAAAAAACAATATTTTGTACTATAATAAATATCCCTCAAAAAACTAAAGTTTCTTTATCAGTTTAGGCCAATATGTATTCTTCTACATATTTTTGGTAAAAAAAAAAAAATTGCAGGTGTGAGCACACGCCTACAATTTTTTTCATTCAGCCAGTGCATTGAATGAAAAAAACTGACAGGTCCCTATATCAACAAAAGCCATGGTGATGCAGGGATCTCTCCTGCGGAGACATTTTATTTTGACAGGAGGAACTCGCCCGCCCTGCCAGAATACATTGATCAGCACTCTAAGCCATTGGCTGCAAGAGCTGATCGAATGTTGATTTCCAGTATGTTACTGCGACAGAAGCTGAATATTAGCAACAAGCAAAGTAGAAACTAAAATCACAGTTCAGAATAAACACAAATTAACAATAATATTATCTGAAGTACTTTGGCAATCAATTACAATTGATATGCAAAAATTCCCAAATATAAGATTATGGCAGAATAGAAAAAAAAAATTCAGTTATTAAACTGAAAAAAGGCTTTTCCGGGGTTGCGTAATAACTCTGAGTCACAGTGACAGTGGGATCACTTCCAAAGGGTAATAGGGATGAGAGAACAAGTACAGCTCTTTCTACCATGAACAGCTGACAGTTTGGACCATGCTAGAGCAAATAATCTCTCTCTAGGGAGCCAAGATATACACAGGGATTGCTCATCTCAGCCTAAACTGTGCAGAATCCTGTGATTGGAGATAAAAACACAGCATCTTTCATGCCAAAACACAGAGACAAAAGGTTCAGACTATAAAAATAGGTCAAGGGAAGAACAGTGCAACAAACATTCCAAATATGGATTTTCAAAATGTACAATACATTAGAAAGCAAGCAGTATATAAAACTCAGAAAAAAGCTATACAGGAACAATTTTCATTAAACAATATATTACGATTGCTTATATTATTCCTCAATTTGGATAACTGTGCAGGCTCGCTTCCTGGCTTAACCACTTAAGGACAGGAAGGATTTACACCCTTAATGACCAGACCATTTTTTGCGACTCGGCACTGTGAAGCTTTAACTGACAATTGCACGGTCGTGCGATGTTGTAACAAAATTGATTACCTTTTTTCCCCACAAATAGAGCTTTCTTTTGGTGGTATTTCATCACCTCTACGGTTCTTATTTTTTGCGCTATATAACCAAAATAGACTGACAATTTTGAAGAAAAAAAAAATATTTTTTGCTATAATAAATATCCCCCCCCCAAAAATGTTTAAAAAAAATAACGTTCTTCATCAGTTTAGGCCAATATCTATTCTTCTAGATATTTTTGGTAAAAAAAATTTAAAAAAAAGGCAATAAGCATATATTGATTGGTTTATGCAAAAGTTATAATGTCTACAAAATAGGGGAAACATTTATGGCATTTTTATTCTTTTTTTTTACTAGCAATGGCGGTGATCAGCGTTTTTTTAGCGTCACTGCGACATTGCGAAGGACGGATAGGACAATTTTGACACTTTTCTGGGACCCGTGACTATTACAGTGATCAGAGCTAAAAATAGCCACTAATTACTGCATAAATGTCACTGGCAGGGAAGGGGTTAACACTAGGGGGCTATCAAGGGGTTAAGTGTGTCCTAGGGAACTGTGGGGGAAGTGAACTGACATGGAGTACAGACAGGGCCATCTTTAAGGCAGGGCAAAAGGGGCAGCTGCCCTGTGCCCTGTCGTTGTGAGGCCCAAAGCAGCTGCCTCATACTTGCCAACTCTCCCAGTTTAAATTCCCCTGTCCCTTGAAGTTTTAGTCCTGTGCTGTGTCCCGATATCTCAGTGTAAAGTGCTGCCCAGCTCTGCCCTATTGTTGTGTACAGATGACTCACCTGCAGGCCCTGTGTTTACATGTAAATAACCGGCATTCATATGTAAATAGCGGCAGCATTACCAATAAATAGCTGCGGCAGGCGGCATTCATATGTAAATAAAGGTGGCATTCATATGTGTATCCTGCTCCCCTGCAGTGAGGAGATGATGTACTGTAACCTCTAGCAACCAATCAGTGAGCAGTATTACTATACAGTAATTTCTAGCAACCAATTAAGCATAAATAATTTGCTGTAACCTCTAGCAACTAATCAGTGAGCCATAATGTGTGCTGTAACCTCTAGCAACCAGTCATTAAGCAGTATTGATATGCTGTAACCACTGGCGACCAATCACAATTGCTGCCTGATCTGATACAGTAAACGGATTTTAAGTCTAGCTGCTATTGTATGACTCAGAGCAGGTAGAAATTGCATGGGGGGGCCCCCCAAGAAAATTTTTGCCCAGGGTCCAATCAATATTAAACACGGCCCTGAGTACAGAGAGATCGCTGTTCCTGATCACTAGGAACAAACAATCTCACTAAACTCTCCTGTCAGAACGGGGATCTATTTTGTTTACACTGGCAGATCCCCATTTTGCCTCTCTGAGGAGCGATCGTGGGTGGCCGGCGGACATCACGCCCATTAGACCCGCACGTCAACTCCCCCAAGGTGCAGCGGGCATGCATTATGCACGAAATGACATACGTTTTTCTGTTTACATCTGGTGATCCAGCCAGCAAGTCTGCACAGCTTTTTTCAGCCCTCCAGCAGAATGTATAAGTTTACATGGAGGAAACAAACCACTTAACACTGGCAGGGGTGATTTAAATGATTAGCTTTTATTTATTTATGCAAAACATTTATCCCAAAAAGGGAAAAAAAAATGGTCTACAGATTTAAAGTGTGAGCTGAAATTTGGCTTAAATTTGTTAGTGGTTCTACAGTTCCTTGAAAAAGTATTCATACCCCTTGAAATTTTCAACATTTTGTCATGTTTTACAACCAAAAACGTAAATGTCTTTTATTGGGATTTTATGTCAGACCAACACAAAGTGGCACATAATTGTAAAAGTGGAAGGAAAATGATAAATGGTTTTAAAAATAGTTTACAAATATGTGAAAAGTGTGGCGTGCATTTGTATTCAGCACCCCCCCCCCCCTCCCTCTGAGTTAATGCTTTATTAAACCACCTTTCACTGTAATTACAGTCTTTTTGGGGATGTTTCTACCAGATTTGCACATCTAGAGAGTTCATTTTTTGCCCATTCTTCTTTGCAAAACAGCTAAATCTCTGTTAGATTGGATGGAGAGTGTCTGAACAGCAATTTTCAAGTCTTGCCACAGATTTGCAATTGGTTTGAGGTCTGGACTTTGGCTGGGCCATTCTAACACATGAATATGCTTTGATTTAAACCATTCCATTGTAGCTCTGTCTGTATGTTTAGGGTCGTTGTCCTGCTGTTAGGTGAACCTCTGCCCCAGGCTCAAGTCCTTTGCAGACTCCAACAGGTTTTCTTCTAAGATTTCCCAGTGTTTGGCTCCATCCAACTTCCCATCAACTCTGACTAGTTTCCCGGTCCTTGCTGAAGAAAAGCATCCCCACAACATGAAGCTGCCACTACCACATTTCACAGTGGGGATGGTGTGTTCAGGGAGATGTGCAGTGTTAGTTTTCCGCCACACATATCGTTTTTTGCTTTTAGGCCAAAAAGTTCAATTTTGGTCTCATCTGACCAGAGCACCTTCTTCCACATGTTTGCTGTGTCCCCCACATGGCTTCTTGCAATCTGCAATCTGGGCTTCTTATGGCTTTCTGTCAACAATGGCTTTCTTCTTGAAACTCTTCCATGAAGGCCAGATTTGTGGAGTGCACGACTAATAGTTGTCCTATGGACAGATTCTCCCACCTGAGCTGTGGATCTCTGCAGCTCATCCAGAGGTACCATGGGTCTCTTGGCTGCTTCTCTGCTCTCTTTGCCCGGCCTGTCAGTTTAGGTGGGCGGCCATGTCTTGGTAGGTTTGCAGTTGTGCCATACTCTTTCCATTTTCGGATGATGGATTAAACATTGCTCCGTGAGATGGTCAAAGTTTGGGATTTTTTTTTTATAACCTAACCCTGCTATAAACTTCTCCACAACTTTATCCCTGACCTGATCTTGTGTGTTCCTTGGCTTTCATGATGCGGTTTGTGCACTAAGGTTCTCTAACAAACCTCTGAGGGCTTCAAAGAACAGCTGTATTTATAATGATATTAAATTACACACTGGTGGACTCTATTTACTAATTAGGTGACTTCTGAAGGCAATTGATTCCACTAGATTTTCAGATATTTGTAAAATTTGAAAACCATTTATAATTTTCCTTGCACTTCACAATTATGTGCCACTTTGTGTTGGTCTAGCAGAGTGGAACTAAACCCTCCTAATTCTTTACACCCAAGAAAACCATCCGTCCCTTGATCTGCCGTTGCCATGCGATCAGTTATGATACCTGCCATTTGATGGTTTGACACTTGGGTTGAGAGCCCAAGCAACTGTGACAGTTATCATTCATGGCAGTGAAGACCAGTTTTAGGAAAATGCTAACAAACTCGGTTATATGATACTGTTATGTACACTTTGAAGCTGCAAGGCCAGAGAGTTGACAGGGTTTAATGCTACAGGGCATCAACCGTGTGCAGGATCATGTGTGTAAATATACGTGATTCCAGACTTCCACCTGCAGGGGGCACGCACCGCCAGTGGGCCACTTCTGCTGTGATAATTCACAGCAAAAGCCAATCCGGGGGGTCCCAGACAATCAATGTCCTTGCGCACACACCGATCACTGGCAATATACAGAAAACTAAGATATGCCTATATAAACAAGGTATATCTCAGTTCTGACAAGGTGGAAGGAATAGATTTTGTGTTCCTGAAAAGTAGGGACTAGAATCCATTACTTCCCCTAGTAAAAGCAACACAATTTAATTAGTTAACACACAAACACTGGTTAACCTCTTGATTGCCCTAGATGTTAAACCCTTCCCAGCCAGTGACATTAGTACAATGACGGTGCATATTTTTTAGCACTGCTCACAGTATTAGTGTCATTGGTTCCAGGCAAAGTGTCAAAAGTGTCATTTAGTGTCAGAATGTTCGCCGCAATATCACAGTCCCTCTATAAGTCACTGATGGCCGCCATTACTAGGATTGGAAAAAAAAAATAAATAAAAATTCCATAAATATATCCTATAGTTTGTAGATGTTATAACGTTCACATAAACCAATCAATATATGCTTATTGGGATTTTTTTTACCAAAAACATGTAGCAGAATATATATTGGCCTAAATTTATGTTTTATGGTTAATAGCAGAAAGTAAAAAAAATTTGGTCTTTTTTTGTTTATAGCGCAAAATATGAAAAAACGCAGTGGTGATCAAATACCACCAAAAGAAGACTATTTGTTGGGGAAATAAATTATGTAAATTGTATTTGGGTACAATGACGCACGTCCAAGCAATTTTCAGTTTAAATAATGCAATGCCATATTGCAAAAAATGGCCTTGTCATGAAGGAGGTAAATCTTTCACAGGTCAAGTGATTAAAGAACCTTCCTTATCATTGACAAGGAGAGATAAATTACTGTGGTGAACAAAAAATATGCAACATAACCCAGTTTCAACAATTTTGGTGGTTCTAGGGCAGGTATTAGAACTTCTGAGCTGTGTGGGGTTGCTACTCTTTTGACTACCTCTAAATGGCAATTCCACAAAAGTCTATGGAAAACCCCAAACACCAAGGCAGCTTAAAGCATAGGTCAACAGATCGCAAAATGATGCAAACTGGGTATATATAATAGAAACAGAGAGGTGGAATTGAGAGAAATTTTCACACTGCCCTAATCTTATACCACCTAATGAATTCCTGCTTAGTCAAACTTTTCTTTAAAAAAACATACCTTTCAATTTATAGACTTCGCCATTGGCAGAATATACAACTATCATGAAGGGAGCCTCATCGCTCTGGGAAACCAGCGATCCAGCTAGAGACAAGGACCCTCGAGGTTTCTGGTTTTTGCTTGCCTCTGTGACAAAATACTGCAGGATCCCAGACTCAAAGTCCAGTATAAAATATCTGTAAAGGATAAAAAAAAAGATATATTTTTTTTGCATTCTAAAATGATAAACAAATCTTTCCATATCAAAAAGCAATAAAGATGTAATTTTGTGAGTTTAGTACCCACATGCAGTCTGGTGGAACCAATGAAGTACAAGTATTGGCAGTACATGTAATAGTTACCAAATTGGTAGTTGCATACTGGTAGCTCTACTGATGAAGGCCTATGAGATGCCGACACGGGTTTAGAGGGGAGGAGCCGAATCTTCCTGAGTGTAGATTTGCGGTGAATGAAGTGATGATATGAGACGTGCGGTTTTAACGTTTATATCTTGTAAGTGGATTGTTTTGGGGGCTTTTAATAAACATGCAAACAGAATACACTACGGCACTTGTGTTTGTTGTTTCATGTCTATAACCTACGGAAGTAATAGTGTGATTAAGCACTTTGAGAAAGTGAAGGAAGGTTTGTCTCACGGCAATACAAATGCTGATTACTACACAGAGGAGCAGTCTGGAGACTGTAAGATTACCATTGGAGAGTGAAAGCTGATCCATTGTGGTGGACATGAGAAGTGATCTGTCTATGCTTTTACATTCATCTTTGAGGTGAGCAGGCACTTTAGCTGGTGGAAGTGTGCAGTGGATATTGGTCCTTCTGAGGACGAACACACACAGCTGTGATTGTTTTGGAAGCATTGACCAAGATGAACAGTTTTTTTCAATTTTTTTTACATTTTCATTTTTTTATAAAAAAAAATTTTTGATCATGAAATGTTTAATATACATTTTGTATGCACATTATTTAATGAGAAGCAGCTCTGCACTATTTAGAAAACAATATTGAATTTGGTGTGACGTATCACTGTAAGTGTTCAGCAATGCCGCGTACACACGATCAGACTATCCAGCTGACTTAGTCCTGTGGACAATCTGCCGGACTTTGCAGCGGAGGTCCGCCAGACTTTCCAAACGAGGGGACTTGCCCACACACGGAGTAAAATTGGGCGAATTGTCCGGTGTACTCTGGTCTGCCGGATAGTCCGATCGTGTGTACGCGGCACAACTGTGCAGTCACACATATTGTTGATTTCACATATTTACCCTGTTATAGGAAGAAGTAATTTATTTTGGCACTGTAAGTATTTTTTCACATCTAATGCCGCGTACACACGATCGGAAAATTCGGCCAGCAAAAGACCGATCAGAGCTTTTGGCCAGAAAATGAGATCATGTGTATGCTCCATCGGACTTTTGCTGGCTGAATTTCGGAAAGCAAAAGATTGAGAGCAACTTCCTTTTTGTAGTCCCGTCGCACGTGTTGTACGTCACCGCATTCTTGGCGGTCGGAATTTGGTGAGACCGTGTGTATGCAAGACAGCTTGAGCGAAATCCCGTTGGAATTCCATCAGGAAAACCATCAGAGCTTTTTCCGACCAAAATCCAGATCGTGCGTACATGGCATAAGGATATGCTCATAATACTATGCACTGGTGGGTGTTGTTAAAATGTCCTATTTTAAAGTATTTTTTTTAAGGCCAACCTTTGCAAATACTGACATAGGCATACAGCAGGCACTAGAGTTGGAGGGATTCCAAAATGTGAATGCTGGTTTTTCTGGTAAGTCATATAGAATGGAATATTATGATGTCAAGCATTTAATAATGAAGTACCTTTTGTTTCTTATAAAAAGAAAAAAAAAAAAATAATAATATTTTAACGCATACTGTAAACCTTACAAAATAAAAGCAGCTGAGCACAATACTATTATTTTGTTTTATGATGGCTGCGGTATTTGGGTTGAAGGAAATTCTGTTAGGGGTTGTTGCTATTTAAATGAATAAGTTACCAAGCAAAGCAGGAATATTTTGTTTAAGTGCAGTTCTTTAATAGACATTTCATCACTGTTCACCAGCTTTAAAGAATTTAGGATTGCAGCTATACCTAACACGGTCCATCATAATCCCAAATAAATTAATTTTTAATATCATCCTTTTATTATTTATAAAATCTAAAGCAGGGCAATTACCCCCCCTCCTCCATGTTATCCATCAGATGAATCCATCACATTTATGCAAGCACAGGAATGTTATTTCCATGGCCTAGCAAGGTGTGCAATATCCCCTGCCCATTTTTAAGCTTTCAGAATTTATACTTCACACCTTTGAGCCTCTTCAGAAGAATGTGACTGTGCAAGTGTTTTAAAGATAACATATCAATCACCTGTGGCACCAGTGAATCTAAATGTCAAAATGGTTAAAATTCGCACTCCAAGTGAAATGTATACATAATGAGCATGTAAATTATAAAATGTTACTTCTAAACAAGCCCAATGACTGTGAAAAGCAAGACATTTTTTTTTAATATCAGTAATGATGGCAAGATGTCAATATGGACACATCCTATTCAAGTTTTTTAAATATATAGGCATGTGCTGTATGTGTTCAGTATTCAATTACTATTATAAGGAGTTGACCATGTAACCGTTTTAAAATATATTTTTTTTTATCAAAGTTACTATTCCCACCATGCTTTAGCTAAATGCGGATCTGTGCAGAGGCAGTAAAACTACTTATGAAACTGGTGCTACCGCACAGGGACCCAGGGAAACAAAGGCAACCCAGTAGGGTGGCAAACACAAATGGCATGGATGGAGGATACAGGAGACCATACACCCTTCTCTGAAGGGCTGCTAACATTTTTAACAAAATAATTATTTGTCATAGGTTGGATGAGGCCAGGTTTCTCTCAATTTCTCATCGGCTTTGCATAGGCCAACAAAAGAGACATCTATATTTTCACACCAGGACATTCTTGGCTTATTTTCAGTTGACAAGCAATAGCACAAAACCACCCCAAAAAAGGTCAGTAAGTACAACTACCCAATGTCACAAAATCAATTTCAGGTCCCCTTGTCCCCAATTTATTCTCTCTAAAGCAGTCATATCAAATTTAGATGATACAACAGGAAGATGGTATGCAAAAATCGTACTGCAATCCCTAATGATACCCAACCTAGATTTCTAAAAACGTGACCTCCATGGTTAGAATATAACTGCCACATTAACTTGAACCATTCTTTTATCTCGCTCTGAAAACCCCCTCCACAAAGCTGGGTCCCACAGGCCTCCCTGATCTCCTTTTCCTCCATCTCTTCCTATTACTGTATTTATTGGCATAACACTCACCTTTTCACCATGAAAATCGGGTGCAAATAGCACGTGCATGTTATACACCAATACTTAAATTTTAGCTGCCTTGTAGGGGACAGGGAGGGGGGGGACGGGCGTCGTCAGATTACATACAATGAGAATCTCCCGTTTACTTGGTGGCCTCTGTAATAGGAAGTCCCATCTCCTGGGCCACCATTGGACCACTGTTCTGTCTATCATAGGAGATTCTCACTGTATGTGTCGGTGCTTGTCTCACCCTCCTCCCTGTCCCCTCTAGGCTGCAGATGGGCATCAATCAGGCTGCGCTGATGGCAATGGTGAGGCTGCTGCATTGATGGCAATGGTGAGGCTGCATTGATGGCCCTTGTGAGGTTGTAGATGGATCAGGCTACATTGATGGCAATGGTGAGGCTGCAGATGGGCACTAACCCTTATTTTGCTTCAAAGTTGCTTATTTAAAATGTAAGTTTTTTTTTCCCCTGAAACTTCCCTCTTAAAATGAATGTGCGTGTTCTCCCCCCACTTTATCCTTCTTCTAAATTTCCATTCCCCTTCTTCCAGCTGTACTACCCTCATTTCACTAATCCTTCTTTTTCTCCTTATACTCTACCAGAAACAGGGATAAGTGACATTTGTATTGCAGTCCCACATCCTGACGATCATTCCCAAATCTGACCCCCAGTTTACATTTTACACGTGGCGTATTGTAGGATCTTGTTTTAAACTACAGATGCCAGTTGTCTCTGATTCCAAACCTATTTTTACTTTGTAATACACTTGACAATTTCTCTGGGACTTTCTCTGCCACACTCTCTTCATAATACAGTCAATTTTTTTGTACAGTATCCATATACAGTATCTCACAAAAGTGACTACACCCCTCACATTTTTGTAAATATTTTATTATATCTTTTCATGTGACAACACTGAAGAAATGACACTTTGCTGCAATGTAAAGTAGTGAGTGTACAGCTTGTATAACAGTGTAAATTTGCTTTCCCATCACAATAGCGCAACACACAGCCATTAACTTCTTGCCGACCAGCTGCCGTCATACTGTGGCAGGTCAGTGCTCCTGCGCGAACTGCCATAGCTGCGCACCACAGGAGCATGCACGCAGGTCAGGCGGACTCGACGTCTGCCAGCGACCCATGATCGCGGTCTACAGAGGCAGAGCGGGGTTCCGAAAGTGTAAATAAGGTGGATCCCCGTTCTGCCAGATGTCATGTCAGAGAGCTTCTGTTCCTTGTGATTGGGAACAGCGATCTTGGTTGTGTCCCTGGAAGACCATCCCCCTTGGCGTTAGAACACACCCACAGAAAACACTTAACCCCTTGATCTCACAGTGTTAACTCCTTCCCTGCCAATGTCATGTATACATTGATCAGTGCATTTTTAGAGTAATGTCACTGGTCCCCAAAAAGTGTCCAACGCAATGTTGCAGTCTTCCTAAAAATCGCAGCTTACCTCCATTACCAGTAAAAACAAAAAAAACAAAAAATAAAGTACCGAAATGAATCCAATAGTTTGTATACCTGATAACTTTTCCACAAACCAATCAATATACGCCTATTGCGACTTGCTTTACTAAAAATATGTTGAAAAATATGTATCAGCCTAAACTGATGAATACATTTGTTTTTTATATATATTTTTGGACATGTATTATAGCAGCAAGTAAAGAAAAATGTTTTTTTTTCAAAATTGCAAGGCTTTTTTGTTTATAGCACAAAAAATAAAAACCGCAGCGGTTATAAAATAACACCAAAGACAGCTCTATTTGTTTGAAAAAAAGGATGTCAATTTAATTTGGGTACAGTGTTGCACGATTGTGCAATTGCCAGTTAAATCGATGCAGTGCCGTATCGCAAAAATTGGCCTGGTCAGGAAGTGGGTAAATCCTTCCGGGGTTGAAGTGGTTAATATCTAAACCACTGGCAACAATATTGAGTACACTCCTAAGTAAAAATGTCCAAATTGGGTGCAAAAGTGTCAATATTTTGTGTGGCCACCATTATTTTCCAGCACTGCCTTAACCCTCTTGGGCATGGAGTTCACCAGAGCTTTACAGGTTGCCACCGGAGTCCTCTTCCACTCATCCATGAGGACATCACAGAGCTGGTGGAGGTTAGAGACCTTGTGCTCCTCCACCTTCCATTTGGGGATGTCCCAGAGATGCTCAATAGAGTTTAGGTCTGGAGACATGCTTGGCCAGTCCATCTTTACCCTCAGCTTCTTTAGCATGGCAGTGGTCGACTTGGAGGTATGTTTGAGGTTGTTATGTTGGAATACTGCCCTGCGGCCCAGTCTCCAGAGGGAGGGGTTCATGCTCTGCTTCAGTATGTCACAGTACATGTTGGCATTCATGGTTCCCTCAATGAACTGTAGCTCTCCAGTGCCGGCGGCACTCATGCAGCCCAAAACCACGACACTCCCACCACCATGCTTGACTGTAGGCAAGACACATTTGTCTTTGTACTCCTCACCTGGTTGCTACCATACACGCATGACACCATCTAAACCAAATAAGTTTATCTTGGTCTCATCAGACCACAGGACATGGTTCCAGTAATCCATGTCCTTAGTATGCTTGTCTTCAGTGAACTGTTTGTGGGCTTTCTAGTGCATCCTCTTTAGCAGAGGCTTCTTTCTGGTACGACAGCCATGCAGACCAATTTCATGCAGCGTGCGGTATATGGTCTGAGCACTGACAGGCTGACCCCCCGCCAATGCTGGCGTGCTGGCGGCACTCATACGCCTATTTCCCAAAGACAACTTCTCAATATGATGCTGATCACGTGCACTCAACTTCTTTGGTCGACCACAGTGAGGCATGTTCTGACTGGAACCTGTCCTGTTAAACCGTTGCATGATCTTTGCCACCATGTTGCAGTGCAGTTTCAGGGTCTTGGCAATCTTATAGCCTAGCCCTAGGCCATCTTTATGCAGAGCAACAATTCTTTTTTTCAGATCCTCAGAGTTCTTTGCCATGAGGTGCCATGTTGAACTTTCAGTGACCGTTACATAGTTACATAGTTAGTCAGGTTGAAAAAAGACACAAGTCCATCCAGTTCAACCTTAAAAACAAAGAAATAAAATAAAAAAATAATCGTACAATCCAAATGCCCACAATTGATCCAGAGGAAGGCGAAAAAAAAAACCCAGCAGAGCATGCTCCAATTTGCTACAGCAGGGGAAAAAAATTCCTTCCTGATCCCCCAAGAGGCGATCGGATTTTCCCTGGATCAACTTTACCTATGTTAGTACCTAGTTATATTATGTACCATCAGGAAAGTATCCAGGCCTTTCTTAAAGCAATCTACTGAGCTGGCCAGAACCACCTCTGGCGGGAGTCTATTCCACATTTTCACAGCTCTAACTGTGAAGAAACCTTTCTGTACTTGAAGATTAAATCTTTTTTCCTCTAGACGTAAAGAGTGCCCCCGTGTCCTCTGGGTTGACCGTACAGAGAACAACTCAACACCAAGTTCACTATATGGACCACTAATATATTTGAACATGTTGATCATATCCCCCTTATTCTCCTCAAGAGTGAATACATTTAGTTCCTCTAATCTCTCCTTATAGCTGAGCTCCTCCATGCCTCTTATCAGTTTGGTTGCCCTTCTCTGCACTTTCTCCAGTTCCCCCGATATCCTTTTTGAGAACTGGTGCCCAAAACTGAACTGCATATTCCAGGTGAGGTCTTACTAATGATTTGAACAGGGGCAAAATTATATCTCTCTCTCTGGAGTCCATACCTCTCTTAATACAAGAAAGGACTTTGCTCGCTTTGGAAACAGCAGCTTGGCATTGCATGTTGTTATTGAGCTTATGGTCTACCAAAACCCCCAGATCCTTCTCCACTATGGATTCCCCCAGTTGTACTCCCCCTAGCATGTATGATGCATGCATATTCTTAGCCCCCAAGTGCATAACTTTACATTTATCAACATTAAAGCTCATCTGCCACATAGTCGCCCAATTAGACAGTGTATTGAGGTTGGCTTGTAAATTGGAGACATCCTGTAAGGACGTTATTCCACTGCATATCTTGGTGTCATCTGCAAAGACAGAAATGTTACTTTTGATCCCAGACCCAATATCATTTATAAAGATGTTAAAAAGTAAGGGTCCCAGCACTGAACCTTGGGGTACACCACTGATAACCCTAGACCATTCAGAGTAAGAATCATTAACTACTACTCTCTGAATTCTGTCTTTTAGCCAGTTTTCTATCCATTTACAAACTGATATTTCCAAACCTGTAGACTTTACCACATGAGCCGTGTGTGCGGAATTGTATCGAACGCTTTTGCAAAATCCAAGTATACCACGTCCACCGCCACCCCACTGTCCAAGGTTTTACTTACCTCCTCATAAAAAGAAATCAGATTTGTCTGACAACTTCTGTCTTTCATGAATCCATGCTGTCTGTTGCTTAAAGTGTTTTTATTCAGCAAGAACTCGTCGATGTGGTTTTTTATTAAACGCTCCAGTATCCTCCCAGCTATAGAAGTTAAGCTAACAGGTCTATAGTTACTTGGTAAAGACTTTGATCCCTTTTTAAATATAGGCACCACGTTCGCCCTGCGCCAATCCAGTGGGACTAATCCCGTTATTAATGAGTCCCTAAAAATTAGATACAATGGCTCTGAAATTACAGAGCTCAATTATTTTAGGATCCGTGGGTGGATGCCATCAGGGCCAGGTGCTTTATCCACCTTTATTCAGTCTAAATATTTCTGGACCATATCACTTTTGAGCCATTGTGGATCATTTGGGGCTGTGCCACTATCACCCCCAGTATGGACATGCGCTCCCCCATGCTCTTTTGTGTACACAGAGCTGAAGAAAGTGTTTAATAAATTAGCCTTCTCTTTGTCCCCAGTCACCAACTCCAGATTATTTTGTAAAGGGCCTACATGCTCAGACTTGACCTTTTTACTATTAATATATTTGAAGAATTTCTTGGGGTTTGTCCTATCTTCTGCAATCTGTAGTTAGTTTTGAATTTTTGCATCCTTGATTTCCTTTTTACATATTCTGTTAATTTCTTTGTAACATTTAAATGACACTAGTGATCCTTCATTTTTATATTTTTTAAAAGCTCTTCTCTTATAGTTTATAGCTTTTTTAACTTTGGCAGTGAGCCACATAGGTTTTGTTTTTAGCCTTTTAAACTTATTGCCCATGGCAATATACTTTGCAGTGAGGTCCCAAACAGTCTTTTTGAAGAATTCCCATTTCTGTTCAGTGCCCATTGAAGCGAATATTCTCTCCCAGTCTAAGTCCTGGAGAGTAGCCCTCATCCTTGGAAAATTTGCTCTCTTGAAGTTAAGTGTTTTTATCTTACCCGTATGTATTTCTTGTTTAGCGCTAACATCAAAGGAAATCATGTTATGATCACTGCTACCCAGGTGTTCCTTTATCTGGACATTAGTAATAAACTCTGCATGGTTTGAGATTACCAGGTCCAACAGAGCTTCATTCCTAGTTGGGGCCTCAATAAACTGGACCATAAAATTGTCCTGTAATAGGTTTATCATTTTTTGCCCTTTAACTGTCCCAGCAGTGCCATTACTCCAGTCAATTTCTGGGTAGTTAAAATCCCCCATTATTATCACTGTCCCAGCCCTTGCAGCCCTTTCCATCTGTGTAAGGAGCTGAGTCTCCACCTCCTCATTCACATTGGGTGGTCTATAACAAACTCCAACGATTAACTTTGAACTACACCCATCTAAATGCAGTTCCACCCATAATGCTTCAGACTCATCACACTCTGCATCCACCAGGTCCTCTTTCACACTTGCTTTGAGATCACTTCTCACATAGAGACAGACCCCGCCACCATTCCTTTTTACCCTATCTCTCCGAAAGAGTGCATAGCCAGAAATATTAATAGCCCAGTCATGTGAGGATTGAAGCTAAGTTTCAGCAATACCGATTACATCATAGCTCTCCTCATGCACCCCAGCTTCCAACTCACCTATTTTGCTTGGCAGACTTCTGGCATTGGTGTACAAACACTTTAATGCATTATTACATTTTGCTCTGGTGTTTTTCATATTATTTTTAGTAGTACAAATTGCACTATAGTTTTCAATGGCTGTTTGCAACATGGGAAATTTCTTGTCAACTGCCATATCCCACCCCCATCTATCCCCATTCCACCCTCCATTAATGTCTGACCCCTAACTGACCTGTCTGCCCAATGTAATTCTGGTTCACCTATGAGAGAGTGAGAGCGATAACACCAAATTTAACACAACTGCTCCCCATTCACACCTGAGACCTTGTAACGCTAAAGAGTCACATGACACCGGAGAGGGAAAATGGCAAATTGGGCCCAATTTGGACATTTTCACTTAGGGTGTGCTCACTTTTGTTGCCAGCGGTTTAGACATTAATGGCTGTCTGTTGAGTTATTTTGAGGGGACAGCAAATGTACACGGTTATATAAGCTGTACACTCAATACTTTATATTGTAGCAAAGTGTAATTTCTTCAGTGTTGTCACAGACAAATAAAATATTTACAAAAATGTGAGGGGTGTACCCACTTTTGTGAGATATTGTATTTGCTCCCTGCACTTTTACAGTGTTAGCTATTGCATTTTCTGGATATCTTTTTGAAATGTAAAGGCTAAGTTTACCTATGGAACGTTTAACATGTTCCAGCTCCTGCCTACTCTCCCCCGATTCCTCCTATTTTGTGACAGTGGATGGGGGGAGATCTTCTCCCTGCACCCGCTGTCACAATAAAACACTGTCACCATGCAGGGCTCCCCCAACACGGACGCATCATTCATTCAGAGTTCAGTGAATGAATGAACTATAAATACCGTAAGCTTGTGGTTCTCAAAGAACTTCAAGGGAGCTAGTGAGCACTCTTGTAGTTCATTGATTCTTCCTGCAATCCATTAACTGCCTGCCCATATTGAGGTACAGACAGACAGTCTACTGAGAGTCTGCAAGAGTCTTGCATTGCACCCATGATCTGCTGATAGTATGTGCAAAAACCTTACAGGCTCAAGTGTAAATAAAAGATAAAACCAACATTTTTTTTACCTGCAAAAAGATGTGCATTTATTATTTTTTTATAAAAGGTGAACTTATCCTTTAAAACCTAATAAACTCTATATAAAAGAAACAGCGAGCAACATTTAATGGACTTTATGGATCTTTAAAAGGGGGTGCACTGTGGGCTGCATTATGTCTACTGAGAGGTGCACCTACATAACTCCAAAAAAAGATTACACTGTGGTATAATAGGAGACAGGCAGGCAGTCTCTCTGACTATAGTAAAAAAATTCAGAGGGGACAAACTAGCTCAGTGGTAATCTATCAAGTGTCAAGGAGTGTAGGGATTAGATCATTAAAGCACTCAGGATTTTAGATGTCTAAGGCTCATGGAGAAGTATGAGATTATATTTTTTATTAGCCAGTTTAGAAGATTTTTTTTTTGTTTGTTCAGTAGATTTGTATTGTTTTTACCATTACCTGTAACAAGTACAATAACCACAATTCCAGAGCAAGATGTATTCATAAAAAATTCATATACATAACCTCTCTAATTTGCTCCCTTTTGGTATGTTATGTATACCATTAAATGATTTTTGTTATATTTGTTGAATAAGCAAAAAAATACCCGCCGATGCTGCCAGAAATATAGTGGGGTGATAGCCTTGCCTTGGCTGCACTCAAACCACAAGCACTGTTATTTAGACTTGCCCAGATCACCTGTCCCCTGTAATATGGAGATGAGTAGATGGGGAGAAGCTCTGTGTTCCAAATCAGGAGGAAGCAGACAAGGGTGACGCTGATGCTCCTCTATGCATACAGTACAGTAAGTAACCCTTGTCACCCTAGGACAGGAAGGCCTTATCACTGGGTGAAAATAAAGAAAAAAGTGACTGAAAAAGAAAACAAATGCAACCATCACATCAAAGAACTGGTAACCTACAAGAGCTGCAGCTATCGTACTACCATGTTACGAAATACCATGTTTCCTTGATCTGTGTGGTTCTGGAAAGCTAGAGGTCTTGTGAAATAAATGTATTGGGAGTTACAGTATATATTTATTATGGTATGTATGCGGTTTTCCATTAAGCGTTTTTTTTGTTTTGTTTTTTGCTGGGCATGGAATTCCTTTTTTTATGGGAGGGAGCTACAGCTCGTTTCATTTTATGATTTTTTTATTGTCAAATGACGATACATTTTCTGATTCTGATATTATACCCCTGCTAGACTCTTCAGAATCTACTCAGAAGTAACAGATACTTGTCCCAAATGCAGACAGTCGGTGGGAACATTCATTCATATGGAGTGGGAGTGCCCTCACGTCCAGACATTTTGGCAGGAGGTGGTTGCGGAGGTGAATGTAGTGGCAGGTCTCTCCTTGGACAGAGACTCTCTTGTATTTATTTTGGACATCACTGACATTTTGAATACCACTAAGCTTACCAGTCTACTTGTTTTCTACATGGCCTATTATGCCAGGAAAATGATATTGACTAAATGGAAGCTCCCGGACCCCCCTTGGCTCTCAACATGGAGAGTGTTTATTAATGCTGTTCTACCTTTATATAAACTCACTTACATGGGCTGGAATTACCCCCAAAAATGTGAAAAAATATGGGGGTGGCCTGGGTGCAGGCTAGGCCCCTTACAATTTAATTTCCCCTGCCTAAACAAGATATAGTACACCCTGAGGGTACGCGGGGTTATAACAACATATGTGATCCCCCTTGTCAATTGCTGTTTTTGCTACCTCTGGAAGAACTTGTGCTCTTTATTTCTGGTAGAGGATATAAACCCTTTTGTGTCCCCTCCCTCTTCCCCCCCTTCACCCTCCCCTTCCTTCCCCTCTCCATAATTAAAGTCTACTGGACTATCTCTTAATGGGAGTATAACAATGTTGGGTGGATATACCTCACGATCTTTCTGAGACTCCCACTGCTGTTCATTCCAAGAGGCCGAGACATTGATAATCGAGTTGGATATTAAGTAGGTGATGATGTTACTCTACTCGTATGCTTTTAGATCAAGTACTATAATTAACTATGTCAAGACTATTAAGATGATACCCCTTGTAATGTCAATACATTGTTCCCATGTGTACTGTTTTTGATATTTCAATAAAACATTCCTTCTGTTAAAAAAAAATTCTGATTCTGATTTATTACATTTTGGGTTTAATATAGTTTTTAAAAAAAACCAAGAGGGGGGGAGGGGAGCTGACACCACATACAGGAGCTGCATTACTGCAATATTGTATTTTATCCAGACCAGAAGCAGAGACTATTGGGTAACTGTCCCTGTGTTCTGGCTGTTTAATTGTAGTAGCCTATAATTTCTGGATCAGAATTCTTGTGACAGACAAATCTTTGTCCTCTTTCTATTATTTCACATGAACAGTGCCAAATAACTAGATCTGTGCTACTGTGTGTATGTATAGTATATACATACATATATAGTTAGTGTATTAGTGTATGTATTAGTATATTAGCCTATCCCACACCCACCTAACAACCCCATCAAATCATTCCCTGCATCTATTACCCTTTGTACCACCACCCCCTCCCTTTAGAATGTAAGCTCTATGAGTAGGGCTCTCCTGTCCCTTCTGAATTGAACTGTAATGTAATAGTGCTGTCCCCCCTCTACATTGTAAAATGCTGCGTAAACTGTTGGCGTTATAAAACGTTATTATTAATAATAATAATATTCTTGTTTTAGATACTTTTTAAAGCAACATCTTTAGTTAGTTTTAATATAAATTGTAAATAAAAAATTACATGAATATCCCAAATTATTTTTTTAAATGTCACGCTGTCTGGAGATGTTAAACGTAGACTGAACAATTTGATGATCCCAACATTGCTCATAAAAGAATTGTTGCATCATGCTCATTTTCTCATCTCCCCCTTATTACTTCTGCCAAACTTTTACAACATTACAGATATTTTCCAAAGGATGAACTTGAAATGTGTCTGTGCGTTTTCCACTGACCAAAAAAATTACTTATATTTTCTATTGTAGAGAAGAAATTTTACAAGATATAAAATAATTGTAAAAATGATCTTGACAAGCCTCTTGCTTTCACGATCTCTGACACAACTCAGTGTGAAAGCATATCATGAGCATTACCCTGTCATGGTTAGTTGAACAAGCTCAGCAAATGCACTTTCACAATATCGATTGTACCGCCAGGAGAAAAGGCAGACAATCACAAAGGAGAGTCCTGGCTGTAATGTTAATGCTGTTTCTGTGCAGGTAATCAAACATGTATTCAGGATGAACAAAAAGAAAAAAATGGAGGCATGAAAACCTTCTAAGATTCAATGGGATAATTTCATATTGTTACATTCCAGTGCTTCTATGAACTGGTTCACATGCGCCTGAACCATCAAGCATATAACAGTTGTCAATCAAACCCCCTAAGGACAAGCTTGCTTTCTAGCTGTTCAATTGAGACATGTGAGATGCAATTACTTCATACAAAAAAAAATCTCAATGGGTTTATTCGAACGCATAAAATGAATGCAAATTGAGAAGAGTGATGACAAAAAAGTCACAGGTTTGTTTTCAATGTTGTGGGGTCTTTTGTGTGGCTTATATTGTGTTATCTAGTAAATCTGTATCTATGGCACCTCATACGTACAACACAAAAAAAAAACCATCCTTCGCTGATGTTGCTGAAACAAGTTGTCTTTTAAAATTGAAAGTGCACTTTAAAACAAAGTGCATTTATCCTTTTGTCCACCCTACCCTGACCTAGCCTACCCCCGTCTAGACGCATGCTTCCCCCGTTTATTATTATTATATCCCCTACACAAAAGAATTTTGTAATCATTATCTATTAGGGGGTGGGAACAATTTCATTTTTTATATCAGCCTGTAGTTGGTCTTAAAGGAGATGGGGGTCTGTTTTGCTATTGGTTAAAGTGGATCTTCACCCTCCCTCCTCCCTTCCTCTGGTGGAATAGGGCACTTTTTTCTCTTCTTTACATCTTTTTTTTCTAATGAAAGACCGCCTCGCCTTGCCTTAGGCGAATTATGTGAACACTGCCCATGGTGTCTCCTGAGATATGCAAGTCACATATCCCAGGAGGCATAGGCTTTCATTGAAGAACAGGAGGAGGGGCGTGCCTATCGGTGTGTCATAGAGAGGCCTGCCCACTGAACCCAGAAGAGCCTGCAGGCTTCTTGATGACGTCAGATAGAACCTGGCAGCCTGGGACAAAGCTGTGGCCATGCGTGAGATGATCTCAGCAGGTCAACACTGGATCCACTGGATGGGTGAGTATCTGAAATGTGCAGATACCACCATCAGGTAAGCGGGGAAAAAAATAAATGGGGAGGTCGGCCAAAGTTCCTCTTTAAGCAGAGATCCCATGTAATACCTGGTACAGACAATGAGAATATCAGATGAATGATTGTCCATTTTTTTATTTATTTTTTGAATGCTAATTTCATATCGAAAATGAAAAATGTACTAAAGTTACAAAAATTCTTGTTCGACTGAATAAAAATTTGGAAGTGATACAATGTGTTGTAGTGTATTTGTATTGTATTTTCGAATGACAACTGTACTGATTAATCTGGTATCGCATGAGAAAAATTTTCTTGATCGTCTCTCGCAAGCTCTGTACCAACGGTCCAATTATCATACAATCGTTTTAAAAACAGTATTTTTCGTACGATTTTCTGAGCGTGTGTACGAGTCTTAGGGCATACCCCAGCTTTATTAGCTTAGTATCCTCCTTTTTAATGTGTCATTGTTTTTGCCTTGTTTTCTCTATCTATAATTATTTCTTGTGTGTGCATTTACAAAGCCCTAATTATGCCCTATCACTATCTGGTTTCTAGAATGGGGGTCACATTTATTAAATGTATGATATGCTAGTACTTTTCAAAATTGTATTACATATTAATTGATAAGCTTTTTTTTTTTATTGTTTTTTTCTTTTATAGGTGGACTTGGTTGTGTTATTGTAAAGAAGTAAAGAATAAAGATGGTTTATTGAGAATTGTTTTTAGTTATGAGTTCAGGAACAATTAAATTTTTCATATTGCCTTTAGTTTATAACCTTTTGAAGAATTTTCAGGGTGTATTTAACGATGCAACAAAAAATTCACCCAACATTTCTTTTTTAGCCCAAGTGTCAATATTTCCCATTGCCTCTCTTACAGTTGTTTTCTCCCATTTTCAAACATTAGAAAGAGCATCAAACAAGATTTGCCCATGTGGAAATGTCTTCAAACAAGAACCAACATCTGTTCTTTAATGGTTAAGTGCTTTACAGGACTAATAAACCTATATCACTCAGTGGTTGTCAACCTGTTCTGAAATTCAATCAACATTTGCCTTGCACAGCGTTGAAACTACTCCTTGATTAAAAGTGGGGAATGTGTATTTTAAATTGCTTCTTTTTTTGTCTTTGATACCAGGTAGGAGGAGGGGGGACGGGGATTCCAGTGAGTACGAAAGGGGAGCTCCTTAAGAATGCTGTCCCCAGCAGGCACATGGGGCTCTAATTATTGATCTCTTCGTGCCCTCCTTGTGTGTGGAGCCTTGGAGGGACTAGATCCATGTTCCTGGGCGCTCGGTGCACAGTTTGCCCTGGGATCTGAGGGTGAGCATCGTCTTCTGGAACGTTGAGATTGAAATTCCATGGGCTCGCTGTGAGGTTGGTGATTTCTTGTCAGCGGCAGGCGGAATTCCGCATACCAATCAGGTACTTCAGTATGCGGGATCTCTAGTGTGTCACAAAAGTGAAGTAATCTCTTCTGGGACTCTGAGTAGTGCTGTTCTGCCTCGAGCGGTGGCAGATAGGGCGAACGGAAATCTCCACCTGTAAGGAATCCTCTTCGCCCTAAGGATGTCCAGCAGGGGGCGCAACTCCCTCCGACGTTGGAGAGTGATAGTGGACAGGTCTTGAAAGACTTGGATGGCAACTCAGTTATGTGTTAATGGGGCAGAGGCACGAGCGTTCCGTAAAATTTCTTCCTTGAGCTACTAGTCAATTATGCAACAGACTACATCCCGAGGGGGATCAGATTCTTTGCCTCTAGGTCATAGGGCACGGTGTATGTGCTCCATACCTATCTGAGTGGATTGAGGCCTTTCTAGCAGTTGATTGAATAGGTCGGAGACTTCCGCATGGAGGTGCTCAGCATCAATCGATTCTGGGATTCCTCTCAGGCGAAGATTATGCCTTCTGCCGCCATTGTCGAGATCCTCTAGGTGGCGATTCTGTTCGCGGAGTTGGAGTGTATGGGTGTCCCTAGTCTGACAGACTCTGCGCAAAATGGAGGAGTGTGTTGCTGTTGTTTTTTCCACATCTTGTACTCTCCCTGCAATGGCTTGGATATCAATCCTGAGCTCTGAAATGGCTGATGAGAGGGCTGCGGATAGAGTCTCCTTGATGTCAGTCGCCACTGACCAGAGATCCTGCAGGCTGGGCTGTGATTGCGGGGTCAATACTAGGTCATCCCCTGAGGGGAGCCGCTGGCTCGTTCCTGATTGCCGCTGTGTGGAATGCGGCGGGTCTCGTGAGGATGCCATGTTTCCTGTGTGGGCTCGGAACATCTCCGGGATGTTCTGACTGAGCCGGGCGGCCTCGTCCCTCGGGGAGCGGGATGTGGAGGAGTTGCGGGATGATGTCCCCATACTATCCGCTCGCTGTTAATGATAAGGGGCCACGGTGTTATCAGTTCTTCCTCTCCGGCTGAGAGACTAAGCTGCTATCTTCAGCCGAGGTCAGGCCACGCCCCCGCTTCTTTTTTGTAGCTGTGGATTTTTTTTCTTTGCTTATTGAGAGTGCTGGACCTCTGTTTTTAATACAGATTCAGCACTTCCACAATAATTTTTCTTCTTTTTTTTACTTCTTTTAAACTGTAAATCAAAATTTTAAACTGTGCAATCCCTCCCAGAATGAACCGGCACAGCACGCTAGACATGCAGGCTGGATATCCCATAAGCAGGGGAACGGTGAGTGGGCAGTTCCCCAGCTATGTTGACACCGCCCCATATTCTCTTCAGCATTATGGGAGTGCTTTGACAGGGTTACCCCAAACCCTGAGACCTTTTGCCCAGGAGAGGATACCAGCATGGGGAGAACTCAAAGGCAAGCTCTTGCACACGGTACGGTGATATTTAAGCATCTGCTTTTTTGGATGGAATTTCAGGCATTTGTTTTGCAGTTGCGCATATTTAAGCACATATATGCATGTTCACGCATCTGCACACACAATATATTCCTAGGGAAAATGAATGAATAATTATGCTCATATGCACGTATTTGTGCATACCCTTGCAAAATACTGAGCGGGAATGCAAATTTTTCTATTTATTTTTTTCTCAAGAATGCGCAGCGCTTGTTTATGTGTCTGTGTGTACAGGCATATTGTAAACAATGGGCTTCATTTTAGATCAGTAAAAAAAAAAAAAAACGCTGTACTGAGCTTTTTCAAGCTGCAGTGTGGAAGAGGTCAAAGTCTTCTGCCCTTCTCTGTAAACTGGTTTTAAAGGACTGGCTTTTGCATCGATTCATGCAAATGTAGCAAAAAAACCACAATAAAATAAAACCTTTTAATATTTATTTTTTTACTTAACATTTAGTACTGAAACTATTTGGGGACTGAAGGTCCTCCCACTGGCACAATTTTAAATCGGTAATAAACCAAAACCAAAAATGTATTATCTTGCAGATTAGCAATCATCAATGTGGTGGCTGCATCCGTTTTCTTTTCTTTGGATTTTTTCAGTTTTCTCCTGGTGATCTGACTAGTAACACATCTGGCCAGCAGATTTAGATACACTAACAAATTGAAGCCAAACTCTAACTCATACTTTATAATGAGTTACAGCAGTTTTTTTCTATTTGGAATAAAAAACATTGCATGAATAAAGGCTGCACATCAACTTTAATTTGAGTGGTTTGTCTCATTCACGTAAGTTAATACATTATGCTGGAGAGCTGGAGCTTTTGAAAAACAGACTTACTGGCTGGATCACCAGATGAAAATAGAAGCCTAAAAAAAGGAAACTAATACAGCCATCGCATCCAAGAATTGGTAAAGCGTTTGCTTTTGGGTTTAATGCTGCTTTAAAAGTCCAAGGAACTTTGAAGAAAGGGTTCCCCTGACATAATTGCTCATATCTGAAGTCCAAAAAAGGCACTGACTTCATGAGGAGTATGCTGTGTTTCGTTGCCCATATGTGGACTTAGGCCCAATTAATTTTTAATGCTTTTTGCATTTTACAGATTTACACTACAGTCCATTAAACATGGTTTCCTATGGAACATGTTCTGTAGTGCAAATCTGAAAAATGCAAAAAGCACTAAAAATGCATAGGTGTGAATCAGGCCTTAGTCCACATATGTGCAATGATTTTAGGTAAACACACACCACCAGAGTTCCTTGGACACTTAAAATTGTGCCAGTGGTTAACAGTGTAAACAGTATAGTATTGTGGCTTTTCACTAGTTGAAACAGGCATTCAATGAGTGACACATGGAGTTGATTTACTAAAGCCAAATAGACTGTGCACTTTGCAAAGTGCAATTGCACTCTGCAAGTGTAGTTGCTCCAAAGATTAGGAAATGAGGTAAGGCTTCACTTTGTAAAAAAGACCCAATAACATGCAAGTAAAATAAAAAACAGCATATTTGCTTGCACATGATTGGATGATGGAAGTCAGCGGAGCTTTCCCTCATTTACTAAGCTCTGAAGCAACTGCTCGTGCAGAGGGTAACTGCGCTTTGCAAAGTTTATTTGCCTTTAGTAAATCAACCCCATTGCTTCCAAGCTGCATGTCAAAATGCCTCTGAAAAACAACCCAGTACAGATAGCTTTTCTTTAGAGGGACGGTAAAAACCACCACCCATGTAAATGAAATCGAATGGGTTTCTGTTCAATCGAGGTTCATTTAAATTTAAAGTACATCTAACACCAACATTTTTTGGGGGGTTTTGGATAGAGTGTAAAAACAGATACATAAAAAAATAACCCCACCCTATCTTATCCAATATTAAATAAAAATGTAATAAAAAATAATATTGGCTTTGATTATACTTTTTAGTAAGTTTTAAAGTAACTATTTTTTTTTTTTTAACTGTAAAAGATTATTATTTGAATTATTATTTAAATAAACATTTAATATAGAGTGGACTTTCAGGTTGCTGATAAAAACTGTTGCTAAAGAGACCAAACTGTACAGGTTCAGACTGTCTTGAAGGTAAAACATTTTTTAAGGGTCCTAAGAACAGAGCAGGCAGGAAGGGGGAGAATGTGTCATTCCAAGCTCATTTTCAGGAGAGCCAGATTAACCCTGGTAACCGTGAAAAAAAAAAAGAGCCTACAGCTCCATTGATGGTTGATGATGTACATGTGAAAAAAATAAATGTGACACATATCTACCTAGATAAAAACTAGAAAATATTCAACACTTATTCTTAGTCCTAATCATAATAAATATATAGCAAAACACCATACATTTTCCAAGTGAACTTTGAGTTTACATCAGCTGCATTAAAACAAAAGGTCTTACAGTTTGTCTCTCTTTAGAAAGCAGCCACGGCCCAAGTAAAAAGTCAGCCCACTGCCAGCATGTTGAAAGGACCCTTGCTTTTTGCGTTAAAGCCGTAGTCCTTCTGCAAAAGTCAGTTTTTAAATGAGCTCTACTGACTCAAGTTGTAGTTTTGAATCAACAGCTCTGCAGAGAGCCTACTACTTCCAAACAGAGAGCATGGGCCCTTCTCCGCATATGCTATCTGGGGCAGCTTTTTTACTTAGGCTGTAGCTGCTTTCTAAAGAAAGCAAAGACTGTGCATCTATTAGTCCGATGCAGCTTGACTGCAGTTATCTAAAAACTGTGCTGAATGTTTAGTTGGGCTTTTAGTATTTCACGTGAGGGATATGTTATAAAAGTAATTCCTGGTAAGCTGGAATTGTTATCCATGGATGGTTGCGCTATGTCAACAGGTCATAACTGAAAGATGAGGAAAGAAATGAAAACCTTTGTCTACTGCAAAGTCTTTTTTTTTTTTTAAGAGTAGTGTATGGTATGTTCTAGTATTAAAGCCGAACTAAACCTGCTAAGGCTCGGGGGTCTCAGTGTCGCAACCTGAAATTTGTGCGACTTACAGTGCGACTTTGCCAAGGGACTATAAAGCAACTTCAGGGAATGCCGTAATTTTGCTGTAATGTCAGATCCAAATCACATCTATTAAGATTAAAGTCAATGGGCACAAGTCAAATAGAAGCCGACTTGTACAGGAACCTTTTCTAAAGTCGGAGCGACTTCAGTAGTGCTAATTCAGACGGCTCTCATTGATTAAAATGGGATTGCACATGTTGCGAGACTTGGGGTCTCACAAGTCAGATCCCAAGTCAGGACAGTGTGAACCGAACCTTATACTTATGCCTTTTCTGGTACTGAAACATCTACAAGCTCCCTCGTCGACACCAACATCTGTACTCAAATTGTTTTGACACCAAGAAATGACAAAAATGTACTGAGCTGCATATGCACAGCTCAGTGTACATTCAAAAAGAAGTTTGCAAGCAGGCAGGTAAGAATGTTTTATTGCAGCCATGGGGGTTGATTTACTAAAGCTAAAAAGACTGCATAGTTTAAAAGTGCAGTTGCTCCAGAGCTTAGTAAATGAGGGTAAACGCTGTTGACATCCATCATCCAATCACGTGGAAGCAAAAATGTTTTTTAGTTTTTGTTTTATTTTCCTGCATGTGATTGCGTGTTTTCTGTAAAGTAAAGCTTTCACCTCATTAAGATTTGGAGCATCTGCACTTTAGAGTGCACGGCCTATTTGCCTCATACGTGTCTCCTCTGCATAAAAAGCCTGCCTGCTTACAAATTTGTATTCATGGGTAAAGTTCTGGTTCATGCATAGTTTGGCCTTATTTGGCTGGGATAGGTTGTACTAATATAAGTCTAAACTAGTAAAAAGGGGTTCTGTTTTGGGTATACTGTTGACATATGATATATCTCGTGCCATAACATCCAGGTAAGCCAGTAAGGCATTAGAGAGAATATGGTTATGCATGTGAAGCATACATGCTGTATATTCAGATGTATTTTTTGGTTGAATTCAGCATCTAGATAAATGTAATATTATGGATCCAGTCTCTCAAGTATCATTATTATAATGCAGGGTTTTTACAGCACCAACAGTTTGCACAGCACTTTACATCCTAAAAGGAGACAGTACAGTTACAATACAATTCAATATAAGAGGGTTGTGAGAGTCTACAAACCAAAAGGGACAGTCAAGTAATACAAAAGGTGATAACTGTGAGGGATGAGCCGATAGAGAAAATAAAGGTGCACTTTATATGATTGAAGTGGCGTATGCCTCTCTGAAGAGATGCATTTTCAAAAACTGCCTAAAGGCAGACAGGGTAGTAGATAGCTGGACAGACTGGGATAGAAAGTTCCAGAGGATTGGAGAGGTTACATAGAAGACCTAGAGGTGAGCACTGGAGAAAGTGATGAGAGGGCTGGAGAGCAGGTGAGCACCAGTGGTGTTGGTAGGGGTGAAAAGGAAGGATTGTGTGATATTTTGAGATGAGGTTGGTGATCTAGCTCATGTCAGAGTTGTGGATGGCTTTGAATAGTGTTTGTTTTTTTTATTATCATTCGCTGGGTGAGCAGAAGTCAGGGAAAGGACTGGCAGAGAGGGGTGGTAAACAATGAACTGTTGGTAAGGTGACAGGGTCTGGCAGCTACAATTGTGCTGGACTCAAAAGTGGGCCAACTAAGAAGGAGTTGCAAAAATTGGAGGTTAAAGATAAAAAGGGAGTGAATGAGTAGCTTAGTGGTGTCATTGGTTAAGAAGGGGTGTGTTTTAGAGATGTTCTGGAGATTAATGAGGCAAGATTTTGACAGCAAATAATTGTGGGGGTGAAAGCAGAGGTCAGAGTTTAGGATTACACCTAGCACTCTTGGACAAGGGGAGGGACTGATACTTGTAACATTGATTTTGATGGAGACGCGAGGAGGGTGTACAATTTAGAGGAAAAATTGTGAGCTCAGATTTGGAAAATTTGAGTGAGGAAGTGGTGTGACAACCATAGATATAAATTAGTGGCACATAGGGAGACTAATGGTATAAGCAGAGAAGTAGAGAGATGGATTTGAGTGTTGTCAGCACAGAAATGCTATTGGAAACCATGGGAGGCTATCAGCTGACCCGAAAAGGAAATGTAGATACTGAATAGAAGCAGCCCGAGGACAGAACCTTGGGGGACCCCTATGGAAAGAGGAAAATGAGAAGAGGAAGTGGGGTTGTAAGTGACACTAAAGGTGCAGCAAATTATGTAAGAGGAGAACCAGCAAAAGGCAAAGTCCTGGAGGCCAAGGAAGTAGAGCTTCTTTGAGGAGAGAGTGGTTAACTGTATCAAAGGCAGCAGAAATGTATAGGAGTAGGAATATTGCGTTTTAGGAGGGCAGTTTCTGTGGAGTGTTGTAGGCAAAAGCTAGACTAATGCCGCGTACACACGACTGGACTTTCCGGCAGACTAGGTCCGACGGTCTTCCCGACGGACTTTTGGCGGAGTTCCGATGGACTTTAGGAATGAACAGACTTGGCCACACATGAACAGACTAAGTCCGTTCGAAAGTTGTTCGTTTTGAACGTGATGACTATTGAACCAGTAAGTTCAATAGCCAGTAGCTTCCCTTGCGTCCTATTTGGCCCATCGGACCAGCACACAGATGAACGGTTTTCCCGATTTTAGTCCATCGGAAAGATTTGAAACATGTTCTATTTCTAGGTCCGTCGGATTTATTTTTTGAAAAACGATCAGACTAGCCAACACACGATCAGATTGTCCGATGGACTAATCCCTTCGGACCTAGTCTGCCGGAAAGCCCGGTCATGTGTATGCGGCATTAGAGGAAGTAAACGGTGATGGGCGTTTTACTTCCTCTTTATTCCCCTGCAAAGTAAAAGCATAATGGGCTAGTATGCATCGCATACTAGTCCATTATGTGGCACTTACCTGCAAATGAAGCCTACGATGTCCCAGCTGGTGGAAGCATCCACCTTCACTCCTCTTCCTTCTGGGGCCGCAGACTCCAGCTCTGTGACTGGCCAGAGCCGTGTGAAGTCAATCCCATGCATTGCCATGGGAGACGCCAGTCACGGCACACGCTGAGGAAAACAGTGACCGTGTGTGTGTGTGTCCATTGTATTATGTTAAAGAGGAGGTCAGGCTGAGGCAGCTGGAGTGGTAACATTAACATGGATGTTGCAGTAGCCAAAAACGATTGTGGGTATTTGGAAGAAGACAGACATGGAAATCATCTTGGAAGCGTGACACCGGTCCAATGAGGCCGATAAATCACACCAATCCTCAGAAAAACTAGAGAAGAAAAGACAAATACAGTGAGCCTCAAAAGAAGAGGGACAAAGAGGTAGGCGAGGGATGAACCTAAAGGGTGTTTTATGCTGTTAGCATTCCAACGCCACTTCACTTTTACCACTGGGTCTGCGTTAATAAGTAACCCCAGGGGAGAAAACCATGGAAAGGGCAGTTACGGAGACAGTGAGATTCCTGAAGCCAGGTTTTAGCAATAGCAAATCATAAAATGTATACTTTCATATATTTCTCTTTGCTGGAGTATGAATAATGTAATTGTAGATTGTTTTTTTTTCCCGCAGATATTCTAAAGATTTTGATAACTTGTACTTCGCGCTAAGGTCTGTAAATAATATAAATAATAAATGTCAACAGTATATAACAGCCGCCATGTAAACTTCTAGCACTCAGGAAACAATGCAGTTGTTAAATTTGCAGCAGTGGAACATATTCCAATGGATCCTAGAGGTGGTGACCTAGACAAAAAATCTTGCAGAGAGAAATGCACTGGATCCACACTTTAAAGGCCATTCCTGTAATGATCTTGTCAGGTTTTTTTTTATTATTTTTCCTTTCTCTTCTTCTTCCCCCCCCCCCTTTTTTTCTTTAATCATTATATTATTTTTCGTCCATGTTGGTGTTTTGACTTATGTTCTATGCCTGCCTGGTGATCATTTTTGACCATGAGTCACTGTGTTTGCTACATATAAGATAGATATAGATGTTGCTGTTGCCATGTCCTGCTCTCTTTGATGGAAGCTGTCCGGATTTTAGAAGGGTTGTTTTGTTTTTTGTTTTTATATGCAATTGGTGATGCAGGGTGCTGTGTTGGTGCCAATGCATGTGTGGATTTGACTCTGTTGCATGATTTGGTGGAGGACATCCTCCACCCTCTAGCTGTGTTGCCACCCATTGCCCTTGTATAAACATTTCCGGATATGCACAATTCACCCTCAATGCGGGGGATGACGTGGATGTGATGTCATACCACTCCGCCCCTGGTGTTCAAAAGTGCCGTGATTTGGTGTCAAAATGCCATATAAAAGAAAACCCCATTTGCTCAGTTACAGCTGAACCAAAAGGAACACCCATGCTACAGATTTTCTTCCAAATAGGTTAGTTTTGATGCGACTGAGTAAATGCTCTTCAATACTACATGCATTTATATGGCAATAGTACTGCTTGGCGGTGACTACATACATATTACTGTGGGCTCTCTCTATGTGTATTTTTGGTACCTCATATCCCACTTTTGGATGTACGCCGTTTGGCTTTACTAACAAACCCCCTTCAGTAGGCAAAATCCTTTTGGTACATACCAATAAGGTATATAAGTTTAAGAAGTAAAAGTTCTTTGAGCTTAATAATATCTTAACGAATGTATACATAAATGTATTACACACTTTAAAACAATGATTTGTATTAGAAGTACACATTAACTTGATGATTTTGGATTCTATTCGGTTGGATGCAGCAGGGCAATTTTTGTGTTCCCACATTTTTAAAGGGTGTTTGCACCACTTAAACAATATCCTGGTAAGGATTATACAATATGTTTTTTGGGGTTTTTGTTTGGGTGTGTTTTTTTGGTTGTTTTTTTTTTTTTTTTTTTTTCTTTGCATTTATCGGTTGTTGAAACTAGTGCTTATATCCTTTTCAGATATCGATATATGTCATGGGATGTTTGATATATACTTGCTCATTATGCCTTTGTCTTGCAGTTTTGTTTTGTTTTTCTCAAGGGTTTACAACCACTTTAATGGGGTGGGCAACTACATGACAAATGAGTGTAGAAAAATGAAAAATAATGCATTTTAGAGGGCAAAAATGTGAATGCAATATACTCACTAGGGGGAGAACCTCTGGGGGAATCTAGGATGGAAAAGGACCTGGACAGAGTCAGCAATGGCATGCAATGCCAAGCTGCTGCAAGCAAAGCAAACAGAATATTGGCATGCATTAAAAAGGACGGTTTCAGTAGGGGGTCACGCCATGCCGCCCGATGGAAACTGGGGGCCGGTGCATGATCGAGTCTGAGCCATCTGGAAGCATGCTCCTGGTGAGGATGGGTGCTGCTATTGGAGGGCCTGGTCATTGTTTCACACAATGGCCACTTGTTCACTCTTCTCTCCACTATCCCTTCTCCACTATTTAATTTATTCTTCTTTGTGTGTGTCACGTCTTTGTTTTGTCACTTGCACGTGTGATGAGTAGGGTCACAGGTCCTAGGGCCTGTCCTGAAAGTCTGGGGAGGGGGTGGACATGGCCTTCTGGCTTAGTTCGCACTCTCTCTTAGGGTTGGGGTCTCCCTTCAGGGAAGCCTCACAAAGTATTTGGATGGGTCTGTTTCGGCAGACCTTCCAAAGAACGGGGTCCGCCTGGTTTCTGCCAGTGTCCTTGTCCCTGTCTGGAGCCTAATGACCCGGGGTATTCAGATCAAGGCCCTCTGATTTTAGAGGGCTTGTGTACCCGTCTGCACTTTTTTTGCGTCACTCTTTATGTGTGTGCACATTTGTTATGCACCAGGTGAAGTTTTTGAGTGTGTTCTGCACACCACAGGCTTTCAAAAAAGAAAAAAAAAACATCTAACTGAAGCAACGGCACGACATGCCATTGCTTCAGTGCGCACTTCGGCACATGCAGACACAAGGGGGAGATCTCCTAAACCGTACAGGTTTAGGAGAAATCCAGGGTAGCTACAGGTAAAGCCTTAATATAGGCTTACCTGTAGCATAAAGTTATAAAAATGGGTTTACAACCACTTTAAGTTGTTCAGATCTTCTGGCAAGGTTTCCGCATCCTGCGGAGAAGTTATTGCCCTGCTAAGTTTAGTATCGTAACGGAAATACAGAGATTGAGCTGTTTATCCCATCCTCCAGATCTTTTATGAATACATTAAATAGGATTGTCCAAGGATAGAACCCTGGAGGACTCAACTTTCCACCCTGGACCATTCTGAGTACTCCCCGTTTATCACTACCCTCTTAACTCACCCCTGTAGCCAGTTTTCAATCCATGTACTCAGCCTATGGTCCACGCCAACGGACCTTACTTTGTACAGTAAATGTTTGTGGGGAGATGTATCAAATTCTTTTGCAAAATCCAGATACAACATGTCTACTGGCCTTCGTTTATTTAGATGGGAGCTCACCTCCTCATAGAACGTTAATAGTTTGGTTTGGCAAGAACGATTCTTTGTGAATCCATACTTATTACTGCTAATGATACAGTTGTCATTACTAAAATCATGTATATAGTCCCCAAGAGCTTTCATACAATTGATGTTAGGCTAACTGGTCTGTAATTCCCAGGGATACATCTTGGCCCTTTTTTAAATATTGGTGCTACATTGGCTTTTCTCCAATCAGCTGGTACCATTCCAGTCAGTAGACTGTTCAAAAAAAATTAGGAACAATGGTCTGGCAATTTCTTGACTCCTTCCTTAAGGACCCTTTAGTGTAAGCCGTCTGGTCCCGGTGACTTATTGTTAAGTTTTTCAAGTCTATTTCTATTGTCTTCTATTAGCCATGAAGTGTGACCTGTCATGAGGATAAACATTGCAGTTTTGGTTACTGAAGCCCCCAATTCCCTCGTGAAGAAGAGGAATAGATTCAAAACCTTCAACATATTTCCATCCTTAGTAACCAGATTCCCTTCATTATTCTTTATGGGACCAGTATGATCTGACCTCCCTTTCTTACCATTTATGAATTTAAAGAATTTCTTGGGATTTTTTTTTTACTCTCCTCCACTATGTGCCTTTCGTGTTCTATCTTAGTCACCCTGATTGCACCCTTAAATTTCTTGTTGCATTCTAAAGTTGGAATACTGGTGATGATCCCTCAAACCTTGTGTTTTTTGAAGGCCTTTTCCTTTGCTTTTATATGAATTGTTACGTTGGAGTTGAGCCACCCAGGACTTTTATTAGCTCTTTTAAATGTATTTCCTATTGGGATGCACTGGCTAGTGTCCTTATTTAATATGCTCTTAAAGCATACCAATTTTTGCTCTGTGTTCTTTGTTTCTAAGATTTTTCCCAATTATCATCCTCCAGCAAGGATCGTACTTTAGGGAAGTTGGCTCTTTTGTCTTTGTATTCCCCTTATGTTTGTGTGATTTATACTAAAACGAATTGACCTGTAAATCGCTGTTTCCTAAATTGCCCTGTATTTCCATATCCACAAACTACCCTCTGGAATATGTTCTGCGCTGGCTATCTATACCTCTGGACCCTTGCCCCCATGGCCTAGTTTAAAAGCTCCTCTAACTTTTTGGCCATCTTCACTCCCAGCAGATCTGCACCCTCCTCATTTGGGTGCAGTCCATCCCTTCTACAGAGCTAGTAACAGACTCAGAAGTCGGCCCAGTTCTCCACAAACCCAAGCCCCTCCTTTCTACACCAGCTCCTCAGCCACATGTTTACTTCCCTAATCTCCCTCTGCCTTTCTGGTGTGGCTCGAAGTACCGGTATTATTCATGAGAATTTTACCTCGGAGGTCCTCAATTCATCTCCTAAGTCCCTAAATTCATTTTTTAGGACACTATCTTCCTCTGACTTTGTCATTGGTGCCAACGTGCACTATGACAGCCGGGTCTTCCCCAGCCCCTCCCAGTAATCTGTTCAACAGATCTGCAATGTGCCGAATCCAAGCGCTCGGTGGACACCATACAGTACAGATGCTTCAAGTCTTTGTGACAGACTGCCCTCTCTCTCCTTCTAAAAATTGAGTCCCCAACCACCAGAAACTGTCTTTCCTTTCCCTTGGCTTTTTTCCCACCCTCACTGGAGGAGTTAGTCCCCTGGCAGCTAGGGGAGTCACTCAGCTCTAGCAGTGCTGGTCCCTGACTGGTTTCACAAATGTCTCGCAACAGGGTGTACTTATTGCAATGTTCCAGCCCAGGGCCAGCCTCCCTCCCTGACTTTTCCCTCTACCCTTCCTGACTGGCACCCATCTACTCTGGTGGCTGCCCCTCTTTATCTCCACCCGCCTCTGTGCTGGCACCTTCCGGGGTACGATTCTAACTCTCCTTTAGTATGGAGGGATTTCTCAGTGTTGACAGTTGCTTCCCTAGATTCAGAACCTGGGCTTCCAGGGAAACAATGTGCTACATTTTGCACAGCAGTATTTGCTCTTGATTGGATGATCAAGGAACAAAAACATACCGCAAGATGTACACTAAGTCACATCTCCACACCCGTCTGGCATCCTACCTACTAATTTTATGGGGATTGAGGATTATACCCTGTCCAAACTAACTAGCTTCCTGACACTAATACTCAATACACAGGTACTCACAGTCCACGTGCACTCACAATACTCTCAATACACAGGTACTCAGGCACTCACAATACACAGGAACTCGCAATATACACACAATACTCAGGTACACACAATATTCAGGTACTTACAATACAAACAATACTCGGGTACACACAATACTCTGATTACTTACAATACTCAATACACAGCATCCCAACTACACACAGTAAGTCTTTTCTGTTAGTTATGACTTCACCGCACTTTACCTGCTAAAAACGCTCCTGCAATCTGACACTTGCAGGGCTTATCAGCGCCTACAGTCTCCCACCCATCATCCTGCCTGTTTCTGCTCACTACACTCCCCTGTCTTCCTGTCACTATCCTCCTCCAGTTCGCAGCACACTAAACATTTAGTTTGTGAATTGTTCTGTGTGGTGTCTCCATCTGGTCTCAAGGCTCATCAGGCAATCATATCATTTTATGTTTTGTAAGTCAATTTGTCCCTGTGTTTCTTCCAAGACTAGTGTACATTGCTTGATATGCGATATTACAATATTGTAAATGCATTCATATTTATTTCTTGCATTTTAATTCTGTATTAGCAACTGCCCAGTATGTCCTGAGTAAGCTATTAAAGTTGTGAAACGCGTTGACCAGGCATGGAAATGTCTATGGATACTATCAAATGATACCCTATACAGGATACCTTGTTCATTACAGATCCTATATTATACATTTTAGTTTTCCTTTTTCCCTTCCATGTCCTTCCTATTGGGTATTTCTTCACCTTGTCAGTTAGTAAGGGTGTTTTTTCTCTGTTTAAATCTAATTTTATTATATGTATTAAAGATCTATATTTTTTACAAATACCTGTCTCATGTTATGCCTACAAAGTCTGCAACTTTTTTTGATTAGCGTTTTTTATAACTCATTTCAATCCTTTTGTAGTGTCAACAGTAAGATATTTTCTTAGAAAAATAAAATACCTGTTCTTTCTAGTCAGGACTAGAAATGAGACTGAGAAGAATTGAGTCACCAAGAGCGTTTTAAGGGATTTAAAGGCTATCTAAACCCAAGAAAAATGTGACACGTTGTATTGTAGCTTACCAATCTGGACACACGGTTTTTGTTCTTCAGGCTAATTAAATTTTTATCAAGTACAGAAAATACCTGTTGATCTTGTCAGAAATGCAGTGTCCTTGTCACTTTCTGTGAGCGAAACTTAAAGCCCAAACAATATTATCTTCCTACTGTAAACTACAAATCCCCCCACTGTGGCATGCATATGAAAAGAGGCAGACGTTTTTGAAGTCCAGCCCGGGTGACATCCATGGCTTGACTACCTAGATACAGCACAGCAAGTAAGCACTGTCATCTTAGGAAATGTGAAATGTATAAAATAACAGATTACCAGTTAAAAAAAAAAAAGGAAAATAAAAAAAGGAAAAAAAGAATAAGCGTTTTCATTCTTTATATCAGGGGTCCCCAAACTACCACCTATGGGCCGCATTCAGCCCACTACGAGATTTTATTCAGTCTACAGCTAAGGTCAGGTTCTCAGACTAAGGATTTAGATCATTTGGTATCAGCCTCTGATGGGGACCTTGATGTAAGGGTGGGGGTACTGAAGGGGACACTGATGAAAGAAGGCATTCTGATAAGTTATTTTTTTGGAGAATGATTAAATTTGTATTCATTAATTTGAAAAAGTTTGGAGACCCCTGTTTATATGCTTATTGCTTTTATAAAGTAATCCATGAATTTCGGGATGTTACAATCCTTTAGACATGACAATGTATTTTGTCAAGCAGAAAAAAAAAAACTACACTGAGCTGTAGTGCTCTACCTCCGCTCCTGAAAGGAATGATTTATTGTCCAAGTATAATCATTATTACTCCCTATAATATAGGTTAACAGCTAGTATTGATAAAGAAACATTTCCTCTCCCACAGCTTTAACCTATGGCATAACCTGCTTCCACCAGCCTCTTACGCCATGACACCAGTTATTGACTTTCAAGCACACCTTAACAAAAGTCATATAGTTAAGCTGTCATTTATTAACATAACATTTTATGTTAACATTTAAATACCCATTTGACTATGGATTAATTCTTGCATTTGGAAGCCTTCTCAGTTATGGACATGCTTTATAGTGAAGAACCTTCCTCAGTGTCAGAAATATATTCAAAACAACATTTGAATTCATAAACTCCTGTAAAAGGTCAACTTGAACACTTCAATACAGGGCATTTTCACCCGCTTCCTGCCCTTGCCAATTTTCAGCTTTTAGCGCTGTAACATTTTGAATGACAATTGCGTGGTCGTGCGACGTTGTACCCAAATGAAACAAACAAAAAAAGGCCGACAATTTTTAAAAAAACACAATATTTTTTACTTTTTGCTATAGTAAATATCCCAATTTAAAAATATATATAATTTTCTTCTCAGTTTAGGCTGATATGTATTCTTCTACATATTTTTGGTAAAAAAAAAATCAAAAAAAAAAATCACAATAAGCGTATATTAATTGGATTGCGCAAAAGTTATAGCGCCTACAAAATAGGTTATTGATTTATGGCATTTTTATTATTATTCTTTTTTCTACTAGTAATGGCGGCCATCTGCGATTTTTATCGGGAGTGCGACATTGCGGCGGACACATCAGACGCTTTTGACACCATTTTGGAACCATTGACAATTATACGTGCTATAAATAATCATTGATTACTCTGTAAATGTCACTGGCAGGGAAGGGGTTAACACTAGGGGGTGATCAAGAGGTAACTGTTACCTAGGGAGTGATTCTAACTGTGGGGGGAGGAACAGACTCAGAAAACGCGAGGGGTCTCCTCTTCCCTGACACACACAGATCCACATTCCTGCTCTGTGACGAGCAACCGTGGGTGCCTGGCGGATATCGCAGCCGCGGGGCACGCGCATCGGCTCCCGAGCGTGTGCTCCCTACAACGTCAGGAAGCCGAGGATGTCATATTATGGCCGCCCAGAGGGACAGAGTGTTCCTGCAGCCATCATATTACAATAGCCGGGATGAGAAGTGGTTAATGTACCTCTTTAATGGCCTGTGCCTGTAAATTATATTTTATTCTTTGATACAAAGATTGAAACCAAAAAGCACATTTTCCAAGTGTGCAACCAACAGGTTATTTTTATGGAACAAACTTGAATACATAGCTGTAAACTGCCTAAATAGTTATGCAATGTTAAATGGACTGCTTTCTAACCTTTTCATAACCAAAAGTCTTTAAAGCCTGGATGTCCAGACTAGCAGCATCAGATAGCTTGACACTAACTTTATGAATAATTTGCCTACTCAAATAATTTTGATTTGCATTTTTAATGCCGTTTAATACTTTTATTTGATTTACTGTTCAAACGTAAACCCTCCTCGATATTTGTTTTGTTATTATAGGCTGCCAAACTGACAAAAATGTCAACAGAATGTATTTTATTAACGTTTGTTCATTTTTATAGTTTAATATTTTAATGCTGTAATAGTATTTGTTAATTACAGTATTAGGCCTCATGCACACTGGACGTTATAAGAACACCAGTAGTGTTAGCTGTAGAATGAGTTTTGCAGTGTTTTTTCAGTAGCGTTTTTCAGCGTTTTTTTTTTTTTTTTGTAAAACTATACTCCCACAAAAGCTTAGGACTCTAGACATTTTTTTTAGCCTTTTTAAGCATTTATCAGAGTTAGAGTTTTTAGAGTTAGAGAATTAGAGTTTTTACATCTGAAAAAGCCTCTCAAAACCCACTAGTTCTGGGGTGGGGTTTCCAGCCAGAAAATACCCCTGCCAAAAAACACTGATAACAGCCTACAGTATGTGTGCATGGACACATAGGATAACATGCTAGGGAGTTCACTGGCTGCAGAAAAAAATGCCTGAAGCCAAAAACAGCAGCTGTAAAATGTCCAGTGTGCGTGAGGCCTTAAACAGAGGCAGACTGTCATCCTCAGACTGCAGTAGCATCAGTAGAGGGAAGAGGTTTAATCTAATCTAATTAAAATTCAATGTCAACCAAAATTAAAATACGTGAGGGGTTTCTTTTTTACCGTTTGTGTATCCCTTGAGGATATTTCAGGCATCTTTTTATCTCTGGAACATCAGGACATGTCAAGTCAAGAGAGCAAGATAGCTGTCAGTGGGACAGGAAGGAACAGACTAATAAAAATCTCAACAAAGTTTTCCATCTCAACTAAGGTCACCTTCACAGTTTGTGAATGGGGCTGTTTGCAATTAGATGTAGGGGACCCAGTGGGGATTCTTTGTAATTAGTTACAGATGGGACGCCCCATTAAAAGCAATAGGAGACTGACAGCTCCCACAGCTATTTGCGTCCCCTCACATGTAATCGCTCATGGAGTGATTACCTGTAATGTTCGGCCCGGAACGCAGAGAGTCTGCATCCAGGTCTGATCATTCACAAGTAATCCCTCAATGAGCAATTAAATGCAAGTGGCTGCAAAAAGCTACAGCAACTGTCAGCCTTCTATTGCTTTATGAGGATTCCTGCCCACAGCTAATTGCAGATGCCCCCTGCTGGGTCTCCTGCATCTAAATCGCAAACGGTCCCATTCAGAAGTGTGAATGAGGCCTTAAAGTGGATTTAAACCCACCACTCACCCAGTAAAAGATAATGGCACAGTATTAATGTGTATATATACATGCAAGCCGCCTGCAAAACTCTGGAATCGGTGGGTGGGTCTCTTTGCCAAAACTCAGTGGGTAGAGTCGTAATGTTACAAAACTCCCCAGTCACTTTTACACTCTCCTACTCTTTCTGCTGTCTCTGGGAGCTGTCTGCACCATGACTATCCTCCTCAGTTATACTGATCTTCTGCTGATTGCAAGGATCACGCTCCATAATGAGTAACATCCAGTCAAAACTCAGGAAAGGCACCACATGACTTCTGTATGCCCAATCATGCTGAGGTTTGGAGCAGCCAATCCTGAGAGAGCTGGAGAAGAGAGGACGAGGGAAGTGAAGCTGGAATTGTAGACACTCTCTCTCTTCTCTCATGCTTGTTCATGAGATAAAGAAATCGGATGTCATTTACAGCAGTGGGGGATGTGGCGACACAAACTAAAAGAAATACAAGAGGATTTCTCACAGCTGGATTAACTGTTTGTGGCAAGACTAGGCACAGATGATTTGACATCCTCTACTGTACCAGGTAGGAGTCTTCATTCAAAAAACATTTTTTTTCAGGTTTACAGCCACTTTATGAAAGTGTTTTGTTGGTTTGTCCACATTTCCCTTACTGTCCCTCTGACCCCCTGTTTGAGACAGGAAGTGAGGTAAAAATGCCCGAACAGGGGCACGGGCAGCAATAAAAACCTGACAGAGGTTTTAACCCTTTTAAGTGCTATCCAAAATCACAAGCTTTAGCAGTAGAGGAAGAAACTCTAGCTAAGTTTCCAGTTATCTATTCTAGATTTAGAAATCATTTACAATTTTATAATGCTATTCACACTGCTGCAGGATGTCTTCATTCTCATTGTGAGCCGCTCAAGTGCCTGCACTATTGCTTTCTGCATATTCAAGACAATTTATAGAGATGAAATGAAATCGCTACTCCAAATTCAGAAAGGAAATGGCAGGAAATGTCTTTGTCAATCAATGCAGCTCAACTGAGATGTTCCAGTATGAATACATTGCTTCAATACTAAGCAATAAATATATACAGTATAGGACTGCTTAATATAGAGTCTATTACTTTTGCTCAAAGGGATTGAATACATTTCTGCAGCAAACATTTAAATATCTTCCTCGCATAACAAACTCTACAGCTGTCAGTTGTATTAGACACAAAAGGTAAGAATTTGAAAAGTTGCCGGAGATGGGCTGTCATGTGGGGAAGGGATGCTGACACGTAGTTTCACGCAGGAGGCCCGACTCTGCCCACAATTCCCACCCCTCCTGGCGCTGACATGCTCAGACGCCGAATCGTCTGTCAATAGCCCTCGCATTTGACGCCCAACACCCCCCTTCCCCACCTCAAACTGCTCTGTGGACCTGGCTTTGGAGCCCGATTCCCGGAACGGTCCGCTCGGGACCCCGTCCTCTTGCTGCCTTCTCCTCCAACCATATACCTGAGGAGGAGCTTCTTTGAATGGCAGAGTGATATACTGATTTTGTGGTTGTGAGCTGGCGGCCGTTGTTGATGCTGCCTGGGACCGTTGGACTTGAGGTCTCCTAGTGGGGGTTACCCACACCATCCTCAGCAGACTGAACCGCAGGAACCCCTTATTAAGGCTGAAGAGGGGACTATTGAGTGAATTGCAGCCTTTTTGAGAGAGCCCATCGCTGCAGATCCAACCAACGGAAGGTGGAGGAACGCCAAAAGGATAGCGGTACGAAAATCCGCACTAAAATAATGCCTCTGAATGTTTCTAAACTTGAAATGAACTTATTTCTTTGCAATACTGACTGGCACTAGGAAATCTTATGTGTACCCAAGAGCCGCCCCCCCCCCCCCTTTTTTTTTCAACATATAAAATGAGAGCATATAAGGAGAGCTAAACAAATGCTTCAGTAAATGGCTGTAAGGTTAAAATGAATTCTCTAGCTTGTGTTATTGACTGTGACTAATAGAAGTTTAAATACACATACAAATATACACATAAATAGGCCAACAAACTTCTCCCCTGCAGGTCGGTGGAGGGTATTATGAGACCTTTTGTGTATTCAGGAGCTGGCTATTCATTTTCAGCTATCTACTTGTGCTTAGTCCTGAACAAGTCCCTTTCTACCAAACAACTGAAGGCTTTGCCTGTCTCTCCTCTTAGGCCTTCAAATATTTTCTAAAGGAAGGGAAAAGAAGAAAAGGGGAGGGAGAAAGGAGAGGAGGGGAGAAAAAAGAAGAGGGGAAAGGAAGGAAGAAAAAAAAAAAAGAAGGAGAGAAGGGGGAAAAGAAGAATAAAAAGCTTTGTATTTTGCATTGGTGAGCAACTGATGAAAATGAGGGGTAAGGCAAACAAAGCAGGTAAAGGAGCCCCGCCAGCCCCCAGCCCAGGAGGTATCCAGCGTTACATGACAGCTGGACGGACACAGCATCTTCATCTTGACCTTAGAGATGTCCCCAAGCAGTGTCAAAGAAAAGAGGGGTGGGAACAGCAAGAAAATAACTCCACCCATTACAACCAGAGCTCCTCAACGGAGAAGTTGCAACCTTAAACAGCCGCCTGCAAAACCTTGCGGCCGAAGCAAGCATCTGAAGATGCACTCACATGAACCTTGTAAAATTTTGTGAAAGTGTGAACGGATGACCAGGTTGACGCCTTACACACCTGGGAAACAGACGCTTGATGTCAGAACGCCCAAGAGGCACCAATTGCTCTGGTAGAATGTGCTGTGACAGGAAAGGGAGGCGCCCACCCCCTTATGGCATAAACCTGAACCACAATCTGTCTGATCCACCAAGAAATGGTGGACGGTGAGACCGCCAGTGCTTTCTTTGGACCAGCCACCAATACAAACAGCGAGTCCGACTTCCGAAAAGGAGCCGTAGCAGGCAGATACACCCGCACAGCCCGGACCAAGCCCAAGGAATGCAAAGCCAACTCTTTGGGGTGTGACGGCCGAGGACATAAGGACAGAAGCACAATGTCCTTATTTAAATGAAAGGCAGAAAGAACCTTTGGCAGAAACGAAGGCTGCGGACGCAGCACCGCTTTTATCCTTGTGGAGGATCAAGTAGGGAAACTTGCAAGACAAGGCCACCAACTCAGAAACCCTCCTGGCAGAGGTAATAGCCACTAGAAAGACTACTTTCTGAGAGTGTCAATAAGAGGATCTCCCTAATGTTTTCAAACAGCGGTTTCTGAAGCACCGAGAGCGCCAGATTCTAATCCCACAAAGGTAGTGGTGGTCCAACCGGAGGGGCCACATGTCGAACCCCCTGAACAGACATACTCACCAATGAATGAGTCGCCAAGGGTTGCTAAAAAAAGGACAGCCAAAGCTGATATCTGCCCCTTGATGGTGCTTCAGGCAAGTTTCTGATCCACTCCTCGCTGCAAAAACAGCAGGATCCTGGAAATCGAGTATATGCATGGACGTCACCCCATCTCCTCACACATGGAGATTTAGGCCTTCCACGTACAATGATAAATCTTCCGAAAAGATGATTTCCATGCCCTCAGCATAGTGGATATTACCAAATCCTACAGACCTCGGTCCCTTAGCACCTGGCTTCCAACAGCCATGCTGTTAAAGCCAGTGACGGTAAAGCAGGATGAAGTATTGGACTTTGCGACAGAAGGTCCTCTCGCATCGGCAGTCACCAATGAACATCTGCCACCATTCGTAATATGTCGGCGTACCACAGACGCAGAGGTCAATCTGGGGCAATCAGAATTACCGGAATCCCCTCGGCTTCCACTCTGCGAAGCAGACGTGGTAGAAGTTTGAGTGGGGGAAAAGAATAAATCAGCCCATAATGCCCCCATGGAGCCACCAACGCATCTGCCGCGTCCACCCAGGGATCCTTTGACCTGGCCACAAACCTCTGTTCCTTCTGATTGAGTCGAGAAGCCAGGAGATCCACATCTGGCGTGCCCCACCTTAGGCAAAGTATCGACCATTCCCCTTGGTCCAGCATCTGCCGCGTCCGCCCAGGGATCCTTTGACCTGGCCACAAACCTCTGTTCCTTCTGATTGAGTCGAGAAGCCAGGAGATCCACATCTGGCGTGCCCCACCTTAGGCAAAGTATCGACCATTCCCCTTGGTCCAGCATCTGACGACTTAGGTACCCCTCTTGCCAGTTTTCTACGCCTGGAATGTACACGGCCGACAAAGCCGGCATGCGCCGCTCTGCCCACCACAGGATGTGAGCAACCTCCAGTGCTGTAGCCAAGCTCCTTGTTCCTCCTTGATGGTTGACATACGCCCCTGCTGTGGCATTGTCCAAATGGATCCTGACCGGACGCTCTTGCAGCCACGGTGACCATGTGGAGAGGCATTGCCTGATCACCCGAAGTTCCAGCACGTGGATCGGCAGGTCGGATTCTTCCTGGGTCCAACGACCCTGGGCTGACTGTACGCCCCAAACTCCCCCACAACCGGGTAGGCTGGCGTGTCCAATGAAGAGGAAGGTATGACTTCCCGGACCAAAGGGCCGGCGACCTCAGCCACCAGAGCAGGGAATCCCTGACTAATTGGCTCACCCGAATTTGACAATCCAGGGACAACGGAGACTTGTCCCATTTGGACAGGATCTCCTTTTGAAAGACTCGAGTGTGGAATTGAGCATACGGTACCGCCTCGAAAGTGGCTACCATGAGACCCAGGACTCACATGCAAAAACGCAGTGACAACCACCTGCGGGACACCAACAACTTCACTGGAGCTTGAAGAAATCTGCAGCTTGTCCAAAAGGGAGAAAGACTCTTGCCTCTGAGGAGTCCAGAAGCAGACCCAGGTACTCCAGGCGTTGAGTCAACACCAACACCGACTTCTGTAGGTTCAGTACCCAACCAAACTCCTGAAGAGTTTGCATAGTGATTGCCACATCCTCCCTTAATTCTGAGGTGGAAGCTGCTCTCAGAAGTAGGTCGTCCAGGTAACCCACGATTGCAATCCCTCGCTGCCTTAGCATAGCCAAAATTGGGACTAGCACCTTGGTGAAGACCTTCAGTGGCGACGCCAGGGAAAAAGGAAGAACTACAAATTGGTACGACCTCAAATAGCAGAAACCTCTGATGCCTGACGCATATGGGGACATGCAAGTATGCGTCCTTGATGTCCAGAGACGCCAGAAAATCCCCCTGATGGTGTGCAGCGACCACTGAGCGAACTGATTCCATCCTGAACCTTTGTACCTTCACAAAGCTGTTGAGGGCCTTGAGGTCCAGGACCGGACGGACCCCTTCCTTCTTTGGGACTACAAACTGATTGGAGTAGAATCCCTGAAACCTTTCCGATGTTGGTACAGGTACTATCACCCCACGCAACAGCAGGTCCTGTACTGCACCGAACAGGGCTTCCCGACGAGCCTGGAGAAGATTAATTTTGGAGGGAAAAAATCTGTTTGGCGGACAAGATAGAAACTCAATCTTGTATCCTGATGAAACCAGTTCGCAGACCCACTGGTCGGAAAGTAGGGAGGTCCACTGGGGTGTAAACTCCCGAAGCTACTCCCCCCCCCACCTAAGAGTCGGGCGGGGCAAACCTTCATGCGGTAACAGATTTGCTCGCAGGCTTGCGAAACCAGGGATGCTTTTGTCCCTCAGCAGGCACCTTGTCGAATTGGGAACGCTTAGATGAAAAATCCGCTTCTGAGCGGAAAAGGAGGGCACTTGCCTATGGCGTGGCTCCTTATCTTTTCTGGACTGTGGGATCAACGTACTCTTACCCCCAGTAACATTCTTAGCCCTTGTACACACGGTCGGAGATTCCGACGGAATGTTTCTGATCGGACCGTTTTGTCAGATATTCCGACCGTGTGTGATCTGCATTGGACTGTTTCCGTCAGAGTATCCGACGGACCAACTTTTCCAACTTGCCGGTAAAACTTTCAGACAAAATGCTCCGATCGGACATACTCCAATCATGTGTAGCCTACTCCGACGGACAAGGTGCCACGCATGCTCACAATCAAATTAGGACACGGAAGCGCTCGCTCAGGTAAAACTACTGCTCGTAATCGATATAGCACATTCGTCACGCTGCAATTGTTAAAAATTCTTTCATGAAGCGCAATCTCTTGTTCTTTACAATGCTGCAAGAATGAACTTCTTTTGATGCTCATAGTCACACACACTTCCCCCGAACGTATTTCTTCAGTCTTTTTTACTCATTTCAGCAATACAATATTTTAAATCGTCACATCTACACGTTTTTTGTTTTTTTTAGTGTTTGTTTTTTTTAGGGGAATTTTGTGGTTGGTTTTTTTCTTCAACGTCTCCTTTTTTGTCTGACTGCTCATCTTTGCATTTTTTGGGGTGTGTTTTGGGTTTCACAACACCATTATTATCTTTTTTGTATTTTCTTTTTCTTTTTCAATCTACAGGAGGTTGTTTAGTGTTGGTGCCCCTTGTTATTCATTTCACTTTGTATTTTTGAAATGTACCTGCCTGCTCACAAATAAACTGTCCTTTTTGAAGTAAAACACACTTGAGGTCCTGAAGGCTTCTCCCTGTGGCCAAGTAGCGCAAAGTGGCGATGAGCCTCTGCTCCGGAGTGATGGCTTGCCGCATGCAGGTATCCTGCCTGGTGATATAAGGGGACAGCAAAGCCAGCAAACGGTGAAAAACGGGGTCCTTCATCCGGAGATAATTCCTGAAATCATCAGGATTATTCTCCCGTATTTCACGGAGCAAAGGCATGTGCGAGAACTGGTCACGCTGGCGCAACAAATTCTTGGTCCACAAACGCCTCCCCTCCCTGTTCATGGACCGGGCTTGTGTCAAAGTAAGAACCCAAACACGAAGCCCCTGCACAGCACAAACTCTACGACGAGTACGTACACGAAACACGGTTTGAAAATGGTCGGCTGGTCAGAACGGACAACAGAAAGCACTGATAAACAGTAATGCCTGAAAGAACAACCTGAATAGCAGAAGCAAGCAGACAATAAGCAATGCAAATCAAAGCGTACTATACCAAGATATAGTCCACAATGAGAAACTAATGCTTACTGACTACACGCACTGATTATCAGATACGCAAAGACAAGCAGAAACTGAAGAGCAGTACCAAACTGAAGTACAAATCTGAAAAGCACGAATCGTCTCTCACCAAACTTCTACTAACACGCGATAGACATGAGATCAGCAGAAGGAGCCCAAAGGGTGCCGGACGTGGTGCTGAACTTCCTTTTTCTAGTGCCACCATACGCGGCTTACGTCACCGCGTTCTTGGCAACCAGAAATTCTTATTCCTTACCGTGTGTATGCAACATCACTTCCGGACCTCTTCCGGAATTAATCCGTCGGAATAACTCCGATGGATTTGGTTGCCGGAATCTCCGACCGTGTGTACAAGGGCTTAAAGTCATCCAGCAAGGCTTCAAATAGCCTCTCTCCCTGGAAGGGCAAGTCCGCCAGTGCATTTCAGCCAAATCAGGCGACGTAGCACTATTGCTGATACAGAGGCTCTAGAGAGCAAGGGGGCCATATCTAAGGCCGCATCACAGACAGACATACTTAAGGCCCTGCCCCAACCGGTCCGCCAGCTCAACACAGACTGGGGAAGCCTGTTGCTTCTCATATTCAAGGCGCAACAATTTTGCCAATTCAGTAAGCGTCTGTGACACCAGGGCCATGGCTAACACTGGCCGCAATGCTGACCCCACCACCATAAACAAGGACCAGGCAACCGCCTCGGCCCTTCTGTCAGCAGGGTCCTTGAAAACAGGAATCCCTTCCACCAGAATCATGGTTACCTTATTTAACCTGGATACCGGGGGGGTCAGCAATTGGAGATGTCCATTTATTCAGGAAACTCTCCTCAAAGGGGTAATGCACCTCCATCCGTTTCGGGAGTGAAAAGGCCCGATGCAAATTTCCCTACTTGTAAATAAACTTATCAAAATAAGTTGGTAAGGAAACACCTTAGCCGTGCGGGCCGGCTTGTGGGATGCCAGGGACCAGCTTCCGATGCCATGCTGACTCACACTCGCCTGTCACCACTTAGGGACCTAAGTCACACAAAATTTACACCCTCCTAGCTGCCCCCCCACAAGACTCACCACCTGACCCAGGTACTGCGCTGTGCTGCTTGCTGTCCACTCTCCCCTGTGTTATCCACAAGGTGTCTGTGTGAAAAGCACGCTATTCTAGAAGGAAACAAGCACCCAGCGCTAGAGGCAAAACACTTGAGGCTACTAGAAAATGGCCGCAGGCCGCCACAGCAAAAGGCGTCTGATGGCGCAGAGAAAATGGCCGTCGAACTTCCAGAAAATGGCTGAAAGGCAAAAAACTGGCTGTGGCTACAAAAAATGGCCGCGGCCCCAGGAAAATGGCAGCGGAGCACGCGGTGGCCTCCCCACATGTCAAGCACTGCACAAACACCGGCTGTGGCCCAGAAAGAGGGAAGAGGATGAGCAGACCCCCAACACGCAGCGCAGCCCAGAGCCCTCCCCGGAGGACCCCCGGCCAAGTACGTGCACCGCACCCCCATGTGCCCAGTCACACAGCAGCCCATAGCATGGTGAGGAAGGAGGGGACAGGGAGAGAAGAAAGGAAGAGCGAGAGAACCCCTAGTCGACCTCCCACGGAATGCCCAGCTGCTCCATCCTGCCAAGACAGGTGGAACCATACTTATCCCTGCAGGGACTGCTGGACGCATTTCACAGACAGACCCATCACCCGAGCAGTACGGGGTGGATGTCAGCCACGGCACACTGACACAAACAGCAGTAGCCATATGTGTGCCCCAGAGCATATAGCTCACCGGCCGCCCCTGGATCGGATGGGGCATGTCGTGGTCGACCCGGCGTGTAGCTAGGGCCTGCTCGCTGGCCAGACCGGGGAGAATACCAGGATCTATATTATCCAGCCTGTCACCCAGCCCGGCTGTTGATTGTAGATCACAGGAATTAAAAATGCAGAAAAAAATTCCCAAGACCAATGGTCCCACCGGGAGCCAGGTCCTTCTCCTACACTAGGCAGAAAAAACTGAGCTGCTGGACGCAGTGTAAGGGCTTATAGCCAGTAGGACCACCCCCTCGGCGGTACTGTGCAAGTGTTGCTGTTTTTAACACTTTCTGCCTAGTCCTCTCCTAAAGGGGAGCTATAACCCTAAGGTCAAGATGAAGATGCTGTGTCTGTCAATGAACAAATGCGAAAATGCGGAAATTGGCAGGAATTTCCTATGAAGGAGTTGAGTTACATATTTTTTCAGACTTATCTATAGAGAATATAACAAGGAGACTCCTTAAACCACTGACTGGGCAAATGAGGAAACTTAATGCACCATTTTAGTGGGGATACCCAGCCTGTCTTAAAGGGAAGAAAGATGGCCTAACTGCAGTCCTGAGATTCCCGGAAGATCTGATGGACTGGAGGGAGTTAGAGAATAATGAGTGAGGGTGACGGGCGTGTAGAGTGGAGCGGGGGGAGGGGGATTTAGGGTACCTGCAGATGAGCTGGAGATGTCAGGAGTAGCTGGCCCCTTGAAGATATGGAGCTAAGGCGACATCTACATGGTGTTCGCCAGGTCCATGAACAGAAGGAGGGAATTGTTCAGCCTCTTACAGGTCTATTGCTCCAGAGGGAGGGGGGTTGATAAGCTATGAGGAGAGGCAGTGAGCAGGAATTGGGGGGTGGGGTGGTATGGGGGCTGCGTCTTTTTTTGGGGGGTATCTCTCTTTCTCTCTCCCTGCATGCTCTCTCTCATTACCTTTTTCTACCTCTCTCAGTCAGACAGGCACTCCTTGTGTTGAACCATGGCTACAATAAATTTAGTTACTTATAATGTAAGAGGACTAAACACCCCAAATAAAAAGTATAATTATAATGTAAGAGGACTAAACACCCCAAATAAAAGGTTTAAGGTAAATAAAGAGCTGCCTTTTTTAGGGGTGAATGTGGTTCGTTTCCAGGAAACACACATGCCTCTGGGTGTAGATTGTCCTCGCACTTGTACCCCACGTGGTTCTATGGTGATTCAACATCTAGCCACTCATGAGGTGTGGCCATGGGTTTTGATAAAACAATGGTATTCGTAGTAAAGAATCGGCTGGCAGACCCTGAGGAAAGGTTTCCTTTTATAAAAGGGAAATATGGAATGTACCTTTGCAAATATTTATTCCCAAAATAGGAAACCAGATAAATTTTTAAGGAAAACCCTGAAAAAAACTTGGGGTGTTCAAAGAAGGTAAACTTATAAAAGCAGGAGATTTAAACCTGAGCATAGATACATGGGGTAGATACTACAGGGGGGCCTCTCTCGCTATACAGCTCAAAGGCAAAAAGTAATTAAACTGTTATTGGATTATCAATTTGTAGATGTATGGAGGATTATACACCCAGGGAGTCAGGATTATACTTTTTACTCCCCAGTCCATGGGTCATTCTCAAGTATTGATTATGTGCTAATAGAACACCAATTGGTACGGTCTCTTGGTACTGACATTAAAACAATTACTCTTTCTGACCATGCACCAGTAGTGATCCAATTAGAAATATCAGGAGGTCTCCCGGTGGGAAAGAATTGGAAATTAAACAATTCTCTTATCCAGAACCCTGGGATAATTAAGAAGATTGAGCAGGAGCTGGAGGCCTTCTTTGCTGTTAATGACACATCAGAAATCCCCCCCCAGTCAATTCTGTGGGAATTACATAAGGCTTTCATAAGGGGAATATTAATAGGTATCGGAGCAGGGAAGAGGGGAGAAAGGTAGCACTTTATATAGAGAAAGATACAGGATTTAGAACAAATAACGAGACCCAAAGGCATCCGGGAGAGAGACAAGAATTAACGGTAAAATGGGAGGAGTTAGTAGAATTGTTATAACAGGAGAAAAAACATGCTTTTCATATAGTAAATAAGGAGAGGCATTAAGAGGGTAATAAATCTGGGAAATGGCTGGCCAGAACATAAAGTAAAAAAAAAAAACATATCTTTTATCCCTAGTATAAAAAACGATAAGGGAGAGATGGAGTATTCATCCCCTGAAATAGCGAACGTATTCCACTCATATTATATTTCGTTGTATAATGTGAGTCAGAGAGGGAAAATAGATGGAAACGAGACGTGGAAGCTCAAGAGTACCTGCATGGCCTAGACCTTCCCACGTTGCCTAAGGAGGATATTGAACAACTTGAAGCTCCGATTACGCACGAAGAAGTGGGGAGAGCAATAAAGACTATGGCCCTGGGAAAGAGCCCGGGCCCCGACTGGTACTCTATTCTATACTATAAAAGATTCCAAAAGTTTCTGATCCCTAAATTATGCAAATACATTAGCAGAAGGAGAAACCTTGTGGGAGGAATCATTATTGACCTATATAACTCTTATTCTAAAAGAGGGAAAGGATCCAGCAGCCCCAGCGAGTTAAAGGCCAATATCTCTGTTAAACACAGATATTAAGATTTTTGCCAAAATAATTGCAGAAAGATTAAAACCGTTGCTGCCAAGCTGAATCCACAAATGAACAGGTAGTGTTTTTGACAGGGAGAGAGGGATAACTGCCTTAAAAAGGAGGGCCACCTTAATAAAAAAATGATTAAAAGTCAGCAGCTACAAATACTGTCTAATAAATAGACACTTACCTGTCCAGGGTGCCCGCAATGTCGGCAGCAGATGACGAGCAATCGCCCGTCTCTCGGCTGCCCCCGCCGTCATCCTCTGTCAGGGACCAGGAAGTGAAGCGTTGCGGCTTCACTGACCGGTTCTCCACTGCGCATGTGCGAGCCCGCTGCTCATCTCCACTGGTCCCCGTTGTGTTCTGGGTACTGTGTGATTCCCAGAACACAACGGGGGAGGGGCATCTGCGGCTAGCTATTCCCGGAAGTGGGTGCAGATACCTGGATTATACAGGTATCTGCACCCCCTCCCTCTTGAAAGGCCAAGGGCACTGGAGGGGGCAGGAATCCGATGAGCGGAAGTTCCACTTTAGGGTGGAACTCCACTTTAAGTCTATGTTCTTGATACATGAAGTGAGAGGGAAGGAGACCTCAGTGGCACTTCTGCCAATAGATGCCGAAAAGGCTTTGGTTTTATGTTTCGGAACATTGAGACATCTGGGTGAGGGGCAGAGGATGATGCAATAGATATTGGCCTTCTACCACCCCCCAACGGCTAAAATTAGAATAAATGGTAATTTATCTCCTCATCTTGAAATATTTAACGGGACAAGGCAGGGGTGCCCCCTCTCCCCAATGCTGTTTGTAATAGTATTGGAACCCCTACTAGCTGAAATCCATAAAAACCCGTATATTAGAGGGGTGAGAATGGGTGAAGGGGAGTATAGAGTTGCCGCGTATGCGGATGATTTGTTTTATTATATTTCTAATCCCAGGACAACAACCCCAATAGTATTAGAGGAGTTGAGTCGATGCAGAAAGCTGACTAAGTTTAAAATAAATATGTCTAAATCTGAGATCTTGAAATATAACTACCCTGAGGGAGGAACAACAGGCAATCCTACCCAAATTCCCCTTTGGGGGGATATTTGGGAATAAAGCTGACTTCATCCCTGCGGACTATATTTAAGGCTAATTATATCCCAATGCTTAATAAGATTAAGGAACAACTGAACAATCCGAGACATATACCCCCTCCCCCCTCTTGTGGATAGGTAGAATAAACGCATTCAAAATGAATATCTTGCCAAGGATGATATACATTTTTCAAATGATTCCAATAACACTACCTCAGGATTATTTTAGGAAATTAAAATGAAAGGTACTAAAATATATATGGGCATATAAACATCCTAAGATCCTCATATGCAACACTGATAAAGGAAAAAAAAAAAAAGACAAGGGGGTTAGCAGCATCGGATTTTAAGAAATGCTATCAGGCGATCTCTATCTTCTGGATCGCAAATTGGATTCACAACAAAGAAGGGAAAAGCTGGGTAAATATAGAGATATCACAAAGTAGATTTGATTTAGGGAAGATGGTTTGGATGGTTTGGATACCATAGCAACACCGAGATATAGTCCCTAGCACAAACCCACTAACAAGAAATACTTTTAAAATATGGGATGGATTGGGTGGACTACACTATTGGGATTATAATTCACCACTAATGTCCATATTAAGCACAAACTACTTTAAGCCAGGGAAAGAAGAAGAACATTCACTACAATATTTCACTAAATTGGCAAAAAAAGAGGAAATACTATTGCAAGACGTGATGAAAGGGACTAGACTATACACATTCTGAAATTACACATAAATGGGGGTACACACAATTACAGCACTTTACACAATCACTAGCACAACCATTGCAGGGAGGACACATGAGGTTAATAGAGAAATTACTTTAAGTTTAAATCAAAGCATATCTAAAATATCTAAAAATCAGATTAACTGCTTCCCGCCGAGCGTACACATATATGCGGCCTCGGCTTTAGGGGGTTATACCAGGAAGATGCCCGCAGCTGCAGGCATTATCCCAGAATCATTTTTTAGAGCGGGCGGATGGTCGGATTTCCAGGGATAACAACAGAAGTTGTGCCCGCATATGTAAACGGTGTTCAAATCATACATGAGAGGTATCGCCATGATCATCTGAGTGAGAGCAATAATTCTAGCACTAGACCTCCTCTGTAACTTTAACCTGGTAACCGTTTTTTTTTTAAACGTCGCCTATGAAAATTTTTAGGTACCGTAGTTTGTAGCCATTCCACGAGTGTATGCAATTTTTAAAGGGTGACATCATCTTTCACATTATACAAAAGAATTGGGCTAACTTTACTGTTTCTTTTTTTTAAATTCATGAAAGTGTGTTTCTCCCAAAAAATTTGCGTTTAAAAGACTGCTGCACAAATACTGTGTGACATAAAATATTGCAACAATCGCCATTTTATTCTCTAGATTCTCTGCTAAAAAAATATACACAATGTTTGGGGGTGCTAAGTAATTTTCTAGCAAAAAATACAGATTTTAACTTGTAAACACTGAATACCAGAACTATTATTATTATTATTATTATACAGGTTTTATATAGTGCCAACAGTTTGCTCAGCGCTTTACAACATGAGGGCAGACATTACATTTACATTACAATTTGGTACAAGCGGAATCAGAGGGCCCTGCTCGTTAGAGCTTACAATCTAAAAAAGAAGGGGCAATTGATACAAAAAGGTAATAGCTGTGGGGGATGAGCTGATGGAGGGAGTAAAACAGTGTTAGTTAGAAGCAGGATAGGCTTCTTTGAAGAGAAGGGTTTTCAGGGATCGTCTAAAGATGGATAGATTAGGGGACAGTCAGTCAGATTGGGGTAGGGAGTTCCAAAGGATGGGAGAAGCTCTGGAGAAATCCTGGAGGCGAGCATGGGAGGAGGTGACAAGGGAGCTAGAGAGCAAGAGGTCTTGAGATGACCGAAGAGGGCGGTTTGGTTGGTATTTTGGGACTAGGTCAGTGATGTAGCTGGGGGAAGAGTTATGGATGGCTTTGTAAATTATTGTTAGTACTTTGAATTTTATTCGTTGGGTGAGTGGAAGCCAGTGCAGGGATTGGCAGAGAGGGGTGGAGGACACTGAATGGCTGGTAAGGTGGATGAGTCTGGCAGCGGCATTCATTATGGACTGGAGGGGGGATAGTCTGTGTAAAGGTAATCCAACGAGGAGGGAGTTGCAGTAGTCGAGGCGAGAGATGACCAGGGAGTGAATTAGAAGCTTGGTGGTGTCATTAGTTAAAAAGGGGCGTATTCTGGAAATGTTGCGGAGGCTAAGGCGGCATGATTTGGACAGGGCTTGTATGTGGGCCTGAAAGGACAGTTCGGAGTCTAAGGTCATGAAATAGGCTTAGTCATGAAAGGGTTAAGGGTGCAGAACCCAAGCTCCCACCCTATTTGGGGAAATGGGAAGAGGAAATAGGCCCCCTTAGAGAACACAGGAAAAAACATTTAAGAATAGCTTGGTTTTCCTCAAGTGATGCTAGGACAGTGGAAATATTGGCAAGATGGTACGTGACCCTTCAGCAAACTCATAGGCTAGGGGCAGATGTTACTCCAACTTGCTGGAGAGGCTGTGACACCCCGAAGACCTTTGCGCATCTGTGGTGGGAATACATAAAGACACAACCTTATTGGGGGACTAATTATAAGAGCAATTTATCAAATAACAGGAGAACGGTTTCATAAGGACCCTGGAAATGTTTATTCCATGATACGAGGTAAAACGGTCTCCCAATACAAGAATACCTTATACCAGGGATATGCAATTAGCGGACCTCCAGCTGTTGCAGAACTACAAGTCCCATGAGACATAGCAAGACTCTGACAGCCACAAGCATTACACCCAGAGGCAGAGGCATGATGGGACTTGTAGTTTTGCAACAGCTGGAGGTCCGCTAATTGCAGATCCCTGCCTTATACCCATATCTCCTAAACGCAGCTAAAAGCTTGATTCTGAGTCTATGGAGAAACCAAGAAGGCCCAAAGATGAAGGAGTAGGTTGCAAGGGTGGAATGGGCGAGATCCATAGAGGAAACAATACATACAGTAGAGGACTCATTGGAGGTATATAGTAACATATGGGGAAAATGGATGGAGTTAAAAAAATCCTGTGGATATATGTCCATAATGGAGGCCTAGGGGGATCAGGGGACGGATTGTTTGGGAGGTGGTATGCCTTTTTTCCCCTTTTTTGGGGAGGATTTGGGGATAATAAATTAACTGATGTAACAAGCAATTTAAATATAGAAATGTGATATACAATGTATACTTGTTAATATTTTGTGCATAATAAAATAGAGAACATAAAAAAAAGAAAGAATATGAAAAGTTGAACATCATAATTGTGTACTTGTTACCCATAATAAGCTGTCGCAAAGTTATATTTACCCTGTGGCTGCAGCGATCAGCATGCAGAGGAAAATCTACAGTTGGCTTTTACGCTTTTGCCTTATTGCTTTGTTTGGCAACCACTGGTGGGAAAATCCATTGGTGAAACTCAAAGCGTACAACTACTTTTATGTAATCAATTCTAGTAGCATTTAAACAGCTTTTTCTTTTTAACTAATGAATTGCATAGACAAAAGAACTTATTAAATGGAAAGTATAATACATTTTGTCAATTTTTAATTTTCTAATGTGCAAAGGTTTTTAAACTACTTTTAAAAAATATTTTATTTTACAACATCTAAAGCAGAATAGGTTTATCATGATTTTAATGTAAGTAAAGCTCAGTTTACCTTCACTTACTGGACCAAAAGGCTTAAAGGGCAACTCAATTTTCATGGGGAAAAAAATAGCAAATTAAAAATGAATAATATAGCGTATACAATTGCGACACAAGTCATATTGTGATTGAATGTCATTAAAAACTACCTTTCCTTTTTAATCTGCAGCTCTGTCATTTTCTGTAAAATGTATTGCAATATGACTACCTGGAGGAGTTCTGTACACAGAATGTCTACAGAACGCACCCCAGAAACATAATTTCCTGTTTGTGTGATTGGCTCACTGATTTTCCCAGAAGTCTGCCCTAAGGCAGGCCATAGATGGGTCGAATCTCAAAATAATTTTCTTACAAAAATCGTATCTAATAATTTTTGCACCATTAGTGGGCTGCAGCAACAGCCGATTTTCGTGCGGCCATCAAATTTGAGTAATCAGGCATGTTGGAATTTTTTTGAAAAAGAAACAATTCTCTAATTAATGATGGGAGAATCGTGCGAGAAAGGTAATCGAAAAAGAAATGCGCATGTACAAGACAAGAAAATTCCCAGCCACAAAAATTATTTTCTGTAGTAACATGAGGTGAAATTGAATGTTTGGTTGGCCAAATTTCAAGATCAATGGTGGCACCATCGGATCACAAAACACACAGAATTTCTGATTTTCAAAAGAAAATTCTTTCGAAAATCGACCATGTATGGCCCACCTTAGATACAAGTCAGATTTCAGGCATCCCTGCAACAAAAATTTAATTTTTTGTGAGGTACTTCCAAAAGCAAATCACGTCTAAAAGGGATGCAGGCTCAGCAGCTTTCCTCATTAGTGCCCTGCAGGTGCAGTAGCTGATTGATAATTATGAAACCACTCCCATCACATTCACTTTTCCACATGGACACAGACAAACACACAGGGATTTCTTCAGAATAACAAAAAGGTAGGAATCTGCAACAAAGTTTGTTACAATCCTTGCAATATACATAGATCACCCAGAGGAAGATGTTTTTTTCTCAACAAAAGTGGAGTTACGCTTTAAAGCTGAACTCCAGGGCAAAATTTTCCCTTGCAGTGGTAAGTGAAACTGCTTTTCCCTTCCCTGATAAAGAAACATGCATTTAACCCCTCCAGTATGGGTGCAGCACCACTGAAAGGGTGGGATGGGCTTTAAGTGTTCAAAGCATGTAAATCCACTTTAGTGCTATAGGAATAAACAGATCCATACTCGCATTAGACCTGGCTTTTTCAACATCCATCAAGTAAAACCACTTACAAGCAGTGCCATCATATCCTAAAGAAAGTCTAGCTAATTCTATTTTAAAATCATTTACATTCAATGTAATTTAGATGATCTTTTTTGTTGTTTTAATTTACTCCCCATGGTGCTTTCTAAAAATATAAACTAGCAAATATTTCACATTATTCATTGCAAGCCAACTTTCCATTCGTAGTAATTCTATTAATACACAAGTAGTTTGCTAATGCTTTTGGCAATAAATCATAGTATTTTATTTTTAAATGCATGCCTTATACTTTTTATTCATATTATTCCAGGTGGCATTATGCAATACCTTGCGCAGCAAGGTATTAGCAGTATTGCTTTTTAACCACTTCAATGCAGGGATACCAATTCAATACCACTTATACACCCTTCCAACCCAGACCAATTTTCAGCTTTCAGTGCTCTCACATTTTGAATTCCAATTACCCAGCCATGCAACACTGTACCCAAACAAAATTTTTATAATTTTTTTTTCACATAAATAGAGATTTCTTTTGGTGGTATCACCACTGGGTTTATTTTTTGCGACATAAGTGAAATATATAATAAAATTTTGCAAATAAGTAATTTTTGTTCATAAATGTGGGCCAAAATTTATACTACTGCATATCTTTGGTAAAAATAACCCAAATAAGTGTATATTATTTGGTCTGTGTGAAAGTTATAGAGTCTACAAGCTATGGTGCAAATTATTGAAAATTGATCATACCTAATGTACAAATACCCTTCAAAATCACCCCTTTCTGGAAAGAAGACAATCCAAGGTATTTAGTAAGAGGCATAATGAGTTTTTTGAAGTTGTAATTTTTCCCACATTTCTTGTGAAAATAAAGAAATCATTTTTATTTTAGTTTTTTTACACAAAATTTTCATAATAACAAGTTATTTCTCACCCACAGCATATTCATACTTTCAATTACACCCCAAAATACATTCAGCTACTCCTCCCGAGTATGGCAATACCACATGTTTGAGACTCTTACACAGCCTGAAAGGAAAACAGGTTACTAGGGGCATCCAAAAAATGAATGCCCTAGAACGCCTGTGATGTTTAAGGACTATCTCGGTACCCAATAGGTTAGGCAATTGTAAGTAAAAATTTACAAAATGTATTTAAGACAGCAAATAAAAATAATAATACACAAACAACAAAGCATGAATAGAATTGTTGTATAGAATTACATAAATTAAACAAGTAATTGATATAACACCCATCTGATAAATGGGGACATGGTGATGCAATTGCAAACGTTGTCCTCTACATGTTTCGTTACAAAAGTCACTTCTTCAGGAGGGGTCAGAATTTACATATAATTATAGGGTCAAACAAAAACAGAAATAACAAAATAGCAAAGCTATCAATAAATCAATTAACCACTTCGGACCCAGGCCAATTCTGACATTTCTCTCCTACATGTAAAATTCCTAATTTTTTGGCTAGAAAATTACATAGAACCCCCAAACATTATATATGTTTTTTTTTAGCAAAGACCCTAGAGAATACAATGGCGGTCATTGCAACTTTTTATCTCGCACGGTATTTGCGCAGCAATTTTTCGAACGCGTTTTTTTCAGAAAAAAAACAGTTTCATGCTTACAAAAAACAAAAACAGCAAAGTTATCCCAATTTTTTTGCATAATGTGAAAGAGGAGGATACGCTGAGTAAATAGATACCCAACATGTCACGCTTCAAAATTGCACGCGCTGGTGGAATGGCGCCAAACTTTGGTATTTAAAAATCCCCATAGACATTTTTTTACTGGTTACATATTTTGGGTTACAGAGGAGGTCTAGGGCTAGAATTATTACTCTCGCTCTAACGTTCGCGGCGATACCTCACATGTGTGGTTTGAACACTGTTTTCATATGTGGGCGGGACTTACGTATGCGTTCGCTTCTGTGTGCGAGCTCACGGGGACAGGGGCGCTTTAATTTTTTTTTTTATTATTGTTAATTTTATTTTTATTTTTTTAGTTTTACACTTAAAAAAAAAAAAAAAAAATTGATGACCTTTATTCCTATTACAAGGAATGTAAACATCCCTTGTAATAGGAATATGGCACGATCGGACCTATTTACAGTGAAATATGGGGTCAATAAGACCCCATATCTCACCTCTAGGCTGGGAAGAATAAAAAAAAAAAAAACGATCATGGCTTCCTAGCCAGATCGGCGCCGTTAATTTGAATACCGAGGCCGGGCGTGACGTCATAACATCGCGCCCGGCCTCCGAACGATCATAGAGACTCCGGGGACAATCTAGTCCGACCGGAAATCTCTATGATCACTTGCTGGGGCCGGCGGATCCTGTGACCAACTCACCGATGGAAACGGTGAGTCGGTAGAAGCACCGGAGGGTGGCGGGAGGGGACGGCTATTCCCTACACCATAAGAACGATCAAGCGGCGGAACAGCCGCTATGATCATTCTTATGGTGTAGGGAATCGCCGGCTGAAAACGGCAATATCTGAATCATGTCTGTGGCCTCAGGCATCATTTAGATATAACCAGCGAAACCCCATGATGTCAATAGACGTAGTGCGGGTCTCAAGTGGTTAAACATGGAGTGGTACATACAAATTAACGAGACTCACCACTGAAAGCGCAGGTGGGTATTGAACGGCATTGTAGACACCCTACTCCGGGTACCATGAATACCAACATGTACTGTGACATACTGAAGCAGAGCATGATCCCCTCCCTTCAGAGACTGGGCCATAGGGCAGTATTCCAGCATGATAACAACCCCAAATACACCTCCAAGATAACCACTGCCTTGCTAAAGAAGCTGAGGGTAAAGGTGATGGACTGACCAAGCATGTCTCTAGACCTAAACCCTATTGAGCATCTGTGGGGCATACTCAAACGGAAGGTGGAGGAGTGCAAGGTCTCTAACAACAACCAGCTCCATGACGTCACCACGGAGGAGTGGAAAAGGACTCCAGTGGCAACCTGTGAAGCTCTGGTGAACTCCATGCCCAAGAGGGTTAAGGCAGTGCTGGAAAATAATGGTAGCCACACAAAATATTGACATTTTTCGCACAATTTGGACATTTTGACTGTACTCACTTTTGTTGCCAATGGTTTAGACATTAATGGCTGTGTTGAGTTATGAGAGAGAGACAGATCAATCAAGACAGACGTGACAACTTGAAGAATATTAAAAATATCGAATATTCTGTATCTCAGAGGCGTTTCCGAATCAATAGCATTGATAGTCAAACTGACTTAAAAGAAAGTGTGAGTTTATTTGTCACACAGTTGGCATCATAAATACAATGTAAAAAGTATAATAGTTCAGTTCAGTGTAGATAAAAATATATGAAATAGAATAATTATAAAGCTGTAATAAGCTTATGAAAGCATGTGTGCTTCAATGGTTGCTGTCTTGTGTGTCCCTTTAAGAAGCAACAGGAAATGACGTTCTTAGACTTCTGGCAGAATTCAGCTGTCCCAATTCATCAGTCTCTGTATGAATATGTCAGGGTGTATGTGTGGGTGTCTGAGTGTGAGTGAGTGTCCGTGAGTGCTCACCCCCAATCTGAAAACATAGGCTTATATGCAACATGTGAACGTCATAACCTCACAAACTTAGAACCTTGTATGGCACACATTCATGTCTGCTAACTTCCGCAATGTGCGATCCAAAAGTAGATACTAACTCAGAGAGTCATATGGAGCTTGATTGACAAGCTCACATGTAACACTCCATACTTGACATCATGTGTTGTTCATGTAATGTCATATAACCATACATTTACATAATATGAACACATATTAGCAACTTTACATTAAGTAACTATGTACTAATATGTATTAACATGACTGAGACTTCTCTAAACTTATTTTAACAAGATATAATCCACAATGTATCATTTCTTTAGCTACGTAGACACATGTCTATTTTTGTCTTCTCATAACATTCTGTACCAAGATACCATATATGTCATACTCAAATTGGCTACATCAGAAACTTATTACTAACTCAGCTTTAGATGAGGATATGTTTCACTGAACACTTGATCAAGGTCATTCACACATACTATTTATTATGATTAATCATAAAACCAAATATGTTTTGCAAGCTTGCCATAAATATATTATAACACCTATAAGTGCCGAATTATGAATTTGGAATAATATTCTAACACTACTGAACACTCCAACAAAAGCCCAGGCACAGTTTGTATAGAGTATGCACAAAAAATCCATAAATAGGTGCCCCCATGGGACTTAAAAATAAAAATAACATTCAAAATAGTTTATTCAGGTTGACAATTCCGCCGTCAGATGTGACTTTGCCTCTGATTTAACTGTATGAGCTAGCAGTTTCTCTTCTCTAACTCATTCATATATTATGAACAGAGCTGCTGTTAGATATAATAGGGCTCTGTACAGCCTTCCCCCAATATCAAAACAATATTTTTTTTACAAAAAATGCACTAAAATCATCATTACCCACAAATACAACATAATTTACAATATTCCTGCTAAATTTAAAAGATCAAACTTTACTGAGTAAATAAATAAAGTTCATTCATATATGGGTGTGGTGTCTTGTACAATGTATATCAGTGTTTTTTATGTGGTTGGAGCTGTGTGCAGTCAGGCTTTATTACGCTATGGGGCTGCAACAGTTGTATGAACACAGTCGTAGGTCCTAATTTGACACGTGAGTGCAGGTGTACATCCCCAAACACAGACAGTGTGCATTTGGGGCCACTTACCCACACTTGTACACCTGTCAAATTGGTATCTATGGCTGTGTTTTTCAGCCTCTGCATCGAAGTAACAGGTAGCCACAGGTTGACTGATGTGTGACAACATGTAGCACTCACCAGTCCAGTCCACACCAGATATGCTTTTTCAGGGCTTTTTCTGCTCACTTTTAGTTGAAAAATAAAAAACAGTTCACAGCAGTCAGTATTCCTCACAAGGGTTTCCATCATCAATAGAAAACAAACAATATTCAGCCTCCTGGCTCTCTTTAACAGCACAGTTGGTCAGGCCTTGGGCCTCCCGACTAACACATCCCAGTGTTTGTGCACAAACGCTTTACCTCTGTCAACTCTCTGTCACTTTCCTCCCTGTTGCTCCATCTCTCTGGCTCAGGCATTGGGCTCTCCTGTCCCAAATAGCATGGTGCAGATATGCACACCTCTCTGGCTGATCCGTTGCAACAGCACACACAGATTCTTCAGGAAGGCGGAGCCCAGAACCCTAGTTCTGATAACCCTAGAACCCAGAACACACCTGCACCATCAGTGTGTCGGTTGTCTAAAAAACATGGCTCAGTCTGCCTTTTTACACTGTGGCATGGCCTCGCACTGTCACAAGAAGAATTATAATCTAAGTTTTTTTTTGGGGGGGGGGGGGTTTAGATAAACTTATGAAATAAAGTCTGTATTTAGTCTGTATTTACAGTATGTTTAGAAAGCCTTCTATATCGCAGGCTCTCTAAACCAGGGTTCCAAAAAAAATGAAGGTCCAGCAGTTGCTATGGATTTCCTCTTGGCAGATTGCTCTCCCACCTATAATCAGTCAAAAGAGCAAATGTCCACTTGTCTGGAATGTCTATAGAAGCATTGCATGAGAGATCTCTGTAGCAACTAGACCCAACCTCATCCAATAGCAGAGGAATCACTGTAAAACACAGAGAGGGGAGCTCTTCTAAGAGTGCTCTCTGGAAGTAAACCACATATAAAAGTATCACCTAATATTAAAGCCTAACTCCTGATCTTATTTAACTTTAAATAGTTTGTTTGGACCAGCTTGGTCCAAACTATTTTCTTCACTAATACAGGCACCTGTTGGGAGTGCTGCGTAAACTGAGGCAAAGGTGGCAGTACTGATGTCATCTGCCCACCTCTCACCCTCAGACAATCAGAGGAAACCTTGCACTAATTAATAAAAATACAAAGCTTCCTGTGAATGGCCGAGCAGCGCTCAGCCAGACTTGATTTTGTTGTGGGAAAAAGTCTTTACTGCTGCTGGAACACGACACTGTATACATTATGTAGCCGATACTTCCAAGGGCGCATGTATTAGTGAAGGAAATAGATTGCTTGGAGACTCCTGCCTATAATGACCATCATTGTTAGTGAGTAATTTTCCACTGATCAACAATCATATGTCACTATAAGTGCCAATGTAAGGGTCCATTACAATTTTTACAATCTGTAGGTCTTTTAAGACAATTATTATTAGTCGGGTCATATTAGGATTGTTACTGTCTCATCCAGTAAGCGGTGTGGTAAATTGACCGGCTTTGGGTGTCAAATACTTTAGACATACAACGGTCTTTTGTTTAAAACTTTCTATAAGTTACTGATCAAGGTAATGTACCATAAGCTGCATATATAACAATTTTCAGCAGGGGTTCCCTGAGACTTGAAAAATGTTCAATGGTTCCTCTAGCGTAAAAAGGTTGTGAAAGGTGGCTCTTTCGTTTTCTAATTATGTATATATATGAGGGCAGCCTCTTTGACCCTCATATCCACCTGCTGATTGAAAACAAAATCTCTCGGCTATCTCTCTTTAGTAATGACTACTAGCCAGAAAACATGTGATCTAAATTGCCTAGGCTGAGAGCTTGTGACAAGCTCATGACAAGAAAAAGGTACTTTATTATTCGTAACATTAAAGTGACTTGATAAATCTGAAAAACACCTTTTGATATTGGGACGTGTGGATTTAAACATCTCGGTGAGCCCTGAACTCCTTTGGAGAACAAGGTTTTATTCTGTTTTTTCAAATTTTTACCTTCTATGAATAAGTTTTTCTCTTTTTATTTTTTAAATTCTGTTAGAACTAATAAAATATTTGCATTGATTTAGGTTTCTGAGTAGTATGTGAAAGACTGGACAGATGAGAGTTAAAGTGACTTTGTTGCTAAAATAAAGAAACAAATGACAGTGTCCCCAGCAAAGAAAACAGAATACAAACCTCTCCGACTGCCCCCTGCCACTGATCACTGCAATACTAAAGAAAAACTTCCAACTGAAGACTGTGCAAGAATCAGACTTCAGTTGGGTGCGTTGGAATCCTGGTCCCCTGCTGGGCTACGCTGTTTGATGTGTTGGCTCCTAGTAGGAGGAACTTACAGTGAACAAAGTGCGACCAGGAAGTCAACAATCCTGGAAGTGTCAGATTCTGCACAATCTTCAGCTGGAGGTTTTTCTTAATTACTGTGGTGATCGGCTAAAGAGTAAGTTGACAATTTTTTTCAGGAGGTGCCTTTTTTTAAATGTATTTTGACATTTGCAACCCCACTATGTTTAGTATGTGTTCCTATTCATAAAGTATTCCTAACAAAAAAAAAAAAAGGAAAAATATTGTTTAGCTTTTAGATGTTTCTCAAGAGAAGGTCTAATGGCTAACTGCAAGAATTTCTGAAAAATCTCAGAGTGAGTCTAAGGACAGGCTGCACTTAAAGTGGAATTTCACTCAAAAAGTGAAGTCGCCCTCGTCTACTCACTTTCCCCAGCTTCTAACTAAGTTTGTTTTGTGTTTTTGGGGGGTGGGAGTACAGATATGCATTGGTACCCGCTTCCACTTCTGTAATCATCTCCTAGGCCTTGTTTTCTTGGGTCATCCCATCGCTTGTGTAGTACTCATGCTTGTGAAAGGATCCCACTGCTGGAAGTGTCACCGCTACCAATAGGAAGTGTGTGTGTCACACGGACAGTGATGCGGACACCCAAAGAAGGACCCAAGACTCTAATGTCATATAACTGTGGCTTTAGGTAGTAAAAAAAAAAAAAAAAAAAGTGGTTAACCACTTCAATACTGGGCACTTAAACACCTTCCTGCCCAGACCAATTTTGAGCTTTCAGCGCTGTCGCACTTTGAATGACAATTGCGCAGTCATGCTACACTGTACCCAAATTACATTTTTATCATTTTTTTCCCACAAATAGAGCTTTCTTTTGGTGGTATTTGATCACCTCTATGGTTTTTATTTTTTGCTAAACAAATAAAAAAAGACCGAAAATTTTGAAAAAAAAATTGTTTTTTTGTTTCAGTTTCAAAACTTTGTAAATAAGTACGTTTTCTCCTTCACTGATGGGCACTGATGGGGCTACACTGACGGGCACCGATGAGGTGGCACCAATGAAGTGGCGCTGATGAGGTGGCATTGGTGGACACTGATATGTGGCACTGATAGGCGGCACTGGATGACACGGGTGGGCACTGATAGTTGGCACGGATTGGCATGGATAGGCGGCACAAATGGGCATGGATGGGCACTGATAGGCGGCACGGATGGGCACTGATAGGCGGCACAGATGGGCACTGATAGGCGGCACGGGTGGGCACTGATAGGCGGCACGGGTGGGCACTGATAGGCGACACGGGTGGGCACTGATAGGCGACACGGGTGGGCACTGATAGGCGACACGGGTGGGCACTGATAGGCGGCATTGTATTGTAATATACTGTACTGATGGATGCCAATCAGTGCCAAACAATGCATGCCAATCAGTAAGTGGGCACTGATTGGCATCCATTGTGGGCACTGATTGGCATCAATTTTGGGCACTGACTGGAATCCCTGGTGGTCTAGGGTGACATACCTTGTGCTGGGCATCCCTGGGGGTCTGGTGGCGTCCCTGGTGGTCCAGTATGGGCATCCTCGGGGGGGGGCTGCGCTGATAATTGATCAGCACAGACCACTCCCTTTGAGAGGAGCAGCCGATCGGCTCTCCTCTACTCGCATCTGACAGACGGGAGTGAGGAAAAGCCGATCACCGCCTCTTCCTATTTACACTGTGTTCAGCCGTGATTGGACATGGCTGATCACGTGATAAAGAGTCTCCGTTGGTGACTCTTTATCGAGATCGTAGTTGCATGGTGTCAGACTGACACCCCGCAACAACGATCGCCGCGATGCGCGCCCCCGGGGGCACGTAGCGGCTCAAAATCCTGATCACATCATATGATGTCCGGTCAGAATTTTTAAACCACTTTGCTGCCGTGTTTCTGTTATAGGGTGGGGGGCTGCAAGTGGTTAAATAGTTACTTGTTTCAGTAAGCTATAGCCATAAGCTAAAAGAGAGAGGGAGGGGATTTTTTTTGCCCAAAGTTGAGTTTCAATGTTGATTTTAGCAGTCTCTTTAGAAAAAATCATTTATTTATTTTTTTCATCAAACACAGTCATTTCAGCATGCCCCTGGGGCCAAATGTGATAAAGCCCAAATGTAGAACCATTAATTCGACCATAAGGACATAAACAATGACAAAGGAAAGAAACTCTAAAAGAACAAAAACTTGGCTGCGCGCCCCGATAATAATATAGAAAAAAATTTAGCAAAGTACTGCAGCAAATAGTCCGAGATGATTTATAAAAAATATATTTTATTACATTATACAAAAATACTCTACAAAATAATGTGTGTAAGTCAAAGCATGAGCTTTTGAATCAAGAACTGGAAAACATACATTGCATACAGAAGTACAGTGTTAGATCAATGTATAATTACATAGGTACAATAAACCTTAAAAAATTAGCACAGTATCAGTAGAACATCATGTAAGAAAAGCCCCAATGTGTTTCGACCACAGATTTCTAAAATATGTAATGTTTAAAAACACATATTACAACCAGCCAATAAAAGATATTGGCTACAGAGTAAAATTGTATTTCAAAGTTTGGTATATTTACCACTGGCTTCTGTGCATAGTAGCTTCCAGATTTCATGCCGTGTTAGGTGCCCATTAATCTGAAACATGCTGCAAGACAAAAAGCACACACCCCACAAGAGAGAACGCCCCCCGGATGAAATGAAGACCTACAAGAGGTCAAGTGTTGCTATAGAAAGCAGGGGGCAGATGGAAGGGGTGAAAAGACAGTACAGGGGAGGGAATGCAGGGGCAGACTCAAGCAAAGAGGGGGCACCAAATTGGCATTGCCAAACAGGTCCTTAAATTTCCAAGATGCAATCCCAAAAAACTGTCAAAAACTTAGAAAAAAAAAAAAGAGAGAGAGAGAGAGAGAGAGAGAGAGAGAGAGAGAAAGAAGAAAAAAAAAGAAAGAGAGATCTTGGAAATTCAGGGACCTGTTTGGCGATTCCAGTTTGGTGCCCCCTCTTCGCTCGAGTCCACCCCTGTATTCCCTCCCCTTCCATCTGCCCTCTGGTTTCTATAGCAACACATGACATCCTGTAGGTCTTCATTTTAGCCGGGGGGGGGGGGCGCTGTCTCTTGTGGGGTCTGTGCTTTTTGTCTTGCTGCGTGTTTCGGATTAATGGGCACCTAGCATGGGCATGAAATCTGGACGCTACAGTGCACAAAAGCCAGGGGTAAATATACCAAACTTTGAAATACAATTTTACTCTGGAACCAATATCTTTTATTGGCTGGATGTAATATGCTTTTTTAAACATTATATATTTAAAAAATCTGTATTTCTTTCCCCCTGAAGAAGACCTATTCTACATGTGGTCGAAATGCGTTGGGGCTTTTCTTACATGATGTTCTACAGAAACTGTGCTAGTTTTTTAAGGTTTATTGTACCTATGTAATTATACATTGATCTAGAACTGTACTTCTTCTGTATGCAATGTATGTTTTCCAGTTTTTGATTCAAAAGCTCATGCTTTGACTTACACGCATTATTTTGTAGAGTATTTTTGTATAATCTAATAAAATATATTTTTTATAAATCATCTCAGACTATTTGCTGCAGTACAAAACCCCATAGGGAACTTTGCTACAGTTTTTTCTAAGGACATAATGATTTTCATGGCTCTGGCCACTATTCTAAAACAAGGAACAGCCCTCTTCTTATTAGCTGATCGCGCCATAACCTGTATAACTAACTTTTTGATCAAGGTATCGTGGCTTGCTGTAACACTGAGATATAATCTATTTCTTTACAGACATGGTACGTGTCAAAAGTTTCCTCCCTTCCCACACACACACACACACACTTTATAGCCAGAATTCTATTACAATTATGTAAGTATGTCCTTCTACCAAGGTAATTGGATCCCAAGTATAGTCTGTAAATGAGGCCTCGACTTCTTCCCAAAATGTATTATTACAGGTACTTGTATATCGCTGTCATCTCAGCCCCTGTCACCAAGGGGCTGAGATATGAACAATTTTTTACAGACAGGGTACGTCCCCTATCTTGATGAACCAAGGTAAGAAGTTTCCTCCCTTCCCACACACACACTTTATAGACACAATTCTATTACAATCATGTAAGTATGTCCTTCTACCCAGGTAATTGGATCCCAAGTATAGTCTGTAAAGGAGGCCTCAACTTCTTTCCAAAATGTATTATTACAGGTACTTGTATATCAATGTCAATTTATGCAGCCCTTTACGCATATTTTAGATTCACATCAGTCCCTGCCCTCAAGGAGCTTCCAATCTAAGGTCTCTAACTCACATTCGTACATACACTTACTAGGGCCTATTTAGACAGGAGCCAATTATCCCTCCAGGATGTCTTTGGAGCGTGGGAGAAAACACACACAGGCACAAGTAGAGGTAGTGAGTCAGTCAACAGTAAGTGGCGTTAAACATGCTTGAGACAAACATAGATCTATACTCAGACAAAAAAAAGTTAGCAAAAGAAAAAAAAAAAAAAAATAATAAAACAAAAAGCACACACCCCACAAGAGAGAACGCCTCCTGGATGAAATGAAGACCTACAAGAGGTCAAGTGTTGCTATAGAAACTAGGGGTCAGATGGAAGGGGGGAAAAGACAGTACAGGGGAGGGAATGCAGGGGCAGACTATTACAATTTTGTAAGTATGTACTTCTACCAAGGTAATTGGATCCCAAGTATAGTCTGTAAATGAGGCCTCGACTTGTTCCCAAAATGTATTATTACAGGTACTTATATATCGCTGTCAATTTATGCAGCCCTTTACACAAATTTTACATTCACATCAGTCCCTGCCCTCAAGGAGCTTACAATCTAAGGTCTCTAACTCACATTCATACATACACTTACTAGGGCCTATTTAGACAGGAGCCAATTATCCTACCAGGATGTCTTTGGAGTGTGGGAGGAAACCCACACAGGCACAAGTAGAGGTAGTGAGTCAGTCAACAGTAACACCCCTTTCACACCAGGGCGTTTTGCAGGTGCTATAGCGTTAGAAATAGCGCCTGCAATCCGCCCTAAAGAAGCTGCACCATTGTGTGTAGTGTGAAAGCCCCGAGGGTTTTCACACTACAGCGGTGCGCTGGCAGGACGTCAGAAAAAAGTCCTGCCAGCAGCTTCTTTGGAGCGGTGAAGGAGCGGTGTGTGTTTACCGCTCCTCCACCGCTGCTCCTCATTGAAATCAATGGGGCAGCGCTGTAATACCGCCGGCAAAACACCGTTATTGCGGCATATTGCCGGCAGTTTTAATCCTTTCGCGGCCGCTGGCGGGGGATAAAAGCGACCCGCTGGCGGCCAAAATGCGCTGCAAATCCGGCGGTAAAACGCTGCTAAAAATAGAGGCGTTTTACCGCCGACGCAATGGGCGGTGTGGTGTGAAAGGGGTCTAAGTGGCGTCAAACATAGATCTATACTTTGACAAAAAAAGTTAGCAAAAGAAAAAAAAAATAATAATAAAAAATTGGCAGACCAGATGGACTACTCAATCTTTTTTGCCATAATCATTTAAATCGTTTCTAACATGCAAATAGTGCCATGGTTGAACTATGCTCCAATCATTCCTGATTGATGTCCTAAATGCACCACACCAATGGGTACAGAAATTCATTTGATGTACCTTTTTGGTTTTTCAAAACTGTTTTTGAGACATTTGTTAGAGGAGATTGGTTCACTTTAAGTTTCCACAAAATATGAAGGGCAGTTGTATTTTAGAAATGTTATTCTGCTTTGCTACTACAAATATCCGTATTGCTATTCCAAAAGCTATATAAAGCAATAAAACAAACTGCAAGATGAAAAATTCCAAACACACTCTTTACTCAACTGGAAAGGGTGCGTCAGTCTATTTCACAGCCCATTTAATAAAAGCACACAGTCTTTACTATTGTTTCAGGGAGCGATATGAAATAATAGGTTCAGAATAGGAAGGACCTGTAAAAACCAAATGTATGGCGAACGGTCTGGAACCAACATCAACATACACATGTAAATTGAATAAAAATATACTTGGCATTGCACAGGTGTAAGCAATCAAATGCAATTTCACTCTCTTATTTTAGGTTGTTGGCTGTTTAAACGACTGTCTGTCTTAAATCCGCAATTTACATACAGAGAAAAAAAAATGATTTTAATAAGCCTGTCATTTTTAATATTGAAATGAAGCTGAAATGCTCCACATCATTACAGGAAACACCTGGGGAAAGCAGATGGTCATATAAAACTAATCACCCACATAAAATCACAATACCCGCTGCATTCACTTGAAAAATCACATTTCATTTTGCAGCAGTTTTTAGAATTGTAATTTCTTTTAAAAAAAAAAAAATACTTTAGGTGCATCCCAAATCTCTTTTCTTCTAGGGTTCCATGTCAGGTGGGCTCACTATAATTAATGATACGTTCATTAAACTACCATACATCTGGAATTCTACCTTAGGTATCACAGTGATTTATTATCACCCTTAGGTCTAAAGTACAAGGGGGATTTTGATCTCATGCCATCTAGAGATTTAACGCTAACCTCTACTAAAGATAAATGTACTAACCTGTCAAATGTTATAGTAGAAGGCATCTCCAGGTATACGCACACTGTGTTCTTGGTGGCTCTAAAAATAGGCATTCTTTTATGCAAATCTGCCTCCAGATAATGAGGATTTGGCCCAAACCACCTGCTCCTCTCTTTTGGCCCATTAATATGATGGGTGGCCTCACTGACCAACAGGAACGACTAAACAGTAACTTCATAGACAAAGTCAAAATTAGCATAATAGAGTGCCCAGGTTCCAGAGCTCCCAGGATGATCTGAAAGAAGCTGAAGCAGCGGATCTTGAAGCAAAAAGGAAAGGTCAACACCATTATCTTCAGTAAAGGTACAATTTACACTCTTATTGGAAACCACCACATTTACAGTACACTAAAATCTATATGCTGCAAATTAGATTGGCAAGAACTTAAGTGTCACTAAACCCAAATGGATAGAAAAAAAAAAAAAAATAGATTATATATATATATATATATATATATATATATATATATATATATATAAATATATATCTATTACACACACCTCTGAAGGTATGCTGAGGTTTCCGGCACCAAGCCACCAATAGCAGATCCTTTGAGTCCTCTAAGCTGTAAGGGGGGACCTCCATGGATCGGACTTGTTTTTCCAGAACATCCTAGAGATGCCTGAATTGAGATATGGAGAATTTGTAGGCCAAGTTAATACCTCATTCATTGTTGCGTTTCTTAACCACTTCCCGCCTGTCCTATAGCAATATGACGACCGGGTGGTGGTTCAGCTATCCTGAGTTGGCGTCATATGACGTCCAGCAGGATAAGTCGCGACTGCATGCTGGTGGTGTGGTGTGTCAGTCTGATGCACCGCAACACCAATCTCGGTAAAGAGCCTTTGACGGAGCCTCTTTACCATGTGATTAGCCGTGTCCAATCACGGCTGATCACAGTGTAAACAGGAAGAGCTGTTTATCAGCTTTTCCGCACTCGTGTCTGACAGCCGATCGGAAGCTCTCCTGAGAGGGGGGGTCTGTGCTGATTGTTTATGAGCACAGCCCTGCTGCGGATGCCTGCCCAGGACCCCTAGGGATGCCCACAAAGGACGCCCACCAGGTATGCCACCCATATCAGTGCAACCTATCAAAGATGCCTATGTAAAAGGGCATTTCCCTTTTCTGCCTAGTGACATGACAGATCTACTGTTCCCTGCAATCGTGAATCATTGTAATCACTCCCTAGGACACACTTAACTCCTTGATCGCCCCTAGTGTTTAACCCTTTCCCTGCCAGTGCCCTTTATACAGTAATCAATGCATTTTTATAGTACTGATCGTTGTATAAATGACGGTCCCAAAATAATGTCAAAAGTGTCCGATGTGTCAGCCATAATGTCACAGTAACGCCATTACTAATAAAAAAAAATGTATAATAAAAATGCCATAAATTTATCCCCCATTTTGTAGACGCTATCATTTTTGCGCAAACCAATGAATGTACGCTTATTGTGAATTTTTTTTCTTTATTCTTTGAAAAAAAAATTCTTGAAATTTTTTTTTTATATAGATATTTGGGGATATTTATTATAGCAAAAAGTAAAAAAAAATATTGTGCCTTTTTTCAAAATTGTCGTTTTTGTCACTTAAAAAAAACACAGAGGCGATCAAATACCAACAAAAGAAAGCTTTATTTATGGGGAAAAGGGACATCAATTATGTTTGGGTGCAACGTTGCAGGACCGCGCAATTGTCAGTTAAAGCGTTGCAGTGCCGAATCAAAAAAAGTGCTCTGGTCAGGAAGGGGGTAAATTCTTCCGGGGCTGAAGTGGTTAAATTATTCAGATATGTAAGACTGTAACAAACTAAATATAATCTACAAATGTCAAACACATTGATACATGTATGAACTATTGTCCCTCCCATTCTGTTTGTACATATGACAATATACTTTTCCATATGCCTCCTACAGCTTCCTGCACTAGAAATAACACAGCAAGCAAAAGGTGTTGGAATTAGCAGGGAAGGGGTAAAACTTAGTTCACCTCCAATGTGGCAAATTATTGAACATTTCTAGGACATTTAATTTACGCTATATTAGCCCCACCATATAAATCAGAAAAGCTGTACAGTGGCACTAGGGTTGTCAACATTCTCCCTCAAAAACAAAGGATGGGTGATAAGCTTTGTTTTCACAGTAGAGTAGATGCAGCTAGGTTTGTTGCATATAGCACTCTTTCTTAAGGATTCCTGAATAGCCAAAGTTGGCAATGGAAGTTCCTTCATGGGCCCCATAAGAATTTGCTGCTATGATGTTAAAAAAAAATCGTAATAAATATGGTTGCACAAATACAGATATTGGTGCCGATAGAGTATTTTTACTCATACCTATACCTTTGTGCTGCAATATGAGCCTATACAAAATGAATGGGCTCAAATCGCACTGCAAAGTATCGCATCCGATTTGAACAGGAATGCAGATGGCAATTCCTGTCCAAATCACATGAGGTTTCCTTCCCCACACTACTAAAGGTATTGGTACTCGGTATCAGGGAGTAGTTGACTGAAAGTAATCGGTGCTCGTACGCGCCAGGTGCAACCCTGGTAATAAAGTTAAAGTAATTACTATTTAAATCAGTTCTAAAGTAAAAAAAAATTCTAAAATAAAGAAAAAATGTTTTACTTACCTGCTCTGTGGAATGATATTGCAAAAAGCAGCCCTGAAATTCCTCTTCGAAGGTCTCCCGCCAACACTCTCGGCTCCTCCTCTTCTGCATTCACCACCATAGCAAGCCAATAGGACTTACTCATAGGCCAAGCTGGTTGTGTCCATAGGCGCACACAGAGCGGCTCAGCTCCGCACTCGGCTCCCCCCTGATTGACATGTTGCCCCTCTGCCCTGTGAGAAGAGAGAATCCAGTGTCGCTGCAGACAGGCACAATGCTAGCTTGAGAAAGGACTCAGATATATATAAAGGGGGTGAGGGGGCGTTACAAATTCACAGAGATTTTTTACATTAACCACTTCAGCCCCGGAAGGATTTACCCCCTTTAATGGATAGGCCATTTTGTGCGATATGGCACTGAGTCGCTTTACCTGACAATTGCGCGGTCATGCGACGCTGTACACAAACCAAATGTATGTCCTTTTTTCCCCACAAATAGAGCTTTCTTTTGGTGGTATTTGATTACCTCTGCTGTTTTTATTTTCTGCGCTATAAACAAAAAAAGAGCGAAATATGAAAAAAAAAGTTCTCAGTTTAGGCCAATATGTATACTTCTACATATTTTTGGTAAATAAAAAAAGGGCTGGTTGTATCTGTAAGACTATATAAATGTATGCAGGGCTTTTTTTTTTTATAGAATAGGTGCAGGAACTCAACCATGCCCTCCATCGAACCGCATCAAACAAAGGGAGGGGGGTCATAAAACTGCACTAATATAGGGAGGATCTTAAAGAGGCAATAAATACCAGGAGTGCGTTATGTGCAGGGGTTCAGGGGTACGCTACGCACAGAGGGCAGCGTTCAGAGGTGTGCTGCGTACAGAGTGCAGAGTTCAGAGGTGCGCTGCGTACAGAGTGCAGAGTTCAGAGGTGCGCTACGCACAGAGTGCAGAGTTCAGAGGTGCGCTACGTACAGAGTGCAGAGTTCAGAGGTGCGCTACGTACAGAGTGCAGAGTTCAGAGGTGCGCTACGTACAGAGTGCAGAGTTCAGAGGTGCGCTACGTACAGAGTGCAGAGTTCAGAGGTGCGCTACGTACAGAGAGCAAGGTTTAGGGGTTTGCTATGCATAGTGTGTAGAAATCAGCTCTGTTTCACAGGCTGTTCACATCTCACTTCCACCCCTCCCCCTATGTGCGAGGGCCACATGAAATGGCCTGGAGGGCCAAATTCAGCCCATGGGCCTTGCATTTGAAAAGTGTTTTACATCATTAACTGAACTTCTAAGTAATTTGAAGGCTGTAGCTGGTTATTCGGGGAGACTTGAGATGCCCTTGATAGAAAATTATACAATACATGCAAAACTGTGATGCCCAAGTGTTACAGCAGAGTTCTAAGTGGGGTTGATATGAATACAATTTTGAAGGACTCCGTGTTCAGGCAACAGCAGTCCGTTTTACTGGCTAGGACCCAACATCTTTATGCATTAGCCTGATTTTGTCCTTCAGTTCACTAAACTGCAAGGCTGTGCAATGACAAATACATTATATGCCTGTGTCTTTTCTTTAGTTTATTAAATTAAGACAATCTATGATTTGTTTATACTTTTTTTAATTACTTATTTGATTTTGATCCTTTTAACTAAATTATTTTATATTCTCTACTATATTTGGCTTATCCATTACTTATTTAACATTGCAACAGTAATTAAAATGGAGTGGGGGTGCCAAGAATCTACAGCAAATTAATGAACTAGGACATCTCAGGGTGGACTATTAACTATTATAACAATTCATTTGCATGACATCAGGACTCAACAACTGTTTTGAATTTTTCATCAGAACAAATCGTTACTACAGCTTTCAATAAGTCCCCTGTTAATAAATGACACAGGATGCAGAAAGGTTGTATGATGGGGTGCCATACAATGGGTTCTTGTACAATCTGTTAAAAGTGAACTGCAGACAGACATTCTAGGTACAACAATGATAACATATTACATATAATAATTGGCAATATTGATTAAAATTACTTTCCAATACAATATTAATGTAGCCATGATAGTAATCCAAAAGTGTCACAACCCACATTCCAAAGTCGAGATCAGGGGTCTCCAAACTTTTCAAACAAAGGGCCAGTTTATGGTCAATTAAGACTTTAGGGGGGCCTAATTGTGTCCAGTGGAGATAGAAAAGGCACTGGGCCAGCATCCATGAGCATAAACATGGCTTCGGGGGTTGGTGGTCAGTAGAATGAGGCGTAGTGTCCCATCACTGGTATTAATGGAGTGAATAGTGCCCCATCATTAGTGCCAATGGCAGACATTATGCTCCACTGTTGCTGTCAGTGGGAGGAATAGTGCCTCTTATCACTTGGAGGAAAAGTGCCCCAAGGACCGGATAAAAGCTAGCAAAGGGCTGCATCCAGCCATCGGGCCACAGTTTGGAGACCACCGATCTGGATTACACAGCACACATTACGTATATGTCAAGGTGTATAGGTTGTTTCACATAACAGATACAGGATATGAATGAAAGCTCAATTAAGTGTGTAAGTTTGGAAATCTGAAACTTTATCTTGAAATGTATAAAAGTCATGTTCCCAACCAAAACTAACATTTTCATATATTTGTTTAATGACCAAATAAACAAACTCATTATATATGGGTCAATTAATTTGAATCCAGGGTTACAATGGAAAATGCCCTAAAACCCATGCTGAGGACAAGCATGGCTTAATAGAAATGAAAGCTGTGTCACAAAAGATTGTGGAGCAGCTAAAGAAATGTAATATGCACAAATTGCAGCTGTTCATGATATCTCAATTAACACAGCTTGAGAAATGTAGAATAGTGCGTAAAAATGACTTGGTAAATGCTTGACCGAGAAGCCATCATGAAAGTAAACTGAAATCTGGTCCTCCAGCTGTTATAGACATTATATCTTGGAGTATATCAAGGGGCAAACACATAAGCCATGTGCTTCAAGTTCTTCTGTATTCTAAGCAGCTAGAAAGCCAACTAATATAACCAAAACTACTTGGATATTTGCCCCCACTGATTGGAAACATTTTATGTTTAAAAGTTCAATTACATTTATACAAAGATTATTATTAACCACTGTCAGACCGGACCATTTTGCTGGCTTAAGACCAGATCACTTTCTTTTTTTCGGCACTGCGTCATTTTAACTGACAATTGCGTGGTCGTGCGACGTGGCTCCCAAAGAAAATTGACGTCCTTTTTTTCCCATAAATGGACGTCCTTTTTTTCCCACAAATAGAGCTTTCTTTTGGTGGTATTTGATCACCTCTGCGTTTTTTATTTTTTGTGCTATAAACAAAAAAAGAGCCACAATTTTGAAAAAAAAGCATTATTTTTTACTTTTTGCTATGATAAATATCCCCCAAAAATATATAAAAAACACTATTTTTTTCCTCAGTTTAGGCCGATATGTATTCTTCTACATATTTTTGGTAAAAAAGAAAAAAAAGAATCGCAATAAGCGATTATTGATTGGTTTGTGCAAAAGTTATAGCGTTTACAAAATAGGGGATAGTTTTATAGGTTTATTAATATATATATATATATATATATATATATATATATTTTTTTTTAAATGGCAGTGATCAGCGATTTTTATCGTGACTGCGACATTATGGAAGACACATCAGACACTTTTGACACATTTTTGGGACCTTTGTAATTTATACAGCAATCAGTGCTATACAAATGCACCAATTCCTGTGTAAATGACACTGGCAGTGAAGGGGTTAATCCCTAGGTGGGAGTGTAGGGGTTTAGTGTGTCCTAGGGGCGTGTTGCTAACTGTGGGGGGCGTGGCTGTGTTTTACACATCACGGATCTCTGCTCCAATCACAGGGAGCAGAGATCAGTAACACTGTTGCTAGGCAGAACAGGAAGATGCTTGTTTACTTTAGCACCTCCCCGTTCTTCCTCTCTGTGAGGCAATCACGGGTATCCCCGTGGCGATCGAGTCCACGGGAGCCTACTCACAGAGCTTCCCGCGGCGCCCGCCACCTCTTAAAAGGGCAACGTACAGGTATGTGATTCTGCCTGTACGTACCCTTCTGCCGGCGTATATCGGCGTGAGGCGGTCGGGAAGCAGTTAACAGTGTACATTTGCTGTCCCCTCAAAATAACTTAACACACAGCCATTAATGTCTAAATCGCTGGCAACAAAAGTGAGTACACCCCTAAGTGAAAATGTCCAAATTGGGCCCAAGTAGCCATTTCTCCTCCCTGGAGTCATGCGACAGGTGTTTTACATTTGGCATTATCGCTCTCACTCTCTCATACTGGTCACTAGAAGTTCAACATATGGCACCTCATGACAAAGAGCTCTCTGAGGATCTGAAAAAAATAATTGTTGCTCTACATAAAGATGGCCTAGGCTATAAGAAATTGCCAAGACCCTGAAACTGAGCTGCAGCAAGGTGGCCAAGACCATATAGCAGTTTAACAGGACAGGTTACACACAGAACAGGCCTCGCCATGGTCAACCAAAAAAGTTGAGTGCATGTGCTCAGCATCATATACAGAGGTTGTCTTTGGGAAACATGACTTTAGGACATATGAGTGCTGCCAGCATTGCTGCAAAGTGACTTGATTGGTAAACTGTATCAAATCAGAGTGATCCTGTGGATACAGTAATATTACAATTTCATATAATTTGCGAGGTCAGTTTCTTTATTAGACCCCACAATATTAATACTGTACCAAAATAAATTAATTGGAGGGTGGTTGGATAGTGGCTGCCTCAGATGCATTTTTCGCAAAATACGTCATAGGTTATGTGATGGATATTTTAATGCAAGCGCAATATCATATTTATATATGTTCTTTTTTCTTCCATCTATTTCATAGCCAATTTACATGCTCTTGAAGAAGCGCTACAAAGCACGTAACATGTAGAGCAAAGTGCAATACTTTCTACATCATCACACTGCTTATCTGCTTTTAAACCATGGCTGTGGACATATACACTTTATTGGAATGATTTTTCCATCCTCGTCTCCTTTTAGATCTTTCTGGTTCTATGCAGTAGCGGTACCGTACATATGTTTTGTATTTATTATCAAAGTGGATTTTTAACTGTTGTTGACTGTGCCTACAAAGTCCAAGCCCCAATTCTTGTTTGATATAGCATTTCTGCAAAGATTGAAGGGGTGGAGGGTCAGCCTGTCAGTGCTCAGACCATACTCCGCACACTGCATCAAATTGGACTGCATGGCTGTTGTCCCAGAAAGAAGCCTCTTATAAAGATGATGCACTTGCAAGCCCTCAAACAGTTTGCTGAAGACAAGCAGACTAAGCACATGGATTACTGGAACCATGTCCTGTGGTCTCATGAGACCAAAATAACCAAGATTTGGTTCAGATGGTGGAAAACGTGTGTGGTGGCAACCAGCTGAAGAGTACAAAGACAAGTGTGTCTTGCCTATAGTCAAGCATGGTGGTGGGAGTGTCATGGTCTGGGGCTGCATGAGTGCTTCCAGCACTTGGGAGCTACAGTTCATTAAAGGGAACCATGAATGCCAACATGTACTGCGACATACAGAAGCAGAGCATGATCCCCTCCCCCCGTAGACTGGGCCACAGTGCAGTATTCCAACATGATGATGACACCAAACAAACACTGCATCAAGAAAACCACTGCATTGTTAAAGAAGCTGAGGGTAAGGGTGATGGACTGGCTAAGCATGTCTCCAGACCTAAACCCATATTGAGCATCTGTGGGGTATCCTTAAACAGAAGATGGAGGAGCGCAAGGTCTCCAACATCCACCAGCTCTGCGATGTTGTCATGGAGGAGTGGAAGAGGACTCCAGTGGCAACCTGTGAAGCTCTGGTGAACTCCATGCCCAAGAGGGTTAAGGCAGTGCTGGAAAATAATGATGGCCACACAAAATATTGAAATTTTGGGGCCAATTTGGATATTTTCACTTAGGAGTGTACTCACTTTTGTTGCCAGCAGTTTAGACGTTAATGGCCGTGTGTTGAGTTATTTTGAGGGGACAGCAAATTTACACTGTTATACAAGCTGTACACTCACTAATTTACATTGTAGCGAAGTGTCATTTCTTCAGTGTTGTCACATGAAAAGATATAATAAAATATTTACAAAAATGTGAAGAACGTACTCTTTTGTGAGATACTGTATATTTATTTTATAGCAGTGATAAAGAGGCAGTGTGTTGGCCCCCAAGACATATTTATATATGTAATTAGATCATGAATAATAAATGTGATTTGGTCTTATCATTTGGTTGAGTACTCCTTTTGTACGTTTATACTTTGAATCACGTTCTGGGTACACACTAAAAGGAAAACTTGCGTCACGTGAGCAGCCCTACCAAAACCAATGAGCTTGTTGAGATATATTATTTTCACCATTTTAATGAGCGAATACATTTTGAAGTCTCTGCAACTTTTGGATATGTTTTTTTGGAATTCCATTTTGATCTTATCCGCACATATCACTTTCACTTGGTAAGTAGTATTGTTCTACCTGACTTATGTAGTTTTTATGTCTTGCATTGAAGTGCATTAGGTTGGTATTGTTTGTAAACAAAAAATAAATAAAAATAATAAGTTGCGCAAAAAAGGGTCATCAAATAGTAAAAAAAATCAAAAATCAAAAATAATTTCTCAGGGACAGCTGCACTCACAAAATGTCCACAAAAAAACATTATAAACATAAACATTATACATATTAATATTACTGAAAACCGTGTTGCGCTATCAATATAATGTGCATAAATTCATGACAATTAATGAAGTAAAACATTTATATGTCAAAAACTGTAAATGAGATTGTGTTAAAAAAACATTCATAAATAATGCAGTAAAGTCCATCAGAAAAAAAAAGAAGAGAAGTGCTCTTGTGCTAAAAGTTAATTTATACTTGTACATCAGCAAAAATCCATATTTCAGTGTGGATAGCAAAAGCTTCACACTCAAAAGTGCACACACAACTCTCAAGCCGCTTACCAGCTACTCTGATCCCAAGATGGGGGTCTGGCTGCACTTAATCCCAGTATCCCCAATGGGATGGATGGATGGATGGATGGATATTAGGAGCCAAGATTCCAGGATGGGTTACCATACAACCAGGACATTCAACAGTGGGCTCAGCAAAACTTAGAGACAAAGAAGGAACTTAATAAGTTCCTTCTTGGTCTCTCCCTTTTGCTGAGCCCACTGTTGAACATCCTGGTTGTATGGTAACCCATCCTGGAATCTTGGCTCCTGATATCTATACATCCCATGGGGATACTGGAATAAAGTGCAGCCAGACCTCCATCTTGGGGTTTCGGAGTAGTAGGGAAGTGGCTTGAGAGTTGTGTGTGCATGTTTGGGTGTGACGATTTTGATATCTACATTGAAACATGATTTTTGTTGATACACAAGTATACAAGAACTTTTTTCACAAGAGCACTTTTCTTTTTTTTTCTGATGGACTTTACTGGGTTATGTATGAATGTGTTTTTTTTTTTAACACATTCTTATTCACGGTTTTTGATATATAACAATGTTTTACCTGATTGATTAATTGTTATGAATTTATGCACTTTATATTCATAGTGCAACACATTTTTCAGTAATATTTTTTGTAGTATGCCAGTATCTAGTGGCTGGTTTGGGCCACTGCAATTTGCTTACAATGTGATATTAATATCGTCCTCTGTCCTCTTGTTTAGTGCTAGTTGCTTTAGTCCTAGCTAGACTTTCTCCTCTTCTTTCATATTTCCTCAGTCAGTGTTAGATATTCACAGAGACAGGGTTTAGGAAAGTCATTGTCTTTTTTTTACACTGGTGAGCGCTCTAGTAGTTCATTAATTTTCCTGCTCTCCAGTAGCTGTTTTGCCCTATGGGAGACACGGGCAGACAGTTATAGAGAGATTCTGCAGGATCCCGGCATTGCAATGCTCTGCAAGCTCCAGAGAATAAACTTAGCCTTCAGTAATTTGAAGAGAGACTGGACTCTGGAAGCTGTGCCAAGACCAGTATTGCCTGTGGTCATCCTGAATCTGAACTTCCCCCAGTATGCCTTGTTCTGCATTGTCTTTGTGGAAGGTGCCATCATTGTAGTAGCAGGGCTTTTGCTTCCTCACATCAGAACATGAAGTCAGAACCTCAAGTAAGAACAGTGAGCAGCACAATAGTGACATCACCAAATCTCACTGCAAATCTACTGAGATTAGCAGTCAAGGCAGCAATGCCTTCATCGGACACTGTAGATACAGAGCAGGGAACTCCAAACTTTTTGAACAAGGGGCCAGTTTACTGTCCTTCAGGCTTTAGGGGGCTGTGGTCAGTGTCACTAGAAAATGTCCTGGCATCAGTGGGAGTAAACAGTGATCCATCATTGGTTTTAACAGAAGGAATAGTGCCCCATTGTTGAGCTTAGCTGGATAAATAGTGCCTCATGGTTGGAATCAGTGTGGGGAGTAGTGCCCCATCAACGGTGTCAGTGGGAGGAATAGTGCCCATCATTGGTCTTAGCAGGAGGAATAGTGCCCCATCAATGATGTCAGTGGAAAGAAAAGTGCCCCATTAATGGTGTCATTGGGAGGAATGAAGCCTCATCATTAATGTCAGTTGGAGGAATAGTGTCCCAAGGGACGGCTAGAGGCAAGCAAAGGGCCACATTTGGCCCCGGACCACTGTTTGGAGACCCATGATACAGAGTTATGGACACAACAGTGCCTAGGCACAATCACATATCAGGAAGCACACTTGTATTTTTAAATTTTTCAGAATACGGTTTAGGCACAAATAGTGTTTCTATCCTTTCCCAATAGGCCCCATGCACATGGGCTTCTTGCACTTACCCGGGTGAATTTGCTCTGGGAAGTATAAACAGATCTTACAACGCCCGAATCCATGTCTCCTGTATCGAAGTGTAGTTGTGTTTAGGAGCATCTATGAGTGTTTAAGCAATATAAGGGCCGGTTCACACTATTGCGATGGCAGACATCGCATGTAATTCACAGCACATGCTGTTCACATTACATGCGATGCCCGTCCGGGTGCGATGTCAGCCATACAGATAGTATGGCTGATATCGCACCGCATTCGGTGCAAACACGCACAGGACCCTTTTTTCAGTTCGGTCCAGAACAGGATTGCATGTGTGTTCACACATATGCGATCCGATCCATGTCCGAACTGTCAGTTTGCAGTGCGATATGCGAGCTGAAATGGGGGTGTCGTTAACATATAATGACACTCCCCAGCAGTTCGCATATGGCAGTGTGGACTGCCGTTCATGCCGGGTGCGTTGCGGGAACCCGTAGTTGATTCGCAGGGTTCTCGCATCGCAATAGTGCGAACCGGCCCTTAGACACTACTAGGCATGCAAACAGTCACAGCAAAGCATTGCATGCCTCCAGGTGCATTTAGGAATTACCTCCAAACTCACCTGGATGCATGTATTTTGACGCCCTGGATCCAAACATTGCAAATTGTGAATGCTTGCAATCACGTCTACGTCAACACTTTACACAGAAAGAAACCTGATTACAGCTGAAACTTGAAAAGTAAGCACTGGGTGTCTAAGTTTTCTTTCTGAAGGTTTTTTTTTACAAAGAAGGTCCATTAACTTAAACACATTTTATGCAAGTTTCAAACATTTCTTATCTCTGTTTCAATCACAAGCAATCTGTTAACTGACGCAGAACTAATCTTTTTTGCTAGCAATGCTTTTAAAATAATGGATGGAACATGGCCCATTACATAAACAGTTAACCGTATAAACAGTAAGTAAGTTAAAGGACACCTGTGCTGAGAAAAGTGCATAGTCTGCTACTGCTGGCTTTTGCTTTTGAAAATGCTAAATGTCCAGCTGTCATGCTGATCCAACAGCTTCGATACTCTTTTCACCACCCTGTGAAAAGTATACAGATTCAGCATTCTGATTTTGCTGGCTGAATATCTTTTCAATCAGTTCAGAAGGTACTGTAAGCTACATTTTTGGACAGAGATTCGAAATTAGCAGCTCACAGTTCTCTCATCGAAGGTATATACAAGTTTCCTTGAAAATTCAATCAAATAGAAAATAATAATTTGAGCTCTTCCAGGAAGTGCTTGTTGGAGGCTGTTTTAGCGTCACTGTATAACTCACCACTTGCTCAAACTCAAGTTATCCAAAACCAAGCTCATAAAATTTTCTCCCCCCACATGCCTCTTCCCCTGACATCTTTGACACGATCGATGGTACAACTATCAACCCGTCCCCACATGTCAAGGTTATAGGTGTAATCCTGAACTCTGAGCTATTCTTTCGGCCCCACAGCCAATCACTTTCCAAAGCTTGCCGCCTCAGCATACGCAACATCTCCAAGATACACCTCTTCCTAACCAATGACACCACAAAGCTCCAAGTTCCCTCCCTGGTTATCTCTCACTCCGACTACTGCAACTCCCTCCTCTTTGGCTTACCTTTACATAAGTGATCCCCTATTCAGTCCATCATAAATGCTGCTGCCAACTAACCGTTCAATGTCTGCTACTCCCACTCTGTCAATCCCTTCAGTGCTCACCCAAAAAATTAAAATCTAAATACTAACAACTTACAACGCTATCCACAACATGGCCCCCAGCTAGATCACTAACCTAGTCACAAATTACTAACCTAATTGTTCTCTTAGTTCCTCCCAAGACCTCCTGCTCTCTAGGTCCCTCGTCACCTCCTTCCATGCTTGCCTCCAGGACTTTTCCTGAGCCTCTCCCATCCTTTGGAATGCCCTACCCCAATCTGTCTATCTCCTACTTTATTTGATTTTAAAACAGCCCCTTAAATCTCTTCTACACAGAGAAGCCTATCCTGCCTCCAGCTGTACTTTTATTTTTTCCATCAGCTTATCCATACAGCTATTGTGAATATATCAATATTACAATCGTCAAACTAAAAAGGGATTGTGCCCATGCAAGCAACAAAATAGTCATGACTAGATGGAGTTTTATAGCTTGCTTTCTTGGTCACCCATTATTTTACCAAACAAAACCGCCATGAAACACTTAAACTGTGTTTGTTGTTAACATTTTAAAAACACACAATGCAACAATATTTAATTATGATTTTTGTTCATACACTCTCCTTACAAAGACGCAAAGCAGATGAAGCATTTGTGACATACCAATCAAATGAAATGCTATCTTGAAGCATCAAACATGCAACAATACAACACATTAGCCCCATTGGAAGCCAACTTTTTTTACTTAATCTTAAGCAATTACAAATGCCTTCTCATACACAGTATGGGGCAAAAGAAAGCCAAATATTTTAAAACCTGATAACAAAGTTAAAGGTTAACCAAAATTTAAAATTGGTTTATTTTCAGAGGTAATATTCATTATTTTTTTGCTAGAAAATTACATAGAACCCCCAAACATTATATATTTTTTTTTAGCAAAGACCCTAGAGAATACAATGGCAGTCGTTGCAACTTTTTATCTCGCACGGTATTTGCGCAGCAATTTTTCGAACACGTTTTTTTTCTGAAAAAAAACAAACAGTTATATGCTTTAAAAAAAACCCCAAAAAAAAACAGTAAAGTTAGCCCAATTTTTTTGCATAAGGTGAAAGAGGAAGATATGCTGAGTAAATAGATACCAAACATGTCACGCTTCAAAATTGCACACGCTCGTGGAATGGCGTCAAACATTGGTATTTAAAAATCCCCATAGGCGACGCTTTAATTTTTTTTACTGGTTACATGTTTTGGGTTACAGAGGAGGTCTAGAGCTAGAATTATAGCTCTCACTCTAACGTTCGTGGCGATACCTCCCATGTGTGGTTTGAACACCGTTTTCATATGTGGGCGGGACTTACGCATGCGTTCACTTCTGCGTATGAGCTCACGGGAACAGGGGCACTTTACATTTTTTTTATTTTATTTTTTTTTATTGTTAATTTTATTTAAAAAAATTTATTTTGACACTTAAAAAAAAAGATTACTTTTATTCCTATTACAAGGAATGTAAACATCCCTTGTAATAGGAATATGGCACGATCTGACCTATTTACAGTGAGATATGGAGTCAATAAGACCCCATATCTCACCTCTAGGCTGGGAAGCTTAAAATAAAAAAAAAAAAAAAAAAAAAAAAACGATCCTCGCGTCCTAGCCAAATCGGCACCGTTAATTTGAATGCAGAGGCCGGGTGTGACGTCATAACATCGTGCCCGGCCTCCGAACGATCATAGAGACTACGGGGACGATCTGGTCCGCTGGAAATCTCTATGGCAACTTCCGGGGGCCGATGGATCCTGTGACTGACTCACCGATGGAAGCGGTGTGACGGTTCAAGCACCGTAGGGTGGCGGGAGGGGGGCGTCCCCTCCCGCCGCCCATAAGAACGATCAATCGGTGGAACAGCCGCTATGATCATTCTTATGGTGCAGGGAATCGCCGGCTGAAAACGCTGATATCTGAATGATGTCTGTGGCCTCAGGCATCATTCAGATATACCGCCACAAAGCCCATGACGTCAATAGACGTAGTATGGGCACCAAGTGGTTAAAAGTATATCTTTTTCCCATGAGAAACTGCAAAAAAAATGAGTACGTGGGAAAACTTTGAGCTGCAGGTTTGACGGGTCAAATGGCAGTAAAAAAACAATAGATAGAAAAGGCAAAATAAGAAAGAGTCTTGCCTTGGCCTGGACCAACCACCACTGAATGAAGTTCCTTATGAACTGAGGAATCAAAATGTGAAATCCTCAGCTCATCACGTAGGGTTTTGTATATCTTCAGGTAGGTAACAGGATTGTTCCTCAGTGTGTGTGGCACAAACTGGTGGAGTAGGAAGCGTGATGGTCCTGGGGCTCATTTACTGGATCCAGTGTCTGCAAGATATTTTGCACCTTGGATCAAATATGTCTACTAGAGCACTTTCCAGCACTATGCAAAGCATTCTGGACTAGGCCTAGTTGGCCAAGCAAGATAATGGCCAAAAACACATCAAGGCTTTGTCACAACACCCTTAGAAGACCAGAACAAGACACGAGGCTTCTAATCTTGGAACGGCCAGCAAAACCTCCAGACCTAAGCTCAATCAAGCTGGCTTAGAATGAATTGGACAGAAGGGTGAAAATAAAGTGACCTAGAAAAAACACAACATTTGTAAGAACAGTCAAAGAAATCAGTAAAAAAATATTTTATTTCCATTGTAGAAAGAATGCCAAAAAAAGTGTTTTAAGATTAAATTGAATCCATAATTTTGTTTTATCTTCCAATGTTTATATGTCCCATGCTTTAATTTCAGAATTGAGACATTAAACGTTCAATAAAAACTAGAAAAATTGGGGTGCTCCATGACTCTTTATGTATGGGACATGTAGAAATTTTTAAATAGGTGAACTTTTAAAACTGTATTTGCCTGTTAAGTAAAAAACAGGTAATTTCACATACTGGTAATATATGGACATCCCTAATTTTCTACTATATTATGGAATTCTGTTCTCAGCTACCTATCACCAGGCCTGAGCACTGTTAAATAAGCAATTCTTAGCCATGGACATATTATGGCTTTCACAATTTCAAACTTTGACACTGGTGGTGAACTGGGGTGGTATGGGAGAACAGTAAACTGCTTTACGGTGTCTTTGCCTAGTAACAGGAATCCACAGATACCTGTTAAATAAGCCCATATTGGTACTTTTATGAAGACTGATAACTAAGAGCCTGTAGAAGGAAATCACTGTGCCGTAATTAGCCTGATTTCCATTGGATGGCACAGCAGACAAATCTGATGCTTTCTCTAACTCCCTAATGATTTTTTTTAAAAGCACACTATTTTATTTTAAGGTTACTTAATGTGACATATGCAACGCTTGCAGATCAATGAAGACCTATACAGACTAATTAGTAAACACAAAACACTGACATATGCTAATCCAGCAACCCTTGTGCTTATTTTTAGCAGTGATTTTCAGGAAACACTTAAAGCAGCAAATAATTCAGAACAAAGGCTTCAGGTCAGGAAAGTGCTTTTGCTTATAGCACATTACGAGAGACAAGCTGGCCAGACACATGGTTGTTTCTTTCCTAAAGATAATAATAGTAGTATTTTTTATAGTGCTTTTCTCTCTAAAGAATCAATACCCTGTACAGAACATAGTTATTAAGAGCTCTTATCCAAGATGGAATAAAATGGTGTCTTTAGTGAATATTCAATGTCTGAAAGTACCACTTAGCATAACATCCAAGGTGCTGAACTAAGTAAAAAAGTAACCAAATCCTTGTTGGCTACAAAGTGTACCAGGCATTCTTACTGACCAATAGCAGAACGGAGAGGATTACACAACAACAATGGGGGCCATTGTTGTTTTGGCCTAATGCAGCATCTGGGATTATAAAGTGTATCTCTAGCCAAAAAAAAAAATGGTAGAGAATAGAGTTAGACCAGCCATACACGATTCAAATCTCGGCCAGTTCAGCAGGTACCAGCCAAGATTCGAACAGTTAATAAGCAGGCTGAATGTACCAAGTTGATCGATCGACTTAGGTACAACCAGCCTGCTGGATTCTCTTACGATTATCACTGTCTACTCCTGGCAGGGATGGCTTCACCACCTGACCCCTCCCTGGAAGAAGACAATTGCTCAGCAAGAGGGATTCCCCTGTCAGCACTGTCTGTGTTGATGGGAGAATTGTGTGAATTTATTTCCTGCAACCCATGGTTACAGGAAAGAAATTTGCACCATTTGTGGCCTGCCTTTGAACCACTGTCAATTTTCTTTTGAACTTTTCACGTCCAAAAAACACAAGCAGCAAGCAAATAAAATTTCTACAAGTGAGGGCACTTTGTAGACTATTGGACAATGTTTTACAGGACAAAGAGAGGGTTTATTGGTCCAATGGAAACAGCAAAAGAAATAAAAACCTGAAAGGTGAACTGTTCTATATCCAAAACTACAAAAAAAAAAAAAAATATTTAGGGCTAAACATAAAATTAGTAGAAGGCTTTGCTGGAAAGTCAAGCCTGCATGAAGGCTAATAGTGTTGGCCTGCTTTCTTTAAAGGCTAAGTTCACCTTTGGAGTATGTCACATGTTCTACCCGTATTTAAGGTGAAACTATTAACATGTTCCAGCTCCCGCCTTCTCTCCCCCCCACCTGTGACAGCTGCTAGATGATTTTCTCCCCCTTTCTGCTGTCACAATAGGTTAGGTAGGTTAATTGGCTTCTGTGCAAAATTGACCCTATTATATGAATGGGGACCTTGGATTGTGGGCTCCTTGAGGGCAGGGACCGATGTGAGTGTGCAATGTACAGGGATAGGGACAATTGTAGACACTCACTCAGGTTGAACTGGATGGACTGGTGTCTTTATTCAACTTTAGTAACTATGTAACTATGTAATAAACTGACTTGTGTTCTACCTCCAATACGATCCACCAAAAAGTATCATGGGCTGCGTCTGTGTCCGCTCTGCAAATGCAGAGCAGACACGGACATGCCATCCACCTGCTCCGCTCATTGTGGCCCGCAACCAGTTACCAAGTCGTTTAAGTGGCCCTCGGTCTTCAAAAGGTTGGGCACCCCTGATCTACGGTAATCCAACGCGTTTTGTGAGCTTAGTCTCACTCTTCAGGGGTTGATGCATAGACATAATCTATAAAAAAAAATGGTTAAAAAATATATTTCTAGCATACAGCTAGTTATCCAACCCTAGGGCAGAGAGACTTTCACCCTCAACCGCTTAGAAATGAACACACACAAATGCTGCAAGGACCTTACAGGGCCCAAACTATAGTAATTCTCCTACATTCACAAAATCTATTATAAATATGTATCCCCCACCATCCTGAATTGCGATGACTAGAAAATCAAAATCCTTCTCAAATCAATGTGGTGAGGCGAGGGCACATGATTGAATAAGTTTGCAACCTAATACGATTTTGTTTGTGATGCTAAATAATCAAAGAAAAAACGGCTCAGGTTCTTTTGGCTCTATTGGAAACTTGTGAAACTTAGAAAAGTAAGCAACTGACTTTCTGAAAGCTAAAGTGGAAGTTTACTCTTTCAATCAACATTGATTATTTTTAATCCTCACGCTGCTAACATTAGTACATAGATAGGAAAGTATATCATATTTACTTGTTTTAAACTTTTTTATACTTCTTCAGTTACTTTCTGGTTTCTTGCCTAAGCAAATCATTTCATTCATCCCAGGAGTCTTCATGCTTGAACTAAGGGCAGATGGATTCCAGGAAGTGAAGACTAGATAAATAAGTTTCCCTTACTTAAGATGGCTACAGCCAGAAATGCTAGGGGGGTGTTTTTCAAAGTGATTTCTCAACACAATAAAGCATGGAGACATGGATGGATGGGGGAGTTTGCTTTGAATATTAAAAATCAAACCGTGTTTTTGGTTTGTGGTGCTCAGATGCAGTGAAGATCTGCTTTAACCTGTGACCTTCTGAAAATACAAATTGCCTGTCTCTCACTTCACTTCTTTCTGATTTACTGGTCTAGTGTAAGCTAGAATCATAATGTTTTCTAATTTTGTGTCATGGAATCAGATGGTTATGAAGCCAGATCTACTGGCAGGCAACTAACATTTTCATGTTGGGTTCAGCAAAGATTGTGAAAGAAACATGGAGGTTGGGGTTAACCTCTCTCTGTTAAAATGGCTGTCATGCATACCCTTTTTCTCCAATACTGTAAGTAACTGGCTCAGAGTATGCAGATACCGGGATTCCTCAGCTACATATTTGTTCCAGTTCGTTAACTTATAAATTATTGAAACTGTCGGGACAGGTTACCAGCCTGGCAATTTGCAACTCCAGAACGAGGTTGCAGTTTCGCTCAAACAAGCTGAAGTGGAACTTTAGTCAGAAAAATAAGCCCTGCTAGATCACTTCAGTCTGACCCCCATTGGACATCACAAATAAATGCCTAAACCGTTTATAATCCAGTAATACAATGTCTGATCCTACTCTGCACATGATTTTGGCACTGTGCCGAAAATCAGAGCCACTAGAGGCCAGTCTGCTGACAGCTTAAAGATTTACTGCTGCTCAGGTGCTCTTAGCCTTTGTACACACGGTCGGACATGCCGACGGAAAATGTCCGATCGGACCGTGTTGTCGGATAATCCGATCATGTGTGGGCTCCATCTGGCTTTTTCCATCGGAATGTCTAACCAACAAAGTTTGAGAGCCGGATAAAAAACTTTCCGACAACATGATCCGATCGGACCCTGATCATTTGTAGAGAATTCCAATCGGACAAAGTGCCACGCATGCTCAGATCAAAATGGCTACTAGCCTGAACGTAGTCCCATCGTAACGAACGAATGTCATCATGTTCTGAAAGATCGGATTTTCCGACAACTTTGTCCGACCGTGTATGGTGTATGCAACACCAGTTTCGGACAAAATCCATCGGAAACAATCCAGCGGATTTTGTTGTCAGAATGTCCAACCGTGTGTACAAGGGCTAAGCTTCAGCAAAATGGCAGCCACGGCCATAAAAAAAACAGGACCAATCTTGGCGGCAATTTACGGCACACACTAATTTTGGTAGCAAATTATCAATGTGGAATGTATGTTCCTTGCAAAAGAACACTATTTCGTTATTAAGTTGTTATGGGTAACGTTATGCTTTATCTTGAGGTGAATAGGGGTGTTTCTGACATACAACTGTGTAGAAGTTTATAGCTGTATAAGAAGTTTCATTTTGCAGGATGAAATTTATTTACCAAAGCCTAGGGGGTTATATACTAAAAGGGTTTTAGTTGTACAGTAAACTGGCCATTAAACAGTAGAGGTCTCAGCTGGGCAACGTGCACACAGCAGAGAGATTGCAGTCTCTGCACATTGTAGCATCCACGCCCCAGGGAATCCATTTTCATTTTCTCTGTATGCACAAATGTTATTTTCTGAAAGGCAAAATTTTATGTGTCTTGTTTTCAAAAAGCTTATGTTCTGCTACATGCTTCAGTGTTTTTCTAGGAAGACAACATAGAATACTGATAACACTGTGTATAAAACTGGCCTGTAGCACAGCCTTAAAGGTCAAGTTCACCTTTCCAGCATTCAAGTGTCCCCGGAAGATCAAGGGCTTGTTTACTCCAGATGCAGTCAAATGAAAAATGAATGTATTTCAATGAGCCTGGTTTACATCATTACAAAGCTTTTGACGTGTGTTTAAAAAAAAAAGCAGAGCATGCTTCATTTTTTTATTTTTTTTTGCACATTAAAAAAACAGAATGCACATGAATGTATCACAAATGCATGTAAATGAAACTCAATAAAAGAATATCATAATTAATGCCTACAAAATACTGCAAATGCACAGTAAACATAACAAGATGCACTGCAAATGCACCGCCAATGCATTAGAAATGCATGTGAATGCACTCTCCCAACTCTGTCAGTGTGAGCAACCCTCCCCATCATACCAAGACGAACTGTATGTTGGGTGTGTGTTGGAGGAACAATCGCTCAAAACAGGTTCAAAACCTGTGCATGTGCAATGCATGCTCTCTCCTTCTTCAGCAGTGGCTGAGCTCTCCGTTATATGAAAGAGGGAGGGAGCCTGCACTATGCTTGCATGGAATTGGAACCTAGAAGAGCATAGATTCCTGCAGTGCTGGGGATGCACACCCAACCTATGCTTCTTTTGATAGGCTTGTGAGAGGTTGTTCATGTATGACATTTAAAGGAAGGTCTTTTTTAATCGACTGGGGATGCTTGATCGCATGAAAACCTTTTTTATTTTTTATTTTTTATTTTTTAGATAGAGGAACTTAGATTTTAGGTCCCTGGTGCCCAACCTGCGGCCCAGGGGCCACATGAAGGCCTTTGGCACTTTCTGTGCGACCCACAGGGCCCCACAGACATTGTGTTTCCCTGTAGCCATGTTATAGTAGTGAAATCAGTCTCAGACCATCGCTTGCATCATATCTATCTCTTACCCTCTCCTGTATTATGTTCACTGTCTTTGGTCATTCGTTGTATAATGTCTTCAGTCTTCGACCATCTCTTATATCCTATCTACATTCACTGACCATCTCCTTTACTATGTCCACAATTTCTGACCATCTCTTGTATTATGTTTGCAACCTCTGACCATATCTTGTAGCATGTCGGCAATCTCTGAAATTATCTTGTATCACGTTGGCAATCTCGGACCATATCTTGTATCATGTCTGTAATCTCTGACCATCTTTTGTATCATGTCCACAATCACTGACCATCTCCTGTACGATGTACACAGTCTCTGACTATTTCTTGTATCCTGTCTTTTACTACATTATTTTGTGTGTCTGCTGTCTGATGAATATTCACAGAATTTTATGTGAAGCCTTTTGATGACGCCAAGGGCCACACCAAGGGCCATACTTGATCACCACTGCTTTGGGCAATTAAAGCGGGAGTAAACCCAGTTTAAAAAAAAACACTTACATTCCCGGCATGCCGGAAATGCTAACTTTCACATTGGTTGTGCTCTCAACCAAACTTTCAAACCAACCAATGGCTGGTGTCATAACTGATCACATGTGCAGCATTATGGCAGTTGAAGAATCAGAGGCCAAGATGGCAGCTTCCTTGACTGAAAACAATAGAAGGGTTTACTTCCACTTTAAGTAAAGTTTATTGAGTACAAGGAGATTATATATATATATATATATTAGGCCGATGTCCAGTGACCGGTTGAAAAGGTAGATATATGTTTTATATAATATAAGAATAGCTGTCGGCTATCAGCTTTTCCATTGCAGCTCTTCTTTAAGGTTCAGGTTCATAGATATTCTTCTTCGTTTTGTGTCAGATACAAAATACATTTTTGATAAATTCATAGTCTGTGTAAAGAAAATAATGGGACCAGATAAATGCGGAGTAAAAAACTGTGTATACCTGGCTGTCTGGCAACTCATTATCTTGAATGATTCTTTCCAGACATGTATATTTTATTCAGGTATGTGCACTCTGTGCAGAGCCTGCATTGTTTCTACTAAAAGGAAAGATGTTTTTCTTGCCTCAGACACTTGGCACTGAAATGTAATAATTCCATCTAACATCTTCACCCCATTTCTAGTTCATGCTCACTTGGACCTCAATCCAGTGTAGTGCAGTGAAATATAAATTCAGCTTTTTTTCCTATTGGCAGCACATTGATAACAGAGGTGGTATCACCCATGTTGAATGCATGACCCATCCAATTACTGCATCTGTCCATGCCAGGAGCACAACTTGCTTAGCAGGGTGTGAGATGAAATCTTTTCCATTTTGAATTTTAACCACTTTCAGACCGGACCAATTTGCTGGTCAAAGACCAGACCACTTTTTGCGATTCGGCACTGCGTCACTTTAACTGACAATTGCGCGGTCGTGCGACGTGGCTCCCAAACAAAATTGACGTCCTTTTTTTCCCACAAATAGAGCTTTCTTTTGGTGGTATTTGATCACCCCTGCGGTTTTTATTTTTTGCGCTATAAACAAAAATAGAGCGACAATTTTGAAAAAAACGCATTATTTTTTACTTTTTGTTATAATAAATATCCCCCAAAAATATATAAAAAAACATTTTTTTCCCTCAGTTTAGGCCGATACGTATTCTTCTACATATTTTTGGTTAAAAAAAATCGCGAAAAAGCGATTATTGATTGGTTTGCGCAAAAGTTATATCGTTTACAAAATAGGGATAGTTTTATAGCATTTTTATTAATAATTTTTTATTATTTTTTTATTATTTTTTTTTTACTAGTAATGGCGGCGATCTGCGATTTTTATTGTGACTGCGACATTGTGGGGGACCCATCGGACATTTTTGACACATTTTTGGGACCATTGTCATTTATACAGTAATCACTGCTATATAAATGCAGTGATTCCTGTGTAAATGACACTGGCAGTGAGAGGGTTAACCAGTGGGTGGCAGTGTAGGGGTTAAGTGTTCCTAGGGGTGTGTTACTAACTGTGGGGGGGTTGGGCTTTCATTTAGTGTACACTGATCTCTGCTCCAATCACATGGAGCAGAGATCAGCATCACTAGTTGCTAGGCAGAATGGAAAAATGTTGTTTACACAGCATTTCCTCCATTCGGCCGCTCCGTGAGACGATCGCGGGGATGCCCGCGGCGATCGAGTCCGCGGGTCCCGCGACCGGACTCACGGGGGTCCCGACCAGCGCGGGAGCGCGCCGCCGGCGGCGCGCTCCCGATGGCAGGGCAGCATCGAATATTGGACGTATCTGTACGCCAATATGCCTGCCCGTGCCATTCTGTCGACGTACATCGTCGTGCGCTGGTCGGGAAGTGGTTAAAGAACATCTATCCTGATAACTTGTATTTTACAGTTATGTCCCCTATGGGACAATGTACATTGCAAGACTTTGTCCCATGCTGCCAAGTGCTTTCTAATTCTAGCCATGAGTACCAGCCTGCTGCCTTCTGCTTTTGCTGTGACTGATCCAACAACAGCTATGAAGGAGATGGCTGATTTGTAAGTGCAGCTTGTCTTGGCTGTGTGCACTTTCCAAAGACAAGCATATTGCAACAAAAAGGTAGGTAGTAGGATTTTAAATACCCTTCCTGAACACACAAGAACACTTATGTAAGAAAAAACATGTACGAAATCTTTATTTTAACAATAAAATATTACAAACGCGCGTCAAATTGTGATGGCTTGCATACTGATACCAGCTAAACATTATCCACAACAAACATGTATAGCTGTTTGTTAAGATGAGGAACTACGGTCGACGCGTTTTGCGGAAATGACCGCTTCTTCAGGACCTCTTAAATGTACATGATCACACAAGTGGATTCTAAGAACAAAATATAAATATGAATAGAATTTACAAAACATCAAAAATAATTACACTTATTTATAATAACCATTGGGTCAATTTTTTTTATTGGTTATGTTTCATAGCAGAAAAAAAAAACTGTTTCTTTTTTTACTTCAAAACTTTGTCTTTTTTTGTTTATATGTAAAAAAAATAATAAGTCAGTAGTGATCAAATACCGCTAAAAGAAAGCTCCATTTGTGTGAGAAAAAATTATAAAAATGTCACTTGCGGTACAGTGTTGCATGACTGTGCAATTGCCAATTAACGTAGCGGAGCGCTGAATAGCACAAACTTCTCTGGTCATAAAGGGGGTAACATTTTCCAAGGGTCAAGTGGTCATGTCACTCCCCTTCGCTGTATGGGCTTCTCTTCTTATAAATTCATTTTATTTAATTACACAAACTCTGTTGTGCCGTGACTACATTGCTGAATCACCATTGCCCTCACCTAACCTGTGCACCTTAAAGAGGGATTTCACTGTAAAAAAATTATTAAAAGCCATCATCAGCTACAAATACTGCAGCTGCTGACTTTTAATAAATGGACACTCACCTGTTCCAGGATCCAGCGATGTCGGCAGCCGAGGCCGATCGATTGCTCGGCTCTCGGCTGCTGCCGCTGCCATACTAGGTGAGGGAACCAGGAAGTGAAGTGCTGCGGCTTCACTTCCCAGTTCCCTACTGCGCATGTGCGAGTCGTGCAGCTCAATAGGAATGGTCCGCGCTGTCTCTGGGACCCGTGTGTGTCCCAGCAGACAGCGCGCCGGGACAGGAAGAGGCATAGACTCCCGTGGGAGTCTATGCCCGGAAGTGGGTGCAAATACCTGTCTTAGACAGGTATCTACACCCCCCTCCCCCCTGAAAGGTGCCAATTGTGGCACCGGAGGGGGGGAGGGTTCCGATGAGCGGAAGTTCCACTTTAGGGTGGAACCCCGCTTTAACGTGAATTTTTTTTTACATTTTAAATAGGTTTGAAGGTAATCAATGCCATTCATATCAATCCAAGCAGATTAAGACCTCATACACACGATTAGATTTTCTGCTGATTTTTGTCTTCGGATTTACCAAAATCATGTAGTGCAAGGGCCTGTCTGATTGAATACAAATTGAAACCTCATTTATGAGGTTTGACCTCATATTATATGTTTTTGGTAAATCTAAAAGACAAAAATCTAAAGAAAATCTAATAGTTTGTATGGGGTCTAAGTGAGGACAATAGTAAATTTACCAATTACTTGCTTCACAGCTTAGTACTTTGATTTCATTAAAATTTCAAACAGTGCAAAAGTAAAAAGGGTTTAAAAAAAGGGTGTAAAACCAGGAAATTCCCCAAGAGGTGCCAACAAGGACGTCTTTGCAGCATATTGGCCCGTTACATTCAGTCTATCCCAGACCCATAACGTGTTCCAAGTTAAAAGGGAGTCTTAGACACCTCTAGAACCAGTCAAAATCCAGGGAATTCCTGCCAAGTTTCTGCCCGCCATTGATATTTCTAAAGGGACCAAAATTTTAGTCGAAGTGTCGTGACACCAGTTCAAAATGCGCACAAGAGCCATAGCGTTGTAGTATAATGCAATATCCAGAAGGCTGAACCCCCACTGTCCATTTTATGTGTACAGTCTCGGCTGTTTGCCATGCCAGACAAAAGTCAGAAAAGTCAGACTGTCATAGAAAAATATGATTTTTACGTCATACTTACCTGTAAAATCCTTTTCTTGGAGTACATCATGGGACACAGAGTCAGGCTAATATTCATTACCTGCTGGGTTATAATCCATCATTAGGTGAATGGACACTGGTTGACCAAAGGTCTTTAGAAAGGAAGTGATCCCCTATATAACCCCTCCCATACAGGAAGTACTTTAGTTCTGTAGTAAGCACTAAATCATCAAAAAAGAGGGGAGGGATCTCTGTGTCTGATGATGTACTCAAAGAAAAGGATTTTATAGGTAATTATGATGTAAAAATCCTATTTTCTTTTTCATACATCATGGGACACAGAGTCAGGCTAATATTCCTTACCTGCTAGGACATACCAGAGCAATAGCCTTGAGAGGAGGGAGACACCCTGCCAAACAATAGCCATCAGAACTTATATGGCAGCCCGCAGTACACTGCGGCCGAAAGCCGAATCCTCGGCTGCTCAAACATCCACTTGATAACATTTTGTGAACGTATGGACTGAAGACCAGGTAGCAGCCTCACAAATCTAAGCCACAGAACCTGATGGCAAAAAGCCCAGGAGGATCCTACACCCCTGGTAGAATGAGCTCTAATCCTAAAGGGAGGAGCTTTACATTTCAGATCTTGGGCCTGAACGACCAATTCACAGACCCAAATGGCAATGGAAGCTTCGGAAGCTGCCTGCTCCTTCTTGGGTCCTTTTGGTAAAGCAAAAAAAAAAAAAAAAAAAAAAAAAACTGCCTGGTTCTCAGATCAAGACAGATAAACCTTGGCTGCCCAGACAACATCCAAAGAATGCAGTCGTCTCTCTTCTGCCCGAACGAGACCGAGAGAAAAAAGAAGGCAAAATAATGTCCCGATTTAAATGAAAGGCCGACATCACCTTTGGAAAAAAGGATGGAACAGGCCATAACATGACTCTGTCATGAAGGATCAAGTACAGTTCCCTACATGAAAGGGCCGCAAACTCCAACAGGCTTCTAGCTGAGGTGATAGCCATCAGTAAGACTAGCTTGCGTGACAGCAAATCTAATGGAATTTCCTTAATAGGTTCAAATGGTTGTTTCTTTAACAAAGACAGCATCAAGTTCAAGCAAGTCCAAAGGACACATAGGTGACCTAATGGGAGGAGGCAAGAGAGTTGCCCCTTGCATAAAGGTTCGGATCAGTGAATGGGAGGCTAAAGGCCTTTGGAAGAATAATGATAGGGCCGAAACCTGATCTCTGATTGTACTCAAAGCCAGTTTGATTTCCACAGCTGACTGTAGAAAAGAGAGCATTCTCCCAAACACATATTTCTGATGATGCCATTTTCTGGCTTCAGACCAAAACAATACAGTATCAGTCTTCCAGACTTTCTAATAAATCTTCCTAGTGACAGCTTTTCTAGCATTCACTAGAGTAGACACCACTGATCCCGAGATGCCATGGTCCTTTGACACCCTGGCTTCAATAGCCATGCCATCAAATTTAGAGACTGTAAACTGAGGTGGAATATAGGACCTTGAGACAGTAGATCGGGGTGAAGTGGAAGCGTCCATGGCCCGTCTATCGTCAATCTCACAATCTCCGGGAATCAGGGCCTTCTGGGCCAGGCTGGTGCCACCAGAATGACTGGAACCCCTTCTCTCTGAATCCTGTGCAACAAATGTGGAAGGAGAGGGATCAGAGGGAAAGCATAAACCAGGGAGTACTGGCTCCATGGAAATATCAGAGTATCTGCTCCAATTACCAGAGGATCTCTTGTTCGAGACACAAACTGCTGTAGCTTTTTGTTGAACCTGGATGCCAGTAGGTCGACCTCTGACCATCTCCAACATTAGCAAATTTCCTGGAACATCTCTGGGTGTAGGGATCATTCCCCTGGGCAGATGTTCTGGCGGCTGAGATACTCTTACTCCCGGGATATGGACTGTCGATATCATTGACACATGTCCCTCTGCCCAAACTAGTATGCAGTTCCCCTTCAGAGCTGAACAACCCCTGGTACCACCTTGGTGGTTTATTTAGGCCGTGGCAGTGTCAGACTGAACCCTGATGGGGCAGTCCTGAAGCTCCACCGTCCAGGACTGCAGGGCCAGATGTACTGCCATAATTCTAGGACGTTGATGGTCAGGGTCTGCTCTGTCCCTGACCATTTGCCTAGAGCTGCGAGCCTGTATACAGCCTGAGAGACTGCCATCTGTAGTCAGTACTCTCCAAGTTACCGGGAGAAAGGATTTTCCCTTTTGCAGGTTCTGATCCTGCAACCAACAGTTTAGACTTAAGCATGCCTGAGAAGATAAGCACATTGGATAATCCAGGGCTTTTCTTCCTCTGTTCCAAGCCAACAAGATGTCTTATTGTAAAGGCCTGGAATGGAACTGGGTAAAGAGCACTGCCTCAAAAGAGGATACGTTCCTCCCTAGAAGACTCATACAGAGCCAAATGGGAGGGTTGTCTGGTGCCCCTTATCTGATGCACCTGATCCTTCAGATCCTTACGGGTGGCAAGATTACTCTTGCTTGGACTGTGTTTAGAATCAGACCTAAATAACTTTGAGAACAGACTCTGAGCTGGTCTCAGGGCTGATTTTTCGGTATTTATGATCCAGCCTAAGCTTTCCAAATACCTCCCGTTGTATATTATGTTCTGTTCTAGAGCCTGTACTGAGTGATCTCTGAGCAGGAGGTTGTCCAGATACCCGAGTATCAGGATACCTTGGGCCCTTAAAAGACCCAGTACTGGTGCTAGGACCTTTGTGAACACCCGGGGAGCTGTAGCAAGCCCGCAGGGTAGAGCCACAAACTGAAAATTGCATTCCTCTATTGCAAAATGTAGGAACCTCTGATGAGGCTGAAAGATAGGTATGTGCAAGTACGTGTCCTTTATATCGACGGAGGCTAAAAAGTCTCCCCTCTGGAGTAAGGTTACTACTGAGCGGACAAACTCGATCTGAAAGGACTGTATCAATAGATACTTGTTCAGGGACCTTAGGCACAAAATGGGCCTTGTGTCCCTGTTTGATTTCTGAACCGTAAACAGGTTTGAGCAAAACCCTGTGTCCCTTTCAAATACAAGAACCTCTACAATCACGTCTTGATGCACTATATGATGTAGTGCATGAAGCAATAGGTTTCTTTTTGGAGGATCCGAGGGAACGCTGGATATTAGAAACCTGAGGAGGAACCCCCCATAACTCCAGCTTGTAACCATGAGACATAATTGAGGTGACCCACTCGTCCCGAATTGTTGTTTTCCAAATGTCCGCAAAATGCAGCAGCCTTCCCCCCACCCGATGGAGTGGGGGCGTCCCCTCAAAAGGAGGCTTGGTGCTGGGTTTAGAAGAATTTTGGACCCAGGGCCTTTTCTGGCCCTGGCCCTGCAGCGCCCTGTTGGCGGAGGAACCGCCCTGACGTTGAGACATTTGAGGAAGCAGTCCCTGGGTTTTTAAACATGGGATATTTGGTGCTTTTCTTCACAGGAAGTAGGGAACTCTTCCCTCCAGAAATCTTTTGGATATATTTGTCCAAGTGATCACCGAATAAACGCTCCCCATCAAACGGGAAACCTGCCAATAACTTTTTACAAGGAAGCTCGGCTGACCAGTTCTTAAGCCATAAAAGTCTGCGCATATGTACAGACAAGACAGCCAAATGAGAAACCTGCTGTATTGAATCCTTTAAAGCATCAACAGCAAAACGCAGCGCTCAAGGAATATCTGTCTTACTTTCAGGTAGATAATCCTCCTGGTTAGGCCTATCCGGCCGTTTTACCTGATCCTTTATGGACTGGCTAATACCAATTGCTGCAACAGCTGGGTGAATAGCTGAACTGTCCAAAGTAAAGGAAGCCTTTAATAATGACTCCAATCTCTTGTCAACAGGGTCTTTCAAGCCCTGTGCTTTATCTACCGGACAAGCTCTTGTTTAAGGAAGAGACTGCTGCTTCTATGGCTGGCATGCTGCATTTTTTAACAAACTTTTTATCCATGGGATATAAAAGGGAAAAGCTTTTAAGGAGGCAAAACAGTCCTGTCAGGATGTTCCCAATCAGCATACGCCGCCTGTTCCAACAGTTCCGACCTGAAAAGGTCTCAGAGATCCCAAAGAGGACCAGGGGGTTCAGTCACCTCTGCAAGAGGCAACTTAAAGGCAGAATGAACCATTTCGGTCAGAGTCAGGATCAAAAGACTCTGCGACTGAGAGGCAGACATCGACTAGATGTCTTTTTGTCCAGATTGCTCGGAAGCAGACTCATCTGCCGGGCACTCCACCAAATCCTGGGCTTTCAGCTCTTCGCCATTAACAACCCATTCCTGCTCCAGACTAGGAGACTCTGGGGAGGGGAGATCTGTCACGCTTCCTGCCAGCCTGCAGGATAGAGGCAATCATGCTGGCAATCCTGTGCTCTAACTTAGCAAGGGCTGAGGATAGTTCATCCTTCGTTATAAAGGGTGAAGCAACAGTGTTGACTGTAGGCACAATACCAGATAGGCGCAGCGGCTCAGATTGCCCAGGAACCTCTGTTCTTTCAGGGGATACAACACTAGGGATACTACTAGGTTCATCAGGAACTACTGATGACATAGGTGTGCCCTTCTCTATGGTGTCAGTCGCACTCCTCTTTTTGGAAGACATTCAATGCTGCAAACAAAGAGTACTTGGGTGTAGTTAAAACACCTCAAAAGGGAGACCCTTTGATAGGGCCCAGCAAGCCCCTATGCAACAATCCTGCTAAGCACCTTTAGCCTGCCAAGCAACACCTGGTGACTCATGTGACCCGGGTAAGGAAAAATCAACCACTGTAAGTGTCTGTTCAGAGCCTGCTCTGTGTCCCACAGCTGCCTGCTGGAAGAACCACATGCTTGGCCTGCATAGCTTAAATAAGCTGGGTGTCAGGGCGCCAGGAACAATCTATGTGTGTGGGTGCATGTATGTGCGTGGTCCCGGCAAGGGGGAGTGATTTAGGTGATTAGATAAAGGCTACGGTGCATGTATGGCGAAGCCATGCGCGCCAGGTCCGCCAAACAAAACAAACTGCGTGGCCCAGCTGCGCTGTTGTGAATGCACATGCTCCATGGCAAACCATGGTTACTCGTACCTACCCCCCCGGAGTTTCCTCTTCTGGGGGGCAAGGCAATAGTGTGACCTCCCGTGAGTCACGCCAGTGGGTGTGTGACACTGCCTCTTCTTCCATCTGGCATCTTGGCAATACATACGGACCAGGTACCACTCAAGATGCGTAAAGGAAATTGAGACATTGCCTTATGGGAGAACCTTTCTTCTGAAGCACTACAATCCATCTTACTTACCTGGAAGTACATTATTGGGTAAACCATTTTTAAATTAATATTGGGTATCCCTTATATGTATAACACCGGATTTATTTATTCAGTGTAATCTTGTTTTTCTTTTAACAGACCACCACCTCTGAAGAAGACCCCCTTTGGGGTCGAAACGCGTTAGCTTTATGCTCTCACTGTTATCTACTCATACAGTGTAACATAGTTGTGTCTGTTATTTTACTTCCATGTGACATTATATGTACTTTACATACATGATTTTGTCTGTTATCCAAGTGCTCAGGTGAAGCTCATGTTTGTTTTTACCAATTATTATTAATAAAATACCTTTTATACTACTCCTATTGGCTTCTATTACTGTCTCTTGCTGCCTAAAAACCCCGTTTGTGGGGGAACTAGTTCTATTTGTATTTACTTGGGGTGAGCAGCACCCTCCTAGCTTTTTATAGCACTGTGTTCTTATTTGATTGTTAACCATGGTGAAATGGTGCAACACTGTGCACCATTATACAGGTAACCAACCAGACACAAGCAAAAGGTACACTTTGCAAACACTCACAGCTAGCCCAGAACTCCCCCATATGGTCACCGCACAGAGATGTCCAGCCTTTAGCTAGCTTGACTGATTGTTACAATCATTGGGACACCCCCACAATAATAATATAAAGGGGCTTCACTTTCCTGTCCAGGCGCAGGGCCACTTAGAAGCTAAGGTTCCAATCTTTACCCTCCATGGCGAGTTCCTGTCACTTGGACATTCGAAGACTGGGTACCCTTTCATGTTTAGGATCCACTATCCCTTGGACCTGTACAGCACCCTGCAGGAAATGCCTTAGCTCTGTAGTGTCCAGGATTTCCACTCCACAGGGTCCAGCACCCTGAGGCAACGTTACAGGCAAAACCTTGCAGGATCTTGAGTCTTCTTTGCGAGGTTCGGGTACCATTTATCTAAGCATAAAAGCCTGTGTCAAATGGATCCGATCGGTCAATCACTTGATTCATTTTTGAAACCGTTTGTGGGACTAGAGACCTAGAGCTCAGAGAGCTCAAACAAACCGTGCCATCCACCTTGCAGACACTAGTAAAAAACTAAACTAAAGTACTTGCTGTATAGGAGGGGTTATATAGGGGATCACTTCCTGTCTGAAGACCTTTGGTCTATCAATGTCCATTCACCTAATGATGGAGTATAACACAGTAGGTAATGATTAGCCTGAGTCTGTCCCATGATGTATGAAAAATAAATATTAATCCATTGCCACTGCGCCCCCTCCCCCAGGCCCAATCGTATTTCACCACTGTGATTGACTGTCCGTGACACCTTATTGGGTGTTGAGAGCACCCAGTGAACATGGACAGAAAATCTGTTCCCCGTGAACGCTTAGAGTTAAAGTCCACCCATCCAGCAGCCACATATATGCATAGGGTCAAACAGCAGAACAATGGGATACAGTCACACCTCAAACGATCTAGAAAACGTATACCAGATATTCCTGCAGTCAGAAAGGTGTAATTAATTTATCTTTATATATTTCTTGAGGCATATTGTTCAGAAATATTACTGTCCCAAGTGAAAGAGCCCCTTCATTCTTTCAACACAAACCACACATATAGGATTACAGGGGTAACATGAAATGCTGAGGAGGTGTGGTTGTACAGTGAGTCTGGTTAGTACACACCTAACTGGGGTTCTCAGTCACCCTGTGCCCCTAATAGACACAGGGTCACTTACACATAGGAGGGGCAGGGGGAGCTGGACAAGGAGTTTCCTGAGCTCTCCAAGGTAAGCTGGGTTCCACAAGACCCCCCGCCCAAAGCGAATCCCATCACAAATATATACAGTATACTTAGGCTTTTCTTCCACTTTAACTGTTGGCAGGCTTTAAAAAGAAAATAAGGACCACTTTGATAGGTCCTGAAATGATCTGCTATACGACAGCTTAAAAAGTATATTATTCTGATAAGTAACACTTTGAGGGTAAATTCTTCAAATCAGATGCAGTGGACAAAAGTGGTATTAAATGGCGTCAGATTTACTATGCAAACATGCATTATTTTGTAAACACCGCCATCTAGTGGTCAAATCTAGTGCTGCACCAATATAAAACACCCTTAAACATCACAAAAGTATCCTTGGTTGAGTGAGATAATATTACAAACATGATAATAAATTTACTCCAAAAATAATCTAGATTATAACATATGTTTTCATAATATGAAAACCTCACAAACTCAAACACAGCAATTAACAAGCTTGCCTTGCACCCTAGACTTTTGCTAGAGACCACTTCTGCTCTATAAATAAGAAAACTAGTTTTTTTTTGTTTTTTTTTTAATCAATGTAGGCACATTCCCCTGTTATTCTACAAAAAGCATTGCATTTGTGTGAGCTCTTTATTCAACTGTCACAGCAACAAGTAAAATGGACCATAATGTTATACATCCACCTTCAAGGGTGGCACACCAAAATGCATTGAGTGGCTAGGAAAGGGAAGGGAAGGGGGTTCAGGATTTTTTTAAAACCGCAAATTTGTACTTTATATAGCCTTTGCGAATGGCCCCAGATGACAGTACTGACACCTGGTAATTGGTGGCTCAGGTATGGAGTGCTACATTATGTAGAAGCAGGGGAACAACTGGGAATATCTGATGATGAAGAAGCACAGAGGAAGTTCATTCTGACAGCTTACCGACCTGCTAAAACCCGTGTTGGGGTTCATCATAATAAAATTAGTGTTTGCTCCCATCTCAGAGCTGCAGTGCATTTTGTTTTAAAAAATAATTTTTTATTAACTGAGAAAAATGTTTTTTTTTTTTTTATTTTTTTTATTTAAAGCATCGGTTTGCTCGTGCTAACACGCAAGTGTAAACGTGCACATGGGTCTCCACAAATGTAAACAGTGATTGCACATGTGAGGCATTACCGTGAACATTACAGTGAGAATAATAATTCTAGTGCCAGAGCTCACATTTAACACTAAACTGGTAACCTGTAAAGGCTTTTAACCCTTTCGCTGCCAGGCCCTGTGCTCCATTTTGTACACTCAGGTGGCCAGACCATTTTTGCAAGTTTTCCTTTGCATTTTTATTTTTCACTTATAGGTTTCAGAATTTGTGAAAGACCGACCAAACTATATATCTTCTGAAAGCACATGATCAGTAGAATCAAAAGAAGGTGCTGCCGATTTTTTAGACCCAGTGGAATTTGCGCAAATGTTTACCAAACCAATATATTTGAAAAACATACACTAAAACCATGATTAGCAGATAAAAACAGCAAATTTTACAAAATTCCTGCTAAATATAAACGTTTAAACCGTATTGAGTTAATAAATAACAAATATTTGTAACTTTTAAATTGCGCCTTTTTGCAAAATGGTGAAAATTGAACAGACGCAAAAGTGTAAATATCCACATTTCTCAAAAAATCTGAACATTTAAGTTTTTCCCTTTCAGAACTTGTGAAAGACCCCCAAAGCCATATCATTTTCTGAAAGCATATGACCTCTAGAACAAAAAGAAAGTGCTATTTTTTAGACTTGCGGTATTTGCACAAATGTTTATCAAACAAATATAATGACAAAAAATACACTAAAACCATTATTAGCAGAAAAAAAAAACAGCTCATTTTACAAAATCCCTGCTAAATCCCTACTAAATATAAAAGCTTAATCTGTATGGAGGTAATAAATGACAAATATTTGTACATTTTAAATTGTGCCTTTTCGCAAATGACATTTTCTAAAAGCACATGACCAGTTACGGATTTTTTGGGCCCTGCAATAATTGCGCAAATGTTCATCATATCGCTATTTAATAAAAATACAATAAAATCATCAATATTGTCCATAAACACAACGTAACTTACAAAATTCCTGCTAAATTAGTACTAAAGCATCGTTCACATGTGGCATACTAAAGTGTACGTCCATGGGGGGCAAGTTTACCTGCATGGGGATACACAGGTGTTCCGTGCATCCCTGTACAAGCAGTCCCATTTATGTCAATTGGGATGCAACTGCTGCATAGGCATAGCTGCTGTTCCCAATCTGACATCCGTGTGGGTACATAACCCCGAACACAGACAGTGTGAGCTCAGGGACATGCATGCGGACCTACATGGATGTAAAACACCTGTGCATCCCTGTAAAGGTATGCTGTGTATGCCCTGGGTGAACAAGGCCTTAGGCCCCTTTCACACAAGCACACCGATCAGGTCTGCATGTCCATTTTTCAGGGGGGCCCGAACGGACCACCCATTGTTCTCTATAGAGAGGTTGATGTAAATGGACATGTGTCCGTTTACACCCACCTTCATCCGATCCAGTACAGTCTGCTAAAAACAGACAGAAGGAATTCCATTTCCCATCCATCTAGCAGATGGAATCAGATGGTATCCAAAGGAACTGGACAGGCTGTCCGTTTCCATCTGGCCGTCCCATAGAGAAGAGCGAGCTGTGTCCATGTCCAGTCTGCATCAGTGGAACGGACACAAACCTGTCATCCACCTGCTCAGCAGGGATCAGCAGACAGATCCCCCGCTGAGCAGGCAGATCTGCTTGACAGAGTCCGCTCCATGTGAAAGGGGTCTTACCAGGAGCACCCCCACCTGCACAGCTCTCACCTCCCGCCAAGCTCCCCAGCCTGACATATCATAGGAGATCTGTTCAGGGGAAGCTGCAGGCAGAGTGAGGGAAAAGAGAGATTTCGCTCAGAACAGCCATGGATCAGGGGTGTGAGGGCATTTGGGGGGTGATCTGACTGGCGGGGGGGGACATCTGGACCCCCCCCCCCCCCATGCAGCACCTGAAGCCAGCGGGGAGTGGAAGAGGAGGGATGCAAGCTAATTATGGTCGGATCAGGTGGAGGGGGATAATCAGTGCTGGGGGTAAAGAAGGGGTGAAGGGGATAGGAGAGGAGAGTGGGGGGGCAGTTTTAGCTGGAAGGGTACAGTGAGAGTGGAGAGGCAGGGGGCAGAGTTGTATTGAGAGAGAGAGAGAGAGAGAGAGAGAGAGAGAGAGAGAGAGAGAGAGAGAGAGAGAGAGAGAGAGAGAGAGAGAGAGAGAGAGAGAGAGAGAGAGAGAGAGAGAGAGAGAGAGAGAGAGAGAGAGAGAGAGAGAGAGAGAGAGAGAGAGAGAGAGAGAGAGAGAGAGAGAGAGAGAGAGAGAGAGAGAGAGAAGGTCTGTAGGCCGTACTGACTTGGCCACCCGTGGGCACTTCTGTAGGTCCGTACAGCGTATGGACTTGGCAGTGAAAGGCTTAAAGCAACACCTATGAAAATTTTTATGTACGATATTTTGTCACCATTTCACAAGCGTGCAAAATTTTCAATCTTGACATTTGTATCTTATTTACTCGTTGCAAATTTTTTACTAAAACTGGCTATTATATTGTGTTTGTGTGCACAAAAATTCATTAAAAATATAGACTTTCCTAAAAATCTGCATTTGATAAAAGAATGCGCAAATATGCAACATAAAAAAGTGCAACAACCACCATTCAATTTTCCAGGACCTCCGTTTTTCGAAAACATACAATGATTGGGAGTTCTAAGTTCTAACTTTGCATTTTATAACACAAAAAAGTTTTAAAGGCAATGACATGGTCTGTTACCCACAGAGATAAATGGGATTGGGCCAATAAATGGTTAAAAATGCATGCTGAAGGTGGCTGCTGCTCCCCTTACACAGGTCCTGAGTTCACCTAGTGCACATATAAAAAGCAAGCAGAGGAGGGCGCCACCCTAAGAGCGTAAAACTGTTTTTTTAAATTGAAAGAAAAAGAAATATTGCACTCACTGCATAAAATGTAGAGAAGACACGTCATAAGTTATTATGTGGTCATCTCAGGGCAGCTGGAGTGTGCAGAGATCAGCAGGCAAGCGGCTGGGTCCGGTATGCAGAGCAGAGCTTGGCAGGCAAGCATCTGGAGGGATTGCAAAGGTCAGCAAGGATGCTGCTGGTGGACAGGAACTCTTGAAACTGCAGGGTGGAACACAAGCTGAACGTCGGTTTCAGTGGCTTCCGGATTGGTTTGACTCCGAGGATGAAGCCACTAGGTCGGGGGAGCCGAGGGCTCCAGCTGCCCTGAGATGACCCCATAACTTAGGACATGCCTTCTCCAGCTCTTATGCAGTGAGTGCAATATGTTCTTTTCATTTCAAAAAACAGATTTACGCCGCTATGATGGCGCTCTCCTCTGCTTGCTTTTTATATGTGCACTAGGTGAACTCGGGACCTGTCTAAAGGGGAGCAGCAGCCATTATCAGCATTCATTTTTAACCATTAATGGGCCCAATCCCATTTACCTCTGAGATGGTGGCGCTCTCTTCTGCTTGCAAATTGCAACATGCATGTGAGAAATGTCAAAACTGGCCTGGGCATCAAGTGGTAAAGGAAATATTCTGTATGGTCACAGCAGCACACACTTTCATTTTATTTTACTGCCATTTTAATAGCAATAGAAACAATAATTATTTTTGGCAATTCAACAGAAGCTTACTCGAGGAATCTCCATTCATATTGTAAGTGCGGCTTCTCGGTTAACCATCCTTTTCAAACTATTCCTGGATTGCCTGCATGCTTTGCAGCATTTCCTCAGGTGTTTACTTTCAATATCTAAGGACTACATATCCCATGGTACTATGCTGCCTGCAAGAAATGATTCTTGTACTGATTCCGCCTCCTGAAACTCCTAGCAGCCACTCTGCACAAAGCCTGCGTTCTGAATTACAATGTGCGACACAGCAGTACCTACCCACAGGGCATAGTGAATAAAATTAAAGGAAGTAAATGTGTGGGGATCTTTAAAAAGTCATTATTCAGAATAATGGAAGCAGGCCAGAAATAATTAAAATACAATGTGGAAATAAATACACAATTTTACATTTTGACCATAGATATGCTTTAACAAGCCTTGATCAATGGCTGTTAACCGCCTGCCGACCAGCCGTCATCATTATATTGCGGCAGGTTGGCACAGTTGGGCAAATCGCAGTAGGTGTACGTCGGCCGCTTTAAGAGCGATTGGGGCACACGTGCCCACGGCACAATGCCGGAGCCGATGCGTGTGGCCACCCGCGATCACTCCTCAAACAACCAGAACAGAGATCTGTCAATGTAAACCCGACAGATCCCCATTCTGACAGGGGAGTAGAGAGAGATCCACTGATAGTGATCAGGAACAGCAATCTCTCTCCTCCTCTAGTCAGTGCACTCCCCCCACAGTTAGAAACACCTCCCTGGGAAACACTTAACCCTTTGATCAGCCCCTAGTGTTAACCCCTTCCCTGCAAGTGACATTTATACAGTAACCAGTGGTTATTTTTAGCTCTGATCACTGTTCTAAATGTCAGTGTCCGCCGCAATTTTCGAAGTCCCACTAAAAATCGCAGATCACCGCCATTACTAGCAAAAGATAAATAAATAAATAAATAAATAATAAAAATGCCATAAATCAATCTCCTATTTTGTGGATGCTATAACTATTGCGCAAACCAAATGAACATACGCTTATTGCGATTTTTTTAACAAAAATATATAGAAGAATACATATTGGCCTAAACTAGGGCAAGGAGAGGCCAGACATGGCGTAGATCACCGCAGATTCTGCGGCAATCTATCTCCGGAAGTGGGAGCAAATATCTGTATTAGACAGGTATCTGCTCCCCCCTTACCCCTGTAAGGTGCCAAACATGACACCGGAGGGGGGGAGGAACCGGATAAGCGGAAGTTTCATTTTTGGGTGGAACGCCATTTTAAGGGGGCAAATCCTTAAGTGGTTAACATAATAAACTTCAAATTCTAAAGTCAAAAAACACACAAACGCATGTCTACACACAAAAGGAACAAATTGATGCATGACAACGCACCTACCTAAAATGACAAAAAAGAAACCCGCACCTCTATGCACGCATAGACCTACATAGGTTCTAAAACAAGCCAATTATTTTGCCTGGTAATGAAAAAGCACAGATCCGTATTATTCATTCAATCTCATTTTATATCTTCAGGCCTAAGAAACGATCGCACAACTAATGTGGCATGAAAACACTGACGGAAGCTTTCTTACTGTGCTAGAAAAACGTTCTCTGGTAACCACAGGGGTAGAGAAGTGACAACTGTCGGTATGATATAACGGGTCACAAAATCATCTCACATTTATAATGCAGGAAGACATGCACAAAGCAAGCCCTTTTTAACACGAACAGATATATCAAAAAAGGAACCCACATTTTGTGCAAATGCTATCAGAAGGAGGAAACATGAAATCAATTTGAAGAAGATGGGAGTCAGGAATAAAGGAATGGATAACACTGAGCGGTAATGCACTTTGAACTCCTTCAAACAGTAATGTGGATGATGTCACATATCGCTGACACTGAATTGTACAACAGCGATAACAGAAAAAAGGAAGGGAACAGATTATCCTATCTCACTTCACTGCTAAGAAAACAAACCAATCCCACGTTCAGATTCACTATAATAAGTATAGGAGGGTGAAAAATAGATGGACTCCCTCCTGCTGACCACTAGGGATTGCTACATTTAAATTTAAATGCGTATTCATTTATTTATTTTTTGGTAATTTTTTAAATGTTACAAATTTAACAACTTCAAGACCAACCCTATTTCTGACATGAGTTTACAAGATATCAGTATTTTAAATTCCTTAGAACCCCCAAACAGAATATAGAATTTTTAGCAAAGACCCTCGAGAATGCCATGGCGGTCGTTGCAATATTTGATGTCACACGGTATTTGCGCAGCGGTCTTTCAAGTTAAATTTTTTGGGAAAAAATACATTTTTTTGAATAAAAAAAATAAGAAGAAAACAGTAAAGTTATCCTAATTTTTATACATATTGTGAAAGATGATGTTACGCTGAGTAAATAGATACCTAACATGTTAAACTTAAAAATTGTGCACACTCATGGAATGGGCGTCAAATGACGGTACTTAAAAATCTTTACAGGCAAAGTTTAAAAAAAAAAAATAGTGGTTAGTTTAGAGTTACAGAGGAAATCTTGTGCTAGAATTATTGCTCTTGCTCTAGAGATCGCAGCAATACCACATGTGTAATTTCTTATCGATTTATTTATTCTATTTAACCACTTCCATACTGGGCCTATTCTGGCACTCCTCTCTTACATTTAAAGCGGGAGTCCGCCGGGACTCAGCGTTTTTTTTTTTTTTTTTTTTTAAAAAGCCAGCAGTTACAAATACTGCAGCTGCTGACTTTTAAAATAGTGACACTTACCTGTCCAGCGCGCCCGCGATGTCGGCACCCGAAGCCGATCTGTAGATCGTCTCTCGGGTGCTTCCGCCGCCATCTTGGGTATGGGAATCAGGAAATGGAGCCTTTCGGCTTCATTTCCCGGTTCCCTACTGCGCATGCGCGAGCCGCGCTGCGCAATAAGGACGATCCCCGCTGCCTCTGGGATCTGTGTGTTTTCCCAGCAGGCAGCGGGCACTTGCGGAAAGGGGCGTAATCTACGCCCCTTTCCGCAGAGAGCTATCCTGGAAGTGGGTGCAGATACCTGTACTGTACAGGTATCTGCCCCCCCCTCCCCCCTGAAAGGTGCCAATTGTGGCGCCGGAGGGGGGGAGGGTTCCGATGAGCGGAAGGTCCACTTTAGGGTGGACCTCCGCTTTAAGAATCATCATTTTTTTGCTAGTAAATTACTCAGAAACCCCAAACATTATATATGTTTTTTTTTTTTAGCAGACACCATAGGGAATGAAATGGCAGTCGTTTTTTAAACACATTTTTTTGGGGAAAAAAAGTTTCATGAATTAAAAAACAACAAAACATTAAAACTTAGCTCAGGTTTTTTTGTAAAATATGAAAGATGATATTATGCTGAGTAAATAGATACCAAACATGTCACGCTTTAAAATTGTGCACACTCATGGAATGGCGTCAAACTTTGGTACTTAAAAATCTCCATAGGCGACGTTTTAAAAAAATTTCACAGGTTACCAATTTACAGTTACAGAGGAGGTCTAGTGCTAGAATTGTTGCTCGCAGTCTAATGCACGCGGCAATACCTCATATGTGGTTTGAACAGTATTTACGTATGTGGGTGGGACTTAGGTGTGCGTTTGATTCTAAGCAAGACAGGAGCATTTTTTAAAAATAATTTATTTTTATTTTTTATACTAACTTTTGCATTTTTTTTTTTAATCACTTTTATTCCTATTACAAGAAATGTAAACATCCCTTGAAATAGTAATGGTTCGTGACAGGTTCTCTTTATGGAGAGATGCGAGGTCAATAAGACCCCACATCTCTCCTTCAGCCTAGAAAGCATGAGATCGAAAATAATTCACAATCCCATGCTGACCAGCTGCGATCGTGGCTTTGTTTACAACTGCAGCCTGGACGGGACGTCATAACGTCGCACCCCAGCCTCCGGCGGTCATAGAAATGACTGGTGACCATCTGAACACCGGCCGGCCGATTCTTTCTCCGGGTCCCCGATGGTATGGGAGAGTCCGGAAAAGCACCGGATGCCGGCAGGAGGGGGAGGATGTGCCCTCCTGTCACCTGTAAGAACGATCAAGTGGTGGAACTGATCCTCCTTATCGTGAACAGAATCGCTGGCTTAAAACAAGGATATCTGAATGATGTCTTTAGCTGCAGGCATCATTCAGATATTCCCACCGAAATTCAAAGACGTCATAAAAAAAAAAAATCTGATTACATTCCTTGTGACGGCAATAAAAGTTAACATCTCTTGTGACAGTAATAGGCAGTGACAGGTAATCGTTATGGAGAGATCTTGGGTCTAAAAGTCTCCAAATCCCTCCTTTGCACTTCAAACTATTCAAAATGCCAAAATCTGCATTTAGAAATACTGACTTTTTTTGAATCAGCATCATTGGCAGCCTGGTAAACCCGGAAGAGATGCCCCTTCCGTGTTACTACATCGGCGGCACGACCAAAGCCGATTCCGGCTTTGTACATGTCTCCAGCCAGCCGCCGTCCCCTCCCGCTGCTCGTCATAACGGCCAATTGGTTCATTAGCCACATCAGCTGTTATCAGGAGTAAGCCAGCTGCCAGCTCTAAAAAACGGTACCAGGGGATACCTCCGGCTGCAGACATCACCCTGGTACAACCACTTCAACAAAGTGACGTACAGGTACATGATTTTGCATGAAGTGGTTAAAACAGAACTCCATGTTAAACAAATGTTGTAAATACAGGAGGCATGTGTATTCTTACTTTTATATGGGTTTATTTCTTCCAGATTTGTGTAGTAACTTGATGTGAAATGTTACCCCTGTGCAGGACTTTCCTGTATAAAAGACTGGTCCCTGCTGTGCTCTCTCCTTGTGCAGGGTGGCTGGTCTCATCTCCAACCCCTCCTGTTGTTGAATGCAGACAGCCAGTCATGGATGGTTCTGCTGAATCCCTCCCACATCTCTACTCCTTTCCGCACAGGCTATGTGCAGCAAAGTGCTGATGTCACTGGTACTTTTACAATGTAATAACTGGGTTTACTGATGGGATGTAGGCATTAGGTGTGATGAGTGTTTATTGTAAAAGTACAGGGGTGCATGGGTTGGGTGTGATAAGTATAGCACCGTATGCTGTGATGTTTAGAGTGTTTTACAGGTGCACAGTGGAGTTTGTTGAGTTTATCAGGGGCAGTGCGGGGTGTGATGAGTGTATTTTGGTGGATGGTGAGATAGGCTGAGTTTATAAGGGGGCATGGTGGGGTATGCTGTGTTTTGGGAAACATGATGATGGACATGAAAGGTTTTGGAAGACTTTACCAGGCCTTGGTCTTAAGAGGGTTGAGAACCACTCCTCTAGACCGCTCCTTTCTTTATGGTCTGCAGTACATTACATATGCCCCACTGTTCATTTCCAAACACTGTGCTCTATGTTAAATACTCTATATTTTATAATTATAACCATAATGTCGTATTAAAACAGTTATTTTTACCACTGATCCGCTCTAATTTCACCACATTTGTAAGATGAGCATACTTTTGTCAGTACATGTACATATGAGTGTATTTTAAAGTGGGAGGTACACCCTCCTATCGTTTTCAGCCAAGGAAGCTGCCATCTTGGCCTCTGTTTAATCTTCAACTGCCATGATGCTGCACATGTGATCAGTTATGACACCAGCCATTGGATGATTTGACAATTTGGTTGAGAGCACATCCAATATGGCAGTTACATTATCTCCCCATGCCAGGAATGTAATTTTTTTTTAAACTGTTAAATCTATGGGTTTACATCCGCTTTAAGGTAACAGATCCATGGGAGGTGAGAATTTTTAAGCAAGTAAGATGCTGAATCTCAATGCATGAACATTTTTTTATTTCATATAATTAAATTATATATTTATATTTCAAATATTTGTGTTACCGTGGCATGCATTAAAGGGAAAAGTTCCCTTACGTTAGTGTAAAACGTTTGGAAATAAGCAACACGATACATTGGAACCCTCAGTGATTAACACACCCTCACATCGACTGGCAATTAACAAATGCTCCGTGGCAGCGATTAATTCCGATAATGATGAAGACAACTTGTGACACTGTGAAAGCACAATGTGTAATACGGGGACAATGAGGTGATAAGAATTCAAATCATATACTGTGATTCTTCAGTCATAAAAGGAAATATCTAAACTTGCCTTTTCTCCTCCACATCACCATCATTTTGGAATTAGGTCTTCTACTAAGGCAGCCAACCTCAGAAAAGCTTTGAGCAGCGATACCAACATTGACTGACTACTTCCAGTCCTTGAAAATTAAGTAAATTGAAGTAGTCAGCACCATAGACTTCTAATGTACTACATCTAAATGCACAGGGCTCAGAAGTAGTCAGCTAATACCAATGCATTTAAAGAGAACCTTAACTTGGAAAACACAGCACTGAGATAAGTGTAATAAACAAATTTTACTTACTTCATGTAGTCTCTTCAGGAGATAATTTCTGGAGTCTATTTATTCAGTCGTTTACTGAATTATTTTCTGTAAATCTTCATTTGGCTATCTGTTTAAATGCTTTGCTTGTCTGCCTCTCCCCACTACTGCCACATTTGGCACCTTTTGGGGGGGGGGGGGGTTTTAACAGGTACCCGCTCCCACTTTTGCCCCTCCTCTCCTTCAGCCAGCCCATTCACAAAGCACAGTGCACTTCATGCATGTACAGTAAGGAACAGGCTGTGAAGCCACACAAGATGGCAGCGCCAACACCTGATAGCCAATTGAAATTTTGGCTCAGGTGAGGACACCACCGGATTCCTAGACATGTAAGTGCCCTGCTATTGAAAGTCAGCAGCTACAGTATTTGTAGCTGCGGACTTTAAATTTTTTCTGGATCCTGGAGAAGTCTTCACTGCAGGGATTTCGGTACTGTTGGGGTTTCAGAACATATGGCACTGCCATGGCTAACAGCTTTGGGTCTTCAGACAGAACACTAATACAAATGGCCCAATGGAGACAGACTTTCCCTCATTCACTGAGAAATGTTCTTTCACTTATTACAATCTGTGAATGGAGGAGTATCCTGTGACCGATCAGACTCTCTCCCATTCACAGATCTTGTTACAAGCCATGTAATCAGTGGAAGAACTTTTCTTAAGGCAGGAGGAAGGAAGGAGGGGGGGGGGGGGGTGTCACATTGCCATCTTTACTACTGTTCTGCCTGAAAACCTGAAGCGGTTAACCACTGTAGTGCTGGAAATTCAGGAACAGCAAGAGAACGGGCATCCCTGCAGTGATTTCTCCAGGATCCAGTTGTTTGCACAATCTGGGGCTTGCTTTATTACAGCTAGGTAATGTTATTAAAGCTGTAATGATTTTTTTTTTAGCTAAACTTTGGCTTTCTAAGTGATACTAAGCTGTGAAGAGCTAATTGCCATAACTCATTCACATAAATCATATACAGTATATCATGCCACTGTACTTTGTTTTTTCTTTAAATCCTCAAAGTAGCTTATTCCCGCAATGCTGTTGTTTTTTGTCATCTGCGGGAATGCTTGGGAGGGGATTCTATTACTCTGCTGGTGTCTGCACAGCCCCCGATTGGTGCTGTTTCCTTTACATGACAAAAAAAAAAAAAATCTAACTGTTTCAGAAGAGCAATTCAAATAAAATTATATAAATATCAAAAAACAGTTTTCTAGCTCCCTATAAATCTTTATTGAACATTAAATATGTATTTTTTGTGCATTTATATGATGTCGGCGATGTCAAAGATGATTGACACTAGCTTTAATTTTGTTCAGACGGTATCTGAATCTTTACAGGTATTAGCAATTACATTTGACACATTTATTACTGATTCATATTAAAACTAAGCTTTTGTATGAGTTTCTTAATGAATGTAATCAATCAGCATACTGTATCCCACCCCCTAGTGTTTACCAAGAGGAGAACATGGAGGAGGAGCGAGAGACTGTAATTAACCACTGTATATATGCCCACATGTATGATTCAATAGTCATGGGCTGCACAGATAAGAAAAAGAAGGAAATGAGCAGCTTAAAAGGAAACTGAAACTGGAGCATGCTCAGTAGCTCACAACAGCTAGTCCACACAATCTCAGGCTGCAATGGGGACACAGCGCCATGGCTGGGTTCAGCCCTTCCTTCTCTTAGCTGGTCGCTCAGCTGTCAGCTAATTGCAAGCTCCCATCTCTCCACAGTTACTCAGCTGTTGATGATATCCTGCTCGTCAGTCCTGCCTACTAAAGCCGTCCAGTCCAGAGGAGCTCTGCCTTCGCCTTGGTCAACATCACAGAAACTCCTGCGAATCTGTTCAAGACTTGCTTTGCTGACATTCCTTCTGGCTCCAGATTGTGCTTGCTGTTTCACTACATTGATCCCTGACTTTTGGCTTAGCTGACTATCAGTTCCTGAACTTTGGCTATGTTTTGACTATGTGTTCTTTTTACTTTTATTATTAAACTAGTGTGATTTTCTGATCGGGCTGATTTCATGGTTTTTGACACACAGAGAAGATGGGAGGGACAGCTGAAGGCAAGATCAACCAGGTGCATTTCACCCTACACAAAACAAATAAATACTTTAGTGGTTTTGTGATTATGCACACTGTTATAGAACATGTAATGAGAGTTTTTCGTAGTGTGGGTTTAATGACACTTTATTGTAGGTGAGATGGAAGTTGAAGGCAGGTCAGAATGAACTTAGGATCTCAAGTGCCACATGCAATTTAGCTAGAAATTGTTGCATTTGCCAATCAAGAAATGTCCAGAAACCAAAGCTCTCTGAAACTGTGCTTCTGCAATGCTTTTATATAGGCCTATAATGGATAACATAATATTTCCTAATTCATTTACGTAAAATAAATTCTGGCACAGTGGAAGATGAAGGCCGAAAAGGTCAGGAGGAACTGGAAAATGGGTCAAGTCACGGATTTCTGAAAAAACGTTTTTCTGATCAGAAAAGAATTAAGCGTGTTTCTTCAGGACTGAGAACTTTAAAAAGGGCAAGATGCAAGTTTTAACAAACAAAAATTTAAATCTTACTAAGCATCAATTGACTGAACATCATGTCTAATGCAACTACAAAGCAGACCAAGTTGTTTAGAAAAAGGACACAGCACCTTGCATACATCTAATCACACAACAGGTCACTAAACAAATAACAAGAAAAAAAATTGAACAGCGGGAGACTCTTAGGTTTAATTTAAAACAGAAGAGCTGAAAATTATTTCTCTCTGATGAACTGCATAAGTTTTACTACTTCAATTAACACTGCATGACATCAAGTATCTAAGACAATGAAAATATTAATACTGTACATGGGTGTTATCAACAAGAGCAAGTTACAATGCCATAAAAATTATAAGTGCTTTATTCAACGTATTAAGATCAAAGATGAGACAATTTAAACATGTGGAGTAACAATATATAAGAAGCCACATTTTTATCCTAATTGCAAATCTGTATTGCAAATAACTAGACAAATACCTAAGATTAGAAACACACACAGATATTATATACCATATATATATATATATATATATATATATATATATATATATAACAAGGAAGGCATTAGTAAAGTGTAACCATGTATTGACATGGTTTTGTAAAACACATTTCACATTTATGTCACCCTTTTATCGCATTTCAGCTCTGCTGATCTCCTCTTTCCACTTTCATCCACTTCTTGTCTGCATGCACTTGCATCAGCCTTGGCAGCACATCACTGCTCCAGCTTCCAGATGGTGACAACAGTTGACCACGCTTACATAATATCTGCCAACATGTGCGTCTGAAGTTTGCAGGTGAAGAAAAGAGGTGGCAGGCGTATGATCTGACGCTTTGATCAAACTGATACAGTTTATTCATAAACAGAAACAATAAATGCATATAAAAGGTATCTACGTATTCATAAAAATAGGGTTACAAAATATAGACATTAAAATTTTTGAAAATTAAACAAAACTAAACATGCCCATACAAGGCCAAGTGCTCAAAGGTGGGTTGACGTGTTTCAAGGGGCTTCCTCTTCATCAGAGCCTTGAAGAGCCTTATATGAGCATGTCTAATTTTCAAAAATTTTAATGTGTATATTTTGTAACCCTGTTTTTATGAATACATAAATACCTTTTATATGCATTTATAGTTTCTGTATATGAATAAACTGTATCAATTTGATCAAAATGTCAGATCACGCGCCTTCCACCTCTTTCCTTCACCTGGCTCTTCGGATCACCCCTGGTCAGTTTAGGCAGTGGGACACGCATGATCATCTTTTAATTCCCTTCCTTTGAAAGTACTACCACCCTATACTAGCAACGCCTTCACAAGCACAGGAGAAATTCTTTCTTTGTTGATATATTCATTAGCCTGAAGTTTGCATCAAGAACACATGCGAAAAAGTGAGAGTGCAGGGTCAGAACCAGGAGACAGCTGTCACCCCATAACAGGAAGCACCAGGACTTTCATGGTAGGATCACCAGGCATTCATTTCATAAAAAACGCAGATTTAAAAGATTCGAAACAAGTTCTGAAATAACATCACAAATCTTATATGATATTTAGCTGATTAGGTTTAGATTAATTACTTGAAGACCTGAACTTTTTGTTTATACCTAAAAATCTGTATTTTTTTGCTAGAAAACCCCCTAAACATTATATAGATTTTTTTTGCAGAGGCCCTAGAGAAATTGTGGGTTTTGCTTTTTTTTTTTTTTTTTTTTTTTTTTTTTAACTCACAAGGTGTTTCCACGGACATTTTTCAAATGGAAATATTTTGAAAAAAATACACTTTAATGAATTTTAATGCTCACAAACACAATAATTACTACTTTTTGGTAAAATATAGGAATAAATAAGTAAAGTAGTTTTCAGTTAAAGCGCAAAAAATGGCCTGGTCACTAAAAAAGTATACTGGGATGAGGTCTGTAGCTATCATCCCGGTACAACCACTTAAAGCCAAATTACGTACATGCACGTGATTTGGCATTAGGTAGTATTGCAGGGATTTTTTTTCACTTCCTGTATTGGCTGGGACAGGAAGTGCAGGAAAATCTCCCAAATGGGACGCAGATGAAATAAATAAAATACACTGACAGGGTTATAACCCTTCCTTACTCTATCCAAAGTGAAAAAAAATTGCCTATAGTTCTACTTTAAACCATAGGGCAAAATAAACTCAGGTTTGCTTCAAAAAATGTAACCCACAACAAATGACTGCCTAATATTGTTTATTGGATAATATAATCCACTACTGAAATGAGAGTTTACCTTAGACATGGAAGATCATATTATTTAATATAGAGGTCTGCAGTCTATATAAACAATCACACAATAGTCTATTTATATTCATTACAATCCCATCAAATTCTAAAGTGGATTTTTCTTTATAAGAACAAATACCACTGTACAATATTTATACTCTTTCGGTGCACGCTATAACACTGATATATTATTTAGACATTTTTTGGCTCAGTGTTGGCAGCTCAGTTTCCCACTCCATAAAAACGCATGTGTTGATTTATGGCTGCACACTCAGGTCTGCAATAATACCATCACAACTGAGACAAATTCCAGGGTAGTATAGCAGTTATGTTATGCTTTACATAGGGTCATTGCTGCTAGCACTTTATTCATAATATAACATTGCAGAGTTGTATAGGAACAAGAAATGCAGAAGATTATTTCAAGTACATCTAGGTCATGCTTGTATTAAACCAATCAATAATTGTTCTACAAATGAAAGGTATACTAACATTTCTAGAAAAAAAAAATCAATCACTGTATCAAAAATTAATTAGAAAAAACTGCTGGTCTATTTCAATACACATACATTAAGAGATGTTAACAGATACAGAAAATACCCATCTTACTTAGGAAAGTTTTTTTTTTTTTTTACATATACAATCTTTCACCATAGTTAGCAAGCTCTTTAAAGTGGCTGTAAACACTTACAGACCACTTTTACCTACAGGTAAGCCTAGATTAAGGCTTACCTGTAGGTGCAAGAAATATCTCCTAAACCTACACGGTTTAAGAGATATTTGCAAAAGATAGGCACCGATGTCTATGGCGCATATGCCGTAGACAGCGGCACACAGGTGCACTGAGCATGCCGCTGCTAACGGCGATCATGGCGTTAGTGGCAGCTCGCATGCACGGGAGTGATGTCATCGTGAGTCCGGCCAATTACAGCGCCGGAGCCACGATACCCGGAAGGAAGATGGATGCTTCGTGGAAGAGGGGACATCGGTGTCATCGCTGGCCTCTGTGTCAGGTAAGTGACACATAATGGGCTACTATGGGATGCATAGTAGCCCATTATGCTTTACCTTTGCAGGGAAACAAAGAGGAAGTAAAACCCATCAGGGTTTACTTCCCCTTTAAAATACAGATGAGGAAAGTACAAAGGCTGACCAAGCAAGATGGTTACGTAAAATACCAGTGTTGTGCAGACACCGCCAGAGTTGGTCTGGCAGAGGGTGGGGAAATCGACCCCAGATGTTTGACTCTTATCAACCCTACAATGTCTGTAGAGGTCAGACATTGTAGGATCTGCCAGTGACAGACAGCCAACCAGTTTCGGTCAGATCAGGTAATGTTCATCCTGTATTTATTTTCCTCACTTTGGAACCAATTGGACCAAGCTTTATTGAGGTTTTTATGCATTCCTCTGGATCAACTGTGGGTACAGGATTCTGATTTTCAATTTCTTCTATTTACCTTATTGGATGACCTAGATCAGTGATGGCGAACCTTGGCACCCCAGATGTTTTAGAAATACATTTCCCATGATGCTCAACTACACTGCAGAGTGCATGAGCATCATGGGATATGTAGTTCCAAAACATCTGGGGTGCCAAGGTTCGCCATCACTGACCTAGATGGACTTTTGTTTATTTTTTCAACCTAACTATTGTGACAGTGATGGGCCCTGCCAAGGTGTGATTACAGAAAAAAGACACACAGGGTTCAAACTAATGCAAAGTGCGTGGACATTAGCGTGTTTATTAGGTGTAGAAGACTCTTTTCAGCTGTCTTTGGGTTTTTTAATCCACAATCAGGGCCTGGAGCTTATAAGCTTCCAAATGTCTTAGGTGGGCAGGAGCCTTCAATCCTGTGTCCAGGTCTTGCTGGAGACCTGCAGGTTGTGTGAGTACACAGGTGTGCAGATTCTTTATAAGCCAGGCCTTATCCCCATTTTGGAGACAGAGCCCTGTCAGGAGAGAGCTGTGTGTTCCTGACAAAGATTGCACGCCATGTTGGGGAGATTTATTGCCCACAGGACTGGACAAGTTAGGAAAGAGAATGAGAAAGCTGAGGTGACTAACGAGTCCAGGGGCTTGGAGAGAGTCCATAAGTCTCAAGAGAGTTGGAGAAATCAACCCTGGATGGTACACTCTAAAGCCTCCTATACACGATCGGTTTTCCCGACGGGAATTGTGCGATGGCAGGCTGTTGGCAGAAAATCCGACCATTTGTACGCTCCATCAGACAATTGTTGGCCAACTTTCCGTGGACAAATGTTGGATGGCAGGTTTATAAATTTTTCGCCGACAATGGCCTGTTGCCGGATTTTCTGAGCGTGTGTACACAAGTCCATCGGACAAAATTCCAAAGTACAAACACGCATGCTTGGAAGCAAGGATGAGCCAGAAGTGGTCGGTCTTGTAAACTAGCGCTCGTAATGGAGAATTAACATCCGTGATGTGGCAAATTATGAAATCTCGAAATGCAGCGCACATTCTCTTATTCTTTAATGGGATAATAATGAAGCTGCTTTGCTGGTAATACTGATGGAGTTCTGCTAAACAGATTTTAACCAGTTCCCAACCAGCGCACGCCGATGTACGTCAGCAGAATAGCACGGGCAGGCATATTGGCATACAGGTACGTCCAATCTTTAATGCCGCCCTGCCATCGTGAGCGTGCCGGCGGTGGTGTGCTCACATGCTGTTTGGGACTCCCGTGAGTCCGGTCGCGGGTCCTGCGGACTCGATCGCCGCGGGCATACCCGCGATCGTCTCACGGGGCGGCTGAATGGAGAAATGCCGTGTAAACAGCATTTCTCCATTCTGCCTAGCAACTAGTGACGCTGATCTCTGCTCCATGTGATTGGAGCAGAGATCAGTGTTCACTAAATGAAAGCCCAGCCCCCCACAGTTAGTAACACACCCCTAGGAACACTTAACCCCTACACTGCCACCCACTGGTTAACCCTTTCACTGCCAGTGTCATTTACACAGGAATCACTGCATTTATATAGCAGTGATTGCTCTATAAATGGCAATGGTCCCAAAAATGTGTCAAATGTCCGATGTGTCCGCCATAATGTCGCAGTCACAATAAAAATCGCTGATCACCGCCATTACTAGTAAAAAAAAATTATTAATAAAAATGCCATAAAACTATCCCCTATTTTTTTAAACGCTATAACGTTTGCCCAAACCAATCAATAATCGCTTATTGCAATTTTTTTTTACCAAAAATATGTAGAAGAATACGTATCGGCCTAAACTGAGGGAAATTTTTATTTTCTTTATATATATTTTTGGGGGATATTTATTATAACAAAAAGTAAAAAATTATGCTTTTTTTTTTAAATTGACGCTCTATTTTTGTTTATAGCGCAAAAAATAAAAACCGCAGAGGTGATCAAATACCACCAAAAGAAAGCTATTTGTAGGAAAAAAAGGACGTCAATTTTGTTTGGGAGCCACGTCGCATGACCGTGCAATTGTCAGTTAAAGCGACGCAGTGCCGAATCGCAAAAAGTGGTCTGGTCTTTGACCAGCAAAATGGTCCGGTCTGCAAGTGGTTAAAAGGCTTTTATTTTCGAATGATATCAAGAATAATATTATGCTTGTATGTTTGTTTTTTGTTGTTGTTTTTTTTTTGGGGGGGCAAGTTAACACAACGCCATTATCCCCTAGTTTTTAAGATCAAAGATATTGATGTCCCTTGTTAATTTTACATTGTATTTTTTTTAAATGTAACTGCCTACTCCCAAATTGTCATTTGAAGTAAAACACATAGCAAAGTATTATTCTCCACAATTTTTTTTTATTGTGCATTAAAAAAAGAAAACAAATAAAATTAGACATGCTATCAGCCAATAGAACTTAACCAAAAAGTGCATTCTATGCATCCAAAAATATACCAAATCAAATCAATATTCAACCAAAAAATAAAATAAAAGCCTCATCCATGTGTCCCGCTTCTTAATATAGGGCAGTGTTGGCGAACCTTGTTACCCCACATGTTTTGGAACTACATTTCCCATGATGCTCATGCACTCTGCAATGTAGCTGAGAATTATGAGAAATGTAGTTCCAAAACATCTGGGGTGCCAAGGTTCGCCTTCACTGATATAGGGGGTCAACAATGCCAAGAGTTGGTGAAAGCAGGGGTCGGTCATCCAGAGATAATTCGGAAAATCATCCGGATTATTCTCCTAGAGCTCCCGCGGCAATGGCATATGACATAATTGGTCACGATTAATAAAGCAACCAATTTTTGGTCCAAGACATCCTCCTCCTCCTGTTCCTGGACTGGACTTGAGCCAAAGCAATAACTCCAAGGCCAATAATAATAATAACAACACGTTATATCCTCTGATTCCGCAACAGGTCTGGCTGACAAACGGACGTTTAGAAACGAACTGAAAAACACAAAATGAAAAGCGTGAATCAACACCCACCAAACCTCTACAAACGCAAAATTAGCAAAAGGAGCCCAAAGGGTGGAGCCTGATAATTGAACTTGCTCTTTATCGGCTCGTAGTACATCTAGTACGTCACTACATTCGTGTTTGTTGGCAGACAATTGTGTGCCGTTTGTACACAAGACAAGTTTTGGGCCAACGCCCTTCTGACAAAAAGTCCGAAGGTTTATCTGTGGAAAATCCAATCATGTGTATGAGGCTTTATCAGCCCTATAATGTCTGTAGAGGTCAGAAATGTCCTATTGACAGACATCCAACCAGTGTTCAGTAAGATCAGTTAATGTTCATCCTGTATTTATTTTTCCCCATGTTGGAACCAACTGGACCATGCTTTTTAGAGTCAGGGCTCTTAATTTGGAGACAGAGCCCTGCCAAGAGAGCTCTTGCCCAAAGGACTGGGAGAGTCAGGACAGTGTAGCAAGTCTGGGGAGACTGAGAAAGCTGGGGGTAACTAGCAAGTCCAGGGGCTTGGAGAGAGTCTATAAGTCTCAAGATAATTATAAAGCTTGGGGGCTAAGAGAACCCCATCTAGGAGGTCAGGAGTTGGCCCGCGCAGTGAGGTGCTATAACTAAGGCTGAGTGAGAGCCTGAGGAACCCATGGTCAGGGAGACCAGAGATGAGAGCAGCAGTGCTGTTGAATGGAGCCAGGAGATTTAGAATTTTCAGTTAAATGTTTTGCTGTGTGAAGCTGACAACCCTGTGTGGGCAACCATTGTGTCTAAAGGGTTTCTTTTTGTTTTTTAAATAAAAGTGGGCCAGAAGCCTTTAAAAACACAGTTCAGACTTGCATGGAACTCATTAAAATACATCAACCACATGAGCTTAACCATCCCTTATCCTGCTGTGTATTAATCAATACACCAAAGCAACCCTGTCGCTGAATACAAAATGAAATACAAAAACCTCCTGCACAAATACTAAAAACTGTCCCGACACCTTTTCATAGAATCTTTGCTCCACTCTGTTGATCAGCAAAGCTGCCTGAGAAATCTTCACATCTGACATACTTCCAAGTGTGTTGAATGATGGCATCCTCCAACGTCTTCTGTGGTTCCTCTCCCAAGTTCCAACAGGGCAAAACAGACACACTTCAATGTGTGTCAAATGCCTGTGCTTTTTCCCTGTGTTCTGTGGTCCCTCCCGTTGTCCCTTACATCACTACAGGATGCAAAAGTGATATGGGGTTGGATCAGGGAATATGGTGGTGGACACAGGCATCCAACACACCCTGAAAGTGTCCTGATTTGCTGATCCTCTAGGCAGCTTTGCTGCAATGAAACAAAGATTCAACAAATAGGTAGCATAAAAGTACCAGCCGTCTTCTTTCACAGAAGCTTTTTTATTTTCAACTTTAAAGTGAATCACACAGAACAAAGTGCTTCAAGCCGAGTTCCACTTGAAAATGAATCTGTAATAAGAACAATATGGGGGCTGATATTTCCAACCTTCTTCTAAAAATTATGGTTGACTTTGTAAGTTGCTAAAAAAATATGGGATCTGACATTGTTGACCTCTTCCTTAAAATAAGACGAGAGGGGTCAGCATTGAGACTGGACCAAAAATTGATTGGAATTGTACAAATTTGCCTGTAACAGTGCCCATATTACGAGGCTCAGCATGCTCCAATAAAGATGTTCGAGTTTATATGTGGTACTTCTGGGTGCCCGCTTTTTAGAACTACAAATAGTTTAGTAAAAATGTAAAGTGACAGGACCTTGGCAAATGTTAGGAAAAAGGGAAATATATGTGCTCTACAATTCTACAGAAACACTAGATAGCATGCAGAGAAAGCAGAGTTTGCTTCACTGACAATCAATCATGACATTACAGTGTTCACAGTGTAAGGGGAACAGTCAACAACTCTTGAAGGGAAGTCAATACGCTGTGAAACAAAAAAAGACTTGCTGACATAACAACTATGCAGATAAAGAAAATAATTAAGGATTTCCTAGTTAGATTCATTGGACGTCATTGCATGGCCTGTAAGTTACTAGTCACACAATTACTTTAGATCAAAAGCAAAATTATCTACTATTTGAAATATGCCAGATTCTTAAATACAAAAAAGCAAAAAGAAAAAATCCTGTTTTTGAAGATCCGTGTTTTCTCAAAGTGGTAGAGAACCCTCCCATAAACTAACATTAAGATATATATATATAAAAAAAAAAGCAACAGCATAAGTAGTCACCAAGGCAAAAACATTAATGCTTTATTAGTACAATAGACCATTTTGAAAAACAGGTAAGCCGCTTCCCCCCCAAAAAAAAAAAATGATGTCCCAAATGTTGAGGAGGGGGAGGAGGAGGAGGAGGAAGAACGTAACTTACCCTTTTGGGTGAAGTTACACTTAAAGTCCTGGTTCACACTAGGGTAATTGTGATTTTACCCGATTTCCAATACGATTATGTGGTGCAACTGACATATGATGTGGTGTGTTTTTGACACAATTTTCATACTACTGCGATATCTAGAGGAGGCAGAGGAAAATAGTTGGGGGATATTTTTGAAAAATTCCAAAATCAAAAGAAAAAAAGATGGGAGTATTAAAAGTGATTTTTTTAATACTTGTACCAATAAAGAATTGTTCGTTTTACATTACTTGTGTACTGACTTGACTTTTTGCTGCACTAAAGCCCTTGGGAGAAATCTTGTATATGAAGTATAAATTGGGCGAGCAGCCATTCCTACTTAGGCTCATGGGTACCTTTTTTTTCTGATAATGGGGGGGGGAGAGAAACACACCGAAATTGCATCAGAAATGTGTTTAGTTTTTTAGGTGTTTCCACTGAAGTCTATGGGGCACAAAAATTGCACTGCATTGCACCAAAGTAGCACAGGACCCTTCCCCAAAGTCGCATTGCAGTTGCTTTGCATTGATGTGAACAGGCACCACTGAAACTAACGTAATTTCCATTACCATGTCTGTGCAACCCAAGTCACTTCTGAAATCTCATCAGTAAGAACCATGCCTTAAAGTGTTACTTAACACAGGAATATGAAAATAGTTCTTCTGTGACCCCCCCCCCCCCAACAATGCCCACAGCTTATGAATCTTTTTACATTAAAATACTGCCACCATATACCTTTTTGATCTGCATACCATGGTTACATGATAAACTGCACAGTTTCTCCAGTGTTGAGAGTTCAGGTAGGAGGAGATTCCCACTACTGTCTGTATACACGCCCACATGTGTGAGGTCAATATCATGTGATCTGGTTTCTCTGAGAACAAGAAAATGTTCTCTCCAGCATAAAAGACACAACTGATCATGTGCAGGTCGGCTACCCTGCCTGTGTTAGCTGGCCTTCCCCGGATAGACAGTGCATCTATGCATACAGGATCAAACAGCAGAGGATTAACCCCTTAAGTTCCACAGTGAGTATAACAAGAATGCTATGCTGCATATACAGACTAATTTTACTGCTGTAGGTTTACTAACACTTTAACAGAGATTAATGGCAATTCTTTTAATGCAGATATCTGCAAACTTGTGAAGGTTTTCACCAAAATGTGACAGTTCCTGATGGCATAAGTTTAGGCTTACCCATACTATCTTGTATATCCTCTCCCTTTTGCCTGCCTGCCCTTTTCCACAGTAAGTCAGGAGGGGTTGTGTCAATAGACATATCAACCATATAAAAGCACGCAAATCAGCACCTCTTTCACTATTTTCTGAGTGAACGGATTAGAACAACTTCATCTTGGTGCAGCACAGAGCTATTATTTGATACAAACCTTTGTGCAGTTGGGACTCTTACTTAGTGCACCAGTAGCACTGCCATCATTTTTCACAGTTACTTTTTCAGCTGTCAATAGTACTACTTTGAGGGTCCAGTAGGATTGGTATATAAATGGCCATTTTACTTAGTGCAGGTAGAATGCTCCCTGACCTGCTGCTTATAGGGTTCATGGAGTTCGAGGGCTCTGAGCTCTGCTCTGTGCACATGCTCCTTGCTGGCTGTTTCTTTGATCCTTTATCTTATTTACTTTATAAAGTAAAAAAAAAAAAAAAAAAGTGTCCTGATGAAAGCAGGTGTTAGAAGACATCCTATGCTCCTGGAAATAAAACTGTTATCGGGAAAGGGGAGGTCAAGGTTAGTTTTCACTTTGTGCTCTGGGTAGTAAAACAACATTCTAAAATGAAGTCAATCAATCATACAAACATTTTGTTGAAACCTAACCAGACAAATTCCGATGGAAACGTGACCTGGCTTCCTCTATCAACCCTGAGAGGTGGAGTAAGGCCTGTTCTTTCATTACAAAGTGCCTCTTTCACAACACTACTCTGAAGGCTGGCTATAAGGTCCTCCTAAAATCGTATTGGGTCCCTGCCCATATAGCAAGTTCAAACCCATCCTATAGTCACAGGTGCTTCAAGGGATGCGGCCGAGAAGATGTTATATATATCTGGTGTTCCTGTCCCCGTTTTACAGGGTTCTGGTCCAGAATTTTTGGGCTTCTTCATACTTTGTTTAATTTCCGCATGCACAAAGATGCCAAACTGGCCTTGCTACATTGCGGATCCGGGGCCTATTCTCTTATCAACAAAAGCTGGTGACTTGTTTATTATGGCCAAACGTGCAATTGCCAGGGCCTGGATTGCAGTGCTGAAGAGCATGTTGACCCACCTTATGGTTTACAAAAAAATGTCTAGTATTTTACATGACTCTTATACAAAATTTCTTAAAGTATGGACACCCTGGTGGTCCTATGCTCTTCTTACCCTGCATCAGACCAGCTTGGGCATTTTATATTTGTCTCCACCTAACCCAAGCCTGCAGAAACTCCATCTCCACCCCCCCCCCCTTCCTATCCTCCTCTATCCTTTTTCCCTTGTCTATTCCCCCTCCCCTTTTTTTTCTTGTATGTTTTGTTTTCTGGCACATGGCTCCCACCTTTGCCGAGCACCGTTTCCCCGCTGTATATACTCCTCGGTAGTCCTCGGGCTTAGGTCTCCTTTGCAGACCCATGGCCTGTGCCCCTGTGCCGTGAGGTCCAAGTATTGGCTGTTAGCCCATGAAACAGTTACTTTATGCTTTCTCACCATTATGTCCCTGCGTGAGTGATCAGTAGCTCTGTACTACAAATTTTTCAATAAAAATGATTGTACCAGAGACACAAAAGCAGCCCTTAGGGTTAAAGTGAACGTAAAGGCAAAACATTTTATTCTAGTTTTGGATGGTGTAGGGGTCATCGAATCTATCAGCGCCAGTTTCCCTGAGGCAAAGAGATTCCAGCGTCTCTGCCAAAGGGAAACATACTGGATTTATCCTCTAGACGTGATCTCACCAAGAGGTATTAACAAAGAATTAGAAATAAACACAATACTATAGAACTGGTATACTATACTATATGATGCTATTATACAAAACGTGTAATTATCACTAATGTCCCCTTTTAACTTCTGTGTCCCACAGGAAATATCGCTTCATCTATCATAGCCAACCAGCAAACCTAAAACATATAAAACATAGACAAGGTATAATTCACATAGTGGTTTCCTCCACCCAGCATCGCATACAATTGTTCCTCTCCACTGCTACACATAGTCGGACCTCCTCATAATGGTCTGGTCCAAATATAATGAGTCTCATCCATACCAACATTATTAACATCTATGTTTTGATTGCCATACATTATCAGAGGGAGCGTAAAATATGCTTCCAGTACCAACAAGTCAAATTTATATTCATTATTGTTTATTTTCTATTTTATCTTTTATTATAATTTTTTTTTATATTTACTATTTTTTAAGAAAATTCTTCCCCATTTATTGTATTTACCGATTTGCATTTATTTATTTTTATTTTTCAGTCTGGGAAATGAACATAGGGCAGTGAATATATCACAACAGGAATACACCTTATTAAAAAAAAAAAAAAAAACGCAACAGTACATCAAAACAACAGTACATCACAGCTAAGCTAGTACAGCAACGATTGCTAGGTCAGCTATCTTATGGACCACCGGCAACCGCTTACATCAAAGTTTGGTGTAGGATGTAACATTTTTATATTTTCACAACAGAAAGATAGTAAGAAGTAGGATTGCTGTTTGAAAAAGTGAGATGAAGGAAATGGAGAAGCCAAAAAATAAAAAAATAAAAAATAAAAAGAAGAGGGGGGGGGGAGGGGGGGCAGTGAGGCCAGCCCACCACCCCTAATCCCCCTCCATTGCTCCACTGGGCTGTGAGGCCAAAGGTGTCGGATTCCTATAGTAGAACTGGGGAGTCCAGATCTTCCAGTACCTTTCCTCCTGTTCTTTCAAGGTCATGGTAAGATTTTCCATCATCTAAATTAGGGTTGTCTCGATACCACTTTTTTAAGACTGAGTACAAGTACCAATACCGATTACCGATACTTTTTTTTAATGTCATGTGACAGTTTAACTGATGGGCACTGATAGGTGGCACCGACTGATGGCTGGAACTGATAGATGGTACTGATTGATGGGCACTGATAGATGGCACTGATAGGCAGCACTTATCAGCAATGATAGATGGCACTAATGGCTGGCACTGACTGATGGGCACTGACAGGTGGCAGTGATGGCTGAAACTGACTGATGGGCACTGTCAGGTGGCACTGATAGATGGCACTGATAGGCAGTAATTATGGGCACTGATAGATGGTACTCATAGGCGGCACTTATGGGCACTAAAATGCAGCACTGATTGGCAATTGCATAATAAAGGTCATGAATGATGAGAGGCAAGGAAGGATTTTGCAATGGTATATAGAATAGAGCATTGCAAAATCCTTCCTTGCCTCTAATCATTCATGTCATTTAACATCTAGTAAGTATGCTGCGACGCCCATCTTGGTACACCTTGCACTTGGCTGCAGTAAGCCAGCAGCGGACATCATGTTACAACCAGCCCAAACTATATGGGCTAGATGTAACAAGATGTCCACTGCTGGCTTACTGCAGCTGAGTGCAGGGTGTACCAAGATGGGCGTTGTGATGTTTACCCTCCGGAGACACGGACCTGTCACTTCCTGTACCGAATGTGACCGCTTCGGTCACCATTTTGGACAGAATATGCGGCGGCACCCTGCATCCCTGCCCCCGGCCAGCTTACCCATAGTTCTACTGCTACCAGATCGATCTCCGCTCTGCCCTCTCTCTGCCTGCTGACTTTCAGTTGCAGGTATCGGATTAGGCATCAGGAGCATTTGTGCGAGTACAAGTACTCGCACAAATTCTCTGTATCGGTCTCGATACCGATATTAGTATCTGTATCGGGACAACCCTAATCTAAATATCTGCTATTCTGGTACGCCAATAGGCAATTGTAGGAAGGCAGGGATTCTTCCACAGAGCTGGAATACATGCTTTGGCTGCTGTGAGCAAATGTCAGAGTAAGGAATTTTTTAATTTTTTGTTAGATGGAGGAGTATTGTTCAGCAGAAAGGTGACCAGATTTTTTTTTTGAGGGAGACCCCAGTCAGTGATTTAAATTGTAGATTCTACCTCGAACCAGAAGCTGTTAAATTTTGGGCATTCCCTGAAGATGTGCAAAAGGGTTCCCACAGATTCTCCACAGCGCCAACACATCTCGGAAACTTGGGGATAGATCTTATGCAACTCCGCAGGGGTTCTATACCACCGCGTGAGAAGCTTATAAGTTCCTTCCTGATATCTGCTTGCAAGAGAAGCTTTATCCGCAAATAGTATAATTTTTCTTTCTGGGATTGAGAGAAGGTTATCTGCAGGTCGCTTTCCCATTGTTGCAAAAGAGTCAAGTTGGCAATGTTACTTCGGTTTGTCTAGAGTGTAGAAGTACAAAAGAGACTGAGGAAGCTGGGACCCATCTAAAACAGATCTCAAGTTCAAGTGGCGTAAGGTTTCGATGTCCCTTGGGTAATGAACGTAGGTAAGCACTCACTTGTGTTCTCCTGAGGAAGTCCAAATCCATTCGAAAGTGGGCCTCCAGTTCTTGTTTTGTACACAGTAATACATGGTATGCCAACACCGGGGCGAGGGGACTCAGGGATGGAGCTAGAGTAGGCAGCGTTTGAAACAGATGATTGGCTACCCGTAAAGTCGCCCCATTGTAGTGTACATAGCAATCGCCATAGGGCAAGTTTCCCTAGGGGACCAGAGTAAGCCCGCTAAAATAGAATACAATGTAGCTTGTTCTAGGTCTACCCACAGTTTTGGGTTGGCCATTACACACCACTCCATTACTCTGGTAAGTTGGGAAGCCTCATAGTATATGACAGGATCTGGAAAGCCCATTTCCCCCTGCACTTTTGGAAGGGATAGTATAGCTCTCTGAAGGGCGTCTGCCTGCCCAAACAAATCGGGTGAACCTTGCCTGTAATTCTGGCAAAAAGTTGTGGTGTTCCAGCAATTCTAAGCATGGGATCAGATCGGCGATTTGTCTGTCATTCGGTAGGAACAGACATGCTAAGGAAGCGACCCCTTTGCATCGGTAATGACCTGGGTCTCCTTCCACGGGAGTTGGCTAGAAAGTAGAGTCGAGACTCCTTTAGACTTGAAGTCCAGAGAGGCACTGTAGTAGACTGTGGCTAACCTGCGATTACTACATCTGGGAATTTTATCCTTTTTGAAATAAGTTTCCTGTAGGAACACTATGTGGTCTGAATCTCCACAGTTCCGCTAACAGTTTAGTATGTTTTTTTCTGGACTATTAAAGCGGGAGTCCACCGGGACTCCGCGGTTTTTTTTTTTTTTTTTAAAAGCCAGCAGCTACAAATACTGCAGCTGCTGACTTTTAAAATAGTGACACTTACCTGTCCAGCGCGCCCGCGATGTCGGCACCCGAAGCCGATCTATAGATCGTCACTCGGGTGCTGCTGCCGCCATCTTCGGTATGGGAATCAGGAAATGGAGCCTTTCGGCTTCATTTCCCGGTTCCCTACTGCGCATGCGCGAGTTGCGCTGCGCAATAAGGACGGTCCCCGCTGCCTCTGGGATCTGTGTGTTTCCCAGCAGGCAGTGGGGCACTTGCGGAAGGGGGCGGGCACTTGCGGAAAGGGGCGTAATCTATGCCCCTTTCCGCAGAGAGCTATCCCGGAAGTGGGTGCAGTTACCTGGATTATCCAGGTAACTGCACCCCTCTCCCCCCTGAAAGGTGCCAATTGTGGCGCCGGAGGGGGGGGGAGGATTCCGATGAGCGGAAGGTCCATTTTAGGGTGGACCTCCGCTTTAAGTCCTTTCACATTGTAAGAAGTCACATTTAAGCGAGTCATATTCTCAGCTTTCCTAGGATCGAAAGGGAAAGTAGGGACTCTAAAAGAGTCTAGAGTGCAAGAGAGAAAAAGTTCCCGACAGGATGCGATTTATGGATCCTGTCAAGACTGTATTTCCCTATTCACGATGTCCCTATGAACCACCAAGGCCAATTTATGCTCTTTGAAAAAAGTCAGTTTATACAGAATTCCCATGAATTGCATCTTAAGCTCTAATCTTAGACCATTTTGTTCTGTATGCTCCTTGAATGCCCCTGAATACCATATCCAATGTACCCAGATCTGTATCATCGCTATTATTTACTCAAACAACATAATCTATGTGTGCATGCCAGTAACAGGCTGCGCTCCTTGCATATCCTCGGCAATACATTTCGAACTCCACAGTCATCTAATTATTGGGTCCATGCCACTCCCCTTTCACCCCCCCCCCCCCATAAACTCACTGGGCAAACATGTGCACAGGTCTGACGAAGGAGCGGCGCATGCTCCGTTACATCGGCCGCGTGCGTTCCAGCTTGGTTCCAGAACCTGGGCTGCCTCAATGCTTCCTCGCTTTCTTGTTCCTCCTCTTCACCTGGGATTCTAACAGCTCTCCCTCCCCGTAGACAAACGATAAGGTTAAAGTGATCTGAAGGAGAACTCTGTTACATGCCTGATTTCTACCATTATCTTGTAAGTGTTTTTAATCCCCTTGTGCTATTAATAAATCTTTTAATGCTGCACTTAGAGGCGCTTCTCTTTTCTTCCTGATCTACCAGAGCCGCTTCTCCTCATTCAAGTGCTGTCCTAAGTGCAATCTATACACTGCTGCTCAGGACCAGCCATCGACACCAGAGAGCCCTCACCTCTCCTTCTCTAGGGGATAGCCAAGATCCCTTCATGTTTTGTTTTTCCTTTCTATATCCTGCCCTTTATTTCTGTCTCTGGATCAATATGATGGCTCTATGAGACCACTATGGAACGTACTGTAATCCATACTATTAGTTAGCGACTCCTGGAACTTAGAGTCACAAATCCTACCACTGTTCTAATTATAGACAGTCCTGTTTAAAGTGCTGATATTTCAATAAATTGATATTTTCTTTTAGGTAAGTATTAGTTATTTGTGGAAGAATTATCCCTGTGATTAAAACAGTGCTTAAAGGGATTGTAAAGTCAGATGATTTTTTAGTTAATGTATTCTATGCATTAAGATAAAAAAAAAAACCTCTGTGTGCAGCAGCCCCCCTAATACTTACCTGAGCACCATCTCTATCCAGTTATGTTGTGGAAGTGTCTCGGCTGCCCAGGACTCCCCTCCTCATTGGCTGAGACAGCAGCGCGGAGCCATGGGCTCCCGCTGCTGTCAAAGCCAGTCAATGAAGCCATGGCTCGGCTGCCCCATAGCAAGTTGCTTGCTGTGGGGGCACTCAACAGGAGGGAGGGGCCAGGAGAGTGCACCACCGACAGCCTGAGCCAGTGGCTCAAGCCCTCTCAGTGCACCGCCGAGAGCCTGACCCATTGGCTCAAACCCCCCCAACAGACCTATGCTCTAGTGAGTGCTGGAGGGGCCAGACAGAGCGATCAGCGGTCATGTGATCACTCAATTCTTGGTTTTAGAGCTGGCAGGGGGCCGCTGCAGCATCGAACTGATGCTGGGACATGTCACAGGTCCCAGAAAACTGTGGGACCAATCACATAGCTCAGTCCGGCTCACGCATGTGCATTGAGCAGCCAGCTATGAAGCTGCAAGCAGTCACAGCCAGCTGCCCACAGTTAGTATGCCAGTGCCAGGGGCCGAAGCCCGGTAAAGAAACCCGCCGACTGAGGACATCGATGGACCATGGGGCAGGCGAGTGTCCTATTATTCAAAGTCAGCAGCTACAGTTTTTGTAGCTGGTGACATTTAATTTTTGAGCTATAGACTGGACAACCGCTTTAAGCAGACCTGCTCACCTTTACTCAGACTTTAAAAAAAAGTTACTTTGTTTAAAAAAAAAAAAAAAAAAAAAGACTGCCAATAACAATCACTAGGATTTTAAAACTGCCCATTCTTTACGGCTAGGTTCACACCTATGCAGGGTGCAGGACGGCGTGCATGTAAATCATATGCTTTCCTATACCAAAAACAGACTGCAGTGTTTTCCCATGCTCTGAAACACATAGCACTAGGCCGTTTCCCTACAGCTGCAAATTTAGAAAAGGTGCAAGGACCTTTTCCTGCATTTGACACAGGTACAGCAGCCGATTTAAATGAATTGGCTGTTGTGCCTGTGCAAATGCACCCACAGGGAAACTGAAACAGAGTGAACCTAGCCTAAAAGCGGGCTGTGAGGGGGGCGTGGCCTGCAGCTGCATGGCGTAGGACGCACTGTGAGTGAGCTCCGGCTGCTACACATCCTTCCCTATATCCTTATGGACTAATCTGCACTTTTTTTTCCGGGTACATCACCCCTTTCTGTACGGGAGGACACCGCGCACCTATGTCGCCGCCGAAGCGGTCCCAGGGCGCGATTGCCAAGCTTGGGAAATACCGGGCGGACGGCCCGGACCTCGTGGAGGAAGATGGCGCCGCGCCGGGACCGGCCCGCAGAGAACCCCCCCTCTGGTGACACTGCTCGCATCCTCGAGGCCGTCACCCTTTGCCGCACGTCTCTTACCTCCAGGATTGAGGAGGTTAAAGTGGACATCTCTCTCATTCGCCAGGACCTTCACAAGCTGCGGGAGAGGGTCGGTGAAGCGGAGCGCAGGCTGGGGCACGTGGAGGATGACATCCCCCCCTTCAGATAACAACTGAACGCCTGCAACATCAGCTAACTGCCGTCCTCAGTAAGCAAGACGACCTCGAAAATAGAATGCGCCGCTGCAACTTACGCTTTGTGGGATTGCCAGAGAAGGTGGAGGGCCCTGATCCCCCTGCATTCCTTGAAAATCTGCTGATTGTCAATTTTGGCCGGGAGGCCTTCTCCTCCACATTCGCAGTTGAACGCGCCCACCGCTTGGCTTCGAGACCGCCGCCTCCAGGGGCCCCTCCGCGCACCTTCATTGCAAAGATGCTCAACTACCGGGATCGCGACGCGGTTCTGCGTCTCACTCGCGAGAAAGGCAACATTCCTTATGAGGACAAACGCATCGCGGTTTTCCCTGACTTTTCCACCGAGGTCCAGAAGAAGGGCCCAGTTTACCGAGGCCAAGCGTCAGCTCCGCATTCGCCATCTAGCCTACGCGATGATGTTCCCTGCTCGGCTCCGCGTGGTGCGGGACGGCAAGACACATTTCTTTGAGGATCCCGCAGCAGTGCTCTCCTGGCTGGAACAACGTCCGGATGATGCCCCTGCCTGACTCTGCTAATTGTATTGCCGCACTTCGCCGGCCTGGATGGTGGCCTTGTTGTGTGGAGGGCAGTCATGGAGTGAACTGTGCGCAAGTCAGGGCCCTGGCTGCCCTTTTCCTCTCTCTCACCCGGGTATTGCCCACTCTGCCTCCCTCACTCCTATGTCTTCCCCTCCCCTGTTGTTTTTTCTTTTGGATACCTCCAGGCCTATCCCCCCTACACCGCGTACCTCAGGTGTCCTACCCTTTTGGGGTCCCCCCTTACCATAGACACATTGTGCAGCCGGTGACTCAGATACTCCCCTTGGCTGACTTTTCCCTATGTCAAGGCTGACTACGTGGACGCACTGCACAGTTGAACTCCGTTCGTCCCTGTTTTCAGTGGGGGGTGAGCCCCGCCGGGCGCATTATTTTTGCCAGCCTGCGCTCTTCCTGGTCCATCTTGGCCGGGTTCATCCCCCACTGTTCCTTCAAGTTAGGTTTCCCTGGCCGGCCTCAGCTCCCATGCCTACTATGTGTTGCTGTGTTTGCTTACCGCCCTGCCGGTCCAGTGTGGGCACTGTTCAGTTATACTTCGCAAATGCTAGTCTCTGTTTAATGTTTGAGTTACACAATGTATTTCTGTTTGCTTCTTTTTTAAACATGTCTGACTGCTTATCTGCTGCTTACCATTGCTTCCTGTGACTCGGCTGCCCTTCCCCCTGCTCGTCTTTTGACCGCGGGTGGGGCTGCCGACTACGGGTCCCAGGGGTCCTGTATAACATCTTGCACCTGTCATGTCGACCCTTAAGATAGTTACTTGGAATGTGCAGGGACTGCGTGACAGGTCCAAGCGGGTGGCGGTGCTTGCGCATCTTAAACAAATGCGGGCGGAAAATCATGGTTCTGGTTGAAACACATATTACGGGTCAGTTACAACTTTCCCTTAAAAAACCATGGGTTGGATGGATGTACCATGCCCCTTATACCAATAACTCCTGTGGGGTTGCAGTCCTGGTGGCTAAGACTGCTCATTTTCATCTCCACACTCTACGTACTGACAGACGGGGGCGCTATGTTTTTTTGCATGTTACGGTCGGGAGCCTTCTACATACCCCCGCCCTTTCAGTTTGATGCTCTCCGTGATGGACTGGACTTTATGCTGCAACACCCCACGGTGCCAGCTGTGTGGTTGGGTGACTTCAATTCAGTGATATCCCCGCCTTGGACAGACTTACGCCGTCCCCTGCGCCCACTCCCCCCCCCCCCCCGCCGCTGACCAGATTTGGTAAGTTTCTAGCCGAATTCGCCCTCACGGATTCCTGGAGATATAGACATCCTAGCTGTAGGGCGTACTCCTGCTTCACGCCGGCACATAATGCCATGTCTCGGATAGATATGATCCTGCTCTCCCCAGTCCTGCTCCCGTTATTGCGGGAGGTGGGATTCGGGACCAGGATCCTCTCTGATCATTCGCCCTACTGGGTCAGTCTCAGCCTGCCTTCCGCCTCGGCGCCTCGCCTGTGGAGGTTGAATCCTTTTTGGCTGACAATCCTCCCGGACCTGGAGGCTGTCCGGCGTGAGTGGGAGTATTATTTTAGAGCCAATACAGCCTCGGCCTCGTATGGTTCAGTGTGGGAGGCTTTTAAGTTACATGCCCGCATGCTGATGACGACGCATATTAACCGATTTAAGGACTCCTCTCGACAGACTGTGCGGCAGGCCGAACGAGAGCTGGAGGCACTGGAGAGCGAATTTATAATGCACCCCACACCCTCCAACTCCGCCAAGTTGCGGCTGCAATCCCGACTTACCGACCAACTACACGCTGACAGGGCTGGGAGAAAGATATACTACAGTAAACAAAAAGCTTATGAGTATGGCGAGCGGGCAGGGAAGTTATTACCCGGTGGTGGTCCGGCTTGCGTCTGCGGGGGGACTCGCACTGTCGGATCCGAGGGAGGTGGCTTGTGAATTCCGGCGCTTTTATGCTGATTTATACACCTCCGAAGCCAATGGCTCCTTGGACGACCTGCGCGCCCTACTACAGATGGTGGACTTTCCAAGTCTCGAGGACTCCCAGGTCGAGATACTCGAGGCCCCTATTACTGAGGAGTGTATAGCGGAGGCTATAGCTTGTTTGCCACTGTCCAAAGCCCCGGGCTCGGACGGCCTTCCCCGTGAGTTCTACACCCAATTCCAGGAGGTTCTGATCCCCAAACTTCACTCACTCTATACCCACATATTCGACACCGGTACACTTCCCCGCTCTATGAGTGAGGCACTTCTGGTCCTCATTCCTAAGCCGGGCAAAGACCCCCTTTACCCTGAATCCTACCGCCCTATATCGCTCCTGCAGCTGGACATCAAAATATTGGCCAAAATCCTCGCCCTTAGGCTTAATAAGGTGATACACCGTCTTATCCATGCTGATCACACCGGCTTCATGCCTGGCAAAAATACGGCCTTCAATCTTAGGAGGTTGTTCATGAACCTGCAGGCCTCCCATAACGACACTGGATCTAGGGTAGTGGTCAGTTTGGATGCCGCAAAGGCGTTCGACTCGGTGGAGTGGGGGTATCTGTGGGAATGTTTGCACAGGTTTGGCTTCGGCCCTAACTTTGTGCGTTGGATCCAGCTTCTCTATCAGGCCCCATCCGCCCGCGTCCTGGTAAATGGCCAGATCTCTGACCCTTTTTCTCTGATCCGCGGTACACGCCAGGGGTGCCCCATATCACCCCTGCTGTATGCGCTAGCTGTGGAACCCCTGGCCATTGCCCTCAGGGCCCACCCGGACGTTCGGGGTCTCCGTATGGGCTGCCTGTCGGAGGTTGTAAGTCTTTAAGCTGATGACATGCTACTGTACCTGGAGGATGCTGGTCCCTCACTGACGGCGGCTTTGGAACTGATTCAGCGCTTTGGCACCTTCTCGGGTCTCCGCATCAATTGGTCTAAGTCCCAAATCCTCCCTATTGACGTATCTGTCCCCACGAGGACGCAGGCCCTGCTGCCCCTCGAGCGCACGGATCGGATTAAATACCTGGGTATTTACTGTTCTCGCTCCCCCGCGGACTATATTAGTCTTAACCTGACACCCATCTTTCCTTTCCTGAAACAGAAGACTCAGGTCTGGTCCAGGCTCCCCCTCGGAGTTATGGGCCGCCTGGGTCTTGTTAAAATGATCCTTCTTCCCAAGCTCCTTTACTTATTTTGGCACGCCCCACTGCATGTACCGTCTCGTGTTTTCCGCGATATGGAGTCAATCCTCAATTCGTTCATTTGGGGCTCCTCCAGGCACAAACTATCCTGGCGGACCCTCAAATGCCCATCTCACCTGGGTGGCGCTGCATTACCCGATCTCGAAACATACTACCTGGCCTCCCAACTCTCCCACCTCCACTACCTCAGCAGGCACGACAAGCTGAGATATTCCCTTCTGATCTGTACATCGGCGACGGACGTGATTGCGCACCCCTTCCAAATTATTTTTTGTAGACACAGGGGCTTGTCCCGCCTGGGGCCTGGGCGTGCTATGCTCGGGTTTGGCGGACGTCACAGATGAGATCCGGGGCCCCCTCCCTGCATGCACATACACCCCTCTGGGACAATCCTGACTTGCCCGAACTGTTGCGAGTGCCGGATTATAAGGTGTGGATATGCGGGGAGGTTATCTACCTGTCTCATCTCTATTCTCCTCTTGGGGTTAAGACATTCCAGACGCTCAAGGACGAGTTTGACCTTCCTAACCACGTTTTTTTTCGCTACCTGCAGGTTCGTCACGCGCTGCAGACACAGTTTGGAAACGCACCCCCAGCCTTGACCCACACGCCCCTAGCTAGCCTGGTCCTCGGGGATGACCCCCGGAAACTCATCTCCACTATCTACACACACCTCCTCACTCCGGGGGCCACGGCTCACGCTTATGGTCTCAAAATTAAGTGGGAGGCAGACGTCGGTGACATGGAGGACGAGCTTTGGGGCGAGGCCCTGGCGGTGTCGACTGAGGTATCTCCCAAATTATCCGACAGATTGACCCACCTTTACATTCTCCACCGCTCCTATGTTACACCCAGACGTTTGACTAAATATAAACCTGACTTCAGCCCCTTATGCCCCGGGTGTGGCGATGCTTCCGGCACTTTTTTCCATCTTATCTGGACCTGTCCCCCCATCCACAGATACTGGGCACAAATAGTTGCATTTCTGCACGATCACATGGGCTCCCCTCTCACACTATGCCCCCGCCAGTGTATCCTTGGTCTTCTCCCCCTCCGGGAAGAAGACAAATATCTTAGGACTTTCCTACAGGAGACTCTTTTTACTGCTAGGATGCAGATAGCTAGATTGTGGCTCCGACCTGATCCCCCGACGCTCCAGCAGTGGAAGAGAGCTGTCAATCTGACCCTATCATACAAAAAAACTATCTACTCTAATCGGGGATGCCCTCTGAAATTTCATAAAATCTGGGACAGATGGTTAGAGAACTCTCATAGCTGCGTGATTTAGGGCAGTGCGCCCGCGATGGTACTATGATCCTGGGATTTCTCTGAGGTGGTTACCCGAGGGGGCCCTAGAGTTTTTTCTATTTGTAACATGCGTAAGCAATTCACTGTTTGTCCTGTACACTTCACGGTTGTATGTCAGACATGGAATTTACTCATCTCCTTTTCTTACTTTTCTTGTGTAACATGTGGTGCCTGTTGCACCGGTTTCTAAGTGTGTATATATGCTGTATCCTGCTTCTACATGCTCAAAAAACCTTACTTTGGTTAAAAAAAAAAAAAAAAGCGGGCTGTGATGTGGAGCTTGGGGCGTCCCATGGAGTTCTGTTTGCCTAGCCCTGAAGAGGCAACTCTGATTGCAGATCACAGAACTTTGACATCAGGTAACCAGACCTTCCGCTTGACTTTAAAGCGGGGGTTCCCAATCTTTTGAAGAGCGAGGGCAAATTGGTAACTGCTCGCGGGCCACAATGGGCGGAGCGGGCAGATGACAGGTCCATGTCCATGCTGTATATGCAGAGCGGACACGGACACAGCCCACTCTACTCTATGGGCCCTCCATTTCAATCCACTCAGATGGAAGGGGATCCCCTCCTGTTTATGTCAGCGGATCCCACAAGTCTGTTTACGTCTTCCGCTCCATAGAGGTGAATGGAGGATACGATTGGGTCGGACTGATCGTGTGAAAGGGGCCTAAGGCTGTTTTCACACTGATGTGCTGTGGTTTACCCAAACTACGGGAGCAGAGCAGTGCACCTATGGCTTTCCAGTGGGTTAGCTGAATTTTGCCATAGACTATTATATCCTGCAGGTGTGGGGCACTTTCTAAAATCACCCCAAACCCGCAGGTAATAACAGAAGTCTATGGCTCAGTGCATGTAACCTGCATCTCCACTGCGCTGCACGTGTAGACCAATTTGAAAGCAGCCCAGTGACCAATGCAGAACAGATATGTCCATATAATTTTATATTATATATATATATATATATATATATATATATATATATATATACATATATACATATATACATACACACACATACACACATATATATACATATATATACACATACATACATACATACATACACACACACATACACAGTGCCTTGCGAAAGTATTCGGGCCCCTTGAACTTTTCAACCTTTTGCCACATTTCAGGCTTCAAACAAAGATATAAAATTTAAATTTTTTGTGAAGAATCACCAACAAGTGGGACACAATTGTGAAGTGGAACGAAATCTATTGGATATATTTTAAACTTTTTTAACTAATAAAAAAATGAAAAGTGGAGCGTGCAAAATTATTCGGCCCCCTTGCGTTAATACTTTGTAGAGCCACCTTTTGCTGCGATTACAGCTGCAAGTCGCTTGGGGTATGTCTCCATCAGTTTTGCACATTGAGAGACTGAAATTCTTGCCCATTCTTCCTTGCAAAACAGCTCGAGCTCAGTGAGGTTGGATGGAGAGCGTTAGTGAACAGCAGTTTGGAGCTCTTTCCACAGATTCTCGATTGGTTTCAGGTCTGGACTTTGACTTGGCCATTCTAACACCTGGATACGTTTATTTGTGAACCATTCCTTTGTAGATTTTGCTGTATGTTTGGGATTATTGTCTTGCTGGAAGATAAATCTCCGTCCCAGTTTCAGGTCTTTTGCAGACAGGTTTTCATCCAGAATGGTCCTGTATTTGGCTGCATCCATCTTCCCCTCAATTTTAACCATCTTCCCTGTCCCTGCTGAAGAAAAGCAGGCCCAAACCATGATGCTGCCACCACCATGTTTGACAGTGGGGATGGTGTGTTGAGGGTGATGAGCTGTGTTGCTTTTACGCCAAACATATCGTTTTGCATTGTGGGCAAAAAGTTTGATTTTGGTTTCATCTGACCAGAGCACCTTCTTCCACATGTTTGGTGTGTCTCCCAGGTGGCTTGTGGTAAACTTTAGACGAGACTTTTTATGGATATCTTTGAGAAATGGCTTTCTTCTTGCCACTCTTCCATAAAGGCCAGATTTGTGCAGTGTACGACTGATTGTTGTCCTATGGACAGACTCTCCCACCTCAGCTGTAGTTCTCTGCAGTTCATCCAGAGTGATCATGGGCCTCTTGGCTGCATCTCTGATCAGTCTTCTCCTTGTCTGAGCTGAAAGTTTAGAGGGACGGCCAGGTCTTGGTAGATTTGCAGCGGTCTGATACTCCTTCCATTTCAAAATGATCGCTTGCACAGTGCTCCTTGGGATGTTTAAAGCTTGGGAAATCTTTTTGTATCCAAATCCGGCTTTAAAACTTCTCCACAACAGTATTACGGACCTGCCTGGTGTGTTCCTTGGTCTTTATGATGCTCGCTGCGCTTTCAACAGAACCCTGAGACTATCACAGAGCAGGTGCATTTATACAGAGATTTGATTACACACAGGTGGATTCTATTTATCACCATCAGTCATTTAGGACAGCATTGGATCATTCAGAGATCCTCGCTGAACTTCTGGAGTGAGTTTGCTGCACTGAAAGTAAAGGGTCCGAATAATTTTGCATGCACCACTTTTCAGTTTTTTATTTGCTAAAAAAGTTTACACTTCACAATTGTGTCCCACTTGTTGGTGATTCTTCACAAAAAATTTAAATTTTATATCTTTATGTTTGAAGCCTGAAATGTGGGGCAAAAGGTTGAAAAGTTCAAGGGGGCCAAATACTTTCGCACTGTATATATATATATATATATATATATATATATATATATATATATATATATATATATATATATATATATATACACACACACACACATACATACACATTGTAATTTTAGTAATAAACTTACCTTTAATAACAGTATTTCACTCAGGTATTGCCAGCAGTTGCTGTCAAAAAGCAGACTGCATTTGGTATCACTTCGCCTGTGCTGGCGCTATACAGAAAGCAATGGCTTATATGGCTCTGCTCCAGAGCCGCTTGCTTCCTCTACCACTGGCTTTATTCCCAACATTGATGCCCTGGGATAGAGGGCTGGCAACCCACGATCTGTGCTTCCTGACCCACCATCCCAGAGCGGGAGGTCGTGGGTTACATAAGAGGGTACCATGATTTAAAGTGATTGTAAACTCTCACATTGTAAAACAACCTATTAAGTTTAAAATTTGAAACGAAAGGCAAAATGTGTTTAGATTAAAAAAATAAAAAGATATAAAAAAATAAAAAGGGGAAAAAAAAAAATTGTATTTTAAGTGATCACATTCCCTCTGTTTTCAGCTGCATAAGAGTTGGAGGGAGGAGAAGCAGCAGCAAACTGAGCTTCCCAGTGAAAGGCTGTGCATGGGGGGCGTGTCAGAACAAGTCTGGTCATTGGAGGAGAAAAGGCCGAGATCCCAGCACAGCTAGAGAGCTGACTACAGTGTGCTGTCCTGCTTAGTGTGGTCAGTTTTTAATAGGAAAGCAGAGGGACTGGCAGGAACATCAGAGATTTCACACAAAGGAAGCAAGAGAAAAGAATATATATCAGGAATCTAAAATGCTGGGTTTACAAACACTTTAATTTATTTAAATTCCATTCATTTGTTCAGCAATTTATTTTCTTTAGTGTAGCAAAGAACACAGAGCAAAATGCACATCTGTAGAGCGGAAAAAAAAAAAAAAGTTCCACGTAGAAATATATTCAGTATAGCCAACTTCAAAATCCTGGAAATTCTGCTGAATGCACATGACTGTAAAAGCCTACGTGTTAGCAGATTTCAAGCACACATGTGAAAAGGCTTCTTGATTGACGGAGATAATATTGGTGATAATGTCACTCATCTTAGTGTTCATGCATCACAAAAGGCACACTAAAAAGTACAGAAAAAAAAAAAAGTACAAAAGCTTATTGTAAGAAAACAATCCAACAAGCATTTTTTCATTCCTTGCACATATCTGCTATGCTGTGATCTGTGAACATAAGAACTGTACACATAAGCTACAGAGACTGAGATTTCAAAAGACAGTAGTTGTTGTGCAGTACTAGGTGTCTGTTGGGGTTATTTGTACCCAAAAGACACACAGTTAGACATCTGAACCTGTCACAGGTGTCAGGTCAAGGCCTTACAATGTCCAGGGGTAGATTATCAGTTTTCTCATAAAATCCAGCAGACACATTGCAGAGATGAGAAAAGCAGAATTCTTTTACAGCTCACCTGCAGTTTAACAGGAAACATAAAAAAAAAAAAAAAAAAAAAAAAAAGAGAGAAAGGCTGGAAAATAGACATTGTATTCGGTTCTTCAAATCATGTAGCTTTTAACCACTTCAGCCCCGGACCATTTGGCTGGCAAAAGACCAGAGCGATTTTTGAGATTCGGCACTGCGTCGCTTTAACTGACAATTGCGCGGTCGTGCGACGTGGCTCCCAAACAAAATTCACGTCTTTTTTTCCCCACAAATAGAGCTTTCTTTTGGTGGTATTTGATCACCTCTGCGGTTTTTATTTTTTGAGCTATAAACAAAAAAATAGCAACAAAAAAAGCATTATTTTTTACTTTTTGCTATAATAAATATATCCAACAAAATATATAAAAAAAAACATATTTTTTCCTAAGTTTAGGCCGAAACGTATTCTTCTACATATTTTTGGTAAAAAAAAAAAAAAATACGCAATAATAAGCTATAGAGTCTACAAAACAGGGGATCGCTTTATGGCATTTTTATTAATAATGCTTTTTTTTAATAGTAATGATGGCGATCAGCGTTTTTTTATCGTGACTGCGACAATATGGCGGACAGATCGGACACTTCTGGCACTATTTTGGGACCCTTCACATTTATAAAGCGATCAGTGCGATTAAAAATTCATTGATTACTGTGTAAATGTGACTGGCAGTGAAGGGGTTAACCACTAGGGGGCTCTGCAGGGGTTAAGTGCGTCCTAGGGAGTGGGCTACGTGTAACACGACACTGATCACCACTCCCGATCAGTGTCAGTGTCACTAGGCAGAACGGGGAAATGCTAACGTATATCGGCGTAAGCCGGTCGGGCAAGAGGTTAATTTATTTCAGAAAAGTAATGTTTAAAGAGCAACTCCATGCAACATGTCAAATTAGTGAGTTATTGATGTTATCCAACACAACACTGTAGCTGCACTAAGATCAGAAGTGTATCTGAGCCTTATATCACTTTTGTGTGCCTTTGTGTTGTTGGATGTTACCTTTGCAGCACAACAAGGTTAGGCTAAACCAGTCTCTCAAACAGAATGCCACAGCATCCTGGTTGATAAAGGCTGTCAGATCAGACCAAGCGCTCGTTCCCCCATCAAAGCGAACATAGGCACAGCAGGAGCAGCGAAGTTAAAGTGGTAGTAAACTCTATACTACTACTTGTACCTACAGGTAGACCTATCCTATAATAAGGCTTGCCTGTAGGTACTGTGAATATCTCCTAAACTTGTACAGATTAGGAGATATTCAGGGTGCATGCAGCCAATGACATCGGTGCATGTGCTCTGAAAGTCCAGCTTACAGTGCTGGACCTTCAGAGCATGTGCCGGAAACGGCGGCTCCCGTGCGCATTCGAAGAAGTGATGTCATTGTGGCTCTGGCCAATCACAAAGCAGGAGCTCGCAAACCCAGAAGACAGACAGGGGGAACATGTCAGTTCTCTCAGCGGTGACTTTACAGCGCTGCAGGGCTTCATTTCAAGGTGACTATTTCATAATGTGCTAGTATGCAGCGCTGTCTGCTGAAAACGGGTCACAAGAGTGCAGAACATACTGAAGCAAAGCATGATCTCTTCCCTTCGGAGACTGGACCGCAGGGCAGTATTCCAACATAATGACCCCAAAAATACCTCCAAGATGACCAATGCCTTGCTAAAGAAGCTGAGGGGCATGGAGGAGTGGAAGAGGACGCCAGTGGCAACCTGTGAAGCTCTGGTGAACTCCATGCCCAAGAGGGTTAAGGCAGTGCTGGAAAATAATGGTGGCCACACAAAATATTGACACTTTGGGACCAATTTGGACATTTTCACTTAGGGGTGTACTCACTTTTGTTACCAGGGGTTTAGACATTAATGGCTGTGTGTTGAGTTATTTTGAGGGGACAGCAAATTTACACTGTTCTACAAGCTGTACACTCACTACATTTGTAGAAAAGTGTAATTTCTTCAGTGTTGTCACATGAAAAGATATAATAAAATATTTACAAAAATGTGAGGGATGTACTCACTTTTGTAAGATACTGTATGTAAGCCTTTATTAGATCTCATTCATAATAGCGGCAAAGGACTGCAGCTCCTCAGGAAAGCAATTTATGCTTGATCGCTTTTTAAAGGCATTTGGCATGCAATGAAAAGGCAATACGTTGCTACCTCACCGCCTGTTTTAACTCTCTAAATACAGCACCACTGTGCTGCAACCACGTGCAATGAATACAGCTGCAGGGCTGTTGAAGCAGTCCCATTCACCTGGCGGTATACTGCCAGCCGAAGTCACAGCATGTATACATCCCTAGCTGTTGCCAATGAAGCTAAAGTAGGAGCAAATGGTGGTGGTAAAAACGCAGCCCAAATGCATGAGTTTACAGTTTTCCAACCTCACGTGTGAATGAGCCCTTGGTTCCCATCTGTGTGGCTGTGTGCAGGGCAATGGGCTTCCCTACCTGCAGAAACAAAGCAAAAGAAGTCCATTACCCTTTTTTTAAAATCAGGCAGCAATAAAAATATGCTCTGAGTTTGCCAATATGTGGAGTATGTTAGGAATAGTGTTGGTCATCTTATTTAAAAAAAAGTAATTAGTTAAGTTACAAATGACTTCTCCTAAAAAGTAATTGTGTTAGTAACTCGGTTACTACATTGGAAAAGTAATTAGTTACTCAGCAAACTAACTGTGACGGGGTGGCAGCGGTGGTACTTGGGGGGGGGGGGGTGGCAGTGGTGGTACTTGGGGGGTGGCAGCGGTGGTGTACTTGGGGGGGGTGACAGGCAGCGGTGGTGTACTTGGGGGGGTGGCAGGCAGCGGTGGTGTACTTGGGGGGGTGGCAGGCAGCGGTGGTACTTTGGGGGGTGGCAGCGGTGGTGGTGTCATCCTCTCCCACCACCACCTCTGCCTCTTACTGATCCCATCCCCCCCACCACTGATCTCATCCCTACCATATCCCCCCCCATCACCTGTGTTGTAGAAGTGATGGTGGGTGGGTAGGGATGGGATCAGTAAGAAGCAGAGGTGGTGGATGACTTGGGATGTATCGATTGGGCTGCAATTCGAATCGTCAGACAGTCACTTGAATGTCTCCAGGAATGCCTTTCCTCATGGGGAGAGAGAGTGACCCTCCCGTTCACTCGATTGGTGTCTGCTGGTCAGCTGACTTCATTTTTCAGTATCCGGCCCGCCTCCCTAGATTCTCTTTCTCTGGAAAAGCGGGGCGGGATGGGGTGGGGTGGTCCAGTCTCTCTGAGTCTCAGCCTCTTCTCAGCTCAGCGGGCGAAAGCCCCCCTCCCCGTGGCGGAACAAATGGCCAGGCAGCGCGGCCACGGCGGGCCTCCCAGGCGGTAGATGTAATTGCGGTAACGCTGCCCAAGTAATGGGAACTGAGCTACTATGAGGGGAAGAGTAATCAGTTAGATTACTCGTTAGACCCTAAAGTAACTGCGTTACGTAACTCAGTTTATTTTAACTGAGTTACTTACATCTCTGGTTAGGAATGCACAAGATTTTGGATGCACGTTTCCCAACAGGCAGTACTGCGAACCAAGCCTTAGATTGGAGTGCTTTAAGACTGAACCTGGGTGCCATGAGTGGAAAAAATGTTGAGAAACATGGAGCTAAACCATAAAGCAATATTAACATCAAATTTGTATTATACTGCAGCTTATTACTGTGGTGGTTGCATTCCATTTTGTTTTCTTTTGCTTTATAATTTCTTATGCAATATATACCATTTTTATTTCCGGTTATATTTCCATTTTAACATGAACCCATCGAGCAGGAAGGTCTGTGTAGTAATCCAGTGTGAACCTTCACCTCTGTGCAGGAGCTTCCTGTAAGAAAGACCAGTTACTGCTGCTCTGTCCTAGTGCAGGGTGATTGTTTTGTCTTTTGTAGCAGGCAACCAATAGAGGGTGGGGCTTTACGAGTCCCTCCCACAGCTCTGCACCCTGTAAGGGCTATGCCATCACAGTGACAATGACCCCTTGCCAATGGACTATATAAGTACTCAGCGCAGGAGTGTAGGCATACCCCTGATGACGTCAGACCTGTGACAAAACAATCGTCGAGTAGCCACGCCCACACGTCCTGCGCATGTGCAATCGCAATTTTAAAAAAACACATATAGGTTTTGTTTTTTTATCTGCTAGCAGTTTTATTTTTCGTTTTCGACACTATATTTTAAACACTACTTGTACATTGGAGACTCAGTGGAGTCCTTTTTACAGCATCTGACTTCATGCAATAAAGAAAAAATTTTTTTTTTGGTGTTAAAACATATCACACGATTCGGAGCACTTTTTATTTTGCATGAGCCTTCACGCTGGCAAATGTTTGGGAAGTTTGCGGTGACTGATCGATCACCTGAGCTGCGGAGACTGCAGATAGGAGAAACCCGTTTTTTCACATCTGGAGCCGGAATTTGTGACATTATACACACTGACTCACCTCCCTTAAACGGGGTCACTGATGATCTGGTAAGCCCCCATCTTATTAGTGGTGATTAACCACTTTCAGACCGGACCAATTTGCTGGTCAAAGACCAGACCACTTTTTGCGATTCGGCACTGCGTCGCTTTAACTGACAATTGCGCGGTCGTGCGACGTGGCTCCCAAACAAAATTGCCGTCCTTTTTTTCCCACAAATAGAGCTTTCTTTTGGTGGTATTTGATCACCCCTGCGTTTTTTATTTTTTGCGCTATAAACAAAAATAGAGCGACAATTTTGAAAAAAAACGCATTATTTTTTACTTTTTGTTATAATAAATATCCCCCAAAAATATATAAAAAACATTTTTTTCCCTCAGTTTAGGCCGATACGTATTCTTCTACATATTTTTGGTTAAAAAAAATCGCAATAAGCGATTATTGATTGGTTTGCGCAAAAGTTATAGCATTTACAAAATAGGGATAGTTTTATAGCATTTTTATTAATAATTTTTATTATTTTTTTTTACTAGTAATGGCGGCGATCAGCGATTTTTATTGTGACTGCGACATTGTGGGGGACCCATCGGACATTTTTGACACATTTTTGGGACCATTGTCATTTATACAGTAATCACTGCTATATAAATGCAGTGATTCCTGTGTAAATGACACTGGCAGTGAAGGGGTTAACCAGTGGGTGGCAGTGTAGGGGTTAAGTGTTCCTAGGGGTGTGTTACTAATTGTGGGGGGGTTGGGCTTTCATTTAGTGAACACTGATCTCTGCTTCAATCACATGGAGCAGAGATCAGCGTCACTAGTTGCTAGGCAGAATGGAGAAATGCTGTTTACTCGGCATTTCCTCCATTCGGCCGCTCCGTGAGACGATCGCGGGGATGCCCGCGGCGATCGAGTCCGCGGGTCCCGCGACCGGACTCACGGGGGTCCCGACCGGCACGCTCCCGATGGCAGGGCGGCATTGAATATTGGACGTACATGTACGCCAATATGCCTGCCCGTACCATTCTGTCGACGTACATCGTCGTGTGCTGGTCGGGAAGTGGTTAAAGGTGACGGGTCCCACGTGGTCAAGTATATTATTTTTATTCAATCAAGTCACACTATCTGTTGGATTTTTTTTTTGATATTTCTATGGACATTTATTTATGATTTATGGACTCACATATGAATACATTTTTATACATTTTTTATAGCACATTTATATGTTAATATTGATTTAGTTTGAATGCCACTTTATTTTGGTTTTGGATTGTCACCATTTTTTCACGTTTCACTTGTGTAATTAAATAATCATTATTTATTGAACAAGCACTGCATTTTATTTTTTTATTTTCTATGTCATCACAGTGATGATGTCACCACTACTTTCATATAGTAATATCTGGATTTACAAAAGGCATTTTGTGCACCCAGCATGGATTTATATGTTTTGTGGCTATTAAGAAATATATTTAAAAAGAAAAAAGTTTGTGCCAAGAGTTCAGCTAAATGAAAACTAGGAGTTGGTGTGTAAATGCAGCAGCTGCTGTAAAAAAAAAAAAAAAAAAAAACAAGGTCATCTGACTCTGTCTTTATCAACACTGCTCAGCATGAAACAGAGATACAAAGTAACACTGATTCATTTATCTGCAGATCAATGATATTTGCTTCAGTCTGCAGATGATCAGATGATGTCAGTTAAAGCAACCTGAGACATTTGTCTTTTTTTTTTTTTTGTCTCTAATTTGTCCCTATTTAACACCATACTAAGCTTTACCTTATGCTAATTCGCTTGAATCCACCCCTCCTTCCCCATCTCCCTTCAACTGTGATTCTCCTTCTTTTTATTTATTTATTTATTTATTGTATTTATATTATAAACATTTTTCGTATTTGTTTTGTTCATTCATTTTAAGTTTTACATTTAGGGTCCTTTCACACGGGGCGGATCAGTTCTGATCCGCCCTGTGGATATCCGTTTGCTCAGCGGGGATCACTCCGTCGATCCCCGCTGAGCAGGGAGATGACAGGTCCATCTCTGCATACTGCGCAGGGACGGACCTGTCACAGCGCCGCTCTCCCCTATGGGAGATCGGATGACGACGGACCGCAGTGCCCGTCGTCACCCGATCCGATCCGCAGACGGATGGAAAAATAGCTTTTTCCTCCGTTACACTTTTTCGGATCGGAGCGGGTTGGATGTCAGCAGACATGTCACCGCTGACATCCGACGCTCCATAGAGCTCTATGGAGCACCCGTTCAGGTCCGCCTGAAAAACTGACAGGCGGGCCTGAACGGGACGTCAGTGTGAAAGGGGCCTTATAAAAGTATAAAATAAAAAACAACAATAATTTGTAAATAACTTTAAATGCTTTTTTTTGTACCAGAATCATAATTGTAATGTAATTTTAAACAAGACAAATTATAGAAAAAATGTATACTTCTTACAGTAACATTATTTTTAAAACTAACTGGTCGAAAAAGTGTGTTTTTTTTGTTTTTTTTTAAGTTTATGTTTTTTTCTAAGAATTGCAAAAAAAAAAAGAAAAATTTTCAAAACAATTTTATGAAAAGAAAGCATTGTTTGTCCTAATACAACAAAGTTCAAAACAGAGAAGCTGCACGATCATTAAAAAAATTGCGATCTCGATTCAACCCCCTCAGCTATTTCTGTGATTGTATGTAAACAGTGCAGAGCCAAGATGTCCATAAAAAAAAAGCCACACATGTTTATCAACATTCCTCAGCTGAAATCTAGAGAAGAGATATAAAGTATCTTGTAGTTCTTTTTAGATCAAATAAATGTACTTTGGTCTGTAAATATCAGTTTAACCACTTGCTTACTGGGCACTTAAACCCCCCTCCTGCCCAGACCAATTTTCAGCTTTCAGCGCTGATGCACTTTGAATGACAATTGCGCGGGCATACAACACTGTACCCAAATGAAATTTTTATCATTTTTTTCCCACAAATAGAGCTTTCTTTTGGTGGTATTTAATTACAGCTGGGAGTTTTATTTTTTGCTAAACAAATAAAAAAAGATGCAAAAATAAATCAAATAAAAAAAAAATCATGTTTAATAGTTTGTTATAAAATTTTGCAAACAGGTAATTTTTCTCCTTCATTGAAGTGCGCTGATGAGGCGACACTGATAGGCTGCACTGGTGGGCACTGATAGGCATAGTTAAGACGGCACTAATAGGCACACATAAGGTGGCACCGATAGGCACAGATAAGGCAGTACTGATGGGCACAGATAAGGCAGCACTGATGGGAAAAAATGGGCACGGATGGGTGGCACTAATAGGTACCACTCATAGATGGGACTGATGGGCACTGATAGGTGGCACTGATGGGCACGGATATGTGGCACTGGGGTGCAGCACAGTTGTTGAGGCAGATTGTGGGCACTGATGGGTGGCACTGTGGGCACTGAGTGGCACTGTGGGCACTGATGTGTGGCACTTATTTATTCCCAAGGTGGCACTGGTAAGCTGGCCGTGATTGGCTCTTTTTTCTCCTCGCTGTCAGCGCGAGGAGGAAAAATAGCCGATTAACGGCTCCGTTGTATCACATGATAAGCTGTCATTGGGATCGACCCCTTGCTCGGATCCGTGATCAGGCGAGTCTCATAGACTCGCCGATCAGAGCGCGCCGCGCGCGCCCCTCAGGGGGCACGCAGGCCGCTCGTGCACGGGACTACGTCAATAGACCTAGTCCCGGCAAAGGAGGTCCACGCTGTAGCCGTCATTTGGCTATAGCGCAGATCTCTAGTGGTTAAAGACTAAACCTTTTTGGAAAATTACTTAGAACCCCCAAACATACACATATATATATATATATATATATATATATATATATATCAGAGACCCTAGACAATAAAATGGCGGTCGTTTATGTCACGCAGCGATCTTTCAGTGCCGGTTCACATAGGGGCAGCTTCAAAGTCGCCTGACTCTCAAACCGCCCCATACAGCGCGACTTCAGCGTGGCTTGTGCAATGACTTCTGTATAGAAGTCAATGCAAACTGCTCTGAAGTCACCCCAAAGTAGTACAGGAACCTATTTCTAAGTCGGAGCAACTTAAGTCGCTCCTATTAGAACAGTTACATTATAATGCATGGAGCTTTTGTGAAAATTTTATGGAGATGTATTTTAATATGTATTGTCATAGTGTCTCCCAGTGTCCGTACTTTCGTAGCCTGCTCTAAACAGCTGACTGGGGCAGACTGACGCTGGTTGAGATTCATTTGGTAGTGGAAAGCTCCTTGGGGATGTAGAGAAGTGTTTGCGGAGTGGGGATATGTCCACCAGCGAAAAGGCCCCTGTGTGATGCACAGAACGATTGTCTGGAAGGGATGTGTTCGCTCTACAAAGACATTATCGCTTTAGCGGATGTGCGCTCGTGTCACTCCTGTATGCCTGATCAACATATTTGGGGTGCCATGGCTTCTACCTTCCATCCACAAAGACAGTAGTATAGTCCGTGTATGCATTGTTCTCTGAATATAGACTCACGATAAACAGTAAAAGCGGGAGCCTTTGGGTGCGTTATGGTTGGATAGCATTCATGATTTAACCCAGGCATGCGGCTTCCATTGTCTAGCTGAGGATAGCTTAAAGAGACGGGGTGGGAAATCGTACATGCTGCCCATGCCCAGACTCCCCTAGTCATTGTTCATTGGTTGTTGTATAACCCCTCCTGTTTGAGGTAATGCCTGTGCTTGATTGGTCAATTGTGAAAACATGAGGCTCTATTGTTTATATGAATAAAATGTGGCTCCCAGGAAGAGAGGAGGGCACTCGAAGGAGTGATAGAGCTAATATGGTGATTATGTCTGTTTACTGGGGAAAAGGGGAGACATGGGTTATTTACAGATGCATTATACCATTAGACAAAATGGGTGCTTATCAGTGCAAAAGAGTATGGTGGTTTATCCACGACAGGAGTGCGACTTGTCAGGTGGCCTGACAGGTCGCCCCTGTGTGAACTGGCACTTAAACGCAATTTTTTGGGGAAAAAAAAATACACTTCAATGAGTTTTTTAAAAATCATTTGATATGTTTTCTATTGTAAATAAAATATCTGTCTATGAAATTTGCAAATCATTTCATTCTGTTTGAAAGCCTATTTATTTCTTGTTAAGAATATTTAAATAACTTAAAGTCAATAGTCTGGGCAAATGTGTACTTTAAGTTTGGGTTCACACTATTGCGATCCAGTTCACATAGCAGGAGATTGTGACTGGCTCTCAATGGAGCCGATTCACACATTTCCGCAGCGGCTCCAGTGCGAATTGCACAAGAGTCCTGTGCGTCTTTTGGTCCGTTTCAGGTCCGAATTCAGCCCAAAATTTGGGCTGAAACCGAATCTAAAAAGGTAAATGGAGACGCACTGGACTCGCTGAGTCATTTATACATTTTGCGCACCCATACTAAAATGCAAATGTTTTATGTGATATGATATTTGCGCTACGTTTTATCATACCTGCATTTTTAATGAAAAATATTGTTCAATTAATTTTATGTACAAAAACACAATATAATCCTTGCTTTTCTGTAAAATATAAAAAATGAGGTTGCGTTGAATAAACAGATAAAAAAAAAAAAAATACATCAAACCCTAAAATTCCCCATGTCTGAAAATCTATGGCACACAAAATTGTTGCTCTCACTCCAACATGTGTGGCGACATCCAATATATGTTGTGCAATACACACACACCAAACGCACGCAACATTTTTACTACTACAAGAAACTGGGCAGCATGCAAAAGAAAAAAAATGTAGGCTTCTATAGTGGCTGCGAGTTTGTTTATAGGCTGTTACTGCCACCACCGTAACAGTTACATTCACATCAATGATTGTTTTTAAAAAAAGGCATGGGTGGCAACTGTCCCTAAGTTACAAAAAAAAAAAAGTTCCAAGTTTTGATGATTTTTCATGGAAATATTATGACTTTTGTTTAGCAAAATTACAATAAATTCTTACTGTTATGTTAATATTAAGTATCCATTTTGTTATTACTTAAATATTTATTCCTACTGTATATTTCTTTTAGTATTTTATTATAAAAGTTATTATATTGTAGATACAATAAAATATAAAACGTTAATGCTGAAAAATCATTCTCTATATAAATACAAATAGTCACTCTCCTGTGTTTTTTTTTTTTCTTTTTGCGCTAATGCATACTGAATATATTAATTTAGAACACAAATAAGTGTTTATTCCAATTTCGTTATCACAACAGAATATGCTATATAATATAGTATTTCTAAAACTTTTAAGAAGCAGCAAAGTACTTTTGGGAATTATTTTAAAATGACTGCATCTATAATTTTCTCTTATTATAAACAATTCCATTTTTGCTTCAGTGTTTGTTCAAAAGAATAAAGCTGCTAAGCAGTGTAGACTGAGCCTCCGTTCACATTAGTGCATTTGCTGTTCTACACTGCACAACATTTTAACCACATCAATATTGGGCCTATTCTGGCACTCCTCTCCTACACGTAAAAATCATAATTTGTTTGCTAGAAAATTACTCAGAACCCCCAAACATTATATATTTTTTTAGCAGACACCCTAGGGAATAAAATGGTGGGCATTTTTTTGGGAGAAAAAAAAAAGTTTCACGATTTAAAAAAAATAACAAAACAGTAAAGTTAGCCAAATTTTTTGTATAATGTGAAAGATGATGTTACGCCGAGTAAATAGATACCTAACATGTCACGCTTTAAAATTGCGCACACTCATGGAATGACGCCAAACTTCAGTACTTAAAAATCTCCATAGGCGATGCTTTAAAAAAATGTTACTGGTTACATATTGAGAGTTACAGAGAAGGTCTAGAGCTAGAATTGTTGCTTGCGCCCTAACGCACGTGGCGATACCTCACATGTGTAGTTTTTTTTTTTTTTATCACTTTTATTCCTATTACAAGGAATGTAAACATCCCTTGTAATAGGAATCTATGTGACAGGTCCTCTTTATGGAGAGCTATAGGGACAGTAAGACCCCGCATCTCTCCTCCAGGCTGGAAAGGATGAGATCGTGAAAATAATTTCACCGATCCCATGCTGGCAGCCGCGATCGCGGCTTTGTTTACTTCCGGGAACCCGGGCATGACGTCATAACATCTCGCCCGGGCCTCCGACGGTCATAGAGATGACTGGTGACCATGTGGTCACCGGAAATCTCTATCGTCATCATCCAGCGCCGGACGATTCTTTCTCCGGGTCTTCAATGGCACGGGAGAGCTTGGAGAAGCACCGGATGGCGGCAGGAGGGGATGTCCCCTCCCGTCGCCTGTAAGAAGCGGCTATGATCGTTCTTATGGTGCACAGAATCGCCAGCTGAAAAAAAGGATATCCGAATGATGCCAGTGGCTGCTAGCATCATTCAGATATTCCCACTGAAAGTCCAGGACGTCATATGACGGCCGTGGACGGGAAGTGGTTAAATTGCATTATACAGTTGTGCCCATAAGTTTACATACCGTGGCATAATTGATGATTTCTTGGCCATTTTTCAGAGAATATGAATGATACCACAAACTTTTTTCACTCATGGTCAGTGTTTGGTTGAAGCCATTTATTATCAATCAACTGTGTTTACTCTTTTTAAATCATAATGGCAACAGAAACTACCCAAATGACCCTGATCAAAAGTTTACAAACCCCAGTTCTTAATAACGTGTATTGCCCCCTTTAACGTCAATGACAGCTTGAAGTCTTTTGTGGTATTTGTGGATGAGGCTTTTTATTTTCTCAGATGGTAAAGCTGCCCATTCCTCTTGGCAAAAGGCCTCCAGTTCTTGTAAATTCTTGGGCTGTCTTGCATAAACTGCACATTTGAGATCTCCCTGGAGTGTCTCAATGATATTGAGGTCAGGAGACTGAGATGGCCACTTCAAAACCTTCACTTTATTCTGTGGTAGCCAGTGACAGGTAGATTGGCCTTGTGTTTTGGATCATTGTCATGTTGAAATGTCCAAGTACATCCCATCCACAGCTTCCTGGCTGATGAATGCAAATGTTCCTCCAGTATTTTTTGATGATAACATACGGCATTCATCTTGCCATCAATTTTGAGCAAATTTCCTGTGCCTTTGTAGTTCGCACATCCCAAAACATCAGCAATCCACCTCCATGTTTCACAGTAGGAATGTGTACCTTTCATCATAGGCCTTGTTGATTCCTCTCCAAATTAAGCATTTATGGTTGTGGCTAAATGCTAAATTTTGGTCTTATCACTCCACATGACTTTGTGCCAGAAGATTTGAGGCTGGTCTCTGTGCTTTTTTGTGTATTGTATGTGGGATACTTTGTGGCATTTGCATAGTAATGGCTTTCTTCTGGCGACTGGACTATGCAAGCCCATCTTTCTTCAAGTACCTCCTTATTGTGCATGTTGAAACAGCCATACCACGTTTTCAGAAAGTCCTATATTTCACCTGAAATTATTTGTGGGCTTTTCTTTGCAGGATTTACAACCACTTTAAAGCAGAACCTCACTATAGAAAGGATGTCCTCTTTCCTCCTCTAATACTTTATAGCATTTCTATTGGGGGGGGGGGGGGGGTACCCTGCTCCCACTTCCGAAAGTTCACCTCAAGCAGCCTCTGCGGACACATCACAGGTCTCATGAGGTTGCGGTACCATTCACACAGCGCAGCGCAGCACAGCGCAGCACATGCAAAGTGTAAAGCCACACAAAGTCACAGCCATCTTTCCACAGTAAATATGCCAGCACCAAGTCAGCTACTGTATTTGTAGCTGCTGCTTTAAAGTGGTTGTAAAGGCAGAAGGTTTTTTTATCTAAATGCATTAAGATAAAAAGCCTTCTGTGTGCAGCAGCCATCCCAGCCCCCTAATACTTACCTGGGCCCCATCTCTATCCAGCGATGTCCACGAGTGCCTAGGCCATCCAGGACTCTCCCTCCTGATTGGCTGAGACACAAGAAAGGTGAAGGATACAAGAAGATGAGCAAAGCTTTACTTATCAGTAAGAATACTGTAGCAAAAGTGATACAAAAATTTAACAAAGATGAACTGCAACCACCTCTCACAGAGATGTCCACGGAAGTTAAAACCTCGCCACGACCGTCTTCTGATTCTGGGGTGAAGAAAATTGTCATGCAAGTTCACTGCAGTTCGCTAAAGAAGTAGAAAAGCCACATTGGAGTGATTCTTTCCCATGACACAATTCGGCGTACACTGGAGAGGAATGGCATGCATCAGTGTCGTCCATGAAGGAAGCCTCTCCTAAAGCCCATGCACAAAAAATTCCACCTAGAATTTGCCAGGGCCCATGCTAAAAAAGAACATGCCTACTGGGGCTCTGTCCTCTGAAGTGATGAAACCAAGATAAATGTTTTTGGAACTGATGGCTTCAAAACTGTATGGCATTGCAAAGGTGAGGAGTACAAAGAAAAATGCATGGTGCCCAATGTGAAACATGGTGGTGGCAATGTCATTCTGTGGGGCTGCATGAGTGCTGTTGGTGTCATGGAGCTGCATTTCATTGATGGCATCACAAATTCACAGATGTACTGCTCTATTTTGAAAGAGATGATGCTACCATTGGTCGTCATGCACTTTTCCAACATGATAATCAAAAACATACATCTAATGCCGCGTACACACGACCAGACTTTCCGTCGGAATGAACTCTGACGGACTTTTCAACGGAGTTCCGCTGAAACAGACTTGCCTACACACAATCACACCAAAGTCCGATCGTTTAACGCGATCACGTACGAGGGGACTAGAAAATGGAAGTTCAATAGCCAGTAGCCAATTGCGTCATTGTTGGTCCATTGGACCTGCATACAGATGAGCGTTTTTTTTTCGATAGAAAAAAAAACAAAGGATTCGCCCTGGGACTTTAAATTAAGTGAGTACTGTTTCCGCCAGTAAACATAATAGTAGTAAATATAGTATATGGTTTATTCAAATACAATTGTTTACACGGATAAATAACACCAACGGTTGCCAATTAAAAAAATACATACACAAGGAGTATTGGTACATAAATGCAGAAGTAGTACATGGTACACATGCATCATACTACCCGACTAGTTTCGTGAGATCCAGCTCGCTCTTCAGGGGTGGATGCGTGTAACAATGTACCTAGGATGAACAAAAATATATATGTTTGGCAATATAGCACAGTATTCGTTATAAAGGCACAGGGTAGGAGGGGTTGTAGGCCCCCCCCATACTTACCACTGAGCTTGGCCATGGCTCCAGGTGTGCGGCCTCGAGACGGCGGCAGCAGATGCCTCCCCAGGGAGCTGAGGGGGCAGAATCAAATGGGACCCCATCCAGGGCCAAACGGAGAGCAGGCATGGCAAAGGTGTAGTGATGTATCCCTAGAGTCCTTGTTGGTCGATTAAAAAGTATAGGCTGTGAACATAAGTATGTTTGTCAGGCATCTAAAGTAGTAGAGTAAAATCAATAGATATTGGTATAAAGATATGTATGCATGCATGAATGAAAGGCCTGAGCCAAAGGTTTTAGGGCCATGAAGATGGTTAGAAACCTAGGACAACAGAGGGGTACTACCAGGTGACAAAATGGACAAAGAAAGAGGGTAAAGAGGTGAACTACAATTGTGTGGGTAGTGATGTATCCCTAGAAACCTCATTAGTCCATAAAGCGTATAAGCTATAAACAAATATGTTTATCAGGCATCTAAAATAGTAAAGTAAAATCAATGAGTATAGGCACAAAGATATGTATAGTTAAGTAAGGTGTGGATCAAGGATGGTAGGGACATGGAGATGGTGGAAAACATAGGATAGCAAGGGGATACTAGCAGGTGACAAGATAAGAAAAGAGAAAGGAGAAAGATGGACTTGTGTGGAGGAATCAACAATATCCCAAAAGAAAATAAAATAAAATGAGAATAAGTGCTCATAAGATAAACAATGTGTAAGATATGTAAGTGTGCCTAAATAAAGTAAGTATCAAAAAGGTGAATATAGTAAGTACCTGAGTAAGGTGGATATCCTAAGTATAAAAGTAATGAGACACAGCAAGCAATCTCCACAGCTGTGTGTGTCCTCAGTGAAGAGTGAAATTAAATCCAAGCCATGCCCGACCTCCAATTTAACCCCCGGAAGACCACAGGAGGCTCTGCCCCCAACACCATGTGTGGATGGCTGACATGTGAGTGCAGGGGGCACCCACTGTCATAGGAAGGCACGCAAATGCAAGCGTATCCCCATGCCATCAGATGATATAGTACGTCCAGCTGTGCCGACGTCTGCAAAATCGCAGACGCCATGCTTCTGAAGCCTGAACATGGTGCCGATGTGTAGGTGTCCCCATCCGCCTAAAAGCAGATGGGGACAGCAGGAGACATGAAAAAGCCTCCCTTTATACACATCGCAGCTCCCAATGCGAGACAAAAATCGCTAGCGCCAACCGAGGAATCGCACAAAGAGCCATGGTATATAATACTGGAATAAAAATTGTGTTGGAGGATGAGTAACCTAGTATAGTATCAAAGTGCAACGATTGTTTATACGTGTAAATACTGGTGGGGGTGACAACAGACCAGGTTTGGGCTAATGGGTGTCTTCCACCCGGGTTCAATATAGAGAAAAGGGAAAAGGTCTGGTGTCCCCAGTGACACACTTCCATCCCTGTCCATTTTGTCACCTGGTAGTACCCCTCTGTTGTCCTAGGTTTCTAACCATCTTCATGGCCCTAAAACCTTTGGCTCAGGCCTTTCATTCATGCATGCATACATATCTTTATACCAATATCTATTGATTTTACTCTACTACTTTAGATGCCTGACAAACATACTTATGTTCACAGCCTATACTTTTTAATCGACCAACAAGGACTCTAGGGATACATCACTACACCTTTGCCATGCCTGCTCTCCGTTTGGCCCTGGATGGGGTCCCATTTGATTCTGCCCCCTCAGCTCCCTGGGGAGGCATCTGCTGCCGCCGTCTTGAGGCCGCACACCTGGAGCCATGGCCAAGCTCAGTGGTAAGTATGGGGGGGCCTACAACCCCTCCTACCCTGTGCCTTTATAACTAATACTGTGCTATATTGCCAAACATATATATTTTTGTTCATCCTAGGTACCTTGTTACACACATCCACCCCTGAAGAGCGAGCTGGATCTCACGAAACTAGTCGGGTAGTATGATGCCCGTGTACCATGTACTACTTCTACATTTATGTACCAATACTCCTTGTTTATGTATTTTTTTAATTGGCAACCGTTGGTGTTATTTATCCGTGTAAACAATTGTATTTGAATAAACCATATACTATATTTACTACTGTTATGTTTACTGGCGGAAACAGTACCCACTTCATTTAAAGTCCCAGGGCGAATCCTTTGTTGTTTTTTTATATGTTACAGGGATGGAAGTGTGTCACTGGGGACAACAGACCTTTTCCCTTTTCTCTTTTTTTCGATAGGTACTGGTTCTGGTGATAAGATTTGAAACATGTTCTATATTTCTAAAGTCCGTCAGATTTTTTGACAGAAAAGGTCAGATGAATCCCACACACGATCAAATTGTCCAACGGATTTGTTCCATCTGAACTTTGCTATCGAAAGTCCGGCCGTGTGTACACGGCATAAGGCCACTGTTGCATTCCTGAAGAACAGGGTGAAAGTGATTCAGTGGCCAAGTATGTCTCCTGATCTGCACCCAATCGAATACCTATGGGGAAGATACAAGTTGAGCATGGCTTTCCATCCAGCATCCAGGCTCTAAAAGAGGTCGTTCTTGAAGAATGGAAAAAGAGAGATGTTGCAATATGTTGCCAACTTGTTCATTCTATGCCTAGAAGACTTGGTACTGTCCTTACAAATCACGGAGGTCATACAAAATACTAGATGGAGTAGTTTTTGTTGTTGGATGTATTTATTTTTGCATCCAATCATTTGAGTAAAACTGAAGATTTTGTAATCTAAGTTATATTTATTAACCTTACTTTCATGAAATGGAGCTCAACAAATGTTCTACAAAACTCGTTTTTGTCAAAAATTTGGAAATTGTTCTTGTGTTCATTGAGATATTGATTAAAAGCTTACTGTCTAATTTCTGTAGGAGTTTGGAAGGGGAGATAATGTCTGTAAAGATGCTTGATGGGAACCGCTTCTGTGTGTTCTTTTTGCACCAGGTTTTATTATCATATCAAAAGGTAAAGTGAGTCTTCATGGAAAAAAATTAGGACAACAACATTTCATTAGATTTTCAATGCATAGCTATATTTTGTGAAGTGAACAGTAAAATAAAAGTGGTTTAAAGTGGTTGTACACCCTGTACAACCACTTGTACCTACAGGTAAGCCTATATTTAGGTTTACCTGTAGCCACTGGAAATATCTCCTAAACCTCCACAGTTTAGGAGATATTTACAATAATTCGTGCGCCAATGTGACCCCACTTTTCACCACTGCAGTTAAGGAATACACCCTGGTCACCAAACCCAAACCTGCTGATTGGACAGTAAGTATTCTCCTGTTTTCCCATACACATGCCATGGAAGGGAGAGTGACAGCAGTATATATCAGCTGTCTGACTTAGAGACCTAACCTTCCCCTCCCTGTCTTTGTTCTACAGTGCAAGAGGCTAACTTCCAGAAAGATCCAAGAATGTATGATAGCTGTATTTACATTTTTATTGAATACATTACTGGATTAAATGGCCCGTCTTCAATTTGCATGGATTTAAAGAGCAACTCCACTTTTGTTGAGAAAAAAAAAACAATCCCCTCTGGGTGATCATCAATGTACATTGCAGGATTTAAAGAAACTTTGTTGAAGATTCCTACCTGTTTCTGCTCTGTATGTTGTGTGCAGAGTGAATCTGAATGGGATTGGCTTTTTCATTATCAGCTGATGCACCTGCAGTGGTCTAATGAGGAATATGGGGAGGGTCTGCATCCCCTAACCACTTCCCGCCCACCCAACGTCATCAGCTTTGAGCAGTGATATCTGCATGGTGCCTGCAGTTACGGGCATCATTCAGATATCTCTGAATATCATAGCCATATAGCCAATAGCCAGAAATTCCCTGTACTATTAGAACACTCATAGCGGCTGTTCAGCCGCTTAATCGTTCTTATAGGTGGCGGGAGGGGACATTTCCCCCCCCACCGCCGGTGCTTTGCCCGGCTCATCCCAGCCATCGGCGAACTGGAGAAGGAACTGACTGGCAGCAGATGTTGATCACAGAGATTTTCGAAGGGCCACATGGTCCCCGGAGTCTCTATGATCGTTTGGAGGCTGGGTGCAATGTTATGACATCGACCTCGGCTAGGAAGCCGGAAGCCAGGATCTATTTTTTTTTTCTTTTTAGGTAAGATCTGGGGACTAATTGACCCCAGATCTCACTGAAAAAGGGGACCTGTGACACTCTATTCCTATTACAAGGAATGTTTAAAAAAAAAAAAAAAGAAAAATCGATAAAAAGAAAGCATCAAACTAGAAGACTAAAAGTAAAATTAACAAAAAATTGAAGTTCCCACTCGCAGAAGCGAACGCATACGTAAGTTGCGCCCACATATATAAACGACGTTCAAACCACACATGTGAGGTATAGGCGCAAACGTTAGAGCGAGAATGATAATTCTAGCACTAAATCTCCTCTGTAACTCAAAACATGTAACCTGTAAAAAATGTGGGGATTTTTAAGTACCGAAGTTTGACACAATTCCACGAGCATGTGCAATTTTGAAGCATGACATGTTAGGTATCTATTTACTCAGTGTATCCATTTACGATTTACTCTGTGTATCATCATCTTTCACATGCAAAAAATTGGCCTAACTTTACTGTTTGTTTGTTTTTTTCAATTGCATGATAAAAAGTTGCAACGACCGCCATTTTATTCTCTAGTGTTTCTTTTCATAAAAAAAAAAAAAAAAAACATATATGTTTGGGGGTTCTGTGTAAGTTTCTAGCAAAATAAAAAAGATTTTTACATGTAGGAGAAAAATGTGAGAATTGGCTTGGTAGGCAAGTGGTTAAACAAGAATAATCCTTTGGGAGTATCTCACCAAAAGCAGAGGATGCCTAAAATCTGACTTGAATCCATGTGCAGGCTTCTGGGAAAAAATCAGTGAGACAATCACAGCAGGAAATGGCATTCCTGGGGATGTTCCATACACCAAAACGTATACAGAAGGCCTCCAGGTTGCCATATTACATGGAATTTTACAGAAAATTACTGTGCTGCAGATTGAAAAGGAGATTTAAATTTTAGTAACATTTAAATTACAATATGGCTTGTGTAGGAACTGTATATGTATATTGTACTAATATGTTTTATTTGCTATATTTTTTTTTCCCTGTAAAATTGGAGGCAACCTTTAACCACTTGGAGCCCACCCACCGTCAAATGGCAGTGCAGCTCTCGTTCTGGAGGGCCGTCATATGACATCCACTCAGAACGACCACTCTCACATGCCCGTGGGGGCACGTATTGCGGCGATTGGTGGTGTGGTATGTCAGTCTGACACACCACTACACCGATCTCGGTAAAAAGCCTCTGACAGAGGCTCTTCACCACATGAACAGCCGTGTGCAATTATGGCTGATCACGATGTAAACAGGAATAGCTGTTGATCAGCTTTTCCTCGCTCGCGTCTGTCAGAGAGAAGAGTGGATCGGCTGCTCTCCTGACGGGGGGGGGGGGCCTATGCTGATTGTTTATCAGCGCAGCCCCCCCCTCAGATACCCACCCAGGACAACCAATATGCCGCCAGGACCACCAGGGATTTCCACCACACTGGATCACCAGGTATACCACCCTAGACCACCAGGGAAATGCCAAACAGTGTCCATCGCCAATGCCAAACAGTGCCATCACTGATGCCTATCAATGCCATCTATCAGTGCCACATATCAGTGCCCATCAGTACAGCCTTTCAGTGCCCATCAGTGTCAACTATCAGTGCCCACCAGTGCCAGCCACGAGTGGTCAGTGCTGCATATCAGTACCACCTACCAGTGCCCATCATCAGTGGCCATCAAAGCCACCTCATTGGTGCCCGTCAGTGCTGCCTTATCAGTGCCCATCAGGGAAGAAGAAAACTTATTTACAACATCTTAGAAACAAAAGAAAAACTTTTTTTATTTTTTTTTCAAAATTGTAGGACTTTATTTAGCACAAAATAAAAAACACATAGATTATTAAATACCACCTAAAGAAAGCTATATTTGTGGGAACAAAATTATAAAAATTCTATTTGGGTACAGTGTAGCATGACCACACAATTGTTATTTAAACAGCGACAGCGCTGAAAGCTGAAAATTGGCTTGGGCAGGAAGGGGGTGCAAGTCCCGGTATTGAAGTAGTTAAGAATTAACAGTACAACACCCCATAGCAGTGCCCCATGATTTTCTAAGTGACAGAGTTTATGTGAGTGCCTTTTAATTAACCAAAAACCAATACATATTGAAAATAAAATAAAGCTCAAAAGGCAACACACAGATTCTGTTATGACACTGCATGGGGGGTAATAAAGCGATTCAGTCTCTAATACAGATGTCCCCTTTGTGGATAATGACAAGTCCACAAATATCTTGTAATAGGAAGACCTCATGTGATTCATCAAGTGTAACATTTCAGAGATGGACTAAAGCATATGCTATTTCGATTTATGGACGTTTCTGTTCCTCGCTTAGCCGCTGTAATTTGAAACAATCTGGAAGTGGATAGGGCATGGAACAAGCCGTTCTCATTTAAGCCAGGTCAGTGGAAAAATGAAATCAATTCCTGATGTTTTTGGAAACAAATCTTGTTTTAAAAAAAAAAAAAAAAAAAAAACAATAACAGGCTGTAAAAGTGAAGACAAAGTACAAATGAGCAAAGTTCAGTTCCTGAAGGTCCTGAAGGTCTCCTTGCAGTCAGTTTGCATTCCACAACAAATAATCTTCCGACAGTAATTTTACATTATTTCTAGATGATTTTCGACTTCTGTTTCTTCAAATCTTTGGCATGTCCCCAATGTGTGCCGTACACCCTGGCCCCAAGAGGTAGGTGGCCCGCTGTGCACCCACTTTGCACACATTGGGGATTTGATTCCGGAAGAGCTCCTCTCTGCAATGCTGTCCTTTAAAGTGAATGCAAAGTCTTGTGCTTTTTTTTTGTTTAAAAATAACAAAACATTTTATACTTACCTGCTCTGTATAGTGGTTTTGCACAGAGCAGCCCAGATCCTCCTCTTCTCCGGCCCCTCCCTCTTGTTGAGTGCCCCCACAGCAAGCAGCTTGCTATGGGGGCACCCGAGTCGTGCCGCTGCTCTGTGTGTCCATTCAGACACAGAGCTGTGGAGCGGCCCCACCCCCTTTCTCTCCTCATTGGCTCACTGACTTTCACTGACAGCAGCAGGACACAATAGCACCTCGCTGCTGTCTCAATTAGGAGGGAGAGTCCCAGGCAGCCGAGTCTCTCATGCAACAACGCTGGATTGACATGGGGCTCAGGTAAGTATTATGGGGGCTGCTGCACACAGAAGGTTTTTATTTTAATGCATTAAGATAAAAAAAAAAACACTTCTGCCTTTAGGCTGGGTTCACACTGCTGCGGCTGGGAGACCCGGATGTGATTCGCACCGCACTGCAGTGCAAATCACATCCGATCTCTGTGCGATGCAAGTTCAGCCATACAGATAGTATGGCTGAATTCGCATCGCACCCACTCCAAACTCGCACAGGACCCTTTTTTTGGTCTGCAGCAGAATCGGATCGCATGGGTGTTCACACCATGCGATCCGATTCCTGTCCGAGTTTTCAGATCGCACTGCGATATGCGAACTGATCTGGGGGTGTCATTAAGGTTTCACTGACACTCCCAGCAGTCTGCATAGGGCAGTGTGAACTGCGGGCGGGAGGCATGAGATGCGGGAACCCGCCGCGGATTTGCGGCGTTCCCGCATCGCTTCAGTGTGAACCCAGCCTTAAAACCACTTTAAGCTGAAGCCGGACCCTGAAAGAGATCTGCATATGCCAGCACTGCACGTACCCAACCACATACAAGTGGTCACATGTGATCAAGCCTCCCGATGAGCCTGGACACAGATGGCAGCTGTACGATTAGTTGTGTGGATGCGCCTATAGTAAAGAATGTCATAACGTCTTGAGGATTGGGGACCGATTTACGATCGTGCACACCCCTGCTTCAAGTCTCAAGGTCTCAAACCTGTGTTATAGGATTACCTAAGTAGCAAGGTTTACCATGTTGTATTAGGTTTAACCTCTTACTGACTGCATAACTTTGCAGAGAGGCTCACCTGTGCTGGATCACATACCTAGTACATGATCCAGCCCTTCCAGGTAGGGCATGACTGTGCCGTGATTTGACACAGCACAAGCCGATCTGCGGGTGCTGACCAATAGATGTCTGCTGATCAGTGAGGAGAGAAACAGCTCCTTTCATACAGACGGGAAATGATGGATTCATCACTTTCCTTAGTAAAAGCAGCACACATAGTAAAACACAAACACTGCTTAAGGACACATTTAACCCTTTGATCGCCCTAGATATTTCACCCCTTCCCAGCCAGTGTCATAAGTACGGTGACAGTGCATATTTTTAGCACAGATCATCATATTAGACCCCTTTCACACCACACCGCCCTTTGCATCAGCGGTAAAACGCTGCTATTTTTAGCGGCGTTTTACCGCCAGATTTGCGGCACTAGCGGCCGCGAAAGGGTTAAAACTGCCAGCAATACGCCGCAATAGCGGCATTTTGCCAGCGGTATTACAGTGCTGCCCCATTGATTTTAATGGGGAGCAGCGGTGGAGGAGTTCACCGCTCAAAAGAAGCTGCTGGCAGGACTTTTTTCTGACGTCCTGCCAGCGCACAGCTGTAGTGTGAAAGCCCTCGGGGCTTTCACACTACACACAATGGTGCAGCTTCTTTAGGGCGGATTGCAGGCGCCATTTCTAACGCTATAGCTCCTGCAAAACACCCTGGTGTGAAAGGGGTGTTAGTGTCACTGGTTCCCAAAGTGTCAGAACATCCATTGCAATATCGCAGTCCCGCTATAAGTCATCAATTGCCACCATTACCAGTATAAAAATAAAAATTCAGGTCTGCCATTTAGCAGTTTTACTGCTACAGGGTGACACCTGTGCGTCAGCTCCAGTATATATACTTGATCTGACATTTCTGGGTAGTTGCACGTATAAGCACCTCTGGTACCATACGGTACTCGATGTCCGCTGGCATCCACCGATCGTTCAGCAGAGAGGCAAAATGGCGTATCGCCTTTCTGACAGGAGGGAAAGGATGGAATTTGTGTCCATGCAAAGCATAGAATAAATTCCATCTCTTCCCCTAGTAAAAACACCTCCCACAGTACACAGACAGGCTAGGCATACAGTTAACCCTTTGATGACCCCCAATGTTAACCTCTTCCCAGTCAGTGTCAGTACAGTGACAGTGCATATTTGGTAGCAATGATGACTTTATTAGTGTCACTGATCCACAAAAAGTGTCAGAATGTCAGCCGCAATATTGCAGTTCCGCTATAAGTCGCTGATTGCCGCCATTACTAGTAAAAAATAAATTAAAAATAGCCAATAGTCCATATGTCATAACTGACCCCTGAGGATTGATGGGAGTAATGGTCAAGCAGCAGCAGAAGTAGTTTATAATGCATGGATCCACAGAATTAATGAAGCAAGGAGATCCTTGCATACAGATCATCTGGTACAGCTTTCTCTTTAGAAAAGAGAATGTGAGCAGCAGAGTAGTGATATTACCAAATCTCACTCCAAAATTCCCAAGACTAGTAGTCAGAGGCACAGTGCCTTAAGCCCTCATTCACACGGGGTGTACATAACCAAATGATCATGGAGGGCCATTGTTTACCCACATAGGGATGCACAGGTGTTCTGTGCATCCCAGTTCAGGTAGTCTCCTTGTCAATTGGGATGCCGCAATTGCACAGATACAGCCGCTGCTCTCAATGTGACATCGGTGTTGGTGCGGGTTCCTCTTTTTTTAAATTCCCATCTATGTGAATTGCTCCTTTTAATACTACAGTAGTAGGTGGTATTTTAAATACATTTCAAGAAACTTTAGCGTTTAACCACTTTAAGATCGGGCCTCTTTTTCAGACTCGGTGTTTACAAGTTAAAAAACACTTTTTTTTTTTTGCTCGAAAAAATTACTTAGAACCCCCAAACATTATAATTTTTTTTTCTAACACACTAGAGAATAAAATGGCAGTCATTGCAATACTTTTTGTCACACTGTATTTGCGCAGCAGTCTTACAAGCGCACTTTTTTTGGAAAAAATGTACTTTTTTTGAATAAAAAAAAAATAAGACAACAGTAAAGTTAGCCCAATTATTTTTATATTACGAAAGATAATGTTACGCTAAGTAAATTGATACCCAACATGTCATGCTTCAAAATTGCGCCCGCTCGTGGAATTGCGTCAATTTTTTACCCTTAAAAATCTCCATAGGCGATGTTTAAAAAATTCTACAGGTTGCATGGTTTGAGTTACAGAGGAGGTCTAGGGCTAGAATTATTTCTCTCGCTCTAACGATCACGGCAATACCTCAGATGTGTGGTTTGACCGCCGTTTTCATATGCGGGCGCTACTCACGTATGCGTTCGCTTCTGCGTGCGAGCTTGTCGGGACGGGGCACTTTACAAATTAAATTTTTTTTTATTATTATTCTTATTTATTTTTACACTGTTTTAAAAAAATAAAAATAATAAATTTAGGTCACTTTTAACAAAAAGCATGACAGGTCCTCTTAAATATGAGATCTGGGGTCAAAAAGACACTGCAAAAAAAAAAAAAAATTAGAAAAAATGACAAAAGAAAAATGGCCCTTTAAGATGTATGGGCGGAAGTGACAATGTAACGTCGCTTCCGCCCTGCTATGGTATGGAGATGGGTGGGGGCCATCTTAGCCTCACTCGTCTCCATACCCAGCCACGGACAGGTCCTGATCGCCTCCCCTGCTGCCAACGGCTTCGGCAAGTGGCGGAGGGCACGAGAGAGTGGCGAGATAATGGTGATCTCACAGCGCATCTGCCGCAGAGACCACCATTATCGTTACCTGAACTACCGCCTGAAGAGATGGATACCTCGGTTGTGGCAGCAGCTGTTGCCATTACTGAGATATCCATCTTCAAAGTCAGGACATATATAGTCGTGCGGCGGTCGGTAAGTGGTTAAGGTGGGAGAGGGGGGGAGTAATAATCTCAACTATCTGTTTTTATCAAGTCCCAACCACTAAGTGAAAACTTAGCCTTACATTAGTGGTCAGTAGAAGAATGCCACCCTTACATTGGTGGTCTGAATTAAACCCTTAATGATGGCTAAAAATAACCTTGTGTCATGCTGCTTAAGGAACCCCTTGCATCCTCTGGAGGAATGGCTGGTCTAGTCTAAAGGAATCAAATGTGGGGCACCCAAGCCTTGTTTCCTCATTCCGGAAAGAGCATGGAAGCTATCATATAATAACCTTTGCTGTAATTGCCCTATATGGATACTTTAAAGTAATATTCTAAGAACTGTTGCAGGAAAGAAATTTGCACAATTTGCCCATCAACACAGACAATTCTGCTCCCGGCAGGGTCAGGCAGGGGAAGCCCTCCCCGCCTGGATAGGACAGTGTTTATTGCTAGCGGCTGTAGCATCCGCTAGCGATAATTGTAAGTGAATCTGCATTGGTAAACTGCAGTTTATCAATCAGCTCCTGCTCTCCATCCTGAACCTCTTTGTAGTGGCCCTGGGATCACAAAGGAATTAAACAAACAGCATGAATTAAATGTAAGCAACTTTAGTTCATAGTGAGTGCGGAGTCCCAAATTTGGGAGCCAGTTTATGCAACTACTTACTCTGGCTGCTTGAATCTGGGGTCAGCCCTAGCCCATGCCTAAAGCCCCATACACACTATCAGATTTTCTGCTGATTTTTGTCTTCAGATTTACCAAAACCATATAATATGAGGTCAAACCTTAGGAGTTTCAATTTGTATGCAATCAGGCAGGCCCTTTCACTACATGGGTTTGGTAAATCTGAAGACAAGATTTTACTTTCCACTTTTCAGCGAAGCTGTAAATCATAGGTTTTGGGCCAATAGTGGGGTAAAGGAGGGGAAGTCCTTGCTTAAAGGCTTAGTTCATCTTTACCATAAATTCCTTATGCATACCATCTCTGTAGGCCATTTACATACTGTATCTCCTGAAGCAATGTCGAAAACACCCAAACAGTAAATGGTGTTATCCCATTTTGCATTATTGCTAGGACACATTTCCCACCATTGGTGCTTGCCCCCACCATCACAGGAACTCTTTCTCTCTCTGATACAGAACCCCACGCATGCGTACTTTCATTCCAGTTGCAGTAGCTCTGAGCTCAGTGGTGTTGAAAAAGAGCAGCTATCAAAACGAGCATGCATTGAATCGGAGAAAGAGCTCACTCTTGTGACGGTGGTGATGGGCATCAATGGCTGGAAGCATCATAACAACGTCCTAGCAAAAATGCAGGATGGGTGACACCGGGACACGTGAATTTTATAACTGCCTCTATAAATCCACAAAGAAAATCTGTTGATGGAATTTTTTTAAATACACGTAGCATCTTTACTGGAAACCCCAAATCCCCATCCTCACACCATTGTTCTATCTAAGGAATAGATGAAATATTTATTTTCAACATGCTCAGCCAAATTACAGCTAAAACATGTCACAGCTTCTAAATAACTGACAAGCCTGCCATTCAGCATTATTTATCACTGTGTTTTATCACTCAGTGGGTCTGACAAAATGCCAATAATCAAGTGCAAATTCAGTTATCTCAGACAAGGATAAACATGGATGAAAAGATCAACATTTGCATAAAAATATACAGAAATAAAAGAATAATGTCAGAGTAGTCGCACTGACCACTGGGCATGACAAGCGGAACATCATCACAAGAATACTGTCAGCACTATTGTTATGTAGGAAGTTCCGGTTTAACATAGAAAACTCCAGATTTTATGACATCAACCCACGGCAAAGGAAATTTTCTTCAAAGGAAAACTAGGCACAAAAGGACTTCCACCATAACCTATGGAGAAAACTTCGGTATGACAGAAGATTCATCTCTCCCAAGTGGATTTGGCCAGAACAAAAAAAAAAAAAATAAGCCATAAGGACATTGAACCAGAAAAAGTCAATTTTATTATCAAAATGTAACCACTTCAACACCAGGCACTTAGACACCTTCCCACCCAAGCCAATTTTCAGCTTTCAGCGGTGTCGCAATTTGAATGACAATTGTGCGGTCATAAATTATTAATTAAATTACTAGTGCGCACAACCTGCAAATAAACAACCTTAAACCACTCTAATATTTAATATTTAAATACTACTACGGGAAACTGGCAACATATAAAAAGATCTCTATCATCTAGTATATAATAAAATAAGGATATGTAGCGCTACCTGCTAATAATTAAAGTAATTAAATTTAAAGCCTACCTAGTGAGCTAATAAATAAATAAATATATAATAAATATCTATAAATGAAAAAAAATGTGCAAACTCTGCAAAATCCAACATAAGCAAGGTGATAATGATAAAGTGACTATTAGTGCAAAATCACACATATATGGGATAAAACATCCATATTAGCATAAATAAGTGAAACAAAAAATGCAAATCAGCATATAAAGTGCAAACAGCAAATAGAAAAAGTGCATCCAGTCCAAATCAAGTGATCCACAGTAACAAACTGTGCTAATCAGGAAATGAATATAAATATCCAATAGTGCAACCAATCCTCAGTCCATGCAGTGTCCGAACATGTGTGTATAAAATCCACAGATGCGACAATCCACCAAACATAGGGTCCTTCAGTGCTCAACTTGTGCACCCCCCGTTTCCCCTAGCCTCTCACCTCAGTTCAAGACCCCCAGGGGTCATACACGCTTATACAGATAAGATGATAATATCTCGTCCTCGTGTATTCCGCCCGTCCGTAAATGAACACTTTTGGCAATGGATGTGATGGGGGAGAGAAAGGGGACTCACATGTGTAGTAAATCCAAACATTTTATTAAAAAATAATATCCACACTTACATGAAATATAGCGGTTTCGCATGTAAACAATAGGGCAAAAAGTTTGAAAAAGTCACGTATTTGTGACGCAACGTGTCAGGGAGGAGCAAGGTGTTGATTTGTCACTTCCGGTCGTGGCCCTATTGTTTACATGCGAAACCGCTATATTTCATGTAAGTGTGGATATTATTTTTTTTTTTAACTTTTGGATTTACTACCCATGCGAGTCCCCTGGGCACTGATTGGCACAGATTGTGCACATGTAGATGGCCATGGGGATGTACCTGGCCATCCACATGTTGGGGGCTTCCCTGGTGGTCCTGGCGGCTTCCCTGGTGGTCCAGTGTGGGCATCCGAGGGTAGGGCTGAGCTGATAAACAATCAACGCAGACCCCCCCCCGTCAAGAGAGCCGCTGATCGGCTAGCCTCTACTCACGTCTGTCAGACGCGAGTGAACAAAAGCCAATCAAAGGCTCTTCCTGTTTACATCGTGATCAGCCGTTATTGGACATGGCTGATCACGTGGTAAAGAGCCTCCGTCGGAGACTCTTTACCGAGATCAGTGTAGCGGTGTGTCAGACCGACACACTGCACCACCGATCGCAGCGATGCGAGCCCCCACGGTCGTGCCGTGGCTGTTATCCTGAAGGACGAAATAGGACGCCCAGTCAGGATAACTGACCCACTGCCCGGCCGTCATTTTGCTAAAGGCCAGGCAGGAAGTGGTTAAAATACCAAGACAAGAAAAATTTGAATATCAAACCCTTCATCATATATTAAAAATCAAGACAAAAGTTGTTTCACATCTTACCCAATTCTGGATGTCCACCTAGGCCACTATATGTACGTTAAAAAGTCACGTATTTAATTGGTAACTGCTTAAAGTGTTACTGAACTCACAGTAAAATCAGTCTGGTTATACTTACTGTGGAACCTAAGGGGCTAATCCTCTGCATTGTGTAAAAAGGATGTCTGATCCTCCCATTCTTCTACAGTCCCCAATCCATCTCCTGATAATACAGAGCCTTGGGGGGCACTCTGCACATGCTCAGTTTGGTGTGTATTTCTAGAAAGTATATATATTTTTTTTTCTTGGGAGGGTACAGGTGATCAGCACAGGGCCAATCAGCACTCTCCAGACAGAGGGCCAGGTGTGATGCACCCTCATAGGACAGTCGGGGGAGAATGAAAACTTCTTCTACAAATTTTAACCAGACACTGACTTTACATTTACAGGGTGGATTTGATTTAAATCAAGTCGCTCTAAATCACAATTTAAATCAATAGTGAAATAGCTTGATTTAAATCATTATTTGTAAAGAGCAACTGTCATCTCTGTCCCGCAGTGGCTCCTCCTCTGACCCGCTGTTGACTCACCGACCAGTCCCATTCCCTTTAATGGAACGGCTAGTGATGTGGCTGTGACACAACAAGGTGAGGGACGTGGCGGCAGCAGGTGAGTGGATGCCCGCTACCAGGGGTTGCCATGATGGATCTGAAATGACAGGTGCTCTTTAAAATGCAAGGACTTACTGTTGCTGGTAGTAAGAATTTTTTATATTTGCAAACAAAATGAAGGTTTTCCATTTAGAATAATAAGCTGTCAGGTTAGTAGAACAGCGATATCAGAACCGATTCCATCATACAGTTTGTAGTGTACATAGATTTGCAAAACAATGGGATAAAAGGAATAATCCTCCTGGACTTTGTTTTATCTCATGGTTACTGTGGAATTGTGTGCATGCATCAATGCATCGCATGCTAACTCAGCTTGGCAGAGCTTGGATTCATTGAATGAGTTTACCAAAAATTTAAATATTGCAGAATATACAGCCTCATGCTACATAACCAAGCCCCATTTCCTATTGAATAAACTCAATTATTAATGTGTCTTAAATAGAAAATTATCTTTAGATTTTTACTCCATAAGTGTTTTATGAAAATAAAATTTGATAAAAATAATAAATAAAATAAAAAATAAAAAAAATCAGATTTAAATGATTTTTTTTTAAATCATTGATTTATATCCACCCTGATATTTACTAAAATAATTGCATTTCCATGTTCTATGTACTGTGGGAGACCAGATATATGGCCTAGGTGAACATCCAGAATTAGATACAGTGGTAATAGTCACAATGAACAGTACATCGACACATGTAATGTGTGTTGTGGTAACGCGCATTTATCGCATAGGCAGTGGTGTGAATGGGCCCCAACTGTGTCTATAATTATTGTGTATAAATGAATTGTAAGAGGCGTTAGGAAAGCCCGTGTTGTGTGCTCCAGACCTCATTATGCCCTATTGAGGGAGTAACTGCCCGCACAGGGGGTCTCTATTGAAACTTGGGGGAAAAAAAAATAGAGGCAATTATTATTACAAAACCACAATTAGGGTTTAAATCCTTAGGCTCATGTGGGTTCATAGCTTAATTGTTGGGTATAAATCTAGTATGCAAAAATTCATTTAGGATTTACACATACTTTGGCAACTAGGATCCAGCTAGGATTTTTAATGCCATAGAATTATTTTATTTTTTTGTTAGAAGTTGCCAAAGTTTTGCATGCTGCAAATGCTGCATGTGTCATTTTAATGATGGAAATACGACAAAGATGGATTTAGATTAACTGCTTACTATCTACAATCTGTAGCTTGATGTTGGGGTCAGCATGATGCTCCATGCTAAAGAAGCAATAATCAATGTTTCATTTTTCGAGCCAGAGGCTTGTCATATCACTAACAGCTTGGCTCCTGATAATGTGAGGACAAGGACAGCCTACTATAGTGAATATATGGGTTTATTTACAATCAACCCTGCCTGAGTAAAATCTTGCTGTCAAAGTGGGATTTTCAGCATCCAGAAGGGAAAGAAGATCACCACTTTGACTAGAAAATATCGGACTCACCGACTCCAGAAGCTGACATTGCAGCAAATGGCACGTCTTTAGACAACATAGATCAGCATCCCTCTATGGCCATCCAGCTCCATCCATCCATCTTTGGGCTTCTCAATGTAACTCTGCACCACTAGGGGGAGTAAGAATGCCACCATGCCATTAGGAAAACAGCCAAATCCGAGAGAAATGCGTCAAGCGGGGCTATACGCTGACATCACGACACTGGCACCTCTGGTCTCGGATTTGGCAGCTTCCAATGGCAAGGTGGCATTCTCACTCCCCCTAGTGGTGCAGGGATAGATCTTCAGTGAGAAGACCAAAGGGTGGATGGATGGATGGATGGATGGAGCTGAATGGCCATAGAGGGATGCTGATCTGTGTTGTCTGAAGACATGCTATTGGCTGCACTGTCATCTTGCGGAGTCGGTCAGTGCAGTATTTTTTAAACACTGGGACAGCAAGATTCTAATCAGAACTCTTTTTCACACTTTCTCTATATTGATGGACTTCTACATTTTGACATTAAAGGAGAAGTACAGCCAAATCTCAATTGGATCACAGGAGTGCAGTTCATTCATGTGACCTGTTTTCAGCAGACAGCTGATCCGCCCACAAGCCTAGACTGGCACCCGGCTCAGCCTCTCAGGAAGCCGCTAAGCGTCCGCTCTCGTCCCCTCCACAGTTCAGCACTCCAGTGAGTGCAGAGGAGCAGAGCAGGGTGCTGTGAGAACCGAGCGATCAGCGGTGTTTGATCGCTCGGTTCTCAGTGTTAAAACAGTAAGGGGACAGATACTGCATCCATCTAGGTAAACAAAAAAAGAAAAAAAAAAAGGGAAATCCCATACTTCTCTTTTAATGTTTTACCTTTAATTCATTTTGAAAAATGTGAAGTTAAAAAAAAAATGATTAGAAGCAGTTAAATTTACATTTGCATTTTTAAACATTTTTTTCACACTTGACAGGTTGTAACATAACAAAAACATGAGCAGGGAATTTAATTAAGCAATGCACTAAATATATCCAGTATACACTTTATTTTATTTTTATTTTTTTTAAAAGAACAATGCAAACATTATTTAAGTGGGAAAATTAGTTACAGACTTATAGTCAAGTAATTGAATGCAGATCAATGCTGCTAAATTTGGTCTGGTTATCGACGTCTAGTCACTGCTTATAGGAAATCTACCTTCATTTATATCATAGTCAACATTATGTAAAAAGCCAGTCTAGAACAAGGCTGTAACTAGACTATAGGACACAACCCAATATCTACTGACCTCCAGGAGTCAGCTGAAGGAAATGTGTCTGATAGAGATATGTCATCACAAATTATATTAGTAGGAAAACCAGAGGGCATGATGAGCAATAGAAAGGGAAACAAGAAAGGACGATTACCAATCCCTTTAAGGCCTTTGCGGGTGACCTGCTATTGTCAGCCTGCTATGGTTCTAGTGTTTTATTATTTTGTTCAATACAGCGTTGTTGTAAAGGGGAAGGCAGGGATTGATAAACTAGTTTCAAGTGTCACCTGAAAAACATATGGACACCACAGGAAACGTGTGTCCTGAGAGCAAGGAGAGCTCTAACCTAAATGCAAAAACAACAAAAAAGCCAGTATAAAAAAACATAATAAAACATGCTATAAAATAAATTACAAAATACTTTCATATTCTGCTAACCTTTGGACCTCTATTATGCTTTTTTATTAATTGTTTACTGATAAGAGTCACACCCCCATATTAGAAAACGGATATGCGTTTTTAAATTCAACGCAGCACAAGGCCTGTTTAACCACTTAACAACCGCCCATTGCCGATTAACGGCATCAGGGCGGTTGTTTAACTCTAAGAGGCCGTTAATTAACGGCCTCCCAGAATTCTGCTCTCGCGCGCCCCCTGGGGCGCGCACACGAGAGCATCCGTGACCGCTGGGTCCAGTGGACCCGGCGCATCACGAATCACGGTAAACGGCCGCTCATCGCGGCCGTTTACCACGTGATCGCTCCGTCAAATGACGGAGTGATCACTTGTAAACAAGCCGGCGTCATGTTATGACGCCGGTTCCTCCCTCCCCCTCTCTGTACCGATCGGTACAGCGGAGGGGGAAGAGATCGGTGTCAGCAGCGATGTGGGCTGCATCTGCAGTGCCCACATCGCTGCTCACCGAAAATTAACCCCTCAAATCCCTGCAAATACTCTGCATTACTCTGCAATTCCCTGCAAATACTCTGCATTACTCTGCAATTCCCTGCAAATACTCTGCATTACTCTGCAATTCCCTGCAAATACTCTGCATTACTCTGCAATTCCCTGCAAATACTCTGCATTGCCCTGCAAATACTCTGCATTGCCCTGCAACACTCTGCATTGCCCTGCAACACTCTGCATTGCCCTGCAACACTCTGCATTGCCCTGCAACACTCTGCATTGCCCTGCAACACTCTGCATTGCCCTGCAACACTCTGCATTGCCCTGCAACACTCTGCATTGCCCTGCAACACTCTGCATTGCCCTGCAACACTCTGCATTGCCCTGCAACACTCTGCATTGCCCTGCAACACTCTGCATTGCCCTGCAACACTCTGCATTGCCCTGCAACACTCCGCAATGCCCTGCAACACTCCGCAATGCCCTGCAACACTCCGCAATGCCCTGCAACACTCCGCAATGCCCTGCAACACTCCGCAATGCCCTGCAACACTCCGCAATGCCCTGCAACACTCCGCAATGCCCTGCAACACTCCGCAATGCCCTGCAACACTCCGCAATGCCCTGCAACACTCCGCAATGCCCTGCAACACTCCGCAATGCCCTGCAACACTCCGCAACGCTCTGCAACACCCGCCGATACCCTGCAACACTCTGCAATGCTCTGCAACCCCCGCCGATACCCTGCAACACTCTGCAATGCTCTGCAACCCCCGCCGATACCCTGCAACACTCTGCAATGCTCTGCAACACCCGCCAATACCCTGCAATGCTCTGCAACGCAGTACTCTGCAACACCATGCTCTGAGATACCCAGCCATAGTCGGTGATACCCTGCAATACCCAGCCATAGACATCTCCCGCCGCCCTCCGCCCTCCGGTGCTTCTACCGAATCGCTAATACGATCAAAGCCAGAATCTTTTTTTTTTTTCAGGCTTCCCAGCTTAGAGGTGAGATGTGGGTCTTATTGACCCCACATCTCACTGTAAAGAGGACCTGTCATGCCATATTCCTATTACAAGGGATGTTTACATTCCTTGTAATAGGAATAAAAGTGATCAAAAAAATTATTTTTGGGGAAAAAAATGTCAAACTAAAATAAATAAAGTAAAATGAACAATAAAAAAAAATGTTTTTTTTAAAGCGCCCCTGTCCCCATGTGCTCGCATGCAGAAGCGAACGCATGCGTAAGTCCCGCCCACATATGAAAACGGTGTTCAAACCACACATGTGAGGTATCGCTGCGAACGTTAGAGCGAGAGAAATAATTCTAGCCCTAGACCTCCTCTGTAACTCAAAACATATAACCAGTAAAAAAAATGTAAATCGTCGCCTATGGGGATTTTTAAGTAGCGACGTTTGCCGCCATTCCACGAGCGTGTGCAATTTTGAAGAGTGACATATTAGGTATCTATTTACTCAGCGTAACTTCATCTTTCACATTATGCAAAAATTGGGCTAACTTTACTGTGTTTTTTTTTTTTTAAGCACAAAACAGTTTTTTTTCCAAAAAAAAGCATTCGAAAAATTACTGCGCAAATACCGTGCGAGATAAAAAGTTGCAAAGACCACCATTGTATTCTCCAGGGTGTTTGCTAAAAAAACATATATAATGTTTTGGAGTTCTATGTAATTTTCTAGCAAATAAATTATGATTTTTACATGTAGGAGAGAAATGTCAGAATTGTCCTGGGTGCTCCAGAACACCTGATGGCGCTCCATGCATGTTGGGCCTCTGTATGTGGCCACGCTGTGTAAAAGTCTCACACATGTGGTATCACCATACTCGGGAGTAATAGAAGAATGTGTTTTGGGGTGTAATTTGTGGTATGCATATGCTGTGTGTGAGAAATAACCTGATAATATGACAATTTTGTGAAAAAAAAAAAAAAAAGTAAAAAGAATCTTGATTTTGCAAAGAATTGTGGGAAAAAATGACAACTTCAAAAAACTCATCATGCCTCTTACTAAATACATTGGAATGTCTTCTTTCCAAAAAGGGGTCATTTGGGGGGTATTTGTACTTTTCTGGCATGTTAGGGTCTCAAGAATTGAAATAGGCCGTCAGTCCTTCAGGTGTGATCAATTTTCAGATATTGGCACCATAGCTTGTGGACTCTATAACTTTCACAAAGACCAAATAATATCCACCAATTTGTACTTATTTTTACCAAAGATATGTAGTAGTATAAATTTTGGCCAAAATTTATGAAGAAAAAATTACTAATCTGCTAAATTTTCTAACAGAAACAAAGAAAAATTCGTTTTTTTACAGAATTTTCGGTATTTTTTCTTTTATAGCACAAAAAAAAAAAACCCAGCGGTGATTAAATACCACCAAAAGAAAGCTCTATTTGTGTGAAAAAAAGGACAAAAATTTCATATAGGTCCAGTGTTGCATGACTGAGTAATTGTCATTCAAAATGCGAGAGCACCGAAAGCTGAAAATTGGTCTGGTTATTAAGGGTGTTTAAGTGCCCAGTGGTCAAGTGGTTAATATGCCACATAAAGGGCACTATTTAAAACATGTATCGCATTACTGGTACAATTTGAATGAGTTACCAATGTTATGTGTAAGAACTGCATGAAAGATGCAGCAGTTAAAACTTTAACTCAAATGAAAATTAGAAATATAGAAAAAAGGTTAAAAAAAAAAAAAAAAAAGTTGCTTTAGAAGTAAGAGAAGATAAGAATATCATTAGATGAGATGGAAGAATATAGGACAAAAAAAACCTGGGGGTTATCATTAAAGCAGACTTTGCATATTCATATAAAGTGTACTTCAAATATAAAAACAAACAGTCTTATTTAACAAATATACTCAATATTAACATATTGGATCACGTTGTTTAAACAAATCAATGTTAATATTTAGGTTAAAGTGGGGTTCCAGTGTCTTAAACTTTTTTTTTGGGGGGGGGGTGTGACAAAGAAGAGGTGATTACAATATGTAGCTCACTTGTTCCGCTTTTCTTTCATTAAAGCGGGAGTCCGCCGGGACTCCGTGTTTTTTTTTTTTTTTAAAAGCCAGCAGCTACAAATACTGCAGCTGCTGACTTTTAAAATAGTGACACTTACCTGTCCAGCGTGCCCGCGATGTCAGCACCCGAAGCCGATCTCTAGATCGTCTCTTGGGTCCTGCCGCCGCCATCTTGGGTATGGGAATCAGGAAATGGAGCCTTTCGGCTTCATTTCCCGGTTCCCTGCTGCGCATGCGCGAGTTGCGCTGCGCAATAAGGACGGTCCCCGCTGCCTCTGGGAACTGTGTGTTTCCCAGCAGGCAGCGGGGCACTTGCGGAAAGGGGCGGGCACTTGCGTAAAGGGGCGTAATCTACGCCCCTTTCCGCAGAGAGCTATCCCGGAAGTGGGTGCAGATACCTGTACTGTACAGGTACCTGCACCCCCTCCCCCCTGAAAGGTGCCAATTGTGGCGCCGGAGGGGGGGAAGAGTTCCGATGAGCGGAAGCTCCACTTTAGGGTGGACCTCCGCTTTAAGATCTCTGTTTTCGCAGATCAAATAAACTTTAACACCGATAGTTCTCATCTTGCCTGTGGGCATGTGAAGCCCACAGGCATCCTCTTCCGGGATACTGTGCCGCTGATAGACTAGCATGCACTGTCCGTTGTATCGCCGATCTCACGCATGTGCAGCAAGCTTAAATCCGAGCGCCGTCAACCGCTCAGGTTGCCATCACAACGGGTGGCGTCGTCGGAAGTCCCGCCCCGTTGTGATGGCAACGGAGATAAGATTTTAGCCCTTGGCACTGCCCACTGCCTCCTGGGGAATTGTGACACACATCTCCCAGGAGCAGGAGGGAAGTGGCATCTTTAGCCCAGGCACGGGAAGAGGCAGATTTTGTGGGACCACATTGCAACAGGGAAAAAAAGGTAAGTTAAAAAAAATGTATCCAATTTATTTTTTTGGGTTGATTTACTGCACAGTAAAGATTTTTTTTATATTTTGGGGGAAACAGCACTTTAAGTAGTTACTGCCACCTCCTTTATTGATCCTGTTATTATCAATCAACTGTGTTTACTTTTTAAATCATAATGGCAACAAACTACCCAACTGACCCTGATAAAAAGTTGACATACCCTGGTGATTTTGGCCTGATAACATGCACACAAGTTAACACAAAGGGGTTTGAATGGCTAGTAAAGGTAACCATCCTCACCTGTTATCTGTTTGCTTGTAATTAGTGTGTGTATAAAAGGTCAATGAGTTTCTGGACTCCTGACAGACCCTTGCATCTTTCATCCAGTGCTGCACTGATGTTTCTGGATTCTGATTAGTGGGGAAAGCAAAAGAATTGTCAAAGGATCTGCGGAAAAAGGTAGTTGAACTGTATAAAACAGGAAAGGGATATAAAAAGATATCCAATCAGCAGTGTTCAAACTCTAATCAAGAAGAAGTGGAAAATGAATGGTTCTGTTGAAACCAAACCACGGTCAGGTAAACAAACTAAAATTCCAGCCACAAATGCCAGGAAAATTGTTCAGGATGCAAAGAAAAACCCAGAAATAACTTCAGGTGAAATACAGGTAATTTGGGTGGTTTCTGTTGCCATTATGATTTAAGAAGAGTAAACACAGTTAAGTGATAATAAATGGCTTCAGCCAAACACTAACCATGAGTGAGAAAAGTTTTTGTGTTATCATTCATATTCTCTGAAAAATGGCCACAAAATCATAAATTCTACCAGGGTATGTAAATTTATGAGCACAACTGTATAATATATGTATACACACACATACACACACACACACACACAGCAATGTTGCAGGAGTGTCTCGGCTGCCCAGGACTCCCCTCCTCATTGGCCGAAACAGCAGCATGGTGCCATTGGCTCCCACTGCTGTCGAAGTCAGTCAGACAATGAGAAGAGAAAAGGCGGTGGGGCCAGGTTGTAGCTGCTGTGTCTGAATGGACACAGGAAGCTGTGACCCGGCTTGGGTGCCCCTAGAGCAAGCTGCCTGCTGTGGGGACACTGAACAGGAGGGAGGGGACAGGAGCGCCGAAGAGGGACCCGAGAAGAGGAGGGTCCGGGCTGCTCTTTGCCTAACCACTGCAACAGAGCAGGTAAGTATAAAATGTTTTTATTTTTAACTAAAACTAGACTTTAGTATCACTTTAAGGATTTAAAGCAGCTGTAAATATTTGGTTTTGATATCCATTGTTCGGTTTTCTCTAACTATAATGTAGTGCACAATTCTAAAAAAAAAAAAAAAAAAAAAAAAATTTAATTGATCTTTAGTCTATCATGTCCGAAAAACGTTGTTACGGTAGCTCTGTAGAACATCCAGCTGCCTATTCACCATCTTGGAACAGACGATGATTTTACGAAAAAGTAGCGTTTTCTCCATGTTAACCCTTCTTATGAAAACCACTTGTCCTATGCTTTTCTTATGGTAGAAATAGATGTTATCAAGTTTAAAGCGGTGTTCCAGCAGAAATTTTTTGTTTTAAAAAGTCAGCAGCTACAATAACTGTAGCTGCTAACTTTTAAAGTGGGGTGCCCCCTAAAAAATAAATAAAAAAAAAATAAAAGTCAGCAGCTACAAATACTGCAGCTGCTGACTTTCAATAATCAGACACTTACCTGTCCCAGGGTCCAGCGATGCGGGGGAATGAAGCCCCCCCTCGTTCCCCGCTCCGCTCGCGGCGCCGTCATTCTTAAAGTGGGCACCCGGCTGTGAAGCCCACTGCGCTTGCCCGTGATACGCCGCACAGTCATCTGGGACACGTGACAGGTCCCAGATAACTGTGCGGCGCGAGGGGAAGTGAGGTCACCAGCCCGGGCAATGAAAAAGGCAGACTACAAGGGACCCCCTAGCAACAGGCATTTAGATGTGAGTAAAAAAAATTAATTTTTAAAATTTTTTTTTTTTTTTTTTTTAAGAATTTTAATTTTTTTTTGATTTTTTGGTGGCAACACCACTTTAATAAGGGTACTTACCTGTCCAGTGAGCCCCCGATCTCTGCCCCCCGAGGCCGATCCATCCATCAGATTGGGTGCGGACACCGCCATCTTAACGAAGGGGAACAGGCAGTGGAGCCTTGTGGCTTCACTGCCCGTTTCCTACTGCACATGCGCAAGTCGTGCAGAGCTTTGTGAATGGCCCTGTTTTTTTCCGGGACACAGACATGTCCCAGAAGGCAACGGGGCAGCTCACCGAAAAGGAGGAAGCAGATTAGGAAGTCTGCCTAGCAACAAGGGTTTCTGATGAGTAAAAACATTTTTATATTTTTTTTACAATTTTTTTTTTTGAGAATGTTAATGTTCTTTTTTATTTTAGGGTGGCCCTCCACTTTCATTACTTCCCACCCAGCCAATGTACATATACGGCTGGGTGGGAGCTCTCTCCTTCTGAGTGGACCTTCAGAAACGTCCTTCAAAAGGAGGAGGATCACGCGCGCATGTGTCCGCACATCGGCACAATCCCGATGCACTCGTGTCACCCAGACACGGCGCATCTCAGATCAGCAGGAGGGCTCTGCGATTGGCCATCCTGATCACATGACGGTCGTTTCCAATCACAGCTATGATGTGATGTAAACAGCCGATTGCTAGGCAATCGGCTCTCTTCTCCTCACACGGAAGTCATCGCTGAAGAGAGGAGAGCAGATCGCTGCAGCCGGCTGGTGATCAGTGAGTATGAGCTGTTTTTTACAGCTTTTTACTCACTGATCACCAGTTTAGTGTAAACACACATGTCCCCACACAATGTCCCCAAAACACACATGTCCCCAAATAATAAAAACACCTGTCCCCCACATATGTCCCACTAAAATCACATGTCCAAGTGATTATCTGCACACGTATGTCTGTGATCGCCTGCACACATCTGTACATGATCATTGGCGTACATGTCCGTGATAACACATACCAACTACACTTAACAGAATTTTTTTACCAAAAACATGTAGCAGAATACATTTTGGCTTAAATTTATGACAAAATTAGATTTTATTGGATTTCTTTTAAAATAGAAAGAAGAAAATATTGTTTTTTTTCCCCAAATTTCCACTCTTTTTTTGCTTATATCGCAAAAAATAAAAAACATAGTCATGAATAAATACCACTAAAATAAAGCTCTATTTGCGGGAATAAAATGATAAAAATGTAATTTAGGTACAGTGTACCATGGCCGCGCTATTGTCATTGAAGGTACAAGAGCGCTGAAAGCTGAAAAATGGTCTGGTCTGAGAAGGAAGGGGGCGAAAGTGCCCTTTATTGAAGTGGTCAAGTAATGCCTGCAGGTTCCAATGAGTCTTTGTTAGAGTGGCATTGCACTGATCACTGTAATATACCCACTCCTAGAGAGGGTAGCAATTGTGCTGAATAACTACCATTTTTAAACTACCTGCCTGCTTGTTTATTGATACAGACTCAAGATTCAAGTCTCCAGTCTCCGCCCCCCCCCCCCCCCCCCAACTTACCTGAGCCTGATCTCAATTCAGCACTGTGCCGGATAACAACACCTCTCTCCTTCCTCACAGGGCAGATTTATAGCAATGGGAGCCATTGGATCCTGGTGCTGTCAATTAAATAATATGACAAGGGAGAAGCAAAGCCCCGCTGTCTGTGTCTATGGACACAGACAGCAGAACTCAGGAGCAAACCTGCACTGGGGTGGGTACTTGGAGCTGGAGAGCCAGGAGCACTGGCTGGGTACCCCAGAATAGGAGCATCAGGGCTGCTCTGTGCAAAGCCATTGCATGGAGCAGGCAAGTGTAACGTTTGTTTATTTTTTTGTAAAGTGAAGATTTAATATCACTTTAAGTTGCGATAATTGCTTGTTGCCTTTATTTTATGTTGCAGTTTCCATTTGTATTAACCTCAATAACGCTGTGGCCTTGCCCTTTCCCACTTATGCTGGTCTCAGTGTTGTTATTTGGGAAGGACACATTAATGTTTGATGTTAATGTGTTGTGCTACTATAAATGCCTATGACTCTCAGCAGTCATGCATAAAGTGACTGCTGCTCTCTTCTAACATGATGATTCCATTTAGCTATATTTTATCAATTAGGCACAGATCCCTTCCTGCAGTTTATTAAAGTGCATGTCAAGGCAAAAGGTTTCTTTCGAAGCTTGGATAGCAAAGCAAAGGGTTAAGCCAGCCTTAGCCCTTGTACACACGGTCGGATATTCTGATGGACAATGTCCGATAGGACTGTGTGGTCAAATAGTCCAACAGTGTGTGGGCTCCATCGGAGTATCCTACGGACCAAGTTTTCCAACTAGTCTATAAAATTTTCTGACAACATGCTCCAATCGGACTTTGTCCGATCATGTGTAGAGAATTCCAATCGGACAAAGTGCCACGCATGCTCAGATCAAATTCCTAGACCAAAGCTATTGGCTACTAGCCTGAACGTAGTCCCGTCGTAACGAAATAACATCATCACGTTAAGTACGATAGGATTTTCTGACAACTTTGTCCGACTGTGTGTATGCAACAGTTTCGGCCAAAATCCGACGGATTTGGTTGTCGAAATGTCCGACCGTGTGTACAAGGGCTTAGAAGGATCGAATCTTGTCTGGTGCAGCAGGCACCAGCTGAGATTTGATCCATTTATGGGCAGGCCGATTGTACCCAAGTCGATCCACCAATCAACTTGGGTACAACCAGTATGTCGGATTTTTACATGCAATTATTGCCAGCGGCTATAGCCACTGGCAATAATCACTGTGTTCCCCCCAGCAGGAATGGCTCCCCCCCATCCATCCGTAGGGAGAACAAAATAGCTCTGCAGGAGGGATTCCCCCCACTAGCACTGACTATTAGGGATGAGCTGAACAACCCCCGGTTCGGTTCGCAGCACAACATGCGAACAGGCAAAAAATTTGTTCGAATACCATTAAAGTCTATGAGACATGAACATGAATAATCAAAAGTGCTAATTTTAAAGGCTTATATGCAAGTTATTGTCATAAAAAGTGTTTGGTGACCTGGGTCCTGCCCCAGGGGACATGTATCAATGCAAAAAAAGTTTTAAAAACTAGCGTTTTTTTAGGGAGTGAAATATTCTTTTAAATTTCGTACCTGTCCCTACCCTCAAGGAGCCCACAATCCAAGGTCCCCAACTCACATTCATATACTAGGGCCAATTTATTTTTTTGGACAGAAGCCAATTAACCTACCAGCATGTTTGGAGTGTGGCAGGAAACCGAAGAACCCGGAGGAAACCCACACAGGCACAGGGAGAACATGCAAACTCCAGGCAGGTAGTGTCGTGGTTGGGATTTGAACCAGCAACCCTTTTTACTGCTAGGTGAGAGTGCTGCCCACTACACCACTGTGCCACCCCAGACCCGGTTTATATATCAATAAGTCTCACAATAATACTAAAACTATTAGATAACAGTAAGCATTTTACTAGTCTGTAGGAGTATTCCTTTAGTGCCATTCACACAGCGATTGTAAGTCATCAAGTCGCCCCAAGTCGCTGGACATAAGAAATGCCATAGAAGTGAATGAGAGCCGTCTTAATGTACCCCTACTGAAGTTGCTCCGACTTCAGAAAAGGTTCCTGTATTACTTCAAGGCGACTTGTACCCATAGATTTCAATGAAAGTCATCTCCATCTATATTGAAGTGACTTTACAGGAAAAAGAAAATGTACCCTACGTTTACCCAGGCAACCCCCTCCCACAGAGCTGATTATTCTATGATTGGCCAAAGTCGCCCGTCTTGGAGGCGACTAAGTCGCGTTGTAAGTTGCTCAAAGTCACACTAAAGATGCCTTCAAATCACATTGCAATGTCACACTGTAAGTCGGGTTGCCCCTGTGTGAACCGGCACTCAGTCACTGTGCAATACCAGGAGAATGAAGCAATATTTGTTCATAACCGATGTAACCAAGACATATCTGGGAGGATTTCTTGGTTCACAGATCATTACAGCATACTGTAAAAATGTTATGCAATTTGTCCAGGAACAATTAGTCATTTCTTTGTAACGACATGCAGTGTAGAGAAATTAAACAAAGATGCAATACAGCAAACATGCAATTTTACATCCAGCACCTTCATGCTTCCGCACATACCTTAAACACTTTCATGTGGACAGGTTTTTGTTTTTTCTGCATGCGAGTAAAGTCTAGTACACATGATGAGATTATTGTACAAACGATCGACCCTTTTTTTTTTTTTTTTTTGCCAAGTCTCATACCAAAAACAAATAGGGGATTCCTCCATCCACATGGTTTATGTAGATGGAGAAATCTTTTTTTTTTGTTTTGTTTTTTTGCGTTCAGCCAGAGGAAAAAAAATAAATAAAAAATAAAACTACCCATCTATGGCCAGCTTAAAACAAAAAAATACTGTGAATTACTCTGAAATACAGTAAAAATGTCATCATATTTTAGAGAAGTGGCATTCAACAATGAAAATTTGGATCTATCAACAGCATTGTATAATATAAGCGTATTAGCCCTTGTACACACGGTCGGAGATTCCGACGGACCGCTTTGTCGGATATCCCGACTGTGTGTGGTCTGCATCAGACTGTTTCCGTCTGAATATCCGACGGACCAACTTTTCCAACTTGCCGGTAAAATTTTCCGATTGGACATACTCCGATCATGTGTAGCCTACTCCGACGGACAAAGTGCCACGCATGCTCAGATCAAATTCCTAGACCAAAGTTATTGGCTACTAGCCTGAACATAGTCCCGTCGTAACGAAATAATGTCATCACGTTATGTACAATCGGATTTTCCGACAACTTAGTCCGACCGTGTGTATGCAACATCACTTCCGGACCTCTTCCGGAATTAATCCGTCGGAATTACTCCAACGGATTTGGTTGCCGGAATCTCCGACCGTGTGTACAAGGGCTAAGTGTACTTGTTATACATACAATTATAAGATTCCCTTGCTTGTAAAGTGCCAGTGGATTACTAAGGCTCATTTCATATGTGCAGCAGGGGGCAGTAAAAACAGGCAGCTGATCTGTGTTTTTAACAACAATACCCCCCCAGATGAAAAACACAAGGTGCGGGCAGGAAGGTTTAAAGTGGTTGTAAACCTCAGACATGAAATATGAACAAAGAACATCCTTCTATAGTGTGTACTTGTCTCAATTAACCATTTGCTGACCACATAACGCCGTTATACAGTGTGATTCTCCTGTGCCAGATCACCTACCTAGTAAGTGATCTGGCACTCCCAGGTAGGGGGCATGCACACGCCGGCTGTGCTGTGATTAGACACAGAGCAAGCAGATCAGCGGGTGCTAGTCAATGGATGACTGCCAGCACTCGCAGATCGGCAAGGAGGAAGACAGGACAGAGCTCTGTCTATGTAGACAATACAGAGCTCTGTGTCCTGTCAGTGGGCATGTGGCCGTTTTTGTTTCCTTGCAAAGCAAGGAATAAAAACCGTTACATCTCTTAGTAAAAGCAGCACACATCAACACTGGCTAGGCACACATTTAACTGATCGCCCTAGATGTTAACCCCTTCCCAGCCAGTGTCATTAGTACAGTGACGGTACATATTTTTAGCACAGATCACTGTATTAGCATCAATGGTCTCCACAAAGTGTCAGTTAGTGCCAGATTGCCTGCCATACTATAACAGTCCCACTATAAGTCGCTGATCGCCACCATTACTAGTATAAAAATAAATAAATAAATATAAAATTCCAGTATATACACCATACTTTGTAGATGCTATCAAATCAATAAATTTGTGATTATTGGGATTTGTTTCCCAAAAATATGTAGCAAAATACACATTGGCCTAACCTTATAAAGAAATAGGATTATTTACATTTTTATTGGATAGGTTTTATAGCAGAAAGTAAAAATAAAAAAAATAAAAAAAATGTCATAGCATAAATATAGAAAAACCCAGTGGTCATCAAATACCACCAAAAGGAAGCTTTATTTGTGGGGGGGTGGGGAGACTATATAAACTTAGTTTGGGTACAGCATTGCATGACCACACAATTGTCAGTTAAAAGTGCAAATGGCCTGGTCATGAAGGAGAGGGGAGGGGGTGAATCTTCCAGAGGTCAAGTAGTTAAGAGCACTAAGTGTCATCTCTGTCTGCTGCTTTGTTCCTCTACTATCATCACTGTTGACAAGTTTTTCTGACACAGAGAGAAAAAAAAGGTGATGGGGATGGAGCTCCAGTTGATTGACAGCCTCAGCTGTGTGCATGGGGTATGCCCCTCCCCTCTAATCAGCCCTCAGAACTCTCCTAACTGAGCTTTGCAGAGTGTAATTTCACCTTTCCGTCCCCTTTTTCTGACAATTCAGATTAGCTTTAAAACTTCTGGACTTTGAACAGATGTAGAGAAGACTGCAGATACTGTAAACAATTACAACTTATGTGGAAGGATTTGTTCCATCTCTGCATATCACCTGAGGCTAGTCACTTCATTGGGTATATGTAGTAAGTTACAACCACTTTAAAATAATTTTCTCAGAAAATGGGGCTCAAAGGTCTAACAATAAGACCCCTTTCACAATGGGGCGTTTTTCAGGCGCTTTAGCGTTAAAAAAAGCGCCTGTAAAGCGCTTGAAAGAGGCTCATCTGCAGTCCCAATGTGAAAGCCTGGGTGCTTTAAGTGCCCTTTCACAATGTCAGCGCCCGAAAAACGCTCGTAAAGCGCCGCTTAAACTAGCAGCGCTTTACCAGCGTTTTTCGAGCGTTATTGGGGCGCTTTTAACCCCTGCTAGTGGCCAAATAAAGGGTTAAAAGCGGCCACAAAACGCTGCTGCCAATAGCGCTTTTCAGGCATTTTACAGCTGCTTCCCATTGATTTCAATGGGAAGGGGCGCTTCAGGAGCGGTGTAGTCACCGCTCCAAAAGCGATGCACAGAAGCTGCTTGCAGGACTGTTTTTGACTCCCTGCCAGCACAGCGCCTCAGTGTGAAAGCACTCAGGCTTTTACATTGGGATTGCAGTTGCGGCTTCTTTCAAGCGCTTTACAGTCGCTTTTTTTAACGCTAAAGCGCCTGAAAAACACCCCAGTGTGAAAGGGGTCTTAGAATCTACAAAAAATATAGCACAAATTAACTTATTGCCCCCCACTGGTTGCTAAAACGCTAGGTGGCTCCTGCAACCTAGAGTGTTTCATCACCATGACTAGGGAGGAGCTCAGGCGTGTTCGCATGGACCACGTGTAGAGCCCGTCAGGAAGTCGGCGCAGCGCTGCACTAATCACAGGCAGCGAGACATTGCCCGATCTCTACAGCCGCACATCGGGGCAATGTCTCACTGTCTGTGATTAGCACAGCTCTGCACCGACTTCCTGGCGGGCTCTGCAAGTGTTCAATGCGAAAACGCCTGAGCTCATCCCTAACCATGACGCAAGCAGCTCTTGCTGCCTAGCATCCTTGGTTGCTAGGACGCAAGCAGCCATTTAGGCCAAGCTTGTCAACTCAACAGTATGCAAGCAAGCTGATTTTACATTTTTGATATTTACAAGTTGGTCCTGAGCAGGCCAGTAGATTACATGTGCATTGTAAGCATGTAGGGTATTATTCACATAGGTATACTTATTTGTATGCTCATGCGAACAGCCATCTTTAGTCACCCAGAATGCACAGGTGTTCCATGCAGGCAGCCTGATGAAATAATTGACAGGCTGCATGGATCTCGGGATACATCCCTGGAGTAAACTCAGATGGCCCTAATCACAAGTACTACTCTGTACATCGCCTATCCGCTGTATATTCCAGCCGGTCACAGATTTTGGCAGCGGGGCTGGACACTGCACCTGTGCCTCCCGGGCACCCAACAACACTGGGATTTAGCAGAGACGGGCCACACCGCCCTTGTGTATGAGGCCTTATACTGAAGCTACAGGAGTTTAGCTGACCAACACTTCCTACCATTACAACACAGTTTAATAAAAAAAATTCATCATATTTTACAAAATCAGGCAGTAAACTATTACATTAGTTATCACCTCTATGTGAGGATCCTCCAATACGCCACACACGAAATCTGCAAACCATTTCAGGTCACCCAGCATGTTAAGCAGCTGAAAGTCAACGGAAAAGCACTTTCCAACAAATACATATTTTATCTCATTCGTTTGCAGCAGATATATTACTGACTGCAGTAATCTGATACATTATTAATGTTCTAATGCCTGCTTTGATTTTCTCAATATATGCCATAAACTGTGTCTTGCCCCATTGCTTTCAGCTCATCAGATCTCCTTAACCTTTTCCCTACTGCGCGACACACAAAGTGGGCCTTAACGCCCAGTCATCGCACATACACGTCCATGGTGGGCTGAGGTTGTCTACTGTGGGCTTCCAGTGCCATGACCAAGCCGTCTTCCACAGACCTAGGTTGTGACTTCTGATTGGGAGTCAGATGGACGGGCTCACAGTCATGTGACTGTTGTGAGAGCCAAATCACAGGAGTCATGTGACTAGGAAGCCGCTTCATCTCCCAGCATTAAAATCCACCGGGAGGTGGCATGCAGGGGTCAAAAAAAGTCAGCTGCTTCATATACAGTATTTGTACTACTTAACACCCCCCCCCCCCCCGCCGAATGCCCATCCAAGGGCATGCATTCAGGGCTGTACCCATGCCATGGCAAAAATGAAACCCCTTGTTATGTTAGGTGGGCAATACCACCATCGAACACAACCCAATCAAGTGTATGGAGTAGTGCTGCAGCCGCCCTGCAACCATGTGCAATGTAAAAGGATATGGGGCAGTAGATTGGCATTTTCAGGGTCAACAGGGGGTGAGGCGGTGAAATGTTGACTCCTCACCTCCAGTCAAATGTCCTCTGAAAAACAATCTGCCACAGTGCACTTTTCAGAGGGGCAGAAATGGCTCCTGCAAGCAAGAACAAGCCCTTAGACTCAATTCATAGTGCTAAATCCAAACATTTGATGCATTATTGCAGATGTCCCTAAACTTTTTACTATGCGGACAACTTTATATATTTTACAAATATTAATCGGCTGAAAAAATTCCCTATCAGGGTCCCCCCTACATTAGAGTTACCGCTTACATCAGGGTCCCTATCACAATAGCCCCTTACATCGGGGTCCCTATCACAATAGCCCCTTACATCGGGGTCCCTATCACAATAGCCCCTTACATCGGGGTCCCTATCACAATAGCCCCTTACATCGGGGTCCCCATCACAATAGCCCCTAACATCGGGGTCCCTATCACAATAGCCCCTAACATCGGGGTCCCTAACACAATACCCCCTTACATCAGGGTCCCTAACACAATACCCCCTTACATCAGGGTCCCTAACACAATACTCCCTTACATCATGGTCCCCAGTACCAACCTACTTAGAGTCCCCTTTTCATTTGGGTCCCCATCAAAGTCTGTACTATTTGCACACATTGAGGATATGTCACTCACTGTAGCTGCGAGTTGAATAAAATCTTGTAGAAGGCCACATGTGCCCACCCCCCCCCACCCCCCCAGGGCTGTAGTTTGTAGGCCCCTGGACTATTGCATACTTTAGGCTTAATTCAGGAAGCTTTAAACAAGCATAAAGGTCTTTATTTTGCTATGCAACTGTAATTTTCAAAGACTGGGCTGAAAAAAAGTGTCACTTTTTGAACCCTATTGAGGAGTACTAGCTTTGTGGATTAAACCAATAACTAATACAATAATAACAGACACACCGGTTTAGGGCTGCAACTAATGATTATTTTTATAATCGATTAGTTGGCCGATTATCGTTTCGATTAATCGGTTAATAACCTTAGAAAAAAGTGTGGTGTATAATTTAGTCAATATGTAAATTAAAAAAAAAAAAAATACTATTAGAAGAGATATACTATTAGAGGCTATATATATTGTGTATATACTATTAGAGAAGAGATATACTGTATAAACTATTAAAAGAGATATACTGTGTATACCATTAGAGGAGAGATATACTGTATATACTATTATTAGAAGAGATAAACTGTATATATTATTAGGAGGAGAGATATACTATTAAATGGTCAATCTGGTAAATAACATCAGACTCATTAACTTTAACCCCATTTTTCTACTGGCCGATTAATCGATTATGAAAAAAGTTATCGATTAATTTCATAATCGATTAGTTGTTGATTAATCAATTAGTTGTTTCAGCCCTACACCGCTGGTTATATTACACAGTTGAAGAAGTATCCCATTATTCCCAATGGGCCTGTTTACACTGAGCACTGTGTCTCTTAAAGCGTGAAAAAGTACATAGGATTCTTTGGGGAGGAATTGTGCATTTTTGGGCCCAAACACGGCATTATGTGCATTTTTTTCAGGCGCTCCGATTTCAAAATCTAGAAGGCCAAAAACACGCGATTCTTCTCTTGTACAAGATGCGCATACAAACACCTCCAAATTGCCTGGGTACACTCACAGCTAGGCAGCCCATACATTCATGTTTATTTTTAGTTCAACCCAGCAGTCTCCAAACTGAGGCCCTTTGCTTGCCTTTATCTAGCCCTTGGGGTACTATTACTCCCCCTGACACCAACAATGAGGGATAATTCCCTCTCCTGACATCCAACAATGGGGCACTATTCCTCCCATTGACACCAATGATGGGACACTATTCCTTCCACTGACACCAGCAACAGGGCATAAGTCCTCCCACTGGCACCAATGATGGGACACCAGTCCTTCCACTGGCACCAGCAATGGGGAACTAGTCCTCCCACTGGCACCAATGATGGGGCACTAGTCCTCCCACTGGCACCAACAATGGGGCACTAGTCCTCCCACTGGCACCAACAATGGGGCACTAGTCCTCCCACTGGCACCAACAATGGGGCACTAGTCCTCCCACTGGCACCAACAATGGGGCACTAGTCTTCCCACTGGCACCAACAATGGGGCACTATACTTCCTCTCAATACGAAAGATGCATTCTTTACTCCGACTGACCCCAGGACTATTTCTACTCCATCTGGCCACAGTTCAGTCCCCCTAAAGTCTGAAGGACAGTAAACTGGCCCTTTGTTTAGAACGTTTGGAGACCCCTGGTCCAACCAGTGGATTGAATAAAAAAATAAATAAAATGATCTGATTCAATGTGGATGGGGGAATCCCTCCTGTGCTATTGTGTTCTGACAGGCAAGGAATCCTCCTCGCCACCAGAATAGAATAATCAGCGCTGCCAACCATAGCCGCTGGCACTGGTCGAGAGGGAAAAACTCAACAGGCAGGTTGTACAGAAGTCGATTGGTAGATTGACTTCTGTACACCCAGGGTGCCTATACAAAGATTGATAGTCACCCTGTCTCTGCAGAAACAGCCACATTTTGATCCATGTATTCCCAGCTAAAGTGTTAATGGGGCTCACACAAGTTCTCCTGCGTTTAGGGCTTGTTCATGCTATGTGCAAAGATCGGTGATTTATTGCACTAGAAAAACACAGGTCTCTGCCAGGGCTCACAGATAGCAATTGTTTTCTACATGCCCTGATCACATCAAAACACTGGCTGCATGCGTGGTGTGGAAATAAATAAAACATATATAAAAACAGAACAAGTGAAAGTAATGTGATGATTCAGGAAATGGGGGGGGGGGGTGGAATAAATAAATAAAACACATGAAGGGGTGTCAACAGGCATAAAAAACACATAAAATGCACGTGAATGTGAAAAACGCTTGCGTTTTTTTTCCTGGCTTGTTGTGTATTTTAGTGTGAACAAACCCTCAGGTTTATCGGAGTGTAATTTAAACATTGGAGACATTATCTGAAAGTACAAACTTTCTCCTTCCCAGATCAAGTTCTCCGGTGATTGGTTGTATTGTCATTACCGAAGTTTACAAGTGATGACTCTGCACCTGGAAGCACATTTCTCTAAACGCAGGTAAATGCACAGTGTAGATTCTACTATTTCAATAAAGCTCACCACAAACATTACAATCTGCTTTATGGTCACCATACACCTGACAACTCAACCGTACAATCTGTACCACAACTGTGTAATATGCGCACCCACCTAATCTGTCCAAGCAATTTCTATTCAGTCTAGGTTCACACTAATGCAGTGTAGGAAACGCCATGATCCGCGTGCATTTCCTGAATCGCATTCCAAATCACACTGCCCCTACGATCCGCTGCAGGTGTCAGTACAAAGATAAAACCACCCAAACACAGAGTGTATGGCGGCACCAAATCGCATGGTACAAAAAGATCATGCGATCTGGTTGTAGTGTAGCTCCAAAAAAAGGTGCATGCAAATCTTTGGTGCAATGTGGTGTGATTTGAGTCCATTCAAAATGAATGGGCTTCAATCACACTGCACTGAATCGCATGTGAATAGCATAGGAATGCACTGTGGTTCCTGTGCGATTCATATGCGGCTCATGGTTTAAACTGAGGCTTAGGCAGCCCGTTGCACTACACAGTTTTTGGTAGAACTCAAGGCGCTTGTACAGGCAGATTGTAATGTGCTGTGAGCTTTAAGGCTCGGTTAAACACTAGTGTGACTCAAAGTTGCGCGACTTTGATGCAACTCTCAATTTGAAAGAAAGTAACATCAAAGTAGTGCATTCGAAGTCGCAACGATTTTACGTTGCATAATTTGTAACAGGTACCATTGAAATCAATGGGCTGCGACTTGCCATGCGACTTTATGCGTCTGTTTATGTGGCTATCATCTGCCTAACAATGGGGTCCTATGTGGCTCCGAAACGTTGCACTACATGGTTTGTGTGTGATCTTACTTCAATTAAAAAACGGTTGGACGTAATTGAAGATCCTTGGTATGCTGGTGAATATTTACATTCTTTTAGGTGTCCAAAGGCGCATGAGAAGTCGCATTAGTATGAATGGAGCCTCGATCTACCAATAACAAAGAGCCTGCCTGATTGGATCAGTTAGGTAGGTCTTCATACTACATAGCTGTTAGTAGAGCTAATGGTGGCCATACAAATAAAGATCTGATTGAACAATTCAGGCAATACGAATTATGGAAAAGATACATCAAATTTTGAGCAAAACTGATCTATTTCATCAAAATTAGTCTGAACAGTAAGTCTGATCGTGGGAACATAGTATAGGGTTAGGATAGTAGTAAAGCCTTGTAGACTCTGATAGAAAATCAGAAGAACAATCGGGACGATCGTTCCTCTTTCAGTATGTTAGTACAGAGCCAATATGGACTGTTCACATAGAAATTTCCAAAGGGATATACTGGAAACTTTTTCACGATAGCCGTCATGATTTTTGTTTAACTTCTTGGCAGCAGCCGCACGCAAATAAAATATGCGGCTTCTCTGTGGGTGGGCCTTGGCACCGAGTGGCCGCATATTTGCGAGCATTAGTGCAAAAACAGCTGTGCCAGGAGCGCGCTCTGCCAGCACCCAGCGCCTAACGGAAAGCTTCCGATCGCTACTTGTGATCGGGAGCTTTCTGATCATGTGACCACCGTGACAGCCAATTACAGTGGTCACTAGATCATAAACCCCTTAAAAGGGCCGACTCCAAGGGGTTAATTTGTACAGTATTTGTCCTATAAAAATTGAATGAACAACTCAGCACATGATCGGAAACAAAGTTCAACCATAGACTAGACATAGACCATAGCCACGTACGTGGGACGCTTTCTTCCGTCTATTCTGTATATTATTGTACCGTTCTACCCTTTCAACGTGGCGCACAGAAAAACGCAAACGATCGTTCTTGTGATTTTCTAATAGTGTGTACAAAACTTAAGTGTGTGTTGCATCGAATAATCTTTGTGATATTTTCTTATGCTCTGCACTACGGCCACCTACACACCGTCCGGTTAGTTGCAGCCACAGGAACGCCGACTCCCCAGAGAGGGTCGGACAGTGAATCGATTTGCATGGAGCCGCTCAGATGAGCGGGTGTGGGTGAGCCGCCATTGATGAGTACAGGTGACAAATCTGACAGCTGCTGTGTTTACAATTACAGGTAACAATCTACCGATGCTCACCCATGAATCAATCAACAATCTGATCGTATAGAAAATCGTTCCTATATGGCCACCAAAAAGTTGATTGTACAGAGATTGTAACATGTATGTGGAAACCCAAATGCATTCCTATCCTATAAACACAGGACTGTCAATGTCAGTGAGAATGAGGCCCAATGATAACACATACAAGTCCTCCATATGATAAAGCAGGGTGATCGGTGGAGTGGAGGAGGCCTGATTGTGATGAAGTACAGGTAGGTCCCCCCCGTGTGGGTGATCAGAGTACACCTGATTACCTGTTCTGCCATCCCTGGATGAGGTTGGTGTACTTGCTGAGCAGTCCTTCTATGACTTGTCTCTGCTCCCTTCCTCCTCCATCCCCAGGCTGGCCGATCCTCCCGGAGGTCAGTCCCCGTCCGGACGATGATGGAGAGGATCCTGCAGAGGTGGCTCTACTACTTCCACTACTGCTCCGGCTGCTGCTGTTACTGCTGCCTCCTCCCGCCTTCTCCATGGCCCTGATAGCGAACACTTCCCACACTTCTCTCCTATACACGGCTCTCTATTCCATGCGGCTTCCTGCTCCGCTCCGTCCTCCCAGCACTGCCTCCATCATAGAGAGGAGAGGAGAGGAGGAGGAGGAGAGGAGGAGGGGGACGTGTCCGCACTACATGTGTGTCTGCCTGTCACTTCCTACATGCCACTCACCCACTGCTCTTCGGTCTATGGCAGCGCCACCTCCACTGACACACCCCCTGACTGTCACTGACAGCGCCTCACCGCTCTCCTTCTATTGAGGGGAGATCTCCATACCCCAGTCAAGAAGGAGAAGAATGTAAACAAACCTGGCTCTGCACTTTTCTTTCTGTGAAATAAAGCTACCTGTACACACTACCAGATATACCACCCCAACAAATATATAACCCCGACACCCCACCAGATATACCACCCCAACAAATATATCACCCCCGACACCCCACCAGAAATAACACCCCAACAAATATATCACCCCGACACCCCACCAGATATACCACCCCAACAAATATATCACCCCGACACCCCACCAGATATACCACCCCAACAAATATATCACCCCGACACCCCACCAGATATACCACCCCAACAAATATATCACCCCGACACCCCACCAGATATACCACCTCAACAAATATATGACCCCCAACACCCCACCAGATATACCACCCCAACAAATATATCACCCCAACAACCCACCAGAAATACCACCCCAACAAATATATCACCCCGACACCCCACCAGATATACCACCCCAACAAATATATCACCCCGACACCCCACCAGATATACCACCCCAACAAATATATCACCCGACACCCCACCAGATATACCACCCCAACAAATATATCACCCCGACACCCCACCAGATATACCACCTCAACAAATATATGACCCCCAACACCCCACCAGATATACCACCCCAACAAATATATCACCCCAACAACCCACCAAATATACCAACCCACCAAATCTAACAACCCAACAAATATATCACCCCAACACACCACCAGATATAACACCCCAACAAATATAACACCCCACCAGATATACCACCCCAACAAATATATCACCCCAACACCCCACCAAATATAACAACCCAACAAATATATCACCCCAACACCCCACCAGATATAACACGTGAACAAATATAACACCTCACCAGATATGGCACCCCAACATATATATCACCCAACACCCCACCAAATATAACAACCCAACAAATATATCACCCCACCAGATATAACACCCCAACAAATATAACACCTCACCAGATATGCCACCCCAACAAATATATCACCCAACACCCCACCAAATATACCACTCCACCAAATATAACAACCCAACAAATATATCACCCCAAAACCCCACCAAATATAACACCCCAACAAATATAGCATCCCAACACCCCACCAGATATACCACCCCAACAAATATATCACCCCAACAACCCACCAAATATACCAACCCACCAAATCTAACAACCGAACAAATATATCACCCCAACACACCATCAGATATAACACCCCAACAAATATAACACCCCACCAGATATACCACCCCAACAAATATATCACCCCACCAAATATAACAACCCAACAAATATATCACCCCAACACCCCACCAGATATAACACCCCAACAAATATAACACCTCACCAGATATGGCACCCCAACATATATATCACCCAACACCCCACGAAATATAACAACCCAACAAATATATCACCCCACCAGATATAACACCCCAACAAATATAACACCTCACCAGATATGCCACCCCAACAAATATATCACCCAACACCCCACCAAATATACCACTCCACCAAATATAACAACCCAACAAATATATCACCCCAACACCCCACCAAATATAACACCCCAACAAATATATCATCCCAACACCCCACCAGATATACCACCCCAACAAATATATCACCCCAACACCCCACCAGATATACCACCCCAACAAATATATCACCCCAACAAATATATCACCACAACAACCCACCAAATATACCACCCCACCAAATATACCACCCCAACAAATATATGATCCCAACACCCCACCAGATAAACCACTCCAACAAATATATCACCCCAACACCCCCCAGATATACCACCCCAACAAATATATCACCCCAACAAATATATCATCCCAACACCCCACCAGATATACCACCCCAACAAATATATCACCCCAACAAATATATCACCCCAACACTCCATCAGATATACCACCCCAACAAATATATCACCCCAACAAATATATCACCCCAACAACCCACCAAATATACCACCCCACCAAATATAACAACCCAACAAATATATCACCCCAACACACCACCAGATATAACACCCCAACAAATATAACACCCCACCAGATATACCACCCCAACAAATATATCACCCCAACACCCCACCAAATATACCACCCCACCAAATATAACAACCCAACAAATATATCACCCCAACACCCCACCAAATATAACAACCCAACAAATATGTCACCCCAACACCCCACCGGATAAAACACCCCAACAAATATAACACCTCACCAGATATGCCACCACAACAAATATATCACCCAACACCCCACCAAATATACCACTCCACCAAATATAATAACCCAACAAATATATCACCCCAACACCCCACCAAATATAACAACCCAACAAATATATCACCCCAACACCCCACCAGATTCACCACCCCACCAAATATAACACCCCACCAGATATAACACCCCACCAAATATAACAACCCAACAAATATATCACCCCAACACCCCACCAAATATACCACCCCAACAAATATATCATCCCAACACCCCATCAGATATACCACCCCAACAAATATATCCCCCCAACACCCCACCAGATATAACACCCCAACAAATATAACACCCCACCAGATATACCACCCAAACAAATATATCACCCCAACACCCCACCAAATATACCACCCCACAAAATATAACACCCCACCAAATATTCCACCCCACTGAATATAACATTCAAACACCCCACCAAATATACCACCCCAAAACCCCATCAAATATACCAACCCAACACCCCACCAAATATACCAACCCTACACCCCACCACACATACCACCCCAACACCCCACCAAATATATCAACCCAAGTACAAACATCCACTTAAAAGAAAAGTTTACCTCATTCATAGTGATTCATAGTGGCGTCACTAGAGTTGGTGTCACCTGGTGCAGTAAAACATGGTGTCACCCTCCATTAGTACTGACTCAACTCCCCTCCAACACCGCTTCCCCACAGATCTAAAGAATGAGTCTTCCTCGGCTCAGCATCCCCTCCACAGTATATATTGGTATATAGAGATATCTAGTATATAGAGATATCTATGTATATTACTTGAACAGGTAGACAGTAGTGACCTCCTCCCCACCCCCAGGGATATATTGTACATTATATGAAGAGCTATATGTATATTACCAGAGCAGGTAGACAATGACCTCCTCCTGATGCCCAGATATATATTGTACGGTATATCGAGATATAGTACCTGTACACCTGTAGACCGTGATCTCCTCCCCATCCCCAAGGTATATATTGGACAGTATATGAAGATCCCTATGTATATTACCTGAACAGGTAGACTGTGACCTCCTCCACATCCCCCAGGTATATATTGGACAGTATATCAAGATATCTATATTACCTGTACAGATAGACAGTGATCTCCTCCAGGAATATATTAAACAGTATACAGGGATATATATATGTATAGTACCTGTACAGGTGGACAGTGATCTCCTCCCCATCCCCCAGGTATATATTGTACAGTACATACTGTAGAGATATCTGAATATAGTACCTGTACAGGTAGACAGTGACCTCCTCCCCATCCCCCAGATATACATTGGACAGTATATAGAGATATCCATGTACTGTATAATACCTGTTCAGGTAGACAGTGACCTCCTCCCAATCCCCCAAGTATATATATATATATATATATATATATATATATATATATATATATATAGAAATAAGTATGTATAATGCCTGTACAGGTACAATGATCTCCTTCCCGTCCTCCAGGTATATATTGTACAGTATATAGGAGGTAGCTATGTATATTACCTATACAGATAGACAATGACCCCCTCCTCATCCCCCAGGTATATATCATACAGTATATAGAGATATCTATGTTTCCTGGCCCACCTCACGTCAGCACATAACGGGTTAACACCTCCTTTGGAGCCCCACGTGGCCACATGTTCCAAGCTGAATAAAAGACAGCCCCTCCCCCAACTAAGATGTTCTTTTTTTGGTTATGCTCCAGGCTACCTGTTGATTGCAGTTGGTAAGTAATTTGCTTGCTGCATCCTCCCCTGCCGAACCTACCCCTCCATGTTCAGCCTCTCATGAAGTTGGAAGACCCTGAATGCTGGAGGTAAATCCTTCTAAAAACTGTGTACGCTTTGTGCTCGGGCTGTGAGCAAAATTATGCTTTTGTGGTATTATAAGAGCTCTGCAATGTCATCATTGCCTCTCCCTTGGGGTTTTTTCCTATCTTTTTATATGCAGCTCACTGCACTGCTCTCCTGGCTTTATTGTTAGTCTGAGAGAGGCTGTGAATGATGTCATAGGGGGCAGGGAGATGGGCAGCACAGGATGGGAACCACCAGACGCCATGCAATGGTGTAAATGGTCTTGGAGGTCTGCAGTTGAGAGGGCTTCTCTCCCTCTCTCTCTGAAAATGATAATAGCGTAAAGCACTTGTTGATGGAGGATGGTCTTTTCCCACAATGATAGAGGGTAAATCGCTCATTGATGGAGGATGGTCTTTTCCCACAATGATAGAGCGTAAATCGCTCGTTGATGGAGGATGGTCTTTTCCCACAATGATAGAGCGTAAATCACTCGTTGATGGAGGATGGTCTTTTCCCACAATTGTAGAGCGTAAATCGCTCGTTGATGGAGGATGGTCTTTTCCCACAGTGGTAGAGCGTAAATCGCTCGTTGATGGAGGATGGTCTTTTCCAACAGTGGTAGAGCGTAAAGCGCTCATTGATGGGGGATGGTCTTTTCCCACAATGGTAGAGCGTAAAGCGCTCGTTGATGGAGGATGATCTTTTCCAACAATGGTAGAGCGTAAATCTCTCGTTGATGGAGGATGGTCTTTTCCCACAATGATAGAGGGTAAAGCGCTTGTTGATGGAGGATGGTCTTTTCAAACAATGGTAGAGGGTAAAGCTCTCATTGATGGAGGATGCTCTTTTCCAACAATGGTAGAGCGTAAAGTGCTCATTGATGGGGGATGGTCTTTTCCCACAATGGTAGAGCGTAAAGCGCTCGTTGATGGAGGATGATCTTTTCCAACAATGGTAGAGCGTAAATCTCTCGTTGATGGAGGATGGTCTTTTCCCACAATGGTAGAGGGTAAAGCTCTCATTGATGGAGGATGGTCTTTTCCCACAATGGTAGAGGGTAAAGCTCTCATTGATGGAGGATGCTCTTTTCCAACAATGGTAGAGCGTAAAGTGCTCATTGATGGAGGATGGTCTTTTCCCACAATGATAGAGCGCAAATCGCTTGTTGATGAAGGATGACAGAGACCTCGTCAGAAGACCAATATACAGTAACAGGTTCCCTAAGTTTTATCCATATAAGATGTCTGATGTATGTTTATGCACTGCACTTCCAGGGGTGGATACTACCCTCTAGTGTCTGGTGCAGCAAGTGTCTTTGCCTTTTTATAACTCAGTTGCCCTCAGAGAGGCAGAGTTTAACTTTGATCCTGATTACTTAGCTCACACCAATAAAGCGCATGCTAGTGCAGTCAACAAAAGTAGAAGGTTGCATTGTTTCTTTATGGAACACATCTGGAAAGTGGCAAAACGCATTGAGAATGCATCAAAAACACTCATGTGGGAAATAAAAATATTTAATTAAAAAAAAAACAACATTCATGCAGAGACACATCTGGAATGCAGAAATTGTGGTGATCTGGCTATCAGGCTTGCACAGAATCTATACATTGGCAGATTTTGCCTGCCAACCAACAATAGCATTACTTTGATATATAAACTTTAGAAATGGCATTACATTCAACACTGGAAACTGCAAAAATTGGCACACTTTCTGGAAGGAGTGGAACCTGGCAACTGACTTTTTGACTGATGCTTTTAGTAGAACTGGTACAAGCACTGGCACACTCAGTCACTGCTATGAGAGCATTGTGGTTATGCCACTGGAGGGCAGGCAGAACTTTTACACAAGCCTTCATGATTTCCTATAATGGGAGGTTATTGTTTGGCCAAACGCTAAATAATGCAATTAAGTTATTGACAGGAGGAAAAGGACTGTGGCCACAGACTAGTAAGAGGAAGCCGCCATCCTTCACTCAAACCCACTGAACTTCAGAAGGTGCAGGAGGCCAAATCTTATAGGACAAGCTGCAGATTTAACAGATCACAGTGGAGGTGTCTCAAAGTTACTTTTGATATGAAATAAAGTCAAGAGCAAGCTGCTAAGATGACTGGAAAATCTTTTTTGAAGGTGTGTCCAACCAGTCTCTTCCAGTTGTGGCCAGCGGGCCTGAGTGAAGTTGATGTTTGTGGCGTCCTTCTGGAGGGCCTGGACGAAAATCAAAGACCAGTGGGTCCAAAACACAGGGGAGAGTACAATGGATGACCACTGAATCTCATTTAATTTATGTCCAACAGATCTCAGAAGAGAAAATGTTTGCAAGATGTTTATATTGCTACAAGGCCATCATGCCTGTATGACGAAAACATAGGATCATCTGGGGCCTTTCTTCCCAGTTTTTCTAGTACCTAAGACAGGAGCTTCTAGCCTGTTTCAGTTTGAAGGAATAAAATGTGTTCATACACACCAAGAGGTTCAAGATGGAGTCCATGCATACAGTCACAGAGACAGTTCAGCAGCAGGACCAGTTGGTATCAATCGACCGGCCGAATCATGCTTCCATGTACCGATCAATACCAAGCACCAGAGGCGTGTGAGATTTGCAGTGGCCAGATGTCACTTTCAGTTCAGGTGTCCGCCTTTTACAGAATTGGCACAGCCCCAGGAATCTTTTTGAAGATTTTGTTGGCAAGTGATGATACCTTGTGCCAGGTGGCACATGAGGGCTTTCAATTTGCCTTTTTTAGCCTTTGAACAAGGCTGTCTATAGATCAGAAAATCTTATGCCTATAAAAATTCAACAAGAACTGGAAATTTGGATATCGCCACTGTGCTTATTTCGGAGGCATGCCTCTCAGCCCAGTCTCTGGTGCTGGGGAGTCCACAATCTGTAGAGAAAAAAAGTGCAAGGCCATTGGAGCGTGGTGAAGAGCAGACTCCTCAAGTATCTTGAATGGAAGGAAGCCTTTTCTAGTATTGCAAGCCTTTCAGGATCTTCAAAGAGGCCTGAGTAAGACTGACAACAAGACAGTAGTAGCCTACATTGCCTGACAAGGGGAGTCTTTTCCTGTTACATCTTGCAAAGAAACTTTTTGTGGGGCAGAGAACCACTTATGCTGTGTACACACGATCGGATTATCCGGCGGACCAGAGTCCACCTGACAATCCGCCCGTGTGTGGGCTCTGGCGGACATTTTCTTCCAAAAAGTCCGGCGGACTTAGAAAGAAGTTTTGACTCAAAATTGTCCGTCGGACTCGGCAGTCTGTCTGTGTGCTAGTCCTCCGGACTTTTGAAATGAATGAACTTGCCCACACACGGAGAAAAGTCTGTTAAATTTGAACGTGGCTCCAGGTAGACGGAACTAGCGAAGGAAGTTAATGTCGCTGCCTCCATCGGCTATATTGACACCTCGCCAACCCCGTCACCTGGTATGGCTTTAAAGGGGAACCCCCACGCAGACCCTTATCCGAGCACGCAGCCCGGCTGGTCAGGAAAGGGGGTGAGGACGAGCAAGCGCCCCCCGCCATACCAGGCCTTGTGTCCTCAACATGGGGGGCTGCTTTGGGTAAGGGGGGCCCTGTGGCCCCCCACACCAAAGCACCTTGTCCCCATGTTGATGAGGACAACGGCCTCTTCCCGACAACCCTGGCGGTTGGCTGTCGGGTCTGCAGGCAGGGGGCTTATCAGAATCCGGGAGCCCCCTTTTAATAAGGGGGCCCCCAGATTCCGGCCCCCTACCCTATGTGAATGAGTATGGGGTACATTGTACCCCTACCCATTCACCTGGGGGGAAAAAGTGTACATAAAAAAACACAACACAGGTTTTTAAAATACTTTATTAGACAGCTTTTCTCTTCTTCCGTCTTGGGGGGTCTTCTTGCGTGACTGCTCCGCTATCTTCTGCTAGCTCTTTTACTAGCGGAGGAGCAAGGCTTTCTCCTTCATCGCTGCAGCATTCCGGGGGTCTTGTCCCGCTCTTCGGGGATCTTGTTTTCACAAGATAGGTTCACAGTGCCAGGGAATTTTCTGTTTGATCTTTGTCTCTGGTCAAATTAAAGCTTTTATGGCAAGGTCAGTAAAGGCACCCCAATACAATGAGACTTCTTTTAATAGCCTGGCTATGGAATAGGCTACACTAGAGGGTCAGGGATTCTCATCCGAGGTTGTTCAGACCTTTTGTGACCAGAAGATCATCCATGTACACTTCATATGAGACTGAAATGATATGAAAGAAATTTATTTTGTTTGCTTCGCCAAAAGCTTTCTCTCCTGTGTTCCCTCCTCTAGCCATTATCCTTGACATTTTATAGTCAGCACTAGAGGTTGGTCTGGCATACAACTCCATTTAAGGTACAGATCTCTACTATATAATTTCACAGGCTGCAGATGGGTGCAAAAGCCAGTGACCAGATCTTCCAGATGACAATCTATATCTGACCTTGAGGGAAATCCTTGTTCCCTCTGTGGGACTTAGGCTTGGATCTGAGAGCACCCTTTGCTTCAATAGGTTTAATTTTCATAAAAGTACCTCATGGTAAAACTCATTCTCCTACTACTTCAGACAGAAGGATATTGAAGATTGCCACACTTTTCTGCAAGGGCCCTTTGGTGTCCATTTTTTTTTTTTTTTTTTTTAGCACCCTGGAGTTTAGGCAGGGTTGCTCCTTACAAATTTACTTGCCAGGAGTAGTTATCCTGGTTGATTGTTAGAGAGCTATTGGTTTCTCCCTAAGTTTAGCCTTGTTGCGCTTTTCTTTTCTACCACTAGGTGGCTGGGTACTTGGTGGTATTAGATAAAAGAAGGGAAAACCAAGGTCAGGTTATGGATGTATGGGGTATCTTAGCCAATGGGCAGCGGTTTTCTTGAATCCCCTGGCCTGCTGAAAGAGCCTATATATTCGAGTGAGGTCAGGTGATCTGTGTTCTGTGCCACTTTGACGGCTGACTGTGTCGTATTGCCTGGGCTGCTAGGCCAGAGATGGGGCCTATCCTGGGCACATCTGGCTGCTAGGCTGTCTGAGGGCCTATCCAGAAGCAAGAGAGCAGAACAGGGTTGGGACTGCGTCTTGCAGTGCAACCAGAGGTGATGGTTCTGCCGACCGGAGAACATGTCGTGGTCGGAGGTAGAGGGGAAGCTGTTGCCAGTAAGGGACTATCCCCCTTATTACCAGGGACCACAGTGAGTAACTGAAGTAAGTACCAGAGCCGCATTCTCACCAGGCAGGTACAGTGAAGAATCAGGAAACTTCAGTGGGAATCAAGCCAGGGACCCAGCCAGCAGAGGTGACGCTTACAGAGCAGCCTTGTGTGTCAAGCTAGGGACCGAGCAGGCCAGCGTGGGTGAAGCTTGAGAGGTATCTAGAGTGCCAAGCTAGGTACCCAGCAGAGAGAAGCGGGGGTGACACTTGAGGAAGATACCACTGTGAAGATTGAAGGAGTTCAAGGCATTCAGTGACAGTGAATCAGCGGGTCTAGTGAGAGACCAGGAGCTCAGTGTATTGAAGAACTACAAGGAGTGATTGTAGTAAGAGTGAAGGAACTGTTAAGTCTTGTGTTTGGAACTGTTAAAGACTGTTGCCATAGGAGATAGCATTCCTACACATGCAGATGTGGTGTCTTGCTAGATATCTTTCCTTGCATGGCTGTCCTTCTATTGAAGTCTCAGAGTCTGCCAAATAATCTTGCAACTACCTAAGGGTGCCCTGCCCCTAACCACCCCCCCCCCCCCCCAATAATACTAAAAGGACTGTTAAGTGAAATAAAACCTCTTTTGCATCCAAGAACTGTCTTGCGCCCAATAACTAAAACTATTCTGCACCCTACATGCCTCACAACCCACTATATACAGAAGGATGTCAGCTATCCCTGGCCCTGGAGGTTCTCATTAGACCAAAGGAGGTCTGAGACCTTGTTACATTTTTTACCAGAGATAGAGATACCACTTCTATCTCCAAAGTTCAATTTTAAAGTGGTATCCAGTTTCCAAAAAACTGGGAAGTAGTCCCTGTCACAGCAGGAAGACTTCAGTTTTTTTATACATGGTCGCGTTACTAACAGTGTACTTGGTCAAAAGAGGAAAGTGTACAATCTTTTCATTTAGCCATCGGGCCCTCAAGAGTCATCCACTCTTGGGTTACCTACCAGGGTGATTATATTGGCATGCAGGAAGTTGGCCTTTCTGGTCGGAAACAATTGCAAGCCTATTTGACTAGAGGGGTGGCAGCCTTTGGGGCAGTTATGCCAGGATTACTTGGAAGATATAGGTAAGGGCTAGCTTGAAGGTCTGGTGTGGCCTTCATTCAGCCTTACATACTAAATATGCAGTCAGCAAGTTTGGGACAAGAGTGATCAATTCTTTCTGGCTTTAGCAGCTTTTCTTTGATTGTCAGAGTCTCTTCATTTGTTCTCTCACGCCCTATATTAGCTTTGGTATATCCATTATGTGCTGATGTGAGGTGGGCCAGGAAAATGGAAAATTGTTATAAAATACTTACCGTAATTTTCCTTTCCTGGCCCATCCTCACGACAGCACAGGACTCCCTCCCTAGTGGCCTGTCGCAGGCTAGGTTAGTGGACATCTTAGTTAGGGGAGGGGCTGTCTTTTATTTAGCTTGGAACATGTGGCCATGTGGGGCTCCAAAGGAGTTGTTAGCCCGTTATGTGCTGACGTGAGGATGGCCCAAGAAAATAAAATTACAGTAAGTATTTGATAACAATTTTCCATTATATTACCTGTGTGGGTAGACAGTGACCTCCTCCCCATCTCCCAGATATATATTGGACAGTATATAGAGATATCTATGTATATTACATGTACAGGTAGATAGTGACATCCTCCCCTTCCCCCAGGTATATAATGTACAGTATATAGAGATCTTTTTTTTTTTTACCTATACAGGCAGACAGCAACCTCCTCCCCTTCCCCCCAGGTATATATTGGACTTTATATAGAGATATCTATGTATAGTACCTGTACAGGTAGACAGTAACCTGCTCCCCATCCCCCGATATAAATTGGACATTATATATATAGAGAGATATGTATATTATCTGTACAGGTAGACAGTGACTTCCTCTCCATCTCCCAGGTATAATTTGGACAGTATATAGAGATACCTATGTTTATTACCTGTACAGGTAGACAGTGATCTCCTCCCCTGTCTCACAGGAATCTATTGTACAGTGTATGTATGTGTGTGTGTGTGTGTATATATATATATATATATATATATATATATATATATATATATATATATAATATAGTGCCTGTACAGGTGGACAGTGACCTCCCCATCCCCAAGTATATATTGTACAGTATATACTGTAGAGATATCTGGGTATAGTACCTGTACAGGCAGAAAATGACCTCCTCCACATCCCCCCAGGTATATATTGAACACAGTATATAGAGATATACTGTATATATGTATGGTACCTGTACAGGTAGACAATGACCCTCTCCACATTTCCAGGGTATAAATTGGACATTATATAGAGAGATATATGTATATTATCTGTACAGATAGACAGTGACTTCCTCCCCATCTCCCAGGTATAATTTGGACAGTATATAGAGATACCTATGTTTATTACCTGTACAGGTAGACAGTGATCTCCTCCCCCATCTCCCAGGAATCTATAATACAGTATATATATATATATATAGTACCTGTACAGGTGGACAGGGACCTCACCATCCCCAATGTATATATTGTACACTATATACTGTAGAGATATCTATGTATAGTACCTGCATAGGCATACAGTGACCTCCTCCACATGCCCCCAGGTATATATTGGACAGTATATAGAGATATATATGTATGGTACCTGTACAGATAGACAATGACCCTCTCCACATCCCCCCGGGTATATATTGGACAGTATATAAATATATCTACGTATAGATATCTATGTATATTACCTGTACAGGTAGACAGTGACCTCCTCCCCTTCCCCCAAGTATATATTGGACAGTATATAGAGATATCTATGTACTGTATAATACCTGTACAGGTAGACAGTGACCTCCTCCCCCATCCCCCAAGTATACAGTTATATTGTACAATATATATAGAAATAAATATGTATAGTACCTGTTCAAGTAGACAGTGATCACCTCCCCATCCCCCAGGTATATATTGGACAGTATATGGGGATATCTGCAGTATGTATAATACCTAGACAGAGACCCCTCCCCACGCCCCAAGTATATATTTGACAGTATATAGAGATACCTATATATATTATCTGTACAGTTAGGCAGTGATCTCCTCCCCATCCCCCAGGTATATATTATACAGTATATAGAGATAAATGTGTATAGTACCTGTACAGGTATACAGTGACCTCCTCCACATCCCCCAGGTATATAGTGTACAGCAGGGGTGCCCAACCTTTTGAAGAGTGAGGACCACTTAAGCGACTTGGTAACTGGTCACGGGCAACAATAAGTGGAGCGGACGGAAGACAGATCCGTGTCCGCTCTGTATATGCAGAAGACAGATCTGTGTCCGATATAAACTAAAAAGTACCGCAAATTTTGAATAAAAATAAAAAAAAATTTACTTTCTGCTACAAAAAATAGCCAATAAAAAAATGTAAGAAATCGAATTTCTTCATACATTTTGGCCAAAATGTATTCTGCTATATGTATTAGAAAAAATCCCAATAAGTGTATATTTAGTGGTTTGTGAAAAAAAATATAGTGCTTACAAACTATGGTGTGTGTGTGTGTGTGTGTGTGTGTGTGTATTTGATTTTTTATTTACTTTTTTCTATACTAATTAATACTGTGATAATACTGTATAATACTGGTGCTCCTTCTTCCCCCTGTAGAACTCTATGCGTCCGGTGGCCCACATGGAGACTAGGGCCCGGGCGCATAGAAATTAGGGGGGTGCCTGCCCTGTATCCTTGTGGACAGGCCACTGCTGGTGCTAATGATACTGACTGGGAAGGGATTAACATCTAGAGTGATCAAGGAGTTAAATGTGTGCCTAATTATGTGTAATGTATGTACAGTGTGCTGCTTTTACTAAGAGGTTTCTCATCCTTACTTTACAGAGATGAGAAATTGAGAGATCACTCCCTCTGTACAGAGCTCTGTGTTGTTTTAACAATAGCTCTGGACTGTGATTGTACACAGCCGATCAGCAGGTCCCAGACAGGAATCATTGACCAGGACTTGCTGACATGCTCCCACTGTGTAGAATCAAAGCAGGTGCTGGGTAGGGGGTGATCTTTAAGCCCAGAAGTAGACACCGATATACAGGTACGTCGCTTTGCCTATACCGGCCACTCCCCGCAGTACACTGCGGGTGTTAAGTGGTTAAAGGGGACACCAGGGCAGGTGCGAAAAGGCTAAAGCTGCTCTCTTTATAATATAAAATAAGGTTCTATATGCAAAGTAAGGAGTTAATACTTACTTGCTGTATAGCAACTAAAGCCGGCATCCTCCCTTTCAGAAACTTTGATCCAACATAACCACTTATGGTAATTGTTCCTACCAAATAGTATGCAGCAACAACCCTGAAGAAGGGGGAGTCCATTCCCTGAAATTAGTTGGCTTGATGTACATGTTACTCATTTTTAGTAAAGGACATGTTTTAGAAGTCACATTTCTCTGGACGCTGGGCACTCCTTTCTTTTTATCTAAGCCAATGTCTACAAATGTACAGCTTGTGAGTGTTGGATCGCACCTTCACTAAAAGGCTGTGGGTGGCTTGGAACAATTGGTTGACAGAAGCAAACTGTAGGATAGTCCGTGAGCAGAAGATGAGAAAAAGAAGAAAATCCCCATATCTGTGATATATTGGGCTGCCGGGGCGATATGGGAACTGGTTCCCAGCGTGTGAAGGACACTGCTGGTTCATATGTAGCTTTTTGACTCTATAGTATTCAAATAAAAGGAGGCATATCAGAAGTGCTAAAAATAAGGGGGGAAACCCTCATGCTATCAAAGTGAACGATGAGTCAGTATGTTTATAGTAAATAATAAATTGCTGCTAGACCTGAAATGTGTATACAGTGCACTTAAAGTGGGTATGCTATAAAGACTGATCAGCACAACTTATTAACAGCTGTGTATATCTTAAAATGAATGTGTAAATATTGCTCTGTGAATATTACTGTGCAACAAAATAACTATGTGCAGCTTCAATAAACAATGATATACTAGTAATCCTGTATGGGTAAATATGCGTAAACGCAGTGCAATAACAAATCCTATATATAAGGTTAATGATTGTTTTTCTCAGTATATGAGTAATGAAACAATCAATTCCATATGACCAGATGATAAGTCCATTAGCTCTGAAATAAAGGTGCTAGAGTGAAAAAAGTGCTTATGTGTAACAAAGTATCAAAAAAGTGTATATATAAATATATGTAAACCTAAATAAAATGTAAATAGCAAATATATATATATATATATATATATATATATATATATATAGTAAATGATGGGCTATTCTCAATAGATGAGTAATGAAGTAATCAATTCCATATAATCAGATGATAATAGCGATTATAATAGTCCATTAGCTCTGAAAAATAATAATAAAAGGTGCAAAAAGTCCTTATTTGCAACAAAGTATCAAAATAAAGTCTTCAATAGGAGGTTTCCGATGTGTGATCTTCCTGTGCTCCACTTAGTGATCTCAATATTCTTACCTCAATATGGGTAAAAAACACCACAGAGATCACTGTTGTTTGGGGCCTCCCCTGGATCCAGCAACAAAGGATGAAATCTCTCAAAATGGTGTATTACGAATGATAGCTTCCAATCAGTCCATACGGCCATTCATTCACAGCGAGTATAAACAGGGGATAAAAAGGAATCTCCCATAGTGTAGTATATAAAAACTCACTAGTTTATTAAACAGCCAAATGGGTACTTACAACAATAAGAGTTGGAAATAGCAGATCTGTAATTTACATGGCCTTACAGGTGCCTCTTTACTTCACTTCTGTTTTTTTTTTTTTTTTTTTCCGGATTACTAGTACAGTATATCATTGTTTATTGAAGCTGCACATAGTTATTTGTTTGCACAGTAATATTCATAGAGCAATATTTACATTCATTTTAAGATATACACAGCTGTTAATAAGTTATGCTAATCATTCATTATATCATATCAGAAGTGCTGTGTTCACTAGGAGTTTGGACCCCCCCCCCATCCAAGCAAACACTGAAAATTAATCCCAAAATAAATGGGCATTGCTAGAATTGTAAAAGATCTGGGGCACCTTTGGGCACTGCAAGGACAGCAATACTGCAGTGAAGATTGGGTGTGGTGAAATAGTAGGACGGGTTAAAACAGACATGGTTCAATAAAAAAACCTGACCCATACATATCCATTAAATATGCTTGATTGTTGGGCCACAAGCAAGAGTCTGAAAGACATGTATAAACCTCAACACCATTATTTAAAAAAAAATGAAAGACTTTCATTAGCCTAGGTTCACACTGATGAAGTGCGAGATTCTCAGCGATTCCAATCACACTCCGTTAATGCAAACAGCTGCGGGTGTCAATGTTAAGTTAACGACTCCCCAAAAATGGTTCACAAAATGCAATGCGATTGGCAGAACTCCTATGTTTGATAGACCTGTGTTTTTGGCCTTGTGGATTTTTTAGCAAAAGCCCAATCTGGAGAGCTACACATTTTCAAAGCACTGCTGAGATGTTTGTGTCCTTTGTTTTTGGAACCATCTCAGCTTGGTGTTCCACAGTTCTGATGACTGCTTATGCTCTACCTCTGTGATAGGGCAACAACTGACACCTTCTGCCATGTAACTTGAACAATTAGCAGCTTTTTTCAAATTTCATAATGCCATGAGATTGGATTATGTAAATAGAACAGGGTGGTTTTGCTAATTTTTTCTACTCCTATCATATTCATAGACAATCAGCATCTGTCTCGACATATATCATGCTAATTGAATTAAAGTGAGTTGCCAGCATAGCTATAAATGCTGGGGTATGTTCCTGAAGAAACATCTTATATAAACATAGATTAGCTTCAACAATACAATACAAGTTTAATGGGTTTAGATACCACTAGCTATTGGAGGCAAATTGTCTTGCTCTATTTGATCAGTTTTTGCAATGAAAATATACGGTGAGTAAAATTGATTTAAATTACTGGGAATCATCCTTCTTTTTTGCCCAAGATTAGGCTTTCTGCCATCTTTTGGACTTCAAACCAAAAAAAGAGAAGCTAACCAAACTGACTTTTAAGCTACCACACCAATACAAATTTTCAAAACATTAGATTATAAAGCTTTATTCAATACACAAAATAATAAATAGTGTACTATGCATAGAGAACATGCTAAATCGGCAAACAAGTAAATAAGATACCTCCAAATTGTGCCCATGGAGGTCTCTCCTATCAAAAGATAAACAATGTATCAACACAACTGGTACAGTGGTGTGAAAAAGTGTTTGCCCCCTTCCTCATTTCCTGTTCCTTTGCATGTTTGTCACACTTAAGTGTTTCGGAACATCAAACCAATTTAAACAATAGTCAAGGACAACACAAGTAAACACAAAATGCAATTTGTAAATAAAGGTGTTTATTATTAAAGGTGAAAAAAAATCCAAACCATCATGGCCCTGTGTGAAAAAGTGATTGCCCCCTAAACCTAATAACTGGTTGGGCCACCCTTAGCAGCAACAACTGCAACCAAGCGTTTGCGATAACGTGCAATGAGGCTTTTACAGCGTCCTGGAGGAACTTTGGCCCACTCATCTTTGCAGAATTGTCATAATTCAGTTACATTAGAGGGTTTTCGAGCATGAACGGCCTTCTTAAGGTCATACCACAACATCTCAATAGGATTCAGGTCAGGACTTTGGCTAGGCCACTCCAAAGTCTTCATTTTGTTTTTCTTCAGCCATTCGGTGGTGGACTTGCTGGTGTGTTTAGGATCATTGTCCTGCTGCAGAACCCAAGTTCGTTTCAGCTTGAGTACACGAACAGATGGTCGGACATTCTCCTTCAGGATCTCTTGGTAGACAGCAGAATTCATAGTTCCTTTTATCACGGCAAGTCTTCCAGGTCCTGAAGCAGCAAAACAGCCCCAGACCATCACACTACCACCACCATATTTTACTGTTGGTATAATGTTCTTTTTATGAAATGCAGTGTTCCTTCTACGCCAGATATACTTGGACACACACCTTCCAAAGAGTTCCACTTTTGTCTCATCGGTCCACAGAATGTTGTCCCAAAAGTCTTGGGGATCATCAAGATGTGTTGTGGAGAAATTGAGACGAGCTTTGATGTTCTTTTTGCTCAGCAGTGGTTTTCTCCTTGGAACTCTGCCATGCAGGCCATTTTTGCCCAGTCTTTGCCTGATGGTGGAGGCATGAACGCTGACCTTAACTGAGGCAAGTGAGGCCTGCAGTTCCTTGGACGTTGTTGTGGGGTCTTTTGTGACCTCTTGGATGAGTCGTCGCTGCGCTCTTGGGGTAATTTTGGGCAGCCGGCCACTCCTGGGAAGGTTCACCACTGTTCCATGTCTTCGCCATTTGTGGATAATGGCTCTCACTGTGGTTCGCTGGATTCCCAAAGCTTTGGAAATGGCTTTATAACCCTTTCCAGACTGATAGATCTCAATTACTTTCTTTCTCAATTGTTCCTGAATTTCTTTGGGTCTCGGCATGATGTGTAGCTTTTAAGGATCTTCTGGTGGACCTTACTGTGTCAAGCAGCTCCTATTTAAGTGATGCCTTGATTGTGAACAGGTGTGGCAATAATCAGGCCTGGGTGTGGCTAGAGAAATTGAACTCAGGTGTGGACAACCACAGTTATAGTATGTTTTAACAAGGGGGGCAATCACTTTTTCACACAGGGCCATGATGGTTTGGATTTTTTTTTCACCTTTAATAATAAACACCTTCATTTACAAATTGCATTTTGTGTTTACTTGTGTTGTCCTTGACTATTGTTTAAATTGGTTTGATGTTCCGAAACACTTAAGTGTGACAAACATGCAAAGGAACAGGAAATGAGGAAGGGGGCAAACACTTTTTCACACCACTGTATATGATTATTGACATATAAGGATATATATGGGGTACAAGATATCAATAAAAAAAAAAAAAGTGATCCCTTGAGTCCTCACATTATGATCCTAAATCTTCACAAGGTAAACACACCAGTGTATTCCAACATGTTTCTTTGTATACCCCTAGTCAGTCCCCATGTCACCCTTGCATAACACTTAATTTTCCATCAAGATCTACATCAGCACAACTACCATCCATCATTAACATTACGTCGATGCAACAAGGTTTCCCATTCATGTTATCATATTTCAAACTTTTATTCTACCGTGGACAGATGTTTTATTAGCACGTAAACACTTGTGATGTCAATATCATTACCTACCTTAATTTTTATTTAATTTTTTCTTTATAATTTCATTATTATTATTAATAATAATAATAATAATAATATTATGATTCTTTTCATTTTAATGGGCCCTTTTGCACTTATCATCCAATGCTTCGAGCCTTTTTCATGTTTTTATGTATTTCTGTGTATGCACAAATGTATAGACAAGTCTGTCTATGTGTGTTATTCCGTGCACATTTGCAAATATATTTTTTTATTTTACATTATTAACAAATGTTATTGTAGCACTTACCCCTGAAGGAGCGGCTGAATTTTTCTGGGCTTACCGATTACCTCCACCAGCTCATAATTCATTGTCCTTGTCTAGGGGTTCCCAGGGTTAATGACCCAGTAACTGTAGAGACCAACACTTGAATTCCTTGTTAGGATTTTTATTTTGCATAAAACGGTTGAACAAACTCAGTCTCTAAGTTGGGAATAGAGGGTATCAGGGTAAAGTTTAGCTCAGGTGCTTGGAACTGTTGACTTCAATAAAAGTCTCTCTCTGTACATAATCCAGGGAATAGCCACTTGCAAACTGGATTATTTAACTGTTGGATAAATCCTTGAACTTGGATCTAGCAGCCAACAAGTAATTCTAGCTTTGCAAAGTCTCTCACACAGACTTGGTTGAAAAACTTAGTTGTAACCAGAAGGATAGAGGTAGGAACTTTTCTTACTATACCAGAATCTTGCAGCCGGTCCGGCGATACCGCAAGAAATGTAGATTCAATCAATATCCATGGCAGCTCAGCTTCCAGGCTTTTACCGAGCAGCCAGCCTTGTGCGTGGCCCTCTTACTGAAGAGTACTCCCCTGGTTGCATGTAGAGTTGTTGGGCTCTCCAAACCCAAGACGGCACCGAAACACCTTAGCATCCTCCCTCCAGTTACTGTACCTCGAACTAGCCAGTTCCGAGGCTCGGAAACTGATGGATCTGCACCCCAAGCCATGAGGGCCCCTGGGGGCTGGTCAGGAGGACCAGGACCATGAAGTCAGCAACAACTTCTGGACTGGAACCCAGAACCACGTGACTTCAGCACCTTAAGTACCCTCTCACGGTATACACAGCTAGACAAACACCCACTGATTGGATCCGAGAGATAGATTGGTACTCAATGCGTCCAACCAGACTGTGTTCTAAGTCCTCTCACAGGTGCGAACACCACATATGACCAGGCAGAACCTTAATACAGCCCAGCCAAACTGATGCCAAAGCATAATTTAGAACAATTAACCCCAAAACTCAACTACAGTTTTGGGCAAAAACTAAATTTACAGACATAGCGCATACTCATTTGGAGTACCGGCGCTACATTATTATTATTATTTATATTAGGTTATAACATCTTCAGTATAGTTTTGTCAGAAACCATGAAACAGACTGAGACAGAAGTACAATCAAATCACACTTACTTATTAATAAAAATAAAAAGGTAAATAGAAAAAGCGTAGTCAAGCATAACCAGAGTCCAGTAGCCAGATTGGGTAGTCAGTCAGTCCAAAGTTCATTAACCAGATCGGGAAATCAGCCAGGCAAGAGGTCAGGGATCCAAGGAGAGCAAGCAGGATAAGAAGCCAGGAGGGATGTCAGCAAGCCAGTCTTGAAACAAACAGCAGGAGATGGTTCCTTGTGATGTGACCAACGTGAAGGCAAAGGCAAAAGTGAGATGGAAGGCTTTAAATAGGCAGGTCAGACGAGCATCATCGGGAACAGCTGGTAACTGTGGAAAGAGAAGAGAGCTGGCAATTAGCTGACAGCTGAGCAGCCAGCCCAGAGGAGGGAGGGCTAAGCCAGCCCTGACAGTACCCCCCCTCAATGACCCCTCTCCCTCAGAGGGCCACCGGGTTTGAGGGGAAACTGTCTATGGAACTCACGGAGGAGGACAGGGGCATGTACGTCAGAGGATGAAACCCAGGAGCGTTCCTCTGGACCGTACCCCTTCCAATGCACCAGGTACTGTATGCGCCCACGGAACCTACGGGAGTCAACAATGGATTGTACCTCATACTCCTCATGGTTCTCAACCTGAATAGGGTGAGGACGTGGCACCGAGGTGGTAAATTGGTTACAGACCAACGGTTTCAATAAGGAGACATGAAACACATTTGAGATGCGCATACTAGGAGGAAGGTCCAACGCGTAAGCTACTGGGTTAATCCTGCGAAGGATACGGAAAGGCCCAATAAACTGAGGTGCAATCTTCAGTGAGGGAACACAAAGTCGGAGGTTGCGAGATGACAGCCAGACCCTGTCCCCAACCTGGTAGGAAGGAGCAGGCATGGAGTCTGAACCTATCATTAGCATGACGCAAAGCCTCCTGGACTTGTACCCAAGTGGAACGAAGACAACGGAGATGTTCTTCTAATGCAGGAATACTTTGCGGAACAAACGAGTCAGGCAACATGGAAGGTTGGAAACCATACTTCGCCATAAATGGAGACAATCAGGAGGCAGAATTCAAGGCACTGTTGTGAGTAAACTCCTCCCAAGGTAATAGGTCAGACCAGTTGTTATGATGGTCAGAAATATAGCAATGTAGGAATTGCTCCAAGGACTGATTGGCTCGTTCTGTGGCCCCATTAGACTGCGGGTGATACGCAGAAGAGAACGCAAGCTGTATTCCCAACTGTGCACAAAAGGCTCGTCAGAACCGGGAGACAAACTGACTGCCCCTATCCGAGACAATCACCTTGGGTAGCTCATGTAAGCGAAAGATCTCCCGAGCAAAAATGGAAGCCAGTTCCTTAGAGGTGGGCAACTTCTTAAGTGGAATACAATGAAGCATCTTTGAGAACCGGTCAACCACCATAAGGATAACAGTGTTGCCTTGGGTGTTGGGCAATTCCACAATGAAATCCATAGACAGGTGAGTCCAGGGCCTCTCTCCATTGGGTATGGGCTGTAGGAGGCCCACTGGAAGGTGTCTTACTCTGAGCACACACGGGACAGGCAGCTACGAAGGCAGTAACATAAGCCCATAGACTAGGCCACCAGAATTGTTGGGAGATGGCCCAAATGGGTTGATTCCTCCCAGGATGGCCAGCTGCCTTGGGAGAATGGCAAGTCTGGAGCACTGCAGTACGGAGACTCTCTGGGACAAAGCAGCGGTCACAAGGTTTATCTGGAGGAGAATGGACCTGAGCAGCAAGAATTTTGTCACCGAAAGGAGAAGTAAGACCGGAACCGACTCTGACTTGGAAGTGGAGGAAAATTGTCGTGACAAGGCATCAGCCCTTACATTCTTAGTACCGGGTAAGAATGAGACAATGTAATTAAAGCTCGATAAGAAAAGAGCCCATTGCGCCCTTCTGGGAGAGAGTCGCTTAGCCTCAGGCAAGAATGTAAGATTCTTATGGTCAGTAAGAATAAGAACGGGCACAGTAGTACCTTCAGGGCTAAAATGATCGCAAACAGCTCTCTGTCACCAATCTCATAATTGCACTCAGCAGGTGACAATTTCTTGGAAAAGTAGCCACACGGACGCATAGAGCTCTTAGAGTTAGGACGTTGAGACAAAAGGGCGCCAACTCCAGTCTCAGAAGCATCAACTTCTAGGATAAAAGGCAATGTAGGATCAGGATGTGCCAACACAGGAGCAGAAACAAAGGCAGCCTTGAGAGTCTCAAAGGCCTTAATGGACTCCGGAGACCAACTCTGTGGGTTACCGTCCTTTCCGGTCATATCAGAGGCTTGACCAGAGACGAGAAGTTATGAATAAACTTCCGATAGTAGTTGGCAAAGGCCAGGAAACGCTGCAGAGGACATAAACCCACGGGTCGAGGCCACTGTAGGACTACCGTCAGTTTCTCTGGGTCCATTGAAAAACCAGCAGTGGAAATGACATAGGAATGTAACCTGTTCACGATGGAACTCGCACTTCTCCAGTTTACAATAGAGATTGTTCTCTCTTAGTTTCTGAAGTACACGACAGACATCTGTGTGGTGGCTCTCCAGGGACTTGGAAAATATGAGGATATCATCGAGATAAACCACCACACACAATTGCAAAAATCTCGGAGGACATCGTTAATAAATTCCTGGAAAACTGCCGGGGCGTTACAAAGGCCAAAAGGCATTACCAGGTATTCATAATGGCCTGTTCTGGTATTAAACGCAGTTTTCCATATGTTGCCCTCCTTAATGCGCATGAGATTGTATGTCCCTCTCAGGTCAAGCTTTGTGAAAATCGTTGCTCCCTGGAGGCGGTCAAATAACTCTGTAATCAATGGAATCGGGTAGTCATTCTTAATCGTGACAGGATTGAGACTCCTATAATCTATACAAGGTCTCAGTTCACCGCTCTTCTTTTTCACAAAGAAGAAACCAGCACCAGCAACAGACGAGGACTTGCGGATGAAACCTCGAGTGCGTCAGCAACATACTCCTCCATGGCCTTATCCTCCAAGACCAACAAAGGGTAAACTCGGCCACGAGGAGGTATGGCACCAGGTTGAAGGTCAATTGTGCAATCATAAGGGCGGTGTGGAGGCAAACTACCGGCTTGACCTTTATCAAGGACATCGCCAAAATCACGGTACTCCTCCGGCAGGGAGGGGAGTGAAGCATTGCACAGGACCTTGGATACCTTCAGGAAGCATGTCTCACTGCATTGTGGTGACCAGGAGAGAACCTCAGCACTGAGCCAATCAAAAGAGGGGTTGTGCCTCTGTAACCAAGGATAACCAATAACCAGCGGAAATCTGGGTGAGGAAATAACTTGGAATTGGATTATCTCATGGTGAAGAGCCCCTACGGCCATGTACAATGGAACCGTCTCATGAGTCACATGGGCAGGCTGTAAAGGTCTCCCATAAAGAGCCTCGATGGCAAGTGGAATGTCACGCAGCTGCAGCGGAATCGAGTGCTGCGAAACAAATGCAGCATCAATGAACAGGCCTGCAGCCCCAGAGTCGATTAGAGCCTGTATCTTGATGGACGACTCAGCCCAAGAAAGGGTGACCAAAACCTGGGGCTTATCCTTCTGGATAACTGGGGACGAAACAACGCCACCTAAGGTCTGTCCATGACAGGACCTCAAGGTTCGGGCGTTCCCTGGATAGGTAGGACAAGACTTCAAACAGTGACCTGCCTGGCCACAATAAAGGCACAATCTCTCCCTCCTCCTAAAGGCTCTCTCATCCACAGAGAGACGCGTGAAGCCCAGGTGCATGGGTTCATCTTCACTGACCAACTCGGTACAAGGAGGCATTGGAGGTGAGGGAGGCATGGGTGGGACTACAAAGCTCGGAGGCAAATGTACAGGAGGCTTCCACAAGCGCTCCTTAAGAGAAAATCTTTCTCTGAGTCTGGAGTCAATGAGGATGGCAAACGAGATCAAGCTCAGTGGGTATATCTCGGGCTGCTATCTCATCCTTGATGGAATCCGAGAGACCATGAGAAAAAGAAGGCACAAGGGCCTCATTGTTCCAAGCAACTTCTGCTGCCAGAGTACGGAATTCAATGGCGTAGTCGGCAACAGTTCTCGTACTCTGTTTGATGGACATGAGGCACTTGGCAGCAGAAGCGGAGCGTGCGAGAACATCCAAAACCCTTTTAAAAGGAGGCCACAAACCTGAGGGTAACTCAAGACAACAGGTTTTTGTGTCTCCCATAGAGGGTTAGCCCAGGCCAAGGCTCTCTCAGAAAGCAAAGATATCACGAAACCTACTTTGCTTCTGTCCGTGGGAAACGCCTGGGGCAGCATTTCGAAGTATATCTCAACCTGATTGAGAAACCCTCTGCATTGAACTGGATCACCCCCAAATCGCTGGGGAGGCGGAGCAGAACCAGACAGACCTCTTATATTGGAAATACTCGAGGCGGATACCTGCACAGAGACTGGCGCAGCAGCAGGCACGGCCTGTGACTCAGGTTGTACCGGAGCAGCCACCGTGGGGGATTCCAGGTGAGCCGTGCGATTCAGAAGCGTTTGTAACGCCAAGGCAAACTGATCCATGCGGTGATCTTGCTCATCCAATCTGGAAAAAAGGCCTTCGCGTACTGTCAGAAACCATGAAACAGACAGAGACAGAAGTACAATCAAATCACACTTGTTTATTAAAAAAAATAAAAAAGGTAAATAAAAAAAGCGTAGTCAAGCATAACATACAGCAGGAGATGGTTCCTTGTAATGTGACCAACGCGAAGGCAAAGGCAAAAGTGAGATGGAAGGCTTTAAATAGGCAAGTCAGACAAGCATCATCGGGAACAGCTGGTAACTGTGGAAAGAGAAGAGAGCTGGTAATTAGCTGAGTGGCCAGCCCAGAGTAGGAAGGGCTAAGCCAGCCCTGACAAGTTTTTTGGTTTTATCCAATTAACATTTTGTATATTTGAACTCGGAGTCAATCTGAGGATAGTATGGCAAGGAACAAAGAGCAACAAAGAACATAGACCTGAAGTGTGCCAGGGTCACGTGGTCAGTATGCCTAAAAGGGGGCATACCCAAGTATGAAATATAATGAATGAAATGAAAAGGGAATGGGTGGGTGGGACACAAGAGCCGGCGTCCACGAGAGGAGGAGGCAGAGGAGGGCAGGCTTTATGCAGCCTGACTCCCCCTACAATCACAGGCTGCCCTGCGGTCAGCCTTACATTTGAACTCGGAGTCAATCTGAGGATAGTATGGCAAGGAACAAAGAGCAACAAAGAACATAGACTTGAAGTGTGCCAGGGTCACGTGGTCAGTATGCCTAAAAGGGGGCAAAAAATACAGTAGGATGAAAGTTTTAACAACCAGATACACTGAGAATTGACTTCTAACCTGGGGTGGCGGCAAAGAAAGTATAACCTAGCTGCAGAAAGGGGGAGTGCTAGGAAAGGCAGCAGAGGACCATCCCAGGGTTTGGCAAATGTAACACAACAAGCTGGTATAGACCAACCCCAGCACCACACCTTACTGGGCTCCAAGAACCTGATAACAGAGCCGCCCCCGAAAGCTGAAACTCGCGAACATACAGATGTAAACAGAAAGCCGGGGTGCAAATCAGTTGATTGGCTAAAGTAAGCGAGACCCTGGGCCACAAGCACCACTCCCCCTGGCCCTAGGAACCACAAAATAGCTATAGCCCTGCCTTGAGCACCAGGCCGGTAACCAAGGCACAAGGAGACCTGAGAGTATGACAGATATATCACGAAAATAAGACCCACAATGAGAAGTCGGCTGAACACAGTAGGGGCACTACTCTGCTGAAACCCCTGAGGATGGCTTCAATCGAAAGTGCCGAAAATAAACAACCTGATGGGTTAACCCACCTGAAATGGCGAGACTGAACTCGATCCGACCCGAAAGTGCTGTGGGCTGATACGAGCTGGAAGAGGCCAAAAAGAAACAGAAAAGCAAGTAGGAACTGGATGTTAACCATCAGGACTGGAAACCTAGACCGGAAAACATGCCAAGCAGTGACATGAGACAAACCTAACCCGTGACAAAAATGTAACCTGCGCAACGGAAACATGACTGAACAGGAAACATGAGTAGCGTGAGCTGAAACAAACGAGAGCAGCAAAACTGAGGCTGCAAGAAAACACCATCAGCATAAGACACGCAGTTTGCATGAAAACGTGAATTGATGAAACAATGAGAAAAACCTAGGAAAAAAAAAAGAGAGAAACCTAGGGACACTGGGGACACGAGAGGGAACCTGGGGACACGAGAGGTAATGTAACATAGCATGAGAAACGTAACATAGCATGAGGACATGCATTAGAAACCGTAACATTGCTTGAGAACCGAAATATTTCATGAGAAACATAACTTGCATGAAACTTACCTGCATAAGAAATGTGAGTAAAAAGAAATACGAGTGGTGAAACAAACAGATGAGGAGACTTGCCACCGAACAAGCCAATTAAAAATGATCACCTCTGTTAAAACCATAAGCGTGATGGGTAACTATAAGGACATGGGTGTGTCGAAATGACAGGACCAACAACGCATGAAAGTGAACCTAATGACAACACCACCCTAGTGAATGCAAAAGTAAGCACGAGCATCCTGCAGCACTAAGACAGGAAATTAAAATGAACACTCAGGGCTAAGGTACCCACAGACCGTGGTGGGTAGTAGTAGAGGTGTAAAGGTGAACGTAACGTATGACGTATGGACTACAGGTGAGAAGATTGTGGGACGACAATCAATTAATAACGAAACCTCAGCCCGTAAGGACCTGTAAACATGACAGATCCTGGATGTAAGCACCAGCTAACAGAAAAGCAGTGAACGAAGGGCAATGACAAGAAAGGCATAAAAATGAAACGTGCGGCACATGGGAATACATAAGAAACACGAGAAAAGGCAAGAAAACATGAGAAAAGGCAAGAAAACATGAGAAACATGAGAAAAGGCAAGAAAAACATGGGAAACGTCAGCAACATGGGAAACGTAAACAGCATCAGACACGTACCTTACATCTGACACGTAAATTGCATGAGGAACGTAAAAAACCTGAGAACCATAAAATTACATGAGGGCAATGACATGAAACATGAATCGTGCGGAACATGGGAATATGTAGGGAAACACGTCAGAAACACGTCAGAAAACATGGCAATACGTACATGAGAAAACATGGGAATATGTAAGAAAACGCTAGAAAACATGGGGAAACGTCAGAAACATGGGAAACGTAAGAAGTTGCACGAGACACATGAATTGCAACAGACACGTACATTACATCTGATACGTAAATCGCATGAGAAACGTAAAATGCCTGAGAACCATAAATTCATGAGAATTGCATAAGAACTGTAAATCGTTTAAAAACGTCAACTGCCTGTGAAATGCAAGACGCATGAAAAACCGTAAAATTGCATGGAAAACCGTCAATTGCGTGAGAAACGCCAACTTCATGAGAAAAGTAAATCACATGAGAGACCCAAATCGCATGAAAAACAAAATTGCGTAAGAACCGTAAATTTCATGAAAAACATCAACTGCATGAAAACCGTGAATTGCATAAACTGTGTATTGCATGAGAAACGGCAATTGCATGTGAAACCGTAAAAAAAACTAAAAACGCAAGCAACGTGCGTGAAAACATAATGCATGAGAACATAATTGCATGAGAACGTAAATCGAATGAGAACATAATTACATGAGAACGTAATTGCATGAGAACGTAACTGCATGAGAACATAATCGCATGAGAACGTAAAATCGAATGAGAACATGATTGCATGAGAATATCAAATCGCATGAGAATGTAAATCGAATGAGGATGAAAATCGAATGAGCACATAATTGCGTGAGAACATGAATCACATGAGACCGTAAGCGCATGAGACTGTAATCGCATGAGAAAACCGTAAATGGCACAAGAACGTAATATTGCATGAGAAAACCGTAAATGGCACGAGAACATTAATAGCATAAGAACGCAAGTTGCACAAGAATGTAAACCGCACAAGAACGTAAACCGCATATTGCATGGGGAGCTCAGGCGGGGGCAGGCACGCCACGTGGAGCTCAGGCGGGGGCAGGCACGCCACGTGGAGCTCAGGCGGGGGCAGGCACGCCACGTGGAGCTCAGACGGGGGCAGGCACATATAGCAGCTCTTCCTCGTCGGCAAGTAGTTAAATCTCCAGAGTGAATATTTTGACCAAAGAAATAAGTTAATGCTGAGGCACTGGACCCACCCAATCACATCACATGCGTTTACAAGTGTCAATCGTGTTCTGCTGCCAGGAGGAAAGGCAGCTAGGTGAGACCATGCACGGGGCCCAGAATCAATGGCAACCCCACGCATCCACCGAAGCGCAGAGCGCCTCCCACCACGTGGAGCTCAGGAGGGGGGGACCCACCAGAGGAGCTCGGGGGGGGTAAGACCCACCAGAGGAGCTGGGGGGGGAGACCCACCAGAGGAGCTGGGGGGGGGGAGACCCACCAGAGGAGCTGGGGGGGGGAGAGACCCACCAGAGGAGCTGGGGGGGGAAGACCCAGGAGCAGGGGGCATGTGTACCTTTGATAAAAATTCCAGCTGCAGTTTGTAAAAGTTAACACACTATACTAGACACAGAGAAGGGTCAATAACATAGGACACCGGGAGAAAGGGGGCAAGAGAAACGGCTCCCCTGCAGCCACACCCCCTCCCCCCGAGGCAGGCTAACGCATCCTCCCCCTCCCCCCGGCGGAACACCGGGAGAACGAGGCAAGCGGGAGAAACGGCTCCCCCACAGCTACCCGCAGACAAAACCCCCCGGTAGGCAAAGCATACTCCCCCCCTTCCCCTGGCGGAACACCAGGAAAAGGAGGCAGGCGGGAGAAGCGGCTCTCCGCAGTCCCCCAGCGGACGACCCCCCCCTCCCCCGGCAGAAGCAGACCACCGGGAGAAAGGAGGGGGGCGGGAGAAGCGACCCCCGCCGCCGATCAAAAACCCAGCAGAAACAAACGAAAACCCTCTCGTGGAGCCGGACGAACCTCCCCCGGCAGCACGCCAGGAGAGGGAGAAACAAACAGATGTCCTCTCGTGGAGCCGGACGAGCCGACACGAGAGCCGGCGTCCACGAGAGGAGGAGGCAGACAATCACAGGCTGCCCTGCGGTCAGCCTTACATTAAAAGTCAAATACTGTACTGTATTATGACAAATGCCAAAAAATGCTTTGCTGAAATTAATGGTAAATGATAAATTCTTGAGTCATCACAGTAACAGGAGAAATGAGGAAATTCTCCAATAGGGAAATCTTTTCTGGTGACACCTGCCTAAAAAAAGATATCCCAGACCTACACACTTTAAAATAGAAGTTAGGAATAAAAAAATAAAAAATAAACTTATATACTTACCTAGGTGGAAGCAGCATCAATTTGATGCTGCATTTCTTCCCTGCCGCCTCTAAGACCGAGAACTGAGCAATCAAAGACCGTTGATTGCTCAGTCTTCAGTGAGCAGAGAGCAATTTCAGTCACCGGCTCTGCTCTGTTTCTCCAATGCTCACTGGAGCTCTGGGTTGTCCAGAGGAAGGGAACGGCTGGCTCAGGCTCTTAGCAGCTTGTTAAAATGCTGAGCTAGCTGCCGGGGATTAGAGTGGATCCTGGCCTTAAAGTCGGAATCTCTTCAGAGCCTGGACCGGCTGGTTGATGTCAGTCGACAGCGGACTTTAGCTGCCTTTGGCTGAATACAGATGATAGGAGTGCAGAACTAAGACCCCTTTCAGACTGAGGCGCTTTACAGGCATTTTTGCTTTAAAATTTGTGGCTGTAAACTGCCTTTTCTGCAGCCCCAGTGTAAAAGCCTGAGTGGTATCACACTGGGGAGGTGCGCTTACAGTACAGGAAAAAAAGTCCTGCAAGCAACATCTTTGGGGCAGTGTGGGAGCGGCGTATACACCACTCCTCCACCGCCCCTGCCAAGTGAAATGAATGGGCACCGATTCCAAAGCGCCTTAAAAGCATTTTAAAAGCAGAGCTAAGCGGGCACTTTTAACCCTTTTTTTACCCCTTCTGGGGGGTTAAGAATGCCCTCTATAACAGCAGTAAACTAGCGTCGCATTACCGCTAACGCCCGCACTGCCCTAATGTGAAAGGGGTCTAAGTGCACTTCTGTTACCCATAGGAGAAGTAAAGCCCAAAGAGCTTTGGCCCTACTTCTCCTTTATAGAGATCTGATCCTCATACATTTTGTTCTGTCTCTATAAAAAAAAAATTATGTTACTGGTCATGGCAAAGTGATGCAGAACATCCTTTTTTGAACAGAGGGCAATATACAGGTTCACCGTTTTGCTAATTATTTTTGTGTTTTTCTGTTTGAACTTGCACGTTAATTAAGAAGTCCACTTGCATGTATAAGTATTGCTTTGCCTACTGCCTGCAGTAATGGATATTTAGTTTATTATAGTAGAGGCGTCCGAATTTAAGGGAATATCGGCCGGTGACTGGCCTTATGCTCCACATACTCTCCTCCGCCCTGCTTTCCTTGAGTGAATCTTCTCCTCTGGACCGGGACGGGGTCTGGCTTTGATGTCAGGAGGAGGGGGAGAGAGAGGAGCAAGATGGAAACCCCCAGGACAGCAGGTACAATTATTGAATAAATTATATCAGTGTTATTGGCACAGTGGTGGTATTTGATGGACACAGTAGCAGCATTTGATGAGTACAGTGGTGGCATTTGATGACACAGTGGCTGCATTTGATGGGCACAGTGGCTGTATTTGATGGGCACAGTGGCTGTATTTGATGGGCACAGTGGCTGCGTTTGATGGGCCACAGTGAGGCTACAATTGATGGGCACAGTGAGGCTGCAATTGATGTCTTTTTTTCAGAATTTTTTAGTTAGTTTGAGCCCCTCCAAATTTTTTTAGCACCAGCCGTCACTGGCATGTATAAAGTGCTCCATGCATGCTAAAATCAACGCAAACCCATTAAACAGTCCACATTTAGTGAAAGTGCATTAATATGCAGATCATGATATTGCAATAAAGTGCTCCATCAATGCTGAAATCAATGCAAACTCATTAAAGAGGCGTTCCACCCCCACCCCCACACCCACCCCCGTGAAAACATTAAAACTCAGCAGCTACAAATACTGTAGCTGCTGACTTATAATATTAGGACACTTACCTGTCCATGGATCCCACAATGTCTACACCTAAGCTGATTTTCGGATTGGCTCTCGGGTTTTGCCACCATCATTCATGGTAATGGAAACCGGCTGGTTCCCTACTGCACATGTGTGAAGCACATTACACTTTCTGAATGGCCCAGTGGAGAAAGGAGGAGGGGGGCTGAACTTCAGAGGGGGCAGCACAGTCTCCTGGAAGTGGGGAAGGGTACCTGTCAAATACAGGTACCCATCCCCCCCCCGAAAAGTGCCAAATGAGCCTAGAGGAAGGGGTGTGGTTTACAGATGATAGGGTACAGGAAGGGGTGTGGCCTTGACAGGAAGGGGTGGGTCATATTTAAATTGGGGGTGCATGAGTTTAGTCAGGCCTAGGACCGCACAAAACCTAAATAAACCATTGTTCTGTCCGTTGGAAACTCTGGAAGGAAGCGCTAGCCCGTGAGCAGCAACACCAGGAAAAAATTCTCTCCTCCTTCCAGGAAAAGTACCGGTCGCAGTACAAATTGCGAATGGTGTTTTTTGGGAGAAAACCGTACAAGGAATGGAAAGCTGAGTTAACCAGGTTGATCCAGGCAGAGATGCGGTTGGACAAGAGCTACAGAGCCCTCCGCTGGTATGTAGCCCAAGTGTGCCCGTGGACAGTGGATGACACCCCAATAGAAGGCTTTGGCTACAGCGTCCTGGGGCTGTCTGAGGACCCTGACTTTGGGAGCGATTTGGAGAGGCGTTTGGAAGAAATCTTGGAATACAGAGAATGGCTCCTAAATGTCTCATAAGTTCCCTGGGCACTGGAAGATTTGGAGCTTCTAGCCAGTCAGGAATGGGAGCTGGAGATCGCCTACAGATGGCTGCTAGATTCCGCCCATAGCTATGGATGTGAAGGTCTTATGGTGGATGCAGCAAGTGTTGACTGACCTTGACGATCCAGTTTCTGCACAGGTTGAGCTTGGGTGGAGGAATGCATCTGTCCAGCAGCCGCTTATCTTCCCATTTGCAGTTTCAGACCTCTGGAGAAGAGGAAGCCATCCTCATTACCCAGCCACAGATCACGAAATGTATGGGTTTAATTGACTTTTCATCAGAGGATGTTATGGATTGCGAATCACCTGCCAAAGTGTTGGCACTGGGCCGTCCTGGATTTTCAGCAGTTCCAGAGACTAGTGATTTAAGCGACTTTTCTGCTAAGAACAATTGAGTGAGCCTCCAGCAGAAGGGCTGGCATCAGGGCAGAACATCACTGAGCTCTGCCCAGCACCAACAGCAGCATCTGTGGAGTTGCAAGAAACTTCTCCAACTGAAGCGCTGGCAACCGGACAGAGGTTCCAAAACCTCTGCCCCACACCTGTGGCAGTTCCAGAGGCCCAGGGTGAGAAGGCGATAGTCACTTCTCAGCAGCAGGTCAGGATCCAGGGGGAGAAGGGAGAGGAGGCTGTCGTCCTCCCTTCCCAACAGAGTGGAGGAAAATGTCTTCCCTCCCCAACAGTTAGCCAGAGTGGATGATGTGAGAGCTGAAACGATAATAGGGCAAAATACGACTGGCCTCTGCACACAACAATCAACTCCGCAGGATCTCCAGGGAGAGAATGCAGTCGGCATCTCACAACTGCAGCTTGAGCTGGTTTTGGTGGATGGTGGAATAGTTAGGTTGTATTGCTGCCATTATTTTTTTTATTTAGTATATTATTAAAAAATCCTGCCTGCTAATGAGAGCATAACATTAGGCCTAAAACAACTCCATCACTGTTAGGCCCATCTTTCCGCCAGTCCCCTGTCTAATATCAGAGCATTGGTGGTCAATAAGTGTACGTAGGGTACTGTCTTTGGAAAAAGGGCAGCAGATCGGCAAGGATAAAGTGGGGGTCCATCTGTTGACCTCCCATCTAATCAGAGTTATTAACATGGACCGTCACATCAAAAAACAGAGTTCTTGGATTGGACAAGGTGGATAGGCAAGGTAATGATGTCACACTCTCTACCTCATCCAATTAGTCTGTCTAGTCATCTAGTTCAACCAATAGAAAAATAAAAAACACACAAAAATGCGTTCCCTGTATGGCACCCTTACCAAACGAGCAACCTCCTGTGTTCTCAATGCAGCAGGGCAGCCACGTGACCTGGAAGCTAGTGGAGATCACTATAATAGCAGTGCCTACTACAGTGATATCCAGCTTCCATGGGGATCCCACAGGTATGACCAATGACAAATATAACTACAGTATGTAAAAATTGCCATACCTAAACTTCAGCTTTAAAAATGTACAATAACTAAAAAATACAACTGCAGCTTTAATTGGTTACTTAGTAAGGCAACTAACAATAAATGAATAATAGTTACAGTAACCCTGTAGAAGAGCAAACCTTTTACGTTAAAATGCAGAGAAGTGACGGGGCTCTTACAATTGTCTTACCAGCCAGTCTACATTGTGTCAAATCCGCATTAAAGCAAGGCCGACAAACTTCCAGCACTAGACGCTGTTACTGTTATCAACTAAACTGTAGCTAATTACATCACTAACAATTTTTACTTTTTAGTTTGAAGTTTATTTTGTTATATCTCTCTCCAGTGGCAGAGCAAGTACTGAATCTTTTAATAAACAGGAAGAGAGATATAATCATATCACAAGCTTCCCTTTAGACCTACTCCTGTGTCTGAGCGCTTACCGCGTAGAACTGATCACTGGAAAACTGCAGGAGTCAGCAGAGTTTTATTGTCTGAGCACTGACATGACAAAACCTAATAAATAAAGTTTATCATGCCAAAGTTTCGGAAAGGTAGTACAGCCCAGATCTCCAAGTCATTAGTCTAGAGCTTAAAGTACATGGAAATTCTAAATGCTTGGCATTTATTTTGCTAAATTACTATGTATTATAAATAAATGTCATGTCTTTTTTTATTCCTGTTTTGACCTTTTTCATCTTTTGCTGTATCTTAGTGCTGCTGATCTGCGGTATCCTCTTTGCAGTCACTTTCTGGCTGGATACATGTTTTCTGGCAATGGCTGTATGGCATTTCTAAGGGTGAGTTTTCTGATGACAACAGTGGACCACGCCTGTATTCTGTATATCTGCAGGACTGCTTGTTGTCTCCATTGGGAGACCATGTGAAAGAGAGACAACACAGGAACACAAACGGGAGACAGGAACAGAGCATTGGCACTCTATAACAGAAAGTGCCTAAACTTTATGGCAGGATCAGCTAGTATTATTTTAATGAAAACTGCAGAATTTAAAACATTAAAAACATCATTAACATGTTAAAGTGGTATAAAGCTGGGTTCACACTATTGCGAATTGGATGCGGGTGTCTCCACATCCAATTTGCATGTCAGGACATTGTAACAGGCTTCGGGACAGCTATGGAGTGACTAACCCAAAACAGTTATATATAACAAAAATATCAATTCATATATATAGTCCAAACAGTGAGAAAAAAACGGTCCAAAATTCATAAAAGTACAAAGAAGTACAAAAAAGTGCAAGTACAAATATATCTCTAAAGCCGCGTACACACGGGCGGACTGTCTGGCCAACTTAGTCCGTCAGACAATCCGATGGACAGTCCGTCATACTTTCGAATGAACGGACTTGCCCACACACGGCACTTTTTGAGCGGACTAATACGGCGTACTAAGTCCGCCATACTATCCGCCCTACTTTTAAAATGAACGGACTCGCCCACACACGCGGAGGAAAGTCCGCTCATTTCGAGCGCGTCTCCGGGTAGGCGGGGCCCGCGAAGGAGACGTCGCTGGCCCCGCCGCCTGGTATGGACTTAAAGGGGAACCCCAACGCCGAAAAAAATCGGCGTGGGGGTCCCCCCCAAGTCCACAACAGACCCTTGTCCGAGCACTCTACCCGGCCGGCCAGGAAAGGGGGGCGAACGAGCGCCCCCCCTCCTGAGCCGTACCAGGCCGCGTGCCCTCAACATGGGGGGGTGCCTTGGGGAAGGGGGGGCCGCGCGGCCCCCCCACCCCAAAGCACCTTGTCCCCATGTTGATGAGGACAAGGGCCTCTTCCCGACAACCCTGGCCGTTGGTTGTCGGGGTCTGCGGGCGGGGGGCTTATCGGAATCCGGGAGCCCCCTTTAATAAGGGGGCCCCCGGATACCGGCCCCCCACCCTATGTGAATGAGTATGGGGTACAATGTACCCCTACCCATTCACCTGTAAAATAAAAGTACAAAAAAAACCACACGAGATAAAATACTTTATTGCACAGCTCCGGGGGTCTTCCGTCTTCGGGGGTCTTCTCGCCGGACTCCTCCGCTATCTTCTTGTAGCTCTTTTGCTAGCGGAGGAGTCCGGCTTTCTTCCTCGCCGCCGGCCTCTTCTCCCGACTTCGGGGGTCTTGTCCCCCTCTTCGGTTCTTCTGCCGGGCCACCGCGCCTTCTTATAGCTCTTTTACAGGCGGTGGCCCGGTCTTCTGTCGCCGCCGCCGCCTTCCGTTCTTCTTCTTCTTCTTCTTCTTCTTCTTCTCCAGGAGATGTTGCCTCGACGATCTCTCCGGCCGGAATGCCAGGGACGCACTGCGCGGCCACTTATATAGGGACAAGGGGCGGTGTCACATGGCTTTATGTCACATGGGTTGGTCACATGGGTTGATGTCACATGGGGACTATGACATCGTAACCCATGTGACATAAAGCCATGTGACACCGCCCCATTGTCCCTATATAAGTGGCCGCGCAGTGCGTCCCTGGCATTCCGGCCGAAGAGATCGTCGAGGCAACATCTCCTGGAGAAGAAGAAGAAGAAGAAGAAGAACGGAAGGCGGCAGCGGCGGCGACAGAAGACCGGGCCACCGCCTGTAAAAGAGCTATAAGAAGGCGCGGTGGCCCGGCAGAAGAACCGAAGAGGGGGACAAGACCCCCGAAGTCGGGAGAAGAGGCCGGCGGCAAGGAAGAAAGCCGGACTCCTCCGCTAGCAAAAGAGCTACAAGAAGATAGCGGAGGAGTCCGGCGAGAAGACCCCCCGAAGACGGAAGACCCCCGGAGCTGTGCAATAAAGTATTTTATCTCGTGTGTTGTGTTTTTTTTGTACTTTTATTTTACAGGTGAATGGGTAGGGGTACATTGTACCCCATACTCATTCACATAGGGTGGGGGGCCGGTATCCGGGGGCCCCCTTATTAAAGGGGGCTCCCGGATTCCGATAAGCCCCCCGCCCGCAGACCCCGACAACCAACGGCCAGGGTTGTCGGGAAGAGGCCCTTGTCCTCATCAACATGGGGACAAGGTGCTTTGGGGTGGGGGGGCCGCGCGGCCCCCCCTTCCCCAAGGCACCCCACCCATGTTGAGGGCACGCGGCCTGGTACGGCTCAGGAGGGGGGGGCGCTCGCTCGCCCCCCTTTCCTGGCCGGCTGGGTAGCGTGCTCGGACAAGGGTCTGTTGTGGACTTGGGGGGGACCCCACGCCGATTTTTTTCGGCGTTGGGGTTCCCCTTTAAGTCCATACCAGGCGGCGGGGCCAGTGACGTCTCCTTCGCGGGCCCCGCCTACCTGGATACCCGCTCGAAATGAGCGGACTTTTCTCCGGGCGGGAAAAGTCCGCTCATTTCAAAAGTACGGCGGACTGGCATACACACGGGCGGATTGTCCGCCGAAATGCGAGTCCGACGGACAGTATTACGGAAATTCCGAAATACTTAGTCCGCCAGACTGCACGCTGAAAAAGTCCGCTGAAGCCCACACACGAGCGGACTGTCCGCTGAAATGTGTTTCGGCGGACTAAGTTGGCCAGACAGTCCGCCCGTGTGTACGCGGCTTTACTCTCAGATTCAAAAAAGTGCATATGCAAAAAAGTATTAAATATAAGTTGATAGAAGTGCTGCAATCAAGTGTAAGAATGATATCAACTCTAATAATGTGTGGTCACACTTAATTCCACCATCCGCAATCCAACAAAAGTGTGCCCCAGCCTCTCACCTTGAATAAAGACCCCACTGGGTCTAATGACGATTCTGATAAATGTTATCCTTAATGGCACTATCAACTCCACTCTTCTCTTAGAGCACCAAACCAGGCAGAGGTATAGGGCAATGGTGGTGAATAAACATATACAAGTGTTCTCCTGCTGTGCTGTGTGGAGGAGCCCTCCTTAATCTCCTCCACGCTCCTTTTCTGAAGGTGCTCCGGTCTGGTCTCCAGCAGCAGAAGCTCTGCTCTCAGTTGGAAAGGGACGTCACCCATAGAGTTACTATGGGGCTGCTCTCATCTCCAGATCCAATCCAAATTGGGAGCATTTAACCAATTTATTTTTTTCAAACCACAAGTTGGTCTAACGTGGTGTTAAAATTTAAGGTTGTATGATTCAATGGTACGAAAAGGCTTTCTTACAAAGTAGCGCTGAGCACCCACATGACCTCCTTCTTCTCTCCTTCCTGGTCAGAGTTGGATATATATTTGCACTTGAACTTTTTTGTACTTCTGTGTACTTCTATGAATTTTGGACTGTTTTTTTTTTCTACTGTATTTATGAATTGATGTTTTTGTTATATATCACTGTTTTGAGTTAGCTCCACATTTATTTTTACAATTATCAGCTTCTGGGCCTTGCTTTCTTTTGTTTTTTGTTTTCTAGCTGCTAAAAAGCAATTTTGTCTGAAACTAACAAGTTGAAACCACAAGCCAAGTGTTTTTGCAGTGTAGTCCCATTGACTTTAACCGCTTCCCGCCCGCCCTATAGCCGAATGACGGCCTTAGGGCGGGCGGCTTCCCTCGCCTGGCCGTCCCTGGACGGCCTGGTGTTTACTTCCGCAATGCGCGCCGCCGCGGGCGCGCATCGCGGAAGTTCTGTGTTTGCCGTGTCCCCCGGGGACAGGCAAACACAGATCGCTGTAAACGGCCAATCACAGCGGCCGTTTACAGCGTGATCGGCGTGTCCAATGGGAGATGATCTCATATGTAAACATATGAGATCATCTCTCAGCGCCGCTCTCCCTCCTCACACAGACAGCGTGTGAGAGGGGAGAGAAGAACGGCTGCAGCAGCCGTCAGTGTAAAAAAGAAAAAAAAAAAAAAAAAAGTAAAAAAAAAGTTTAAAAAAAAGTGCCATCCTCCCCCAGAGCCATCCTCCCCCAGTGCCACCCCCACCCCCAGTGTCATGCCCCCCCCAGTGCCATCCTGCCCCAGTGCCATCCTGCCCCAGTGCCATCCGCCCCACTGCCATCCGCCCCAGTGCCATCCTGCCCCAGTGCCATCCTGCCCCAGTGCCATCCGCCCCAGTGCCATCCGCCCCAGTGCCATCCACCCCAGTGCAATCCACCCCACCCCAGTGCCACCTGCCCGCAGTGCTATCTGTCCCCAGTGCCACCTGTTGTCAGTGCCATTTGTCCCCAGTGCCATCTGTCATCAGTGCCACGTATAAGTGCCATCTGTCATCAGTGCCACGTGTTTAGTGCCACATAGTGCCATCTGTCATCAGTGCCACGTATTAGTGCCATCTGTCATCAGTGCCACGTATCAGTGCCATTTGTCATCAGTGCCACCTGTCAGTGTCACGTGCCATCTGTTGTCAGTGTCACGTGTCATCAATGCCACTTATCAGTGCCATCTGTCATCAGTGTCACGCGTCATTGGTGCCACGTATTAGTGCCATCTGTCACCGGTGGCACGTATTAGTGCCACGTATTAGTGCCACATGTCATCAGTGCCACATATTAGTGCCACGTGTCATCAGTGCCACATATTAGTGCCACGTGTCATCAGTGCCATGTATTAGTGCCACGTGTCATCAGTGCCACGTATTAGTGCCACGTGTCATCAGTGCCACATATTAGTGTCATCTGTCATCAGTGCCATGTGTCATCAGTGCCACGTATAAGTGTCATCATTGCCACGTATCAGTGCCATCTGTCATCAGTGTCACGTGTCATTGTCCTGGTATTTCAAAAGTGTAATAGGTAGTCAACAAGTTAGATGTGTAATTTATGCTTCTAGAACACGTGATGGCGCTCCCTGCATGTTGAGCCTCTCTATGTGGCCAGGCTGCGAAAAAGTCCCACACATGTGGTATTGTAATACTCAGGAGGAGTAGCAGAATTTTTTGGGGGGTGTCATTTGTGGTATACACATGCCACGTGAGAGAAATAACCTATTACAATGAAAATTTTGTGGAGAAAAATAAAGAAAATGAAAAATCTTCATTTTGCAAAGAATTGTGGGAAAAAAATGACATCATCAAAAAGCTCCCCATGCCTCTTACTAAATACCTTGGAATGTCTACTTTCCAAAAAGGGGTCATTTGGGGGGTATTTGTACTTTCCTGACTTGTTCGGGTCACAAGAAGCGAGCTAGGCCACCAGTACATCAGATGTGATCAATTTTGTGCGATTCGCACTACACCTTGTAGACTCTCTAACTTTCACAAAGACCAAATAATATCCACTAATTTGGGTTATTTTTACCAAAGATATGTAGCAGTATAAATTGTGGCCAAAATTTATGAAGAAAAATTAATAATTTGCATAATTCTGTCACAGAAACAAAGAAATATGCGTTTTTTTTCAAAATTTTCGGTCTTTTTTCATTTATAGCGCAAAAAATAAAAACCCCAGAGGTGATCAAATACCACCAAAAGAAAGCTCTATTTGTGGGAAAAAAAGGACACAAAATTCATTTGGGTACAGTGTTGCATGACTGAGTAATTGTCATTCAAAGTGTGAGAGCACCGAAAGCTGAAAATTGGTCTGGGCAGGAAGGTGTTTAAGTGCCCAGTAAGCAAGTGGTTAATGGGCAAGTTTGACAGGTGGTGCTTCCTGTCAAACTTAATAAGCCAAATTAAATTTGTCACAGCATGTATACTATCTCCTAGGCTTGTTAGGCTTTCAGTGGGTGGTCGGAAAGCTGTAAAAATGGAGCGGAACTGCCAAATTTTGAATTAAAACTTTTTTATTTGTTATTACAAAGAGTGACTATACATTCAAACATGAAAGAAGGACATGTCGGGTAATACATTGCATCTATCATACATAAGGATTAAATGATAAGCAGTCACATTATAAATAACAAAATTTATCCCAGTCATTTTCTATCATGAATCCAGAGTATATATCATAACACTTGAAAAAACAGCACTCGTTATGGGATATAGTAAATCAGGAAAAAAAAAAAACTTTTCAACTATTGGATGCAAAATAATCAAGTACCCAACAAACTAAAAGAAAAAAATAACCTTTTTGACTCTCCATTGTCATAGAAGTCTATCCATCACTAGCTGTGGTGGGGCAAGACTAGGATTATCTAACCAAGTCTGCCAAATAAGATTGAACTTTGACGCAGCATTCCTATGGCAGTAAGCCAGTTGTTCCCTGTGGAGATGGGAATTAATATAAGCAATCCATTGTTTTATGGTAGGCACAGTAGATGCTAACCGGAACTGCCCATGTTTACCTACTGTGAGAACGAGCCCTAAGGCTCAGTGAGGATCCTGGGCAAGGGGAATAATACCTGTTTTATTGGTTTTAATAGTTTCTAATCAGTACATGCCTGTATTCACAGGGTAAAGCTACTCCACACCATCTGCACACTAAATTTGACAGCAAACCTTTCAATAGATTTATGAAACAAATTCCTACCCACACTGATTTGCAAGCAGATTTTAGGATTGTGCAAACATGTACATGGGAATTACACAGCAAAGACGCATACCGTATCTCACAAAAGTGAGTACACCCCTCACATTTTTGTAAATATCTTATTATATATTTTCATGTGACAACACTGAAGAAATGACACTTTGCTACAATGTAAAGTAGTGAGTGTACAGCTTGTATAACAGTGTAAATTTGCTGTGCCCTCAAAATAGCTCAACACAGCCATTAATGTCTAAACCGCTGACAGCAAAACGCAGAACATACAAAAGCTTACAAAGACTACAGAAAAAAACAACAGAAAATAAATGTGTGTAATTATATTATGGATGTATGTACAAAACAATACATGGAGTTTGATTAACCCCCCTGACGGTATTCCCGAGTCTGGCTCGAGGTGGAATTTTTATACCAAGAGCGGTAACCCCGAGCCAGACTCGGGACTGCATCGCTGGATCCAGGAGGAGGTTTACTTACCTTCTCCCCTGGATCCAGTGATGTCTCCCCGCTGTAAGAGCGAGCCGTGTCTCGCTTGATCTATCACGGATCCGATCTCCGTGCCCTGCGAGCGTTGCGACGCACGGGGACGGAGATCGGCGCCAAATTCAAAAAGTGAAACAGACAGTATACATACAGTATAATGTAATCTTACAGATTACATTGCTGTATGTAAATATTTCACATCTCCTTTGTCCCTAGTGGTCTGTCCAATGTCCTGCATGCAGTTTTATATAATAAAAACTGTTCTTTATGCCTGGAAACTGGAGATTGTCCATAGCAACCAAACTGTCATTTTACATCAAAAATGGTTTTAGACCAGCTAGAAAACAGCGATAATAAATTGTAATCACTCGCAGAATTGAGCGATAGCGATTTGTGCGGAGATCCGTTATCAAATACTGAAAAGTAATGACAGTGACAATTCTGCAACTGAGCAAATTTCAGTGTTTTTGATTTGATTACATTATTGAATAATTTTTATTATTGTTATATTATTATTTGGTACAATTATTTATAGTTATTTATTATATTATAATTTATGATTTCATTTTTCAAACTTTATCATACCCGGGATGTCTGCTAGACTCTGGTTTGGACAGATTTAAGTGAGTTATTCCTAAGAATTACAGGACTACAATATAAAACGCCAAATTTTCATGCAAAATAATGGTACCGCTTTTAGCACCTAAAATCTGAAATAATCGTACCGCCAGGGAGGTTAAGAGACAAAAATGGTATTGTGCCTTCCACAAATATATTACATCACGCTTTAGGGCTCTAGGAAGATGGAAAATGACAGTATCACACATTGAGCCATGTGTTAACATGACCATATTACTAGAGTCAATGTGCAGCCATATGTTGAATAATTATATTAGGAATGGCCATGCTTAGTGATGACATAAAGTACATGTTCTGCTACTGTGGGTTCTGTGATGCTGTATTTTTAATGCATGATCCTATTAAATGGGGGTGGGGGCAGCAGGGACCCATGACTTGAAAGCAACCTACGATTTAACGTACACTTAATCCATAGCTAATGAGCCATTATAAATATTAATAAATCCTTATTTACTATATATTTTTGTTGTTATACAGAAAATTATGTTTCTGTTATACAGAAAATAATCAAAACTGTTTTTTTGAAACCGTTAAATCAATGGGTTTAGTTCCGCTTTAAGCAGGTGAGAAAGTATAAGGCCCCATTCACCTGAGCATATTGTAATTGCAGCAAAACACGAGAAATGGTTGCGGTACCATTGTTCCTTAATGGCACCCCAAAGGCAGTGCAATTTTACTGCAATTGTCATGTGCACAAAAATCATGGCAAATCACACAACGCCAAACGCACTTGGCTCAGTGCTAAAATTTGGTACATGAGCTTCTTTGTTGTGTTTTTGGACTGGACGGAGGCCCATTCAAAAATGAATAGTGGTACTCCAAAAATGCACCACAAAATCTTGTAAAGAAAAAAACTACCCAATGCTCAGGTGTGAACAGGGCTTAATAGTCGATTTAGCTGCAAAGTACGTTTTCCTTGGAACCCCGACTGGCCTCCCACGAGGGGTGGTAACAGTAAGGCTCGATTCACATCTATGCATGTTGCTTTTGATCGTTTTTGCAGTGCTTTTTGTGGTGCTTGTCGCGCTTTTGGACATGCGTTTTACCGTGATTTTGCCGCGTTTTGCAGGGTTTTTTTTTCTTTCTTTTTTTTTTTTACACTGTGGTTGCTTAGCAACCAGATATATACAGTGAAAGAAAGAAAATGCAAATCGCGGCAAAAAAGCGGTAAAAACGTGGTAAAAAAGCAGTACTTGCGTTTTTGATGCAGGTCCATTGACTTCTATTACATGCAAAACGCTACATTTTGCATGAAAAAAGTCCCTGACCCTTTCCAAAAACGCAGAGGCACAAAAATGCATTGATGTGAACATGTTCCATAGGAACCCATGTTAAAAAATTTCCTTGCATTTTTGCAAAATGCGAAATGCATCAAAAAACGCGCTAGTGTGAATCAAGCCTAACATACTCAGCAGCACCCTCCTTCTCTTCCCATGCAGACAGCAAAATACAAAAACTTTACCTAGATAAAGTTCCCCTTCTTGCATGCTTTGTCCAGCAGAGGGTGGTGTTCCTCAGAGAAACCTTGGAAAACCTGGCTAGCAGTGTTAACCCTGTGTTTGTCAGTGTGCTTGGGAACTGGTATATGGCTCTGGACAGGTAAGGGAGACCTGGTTTATTTCCAGCGGCTCCTCCGGGCTGAGCTCTACGTGAATTTATTTGTTAATTCTATAAGTAGTATAATACTACAGGTTAATTTATATTAAAATTGGGAGCCAACATTTATTTAAAAGCTATTATATTATATTTTAATATTAAATTACATTCTAATACTAAATAAATTACATTTGTTAAGAAACAAATCCAGCATTACATGTAAAATTAAAAATCCTAAAAATAACTTTGATTCTAAAATATCTATTAACTAGTGCCTGTAAGGTGAGAAGATATACAGTATGCCAGGAGTGGATTTCCACTGACAAATACAGTAGGTGGTATGTGTGTTCAACTTCAGTAAATTCAAGACTATGATATACACTTTAACCCTTTCATGACTGAGCCTATTTTTTGCTAGAAAATTACTTGGAACCCCCAAACATTATATATATTCTTTTAGCAGAGACTCTAGAGAATAAAACGGCGATTGTTGCAATATTTTATGTCACACGGTATTTGCGCAGCGGTGTTTTAAACGCAACTTTTTGGGAAAAGGCACAAAAAAAACAGTAAAATTAGCCCAATTTGTTTGCGTAATGTGAAAGATAATGTTAAACCGAGTAAATAGATACCAAACATGTCACACTTTATAATTGCGCGCACTTGTGGATTGACGACAAAGTACGGTACCTAAAAATCTCAATAGGCGACGCTTAAATTTTTTTTACGGTTACCAGGTTAGCGTTACAGAGGAGGTCTAGTGCTAGAATTATTGCTCTCGCTTTGACGATCACGGCAATACCTCACATGTGTGATTTGAACACCGTTTACATACGCGGGTGCGACTTCCGTATGCGTTTTCTTTGCTTCGCAAGCTCACGGGGACGGCGGGTGCTTTAAAAAAAAAAATTCTTTTATTTATTTTTATTTATTTTAAAATGACTAAATTGTTTTAAAAAAAAAAAATGTGATCACTTTTATTGCTGTCACAAGGAATGTAAACATTCCTTGTGACAGTAATAGGTGGGGACAGGTACTCTTTATGGAGGGATCGGGGGTCTAAAAGACCCCCCACCCCTCCTTTACACTTCAATGTATTCAGATCACCGAAAACGGCGATTTTGAATACCGTATATCTTTTTAAAACCGGCGCCATTGGCAGCCGAGTAAACGGGAAGTGACGTCATGACGTCGCTTCCGTGTTTACTATAAGGAGACTGGAACGAAGCCGATTACGGCTTCGTTCCAGTTCCTCCCCAGCAGCCGGAGGCAGCGGAACTTGAATCGGTGCTCCCGATCGAGCGGGAGCACCGGTAACAGCGGCGGAGGCTTTTAGCCGCATCGGTTGTTATGCCTGGATAGCCAATCGCCTGCTGAAAAAAACGTTACCGGGATGATGCTGGTGCGGGCATCATCCCGGTATACCCCCCGGAAGCCGAGTACGCACATCTGCGTACTCTCGGCGGGAAGGGGTTAAGGCCTCAAGTGCGTTTAGGAGCGTCAAGCACTCGTGTGTTTATTCATTTCATTGGCCAAAATATTAATTTATTTTGGTCATTGGAATTTAAAAAAACATTCAATTCTAAAAGCTCCTAGCGTTAACACATGTTTAGATGTGTTTATACGCGTTTACCTGCATTTGGGTGCATCAGGTGTTTTTTATGCTCAAAAGCTCCTCTCCTAAATGCACATCTGATGTTTTTTTTCTGCCTCTAAACTCCTGTAAACACTTAAGCCTCGTACACACAATCGGATTTTCCGACGGGAATTGTGTGATGACAGGCTGTTGGCGAAAAATCCGACTGTGTGTACGTTCCATCGGACAATTGCTGCCGGATTTTCTGCAGACAAATGTTGGATAGCAGGCTTTAACATTTTCCATGGACAATGGTCTGTTGTCAGATTTTCCGAGCGTGTGTACACAAGTCCATCGGACAAAAGTCCAAAGTACAAACAGGCATGCTCAGAAGCAAGGACGAGACAGAAGCGGTCGTTCTTGTAAACTAGCATTCGTAATGGAGAATTAACATTTGTGACGTGGCAAATTATGAAATCTCAAAATGCAGCGCACATTCTCTTCTTCTTTAATGGGATAATAATGAAGCTGCTTTGCTGGTGATACTGATGGAATTATGGCAAACTAATTTTCAAAGGCTTTTTTTTTCTAGTGATATCAAGAATAACATCATTATGCTTGTTATATTGCAAGTTACCACAACACCATTATCCGTAGTTTTTAAGATCAAAGATACAACATGTTGGTGTCCCTTGTTAATTTTACGTTGTATTTTTTTTAAATGTAACTGCCTGCTCCCAAACTGTCATTTGAAGTAAAACACATAGCCAAGTATCATTCTCCACAATTTTTTTTTGTGCATTAAAAAAAGAAAACAAAATTAGACATGCTATCTGCCAATAGAACTTAACCAAAAAGTGCATTCTATGCATCCAAAAATATAGAAAATATACCAAATCATTATTCAACCAAAAAATAAAATAAAAGTCTCATGCATGTGTCCTGCTTCTTAATATAGGGGGTCAACAATGCCAAGAGTTGGTGAAAGCAGGGGTCCGTCATCCGGGGGATAATTCTGAAAATCGTCTGGATTATTCTCCTGGAGCTCCCGCAGCAAAGGCATATGACATAATTGGTCACGATTAATAAAGTAACCAATTTTTGGTCCAAGAAATCCTCCTCCTGTTCCTGGACTGGACTTGGGTCAAAGCAATAACTCCAAGGCCAATAATAAATAATACGTTATCTCCTCCGATTCCGCATCATGGCTGGTTGATGAAGGGCCGCTCAGAAACTAACTGAAAAGCGCAAAATGAAAAGCGCAAAATGAAAAGCACAAATCAACACTCACCAAACTTCTACTAACATGAAATTAGCAGAAGGAGACCAAACGGTGGCGCTAAAGAGCTGAACAACCATGTTGTACGTCACTGGGTTCCTGTTTGTTGGCCAACAATTTGATGCTGTTTGTATTCAAGACAAAATCCAGGCACGAAGTCAGAGGTTTTGTCTGTGGAAAATTCGTGTGTATGAGGCTTTAGTAATCAAAATCCTTGCTGCACTGGCAGAGATGAAGGGTTGGTGGGGAGGTAAAGCGTGTCATTCTTTAAATGTTATCAAACTGACTTGTTGAATAAAATGCAGAAACCCCTGGCCCCAAAGCCAGATGCAATCTAATATGCTCATTCCAGGTTCTTGTAAAGTCAAGGGCTAGCCCACTCCTCCCACATCCTATAACCCCACTATTAGTTACTAAAGCCTTGTACACACAATCAGATTTTTGTATGGGACTTGTGTGATGACAGACTGTTTGCCTAAAATCCGACCGTTAATACGCTCTCTCAGACAATTGTTGGCCAACAAATGGATGGCAGGCTAGTAAATTTTCGTTAGACAGCGGTCTGTTGTCAGATTTTCCTATCGTGTGTACACAAGTCCGTCACACAAAAGTCCAAAGTACAGACACGCATGCTTGGAATCAGTGCTCACCAAACATGACATTAGCAGAATGTGCCCAAATGGTGGCACTCGAGCTGAAATTCCACGTAGTACATCACTACATTCGTGTTTGTTGGCCAACAATTGTGTACCGTTTGTATGCAATTTCCTGGCACACGCCCTTCAGACAAAATTCTGATGCTTTGTCTGCGGAAAATCCAATCGTGTGTACGAGGCTTTAGGCTGCCTATCACAATAATATACCAATAGGGTAGCAGGAGTGGGGCAGACCAGTGTTCCCCTTCAACTGAAGTAAGAATTTGCATAATAATAGAGAATCCTGGCTTATCAGCAAGTCATGAAGATGTTTATTCTCCTTCCTGCCTGCAGTCTGTATATTAAAATTCCCTGGTATAATGTTCATGCGAGGACACAACAATAATCATTCTGAACTATGACACTCAGCTTCTAACTCTCAATCCTGGCAGTGGCCCATAATAACAATGGGAACCACTCTGGTCATATGTGATCGCTATACATACCTCCCAACTTTTTGAGATGGGAAGGTGGGACACCTATTAGCAAAAGTATGTAGGCATAGGACACACCCGCTGCCATGCCCCCTGAAAGGAGAATTATTTAAAAAAAAGATTAATTAAAGGGGTTGTACACCCTTTCTGTTTTTCATTCTATGCATTGAGGTGAAAAACCTATTGTAGTGTACCAGCCCCCCAGCTCCCCCGTTTTACTCACCTGAGACCATTTGTTCCCACGCCAGAGACATGCACACCCTCTCTGACTGGTGTCTCGGCTCTTGATTGGATAGATTGATAGCAGAGCAGCCATTGGCTACCGCTGCTGTCAATCAAAATCCAATGAGGTAGGCGGAGCCGAGTCCTGCTGTCTATGTCTACAGATGCAGCAGTAGGACACAGGAGTGCGCCTGCATGTGTGTCCACGAAATAGAGTGCTTCTCCGATGGGGCACTCGAAAAGAGGAGGAGCCAGGAGTGCCATGAAGGGACCACAGAAGATGAGGATCAGGGCCACTCTGCACAGCTGCATAGCAGAGGTAAATATGACATGTTTGTTATTTATATTTTTTTAAACCAAATCTTTACAACCACTTTAGCCTTGTTTCACACTGATGCTACTTTAAAATCGTGCCCACTTTACTTGAAGTAGATCGATTTCAAAGTAGCAAGGTCAGCGCGATTTCAGGTGCTACTTGATAGACATATGTGTGGCTTCATACACAGATGTCTATTGAAGTCGCACCTGAAATCGTCAAAAGTAGTTCAGGAACTACTTTTGAAAATTGGTGCGGCGCCACAAAATCGGTGTGATTGTCTCTAATAGGCTGCGACTTGTCATGTGATTTGATCTCTCAAATCGCATGACAAATCGCTCCAATGTGAACCTAGGCTCAAACCCACAAGTACTTTTTTTTACCACTACTATTCCTTTATATTGACTTTTTAAATGGATAAATGCAGCAATTTAGAAATTGGATGGAAGGTTTAGCACTAGGAAACACTTTTTGAAAGATAAGTAGTGCATTTTATATACAAGTATATAAATCAGATCATAATGAGGAGGGACAGAGGGACTTTGTTCCAAATCAGGTACAGTCCCTGGAAATCGGGGACAGTTGGGAGCTATGACTATATGCAAAGCATTCTCTAAATGGCACCCATGCCGACCTCCTCTGTTCAGAATGCAGCAGGGCAGTCGCTTGGCCGGGATACATTATTTTGTGGAATTTAATGGAGTAGTGGTGCCTACTACAACGATTATCAGATTTTAAAGGAATCCCACAGGTATGGTATATGGAATGTTACACTGGTCCAAACTGGAAATGTAACTATATAAAAATGCCATGCCTGGAAATCTTCTTTATAAATATTAATAAAGAATAAAACAAAATCATAATTAGATTTTTTTTGCATATTTGTCAGCCTGTAATAAGAACAGAGACAGTTTTCTCATTAAAGCCGACCTTCAATCATTTTTTCATCTTTCCATCTATTAAATCCTCTGCCCTTTTTGTTTTAACTTTGGATACCCTATACAGCCGACTTTTTCTTTCTTGTCTGGTCATTACCCTAGGCTTATGACATCATGCACAGCTCTCTATCTCACTCTTGTGAGAGTTTGCCAGGAAGGGAGGGGGGGATGAGTCATAAGAGGGTCAATGAGAGCTGCAGGGCTGCAGAGCTAGTGGTGTGCCTCTGTGTGTCTGTGTAAATCCAGGAAGTGAATGGGCAGCAGCTTCAGCTGCCCACAGTTAAAATGGTTGCAGCCAGACCCAGTGGAGGGAGATTTCTACAGCATGTTTGGCAAGTACAGAATCACAGTATACATAAAATAATATGCGAAGCTTCAGAATGGCAAAGATGTTTTTATTAAAAATTATGTGAGCGGACTGCAGTTCCTCTTAACTAAAACAGTATACCAAATTAAAATCTTATATGTACTTAAAATGTATGTATACAATTATTTAGGTGTGTAAATTAGTCAGAGTTAATATTGTTAACTGACGCATGCTGACGCTGCAGAATTTGGCCTTTTGCAACTAAGTATTAATGACCTATGGTTACAAAGGGGTTATGTAATATCTCCTCTAGATATCTTGCATTTTGTTTCCAAAAACCAGAGACAGTTACTTTAAGACCTTGGTAAAAAAAAATCCAAAAAATAAATAAAAAGTCAAGGACTCTGACATATAGGCAGTTCTGCTTGTGGGCATTGTGACTAGCATGGCAAGGAAGGCCTCTGGAAAATTACTGAATGTGCATTGCAGTATTTTATTACAGTGTTCATGGAGGCTTTATGGCACACTAAGTTATATACTGTAAACCATTTCTTTATACTGATATTATTATCATGATTATTTCTCACCACCCCTTCATGTCATCACTATTCTGGTCACACTAGTATGTGAAGTTTATCAAGTTCACTTAGGGATCTACAAATAGGATTAGCGTATTGGTGCAAAAGTCACAAATAATACCCCTAATGTTTTTAATATATGTGAAGTGGGCACCATTGTTTGACAAGTTTACTGGACTAAAACCCTCTAGGTCGGGTTTACACTTCTCTGACACGAAAGTCGTGCGACTTCCAATCTGTCTTTGCCCTGTGACTTTGGTTCCGACATTAATTCGACTTCCATGTGACTTTAATGAACAGGATCCGGCTGTGAGATGAGTGAGACTTGGGTCTGTTATGGATTTCTACGCCACATTTACAATCGCTTTTTTTTTTATCTGGTCATCGGCGGGGAAGCCTGTTCTGCTCCCACACAGCTTCAGCTCATCCCCCACAGCTGTTACCTTTTGTATCACTTGACCCTCCCTCTTAGATTCTAAGAGCATTTTCACACTGAGGCAGCGGGAGCATCGGCAGTAAATCGCTGCTCTATTTAGCGGCGCTTTACTGTTGTTTTAGCGTTTCATTGGACGATTTTAGCCCCCCTAGCGGCCAATGAAGGGGTTAATGGCGCCCGTGTATACACCGCTCCTAAAGCTCCCCAAAGATGCTGCATGCAGGACAGAGTGATCACTTACTTCTAAATAAACTGGAGTCACGTCCGGTTCCTCTCTCCCCTCCCCGTACCTATTGGTACATTGTGAGTGGAGAGATATCGGTGGCAGCAGCACTGTGGGCTGGATGTGTAGTGCCCACAGCGCTGATATGTGCCATCCATATCCAGCCATCCATACCCAGCCATCCATACCCATCCATACTCAGAATACTCATCCATCCATGCTCACCCATCCATACTCATCCATTCATCCATGCTCACCCATCCATATTCATCCATCCATCCATGCTCACCCATCCATACTCATCCATCCATCCATACTTTGCATACTCATCCATCCATGCTCAGCCATCTATACTCAGCATACCCATCCATACTCGACATACTCATCCATCCATCCATGCTTACTCATCCATACTCAGCATACCCATGCTGAGTATGGATGATACTCATTCATCCATCCTCATGCATACTCAGCATACTCATGCATCCATACATGCTCACCCATCCATACTCCTCCATGCTCAGCATACTCATCCATTAATGCTCAGCCATCCACACTGAGCATACTCATCCATACTAAGCATACTCATCCATCTCATCCACTGGGAAAGTCTCCTTTCCCAGTTGAAGCCTCTTATGGCGAAGCGCGTCGGGTGGAGCTATAGGACCAGACGTACATTACAGCTAGCTGGCTTGTGCCGCAGCTGTTGTTTTTATATCCATACACTGTTTTTTTTATATTTGGTAAAATATTTTTGGGATGTTAACTCTGTACCTAATCAACTACTATTTTTAAATTGGAATAAAGAAGCCTTTTAAACCTAGCACTGCACCATAAGGTTTTTCCTTTTTTTTGCCTCATGTGATCACGTGTGAGGGATCCCAGCGTGTTTAGAATTCCAGGGAACGCGAACAGCACTGTAAACAGACAACTGCTGTGTGGAGGAACTATCGTGCTTGCTTACGCCAGGGGTGTGAATGATCTATATCCAGAGATTGGATGGTCATATTGCCTGAATGGATTGCCTGGTGGTGAGGATTCACTTTTCATTCATGCTCATACGATCTCTATAATTTGATCTGGTAAGCGGCCACCTGGTCAGACCTCGCTTGATTGATGTATTGTTGGATGAGTTCAGTGTATGGTGCTTCCGTGTGAAGGAGGAAAAAAGCAAAAAGAATTTTTTTTTCACATACATGCACAAGTCGAATATTTAGGTTTTTTTATTGCAGCACCTCACCTTCTTTTTTTGTTTTTAATAACAACCATATCACCCACTTTAGTTCGTTTTTGTAATTTTTAGTGAGTATATGCACATTTTTGTAGGGTATCATGGATTTTCTACTTTTTTATGCTAGAGGTCAGGGGCCGGCAGTAGCGATGGTCTCTGCCACTATTTTACAGAGCCTATTTTACAGAGCCTGGTCATTCCCCGAGGGAACAAACAAGAGGCGAATCCGGCCGGATGGCTGCCGCCAACTCCCACCCCCAGGCTGCTGCCGGTCTGTGACGTGTGGTGGGAAAGGCTGCGAGGCAGGGGGTTGGCGGCAGCTCCATTTTTTATTGGCAGCCATCCGGCCGGCTCTGCCTCTTGTGTTTTTCCCCTCAGCGAGTGACCTGTTACACAAGAGCTGGTCTTCTGCAATGGTGACGTCTCCACTGGGGACACCTGATGTAAAGATGGACTCCACTGGGGACACCTGATGTAAAGAGTGACTCCGCTGGGGACACCTGATGTAAGGAGGGACTCCGCTGGGGACAACTGATGTTAGGCGGGACACTGCTGGGGGCACCTGATGTAAGGAGGGACTCTGCTGGGGGCGTCTGATGTAAGGAGGGACTCTGCTGGGGGCGTCTGATGTAAGGAGGGACTCCGCTGGGGGCACCTGATGTAAAGAGGGACTCTGCTGGGAGCATCTGATGTAAGGAGGGACTCTGCTGGGGGCACCTGATGATGTAGGGAGAGACTCCACTGGGGACACCTGATGTAAGGAGACACTCTGCTGGGGGCACCTGATGTAAGGAGGGACTCTGCTAGAGGCAACTGATGTAAGGAGGGACTCTGCTGTAAATGCCTGATGTAAGGAGGGACACTGCTGGGGACACCTGATGGATTTCTGGTGGCAGATGACAATGGCAAGTGGCACGCTCAGGGCTCCCACTGATTTTGCATTATGGTGAGTTGATATTTTATATTACAATGTAATAATAGAAATAATCAATCAATCATCCTGACACTATAACCACCATGGTGCTCTGATGATTGAAGCACTAACACCAGGTGTTTGGAGTATCTTTATCTGCCAATTGTTAAACTTTCTGGACTACACATATTTCTATTGTGGTGTAGGATCTGGGCTTGCTGTTCCTCCCATCCCTCTTTCTTTCCTTCCTTCTCTCTCCTTCCCTCCCTATCTCTTTCTTTCTTTCTCTCTCTCTCTCCACCCCCCCCCTCTCTCTCTTTTTCTTTCTATTTTTCTCTCTCTCCCCATCTCAGACTCTAACCACACACCCTTTGAGTCACGCCCATTTAAGCAACGCCCCAATACTACATTTAAACCACACCCATTATCTGTACTACAATTAGCTGAAGTAAAATTGTGTTAGATTCAACTGTGTCTTACTGAAAAGTTAAAGCGGAGGTCCACCCTAAAATGGACCTTCCCCTCATCGGATTCCTCCCCCCCTCCGGCGCCACAATTGGCACCTTTCAGGGGGGAGGGGGGTGCAGTTACCTGGATAATCCAGGTAACTGCACCCACTTCCGGGCTAGCTCTCTGCGGAAAGGGGCGTACATTACGCCCCTTTCCGCAAGTGCCCGCCCCCTTCCACAAGTGCCCCGCTGCCTGCTGGGAAACACACAGATCCCAGAGGCAGCGGGGACCGTCCTCATTGCGCAGCGCGGCTCGCGCATGCGCAGTAGGGAACCGGGAAATGAAGCCGAAAGGCTCCATTTCCTGATTCCCATACCCAAGATGGCGGCGGCAGCACTCGAGTGTCGATCTAGAGATCGGCTTCGGGTGCCGACATCGCGGGCGCGCTGGACAGGTAAGTGTCACTATTTTAAAAGTCAGCAGCTGCAGTATTTGTAGCTGCTGACTTTAAAAAAAAAAAAAAACGCGGAGTCCCGGCGGACTCCCGCTTTAAGCTTCCTGTGGATGGTGCCAAGTCAGCAGGTGACCATAATGTCTAGACAGACTGGGTTTAAGGAGGTATGATAATGCATAAAGTAACGTAACGTAAAGTAAAGTAGTATTTTTTTTATTTTATTTTTTATATTTTTATTGAGTTTAAGACAGACAAACAGACAATTAACAGGTAACAGTAAACATGCCACAGCATTTGGACTAGACCCACGCAGGGGTCTGTGGGTTGCTTCCAACATTATTAATCTACAGCTGTAGCACATCCACAAGAACAAACAACTAACTTAGTGCTGGGTTGGCTCCCACTCAATTGAGATAACTAAGGACCAAATTCTTCAGCCGGGCCCCAAGGGACTATAAAAGAAATGAACTAAACCCATATCAGAGGCTACAATATATAAAAAAGTAAATAAAGAAATAAATCGATACTAATCACCTACTGCAACAAAATCACATCCACCCGTAGAGTGGCATTATGTACATGCTCAGTTTGCGGACGCTGTGGAGGCCTCAGCCAGCCACCTGGCCCACACTCTCGTGTATTTTTTGGGGCATCCTCTATTATGGTAGGTTTCCTTATAATGTGGTAATACTTTATTGACATGTGTTTTCCACAATAATATTGACGGCGGGGCCTGCTTTTTCCAGCATAGAGTGATCATTTTCCTGGCATAGAAAAGTAGGAGTCCTATCAGAGTTCTGTCCGCTATCCTGGGGGCTAACCCCTCTACTAAGCCTAGAAGGCATATCCGCGGGTTTGGGCTACGTCTATTCCCACCACTTCTTGAATTACAGACAGAACCTGTGACCAGTAGTTTTTAATTGCCGGGCAGGACCAGAAGATGTGTATGAAGTCGCCCGGATCCCCAGTACATCTCCAACATTCCGAGGACAGGGAGGTTCTCATTTTATGCAATCTATACGGGGTAATATATGCCCGGTGTAGTATTTTGTATTGTATGAGACGGTCTCGAAGTGAGACCAGGATTTTGAAGGGGAAGTCCCAAATGTCCTCCCAGTCCTCGGAGTCCAGATCCGGGATGTCCTGTGTCCATTTTTGACGGAGCTTTGACAGATCTGGAGAGGAGACCCTAATGAAGTGCGCATAGAGAACCGAAGTCGGCTTTCTGGTGCATTCATACCTTGTGACCTTTTCCAGATCGGATTGCACTATTTGCATGTCATTGGGTAATATTTGGGCTTTAAATGCATGAGACAGCTGCATATATCGGAATACATGCGAGGGGGGTACATTATTGTGGGATACCAGGTGATTGAAGGGGTGTATAGTTGTGCCGGTTGTGAGGTCTGATATGAGTTTAATACCACATTTGGCCCATATTTTGGGGTCTGGTAGTGAGTATAAAGTAACATTTTAAACAGAACAGGGATTGCTAATTTTAAATTGCATACACTGTATGCAGCAGACTTTAGATATGCCAGTTCCTTATTTCAAAACGAGTAATATTGTAATAATAATTTTTATAAATTGACATGCAGATTCATAGAGATCAGCTGGAGTGAGTTTCAAAAGATTGGGTTACCAGCAATAAAAAGGTCTTTCGCATACCTCTCAACATTTGGAGATGGGAATGAGGGACACCTACTAGCAAAGGTATGTAGGCATAGGACACGCCCACCTGCCACACCCCCTTAAAGGAGCCTTAACAAAAAAAAAGTTAATTAAATCCACAAGGGCTTTTCTTTTTCTACTATTATTCCTTTATATTGACTTTTAAAATGTACAAATGCAACAATTTAGAATTTGGATGAAATGTTTAGCACTGGGAAACACTTTTTGAAAGATAAAAAGTGCATTTTATATACAACTATAGATCAGACCAAAATGAGGGACAAATGAGGAGGAAAGAGGGACAGACAGACATTGCCAGGGGCAGTCCCTCTAAATCAGGGACAGTTGGGAGCTATGGCCTTGCGGAGCAGGACAGCCTGGTGCACATAATCATTCCGTGATGAAAACAATGGACTCAGGGCATCTCTTGTGTCAACTGAAAGTGAAGCTCCCAGGATAGAAATATGGAAGCTGCCATTGTTTACTTGTTTTTTGAAGCTTTAGAATCCAGGATTCTCGTCCTTGATCTAGTCTCATCCCAGAATTAGTATGTAGTTAGAATGTTTTTTTTTTACATCCGATATGCACATGCTAGTTCCAACCTTGTACTTATTACCTTTAAAAAAAGACAGCAATAGTCAATTACAAAATTTCAGTCTTTGACTTTGTGCAAAGCTTTTATCAAGTTGTTTTTAATAGATCTAATCATTCCAAACAAGCCTATATAGTGTATGACTATACATTTATCTATAAGCAATGTGTGAATTGATGTAATGTATATGTATCCTGCGTTTCCTTATACAGCGTATATGATGTATACAGTAATACAGAAACCATTCCTAAGCTTTGTGCTGGAAAATGGAAAGCTGTGCCAGCAATGTGACAGCAAAATGATCTCCAGCCTGACAGAGGCTCACTTATCATGTCCTTTGGCTCCTCTCCCACTTTTATTTGTACCAAGTTTCTGCCAGGAGGTGAAGATAAAGACAGAGCAAGAAGCTGTAACCTTTTGGATACACAGCATAAAAACAAACATGTTGCTTTAGCAGTAAATGCTCTCTCTACCATTTGCCATTTATAGAGTTGTTACACTCAATGGACATATATTTGTTCTTGCAATATCAGCAAAAATTGCTCTAAATTTGCATTGTAAACTGCAAAGAAAGGATTAAAATTGTGCTCACATTGAGCTATGCTACAGTATTCCGAATTTCCATATTAATAATACAAACATCAACAAACAGAAGGTCTAAGATAATGCGGGGGAATATGCAGTTCAGTAGCAGAAATGTTTTTAATTCCCATTTTGTGCACAAGCAGGAAAGCTGGAGGATGCCCATGCTGGGGATAATAGGCAGGCTGCCATTGCTGAGTCAGGCAACTAGAAATGCTAGTTGCAGGGCAGTCATGGTGATATAATGGCTAGCGTACTTTGTGAGTCACTGACCTGAACACACATACTGTACAATAAGTGAAGACAAACTCTTGATCTGAGTTGCTCTTGATCAATGTCTTAGAAAGTATTAAAGACAATGGATTAACATGTAAGCATGTGGAAATAGTCAGTTAGGAGGTGTCTCGGCCGAGAGGGTAGTAGTTAATACCTTTCCCGGTTCCTTAGTCTTTTGGTGAGTTAATTTCTGGGTGGAGGGGTACAATCAAATTTAAAATCAATTAACAATTAAAATCATGTGAGGTTGGTAGAACCAGAGAAAATGGGGGAGGGAAAGAATGGAAATAGACTGAAAACTCTAGGGCAAACAATTATTAAACCCCCTGTGGAATCAAATTATATTATTTTAAAAACAAATTTACATCCATTCTACTCTTCATTCCACTAGGAAATTGTGTATTCAATTTGTGTATTCAATCTGTGTATCCACCACACCTCCCGCTGAAGTAGGGTATGGTGTGTATCCCCCCCAACAGATCTTCTCAACTGTTCCAGACCTCAAAAAAGAAAAATACTCCAGATTACCATCATGGACTGTTCTAAAATGTTTAGATACATTTGAAATATTTTGTGTCATTGTAGTGTTCTGATATTCTAATACGTAGATTGTGGATAGTGAATCCCACATACTGTACTCTACAAGTACTGCAATCAATTAGGTTCACAATCATCTTTGAGTTCAATTTCTAAAACTTTTTACTGGATATGTTCTACCTAAGATATATTCTAAGAAATAACAGACCTGCTTTTTCTATGTCTTTTACACTGTTTACAGGTGTTATAACCACAGGGATAAGAGCCCACTGTCCCCAACCATGAAATGGAATGGGAAGTGGAACGAAATAGAGAAGGCGAAAGCATAGTACCCAAAGTAGGAGCTTTCCTACTAGAAAAACTGCACCCCTGTCTTAAAATATGATGCAAAGTTTTATCTGCATATAGGACAGGGAGGCAGTGTTTTATGATAGAAACAATCTGATTGTATTGTTGTGAGTAAGTGGTCACAAAGTGAACACCTCTCCCCCCACTGGACCGTGCCTTCTTACTGATAGAAGAGGAATTCCCAATCAGATCACCACGTTCTCTATTTCCTGCCAATCTTCTGTATCTATTTAATGTCTGCTATATCCTCGCTCTCTCAACCTACTGGAAACAATGTTACATTCTTTAACAAAATCTTTATCAGAGGAACAATTTCTCCTTGCTCTAATGAACTCATCCATTGGCAATGGCCGCACTGTATGCGCTGGATGACAACTCAATGCCAACAAAAGTGAGTTACCTGCACACTGCTTCCTCTAGGTTCTGGTCGAGACTATTCCACTATCCACACATCCCACCAAAGTCAAATCCAGATAATCTATACTGACCGGATCTGAAGTGTGGGTAAACTCCAAATTCAGATGATTGGTATTGAGATAAGCCAAGCATGAGTCCAATAAATTGGCTGGCCCCTTCCATATAAATATCAAACCATCCAAAAAGCGGCAATACCAATCAATGAAGTCTCTATATGGGTTACCTTGGGAGAAGATATAAGTTTGCAAGAGAAGGGGAAATCTTTGAACCCATCAATGCACCACAGCACTGTAAATAATATTTAGAGTCAAAAATGAAATAGTTGTATTTTAGCAGGAATTCTATAGCCATGCACAAAAATACGCACAATTCCCGCTTATAACAACTATAACGTGTAAGGTGATATTTAACAGCTTGAAGTGCCAAGTGGTGTGGTATGCAGGAGTATAATGTTTTAACATCTACTATAATTAAAAAAACTACTGGCTGACCATTTAATCTTATGTGTATGTGCCAATAAATGTCCTGTATCCCTAAGATAGCCAGGTAAGCATTTAACCAAGGGTTGTAAATGCTCATCCACCCATTCCCCATTCTCTTTCTAATGGGGATCAAATACCTGCTACTATTGGGTGTCCCTGAACAGGAGATTGTTGCTTGTGTACCTTTGGAAGATGGTGGAATATTGAGGTCACAGGTTTATCTGTAAATATGAAATCAATAATCTTCTGTTCTAAAACTCCCATTTATCCACCATCATCCAAAAGTTGCAATAAGCCCCATTGAATATTATCAGTAGGATCTGAATCCAATGGCCTGTAGGTGCTAATGTCATTTAACCACTTGCTTACTGGGCACTTAAACACCCTTCCTGACCAGACCAATTTTCAGCTTTTGGTGCTCTCACACTTTGAATGACAATTACTCAGTCATGCAACACTGTACCCAAATTAATTTTATGTCCTTTTTTCCCACAAATAGAGCTTTCTTTTGGTGGTATTTGATCAGCTCTGGGGTTTTTATTTTTTGCACTATAAATGAAAAAAGTCCGAAAATTTTGAAAAAAAACGCATATTTCTTTGTTTCTGTGCTAAAATTTTGCAAATTATAATTTTTTTTTCATACATTTTGGCCACAATTTATACTGCTACATATCTTTGGTAAAAATAACCCAAATTAGTGGATATTATTTGGTCTTTGTGAAAGTTAGAGAGTCTACAAGCTGTGGTGCGAATCGCACAAAATTGATCACACCTGATGTATTGGTGGCCTATCTCATTTCTTGCGACCCGAACAAGTCAGGAAAGTACAAATACCCCCCAAATGACCCTTTTTTTGAAAGTAGACATTCCAAGGTATTTACTAAGATGCATGGTGAGGTTTTTGATGTTGTCATCTTTTTCCCACAATTCTTTGCAAAATTAAGATTTTTTTTTTTTCTCACAAAATTTTCAATGTAATAGGTTATTTCTCTCACATGGCATGTGTATACCACAAATGACACCCCAAAATACGTTCTGCTACTCCTCTTGAGTATAACGATACCAAATGTGTGAGACTTTTACACAGCCTGGCCACATACAGAGGCCCAATATTGAAATAGCACCATCAGGCGTTCTAGGAGCATAAATTACACATCTTATTTCTCAACCACCTATTACAGTTTTGAAGGCCCTGGAGCACCAGGACAATGGAAATGCCCACAAAGTGACCCCACGTGGCACTGACAACACGTGGCACTGACGACACGTGGCACTGGAGGCAGATGGCACTGGAGGCAGATGGCACTGGAGGCAGATGGGGCTGACAGATGTCGCTGGCAGATGTCGCTGGCAGATGGCACTGGGGCTGGCACTGGCAGATGGCACTGGCAGATGGTGCTGGCTATTTGCTCTGGCTAATTGCTCTGGCAAATGGGGCTGGCAGATGGCACTGCGGCTGGCAGGTGGCACTGGCGCTGGCAGGTGGCACTGGCGCTGGCAGGTGGCACTGGCAGGTGGCACTGGCGGCACTGGCGCTGACGGCACTGGGGCTGACGGATGGCACTGGCGCTGGCAGGTGGCACTGGCGCTGGCAGGTGGCACTGGCAGGTGGCACTGGCACGTGGCACTGGTGGCACTGGCACTGGCGGCACTGGGGCTGACGGCACTGGGGCTGACGGCACTGGGGCTGACGGATGGCACTGGCGCTGGCAGGTGGCACTGGCGCTGGCAGGTGGCACTGGTGCTGGCAGGTGGCACTGGCGGCACTGGGGCTGACGGCACTGGCGGCACTGGGGCTGACGGCACTGGGGCTGACAGATGGCACTGGTGCTGGCAGGTGGCACTGGCACTGGCGGCACTGACGGCACTGGGGCTGACGGCACTGGGGCTGACGGGTGGCACTGGCGCTGGCAGGTGGCACTGGTGCTGGCAGGTGGCACTGGCACTGGCAGGTGGCACTGGCATCACTGGCGGCACTGGGGCTGATGGCACTGGCGGCACTGGGGCTGACGGCACTGGGGCTGACGGATGGCACTGGCGCTGGCAGGTGGCACTGGTGCTGGCAGGTGGCACTGGCAGGTGGCACTGGCACTGGCGGCACTGGCACTGGCGGCACTGGGGCTGACGGCACTGGGGCTGACGGCAGGTAGCACTGGCGCTGGCAGGTAGCACTGGCGCTGGCAGGTGGCACTGGCGCTGGCAGGTGGCACTGGCACTACTGGCAGATGGCACTGGGCTGGCAGATGGCACTGGGCTAACAGATGGCACTGACACTGGGGCTGACAGATGGCACTGGGGCTGACAGTTGGCACTGGGGCTGACTCACAGATCCTCTCTCTCCTCACACGCTGTCTCTGTGTGAGGAGGGAGAGACACGGCAATGGGAGATGATCTCATATGTTTACATTTGAGATCATCTCCCATTGGCAGCTGCGATCACGCTGTGAACGGCCGCTTTGATTGGCCGTTCACGGCGATCTGTGTTTGCCTGTCTCCGGGAGACACGGCGAATACAAAACTTCCGCGATGCGCGCCCCCCGGCGGCGCGCATTGCGGAAGTAAACACAAGGACGTCCAGGGACGACCAGGCGAAGGGTTCTTTATGAAATTGACAACATTGAGATATGTATTCAACATGTTGGAGCACATTTTATTGGTATATTCTAATCAGTAGATTTGCAGCATTGGTTTTGTGTATTCAGTTACTATTTGTTATGTAATTAATTTATAATATTTGAACATTTTATAAATTAATTACTTAAAGCGGGAGTCCACCGGGACTCCGCGTTTTTTTTTTTTTTTAAAGACAGCAGCTACAAATACTGCAGCTGCTGACTTTTAAAATAGTGACACTTACCTGTCGAGCGCGCCCGCGATGTCGGCACCCGAAGCCGATCTCTAGATCGTCTCTCGAGTGCTGCCGCCGCCATCTTGGGTATGGGAATCAGGAAATGGAGCCTTTAGGCTTCATTTCCCGGTTCCCTACTGCGCATGCGCGAGTCGCGCTGTGCAATAAGGACGGTCCCCGCTGCCTCTGGGATCTGTGTGTTTCCCAGCAGGCAGCGGGGCACTTGCGGAAAGGGGCGGGCACTTGCGGAAAGGGGTGTAATCTACGCCCCTTTCCGCAGAGAGCTATCCCGGAAGTGGGTGCAAATACCTGTACTGTACAGGTATCTGCACCCCCCTCCCCCCTGAAAGGTGCCAATTGTGGCGCCGGAGGGGGGAGGGTTCCGATGAGCGGAAGGTCCACTTTAGGGTGGACCTCCGCTTTAAAAAAAAGTAATTGAATACACAATACCAATGCTACAAATCTACGGATTAGAATATACCAATAAAATGTGCTCCAACATGTTGAATACATATATCAATGTTGTCAATTTCATAAAAAACACCCAAAAGAATTAAATCCACAACCTCAGTGCCGTAAATCATCAATAATAATTAAGCTGCATTCTACAAATACAAATACAAATGTGTACAGCCACAAATTTGTAGCATTCACTTTATGTATTATTGATGATTTACTGCACGGATTTAATTACCGTATTTGGATGTTCTTTATGCAATTTATAACAATGGTATATGTATTCAACATGTTCATTTATATATTTTAGAGTTTTTTTTTTTTTTTTTGGTATTTATGGATTTAATGCACTGGGATTGTGGATTAAATTATCACTTTTTTATACAATTTATTTAAAATATGTTTTTGCACCTGGGGTAAGTGCAACACCATTAAACCATTTGGATGTGAGCAGCAACCGGAAGTATTTATAATATTTTGAGTAAGTGGCAGCTCAGTAGTATATTGTACACAGTACCATGAGTTTATTGCACAGAGTACAAGGCATGGGCATGTGGCTTCCTTCACACTCAACTTCCCTGGTGCATGCTCGAGACCACACTTTCTTCACTCCTTCACTCAGCATCCTCCGAGCCAGCAGCATAATCCTCCCTGCACAACGTGCATAGCCACTGCAAAAACACTGTACAAAGGATACAATCGCTCAGCTCGTCCTAGCCCCAGCCCCCACCCAGCAGGAGGGACAAATTGAAATACAATATGTATCCACACAGTGCCCCATGGCTGAAGAAATTTGACTTTCCATGCCCACACTCCCTATATGGGAGGGGGTTAGCAGGGGAGTGTCTGAAAAGTTCAGTATTAGGTTAAAGCGGTTCTTCACCCTAAAGGGGAAGTTCCGCTAGTATTATCCCTCCTCCCCTCCGGTGCCACAATCGGCACCTTTCGGGGGGGAGGGGGGTGCAGTTACCTGGATAATCCAGGTAACTGCACCCACTTCCGGCCAGACCGCCGCATGGCTCCGCCCACCGCCGCATGGCTCCGCCCCCCCGTTGTGTTCTGGGAAACACACAGTTCCCAGAGACACAGCGGGGAACCAGCGCAGCGCGACTCGCGCATGCGCAGTAGGGAACCGGGCAGTGAAGCCCTCTTGCTTCACTTCCCGATTCCCTGACAGAGGATGGCGGCGGTGGCTGCAGCGAGACGAGCGATCGCTCGTCATCTGCCGCCGACATCGCTGGAACCTGGGACAGGTAAGTGTGATATTATTAAAAGTCAGCAGCTGCAATATTAGTAGCTGCTGGCTTTTAATATTTTTTTTTTTTGTGCAGCTCCTCTTTAAGTCGGCAGTTCGAGAGCTGCTGCTGTGTGAAGCTTCTCAGCCACAGCCCGGCATAAATATGTCTGTGGGTCAGGCAAGCTGAATCCCGGGAACATGATTAAATTCTCATACTGTTCGGGTGAATCCCATACAGGAGGCAACCCTAGTCAGGAGTGTGTAATGTACAGGATGTAGGGGTCAGAAGGTGGTAATGTACATGTTGCAGGGGTCAGGAGTATGTAATGTACAGGGTGCAGGGCTCAGGAGTGTGTAATGTACAGGTGTGAGAGTTATGGCAAAAGGAGGGGATCCAGTGAGTACCAGAGTGAATGAAGGTGTTCACTGTACAACTTTTTAGAAAGAGGCCCCCTCATGGTCCCATTATACTCCTTTGTAGTCTCTAATGGGGCCTGGAGGGGACGCTTTCTAACAGACTCTCTGTTGTACTTTGTGCAAAATGTGGGGGGCGAGGCCAGCGGCGGGTCATGGATAGGGCCAGGAGTGGGTCATGGGTGGGGCCTGACAGGGGTCCCCTGCTTTATTTGGTCTGGGGGCCCTGAGGGACGGTTCACACTGTTGTGATGCGGAAACCCTGCAAATCCACTGCAGGTTCCTGCATTGCATGCCTCCCGGCGGCAGTTCACACTGCCCTATACGAACTGCTGGGAGTGTCAATTAAAAAAGTTAATGACACCCACAAATCAGTTTGCATATTGCAGTGAGATCTGCAAACTCGGACAAGAATCGGATCGCATGGGTGTTCACACCCATGCGATCCGATTCTGCTGCAAACCAAAAAAGGGTCCTGTGTGAATTTGGTCCAAATGTGATGCAAATTCAGACATACTATGTGTATGTCTGAATTCACATCGCACGGACATCGCATGTGATTTGCACTGCAGTGCGGTGTGAATCACATGCGATCTAGCACCATGCAGCAGTGTGAACTGGCCCTAAGTGTTGTCAGTCCATCCCTGTTTATGACTACAGTGTACCCATTAGGATTGTGCAATTCGTTTCCTAACTAATCGAAATTCAGCCAAATTTTGCATCTTTCTGACATTCGGATGCATCCGAATGTCCGAATAAAAAAATATCGCATTTCAACTCATACAAAAGAAATTATAGCGGATATAACGAATTAATTCGTCATGATTCGGTAATTCGTTAAAGATCTAATGAAACAAAAGATCAACTCAAAATAAATCTTACAGTTCAAGCAGCTGATTAATTTTGTGCTGGAGGGTAGATTATTGGCAAAGTGCATTCCTGAGAACTGAGTGAGAAGGGTGTTGTATTGTATTTGAGCAGAGGAGAAGAGATATTGTCATTGTGTGTGTTAATAGATTCAATAAACAAATGACTTTCCAAACTACGAATCATTATCATGAATCAATATACCGTATATACTCGAGTATAGGCCGACCCGAATATAAGCCGAGGCCCCCAATTTACCCCCAAAAAACTGGAAAACTTATTGACTCGTGTATAAGCCGAGGGTGAGACATGGCTGTCCATCCCTGTGTGTGTGTCCGTCCATCCCTGTGTGTCCATCCATCCCTGTGTGTGTGTCCGTCCATCCATCCCTGTGTGTGTATCCATCCATCCATCCATCCATCCCTGTGTGTGTGTGTGTGTGTGTGTATTCATCCATCCATCCATCCCTGTGTGTGTGTGTGTGTGTGTATCCATCCATCCATCCATCCCTGTGTGTGTGTGTGTGTATCCATCCATCCATCCATCCCTGTGTGTGTGTGTGTGTGTGTGTGTGTGTGTGTGTCCGTGCAGCCTTGTGTGTGTGTGTGTGTGTGTGTGTGTGTGTGTGTGTGTCCGTGCAGCCTTGTGTGTGTGTCCAGCCTACCTGTGTCCCAAGCCTCCGTCCCGAGCCGCCGTCGTCCCGAGCCTCCTCCGACCCGTGCCGTGCCTCCTCCTTCCCGTGCCTCCTCCGTCCCGTGCCGTGCCTCCTCCGTCCCGTGCCTCCTCCGTCCCGTGCCGTGCCGATGGATCGCCGCTCTTCTCGGCGGCCATTCTACAATTCAAAATTCCGCCTCCGCCTGTGATAGGCGGAACACTCAATTTCCCAGCAGCCTGTGTTCCGCCTATCACGGACATCCTCTCATACTCGTCCGTAGTATGAGAATGAGCGGATGTCCGTGATAGGTGGAACACTGACTGCTGGGAAATTCAGTGTTCCGCCTATCACAGGCGGAGGCGGAGAAGGAGGCGCGGCTTTTAAATTTTAATGTCCGCCGTCTGTCTGCTCGATACGCTGATCGAGCAGTCAGACAGCGGTGACTCGAGTATAAGCCGAGGGGGCACTTTCAGCCTCAAAAAAGAGGCTGAAAATCTCGGCTTATACTCGAGTATATACGGTACATACATAAATATCGAATTTCATATACATACATAAATATCGAATTTCAACGAATACAAAAGAAATTATAGCGGAATACGAATGAATTCGACATGATTCGGTAATTCGTTAAAGATCTATTGAAACAAAAGGTCAACTCAAAGTAAATCTTACAGTTCAATGAGCTGATTCATTTTGTGCTGGAGTTTGGATTACTGGCAAAGTGCATTCCTGAGAGCTGACCGAGAAGAGAGTTGTATTGTATTTGAGCCAAGGAGAAGATATATTGTCATTGTGTATGTTAAAAGATTCAATAAACAAACGACTTTCCAAACTACGAATCATTATCACGAATATATATATATATATATATATATATATATATATATATATATATATATATATTTCTTGATCATACATCACGGGACACAGGAGCTCATTACATAGTGGGTTATATAGGCACCTCTGGTGATTGGACACTGGTTAACCCCAATTAAGGAGAATTCCTCCCCTATATAACCCCTCCCATATGGGAGGCACCTCAGTTTTTTCGCCAGTGTCTATGGTGGTTGGTCACGTAAAACATGTGCTATGAAGAAAGCTCTGTGCAGGTCCCTGCGGGGGCCTAAGGGCTACAACTAACCGGATCCATATCTCGAGCCGATATTTTGACTCCCAAGATGATATGGTACCCGGGCCTCGTCATCCGAAGAAACGAGGTTTGGCCTGTAAGTCCTCTCCTATTGGAAGACTGGGCTCTGGGAAAACCAGACTTGGTGTACTATTTACATAGTGGCATGAAAGTTTCTGGCAGAGTCATTTACAAGGTCCAAGTAGGAGGTTCTTCTGAGAAAGAACCCCAAAAAAATCTGAAGGTTGGCACAACTCTGCCCGCCGTGATGGGTGAAGGCTGGAATCTGTCTGTTTTCAGCAATTCCTGCGGCGAGGACAGGTAAGGGAAGTTAATCCTATATAAATTATATTATGGATTTCTTCATTGAGTAGTAGTATGTCTTACCTGGTTTCCACCACTAGAAGGAGTAAGAGCAGCCTGATGCATACTTACATGCCTTTCAGTACACACGCTCAGTGAAACCTGGTTCTCCAGATGTCTCAAGTCTCCACTGCAATCCCTGCCACAATAAAGTAATACAGGGGTCCCACGTAGTCTGGGGGTCCCACGCAGCTCCAATGGTGATTCCTTTCCCCCCCTGGATACTGGCAGTCCTCGTGCACGTGCACCGAGCGCGCTCCCGGGCTGAAGGAGGAGGGGGGAGTGTGGTTGCGAGCCGTGCACGTCGGTGTGCACGGTGCTGTACTGCGCAGGCGGCAGTTTTAAAAAGCCCAGAGCGTCAGGGGGCTGTAAGTGGAGACACAGGAGCTGTGGGCAGTAAGTACCTATGGGATTGGATCCAGGCAAACCTTAGACACCTACTCAGCATCAGGTTGTGCAGTTTAAGCATATATATTTATTGTGAGACTTTAAGCACAACAGTGATTGCACTTTGTACTAGTACCTCTGCTTGTAGCTTAGGACTATGTCTTCTCGTAAAAGGGTCTCAGGGGGAGGTAACAAGGGCACTGGTAAATCACTGCCTAGGTCCAGGGGTTCTAAAAATGCCTGTAAGTTACCATCCCCCCCTGCAAGACTGGAGCCAGCCTCACAGGATGAGTCAGTGCCCCTGTCAGGTTTTGCAGCCTCTCGTAATGTCTCAGCCCCGGTATATGTCACTGAGGACTCCCTTAGGGCTACATTGGAGGGTTTTGAAGGGAGAATCATGAATTTTATTTCAGCTTCCCTGAAAGATAGCAGGAGAAGGGGTAGATTCCCTCCCTCTGCTGAGATTCCTCTTTCAGATGACACTTCTGACAATGAGGATAGATCCCTATCTTGGGACAGGGATCTTGAGCAGTCGGATGAATCAGAGGAAGAGGAGAGAGTCCCCTCCTCCCAGGCGCTCAGAAAACAGGTTCAGTATTATACTGAATTGGTGCATACCACATTCAGAATGCCTGCTGCTGAGGTCACTACATCCTCTGTTTCTTCCCTGGGTGTAAGGAAAGTCCCACAGACTGCTTTTTCCTTTCCAATTCATCCCTTAATGGATAAATTGTTGTATGAGGATTGGGGACATCCCGATAAACTGTTTGCTCCTCCTAAAAGGTTTTCTATGCATTATCCTCTAGAGGAAAGTTTCACCAAGAAATGGGGGGTCCCCATCTGTCGATGCGGCTGTTTCTTGCGTGAATAAAAACCTGACCTGTCCTTTGGATAATGCTCAGGTATTTAAAGATCCAACTGATAAGAAGCTGGAAACATTATTAAAAGCCTCCTTTTCCATGACTGGCGCTGTAGTGCAACCTACAGTCGCAGCCGTGGGGTTGTGTCAGTTCCTCAAGGAACAGGTTAAGCAGATGCTTGGCCTCCTTCCCAGTGAGGAAGTGGAGAATTATGCAGAAATACCTCAAATTCTGTGTTTCATGATTGATGCGATTTTGTATTCTGTCCAACAAGCATCTCGTTTGTCTCTCCTATTGGTACACATGCGAAGGGCCCTATGGCTAAAGAATTGGGCAGCTGAGCTATCATGCAAGAAACATTTGATTGGGTTCCTGTTTAAAGGGGAACGTTTGTTTGGAGAAGAATTAGACAAATTCATCCAAAAAATTTCAGTGGGTAAATCTACTCTCCTTCCAGCCAAAAGGAGCAAACGTCCATCATTTAGGCGTTCTCTCTCTCCCAGAGCATCAAGCTCTAAGCAGTGGCGACGGCCTTCTCAACCCTCATCTACAGGAAAGGCTCAAGGCCGGGCCCAGGGGCAGAAGAAATCCTGGGGGCAAGAGCCTGCCAAGCAGAGCCCAAAAGCTTCCTTGTGAAGGGGCGCCCCCGCTCGGCCGAGTGGGGGGAAGTCTCCTGCAGTTTGCGGAGGCCTGGCGGGAAGAGATCCAGGACAAGTGGGTGATCTCTTCGATATCTCTGGGCTACAAGCTAGAGTTTCAGGAGATTCCACCTTCTCGCTTTCTGAGGTCAAGGATCCCCAGGGACCCAGTAAAGCAAAAACCGCTATTTCTGGCCTTAGATCACCTACTATCCCAGGGGGTGATAGTAGAAGTGGACCCAAAAGAACAGAGTTCAGGGTTTTACTCGAATCTCTTCACCGTTCCGAAGCCAAATGGAAGTGTCAGACCTATCCTGGATCTGAAGGATCTGAACCGGTTTTTACGCATCCGGTCCTTCCAAATGCAGTCAATTCGCACTGTGGTCTCCTCCCTGCAAGGGGGAGAGTTTATGGCATCAATAGACATCAAGGATGCATATCTCCATGTGCCAATTTTTCCCGCACACCAAAAGTATCTAAGGTTCGCGGTAGAGCGGCGCCATTTTCAATTTGTGGCCTTGCCGTTCGGGCTCGCTACGGCCCCTCGAGTCTTTACAAAGATTCTGGACCCTCTCTTGGCAAACCAAAGAGCTCAGGGTATAGCCGTCATGGCTTATCTAGACGATTTTCTTCTCATGGAGAAAACAGTAGCGCTCCTGAACCACAGTGTTACCAGAACGCTAGAACACCTGGAACGCCTAGGTTGGATTATAAACCTAGAAAAGTCGTCCCTACAGCCTGCTACCAGGTTGGAATACCTGGGTATGCTTATCGACACCGCTCAGGGCAAGGGGTTTCTTCCAAGGCCAAAAGCCTTGGCCATTGGGGATCTGGTGCGCCTAATTCTGGGCAGGAGAGCTTCCCCCATTCGGTTGTGCATGAGACTGTTAGGGAAAATGGTCGCCTCCTTCGAGGCCGTTCCATTCGCCCAGTTCCACTCAAGGCCTCTGCAAAGATGCATCCTGGCGGCTTGGAACAGGAAGCCCCAGTCCTTGGATCTTCCTATGCGTCTATCCCCAGGGACACGCAAGAGTCTCGTCTGGTGGTTACAAACCAAGAATTTGCTGAAAGGCAAAACTTTTCTTCCTCTTCCATGGAAGATTATTACGACAGATGCCAGCCTGACAGGCTGGGGAGCAATGTTGGAGGAGACGTGCTCGCAGGGGAAACGGTCTGCGATCGAGAAGCTATTGCCCATAAATGTCTTGGAGATCTGGGCAGTTTATATGGCTCTCATAAACTGGTCTTTCAGACTACGGGGTCTCCCTGTTCAGGTTCAGTCCGACAATGCCACATATCAATCACCAGGGCGGTACCAGGAGTCTGGTTGCACAAAAAGAGGTGAATCGCATACTTGTCTGGGCAGAAAGGCATGTTCTATGCCTTTCTGCAGTCTTCATTCCAGGAGTGGAAAATTGGCAGGCGGATTTTCTGAGCCACCAGCAGTTGTGCCCAGGAGAATGGGATCTGCACCCGACGTGTTTTGGAACATATGTCGCAGGTGGGGTACTCCAGACGTAGATCTGTTTGCGTCCAGGTTCAACAGAAAACTGGACAAATTTGTGTCAAGAACAAGAGATGCACTTGCTCAGGGGTCAGATGCTCTGACAGTTCCCTGGGATCAGTACAGACTGATTTATGCCTTCCCCCCCGTGCCCGCTTCTGTCGCGGTTTCTGGGAAGAGTCAAGAGGGAGACAAAGTCGGTTCTTTTGGTAGAACCGGCTTGGCCCAGGCGACCTTGGTACGCAGAGATCATGAAGTTGGCAGTAGGCAGGCCGTGGATCCTCCCTCTCCGGCCAGATCTGCTCTCACAGGGTCCAATTTACCACCCTGCTTTACACAGTCTAAATTTGACGGTTTGGCTGCTGAGACCCACATTCTGAGAGACCGTGGGCTTTCGGGGGCCAGTCCTTTCTACTCTGGTCAATGCCAGAAAGCCGGCCTCCAGGCTTATTTACTACAAAATCTGGAGGGCATATGTTTCCTGGTGTGAACTCAGGGAATGGCATCCTAGAAAGTATGTCATTAGCAGGATCTTGGCCTTCCTCCAGTCAGGCCTAGAAATTAATTTGGCCATAAGCACTATCAAGGTGCAGATTTCGGCCTTGTCAGTGTTTTTTCAGAAGCCACTTGCATCGCATTCCCTGGTGCGGGCTTTCATCCAGGGGGCTATGCGGATAAGGCCGCCAGTCAAACCTCCGGTATGCCCATGGGATCTGAATTTGGTTCTCTCGGCTTTGCAGGGACAACCTTTTGAACCGTTGCATCTGGCTTCGTTAGTTCTTTTGACTAAAAAATTGGTTTGCTTGGTAGCCATATCCACGGCTAGGAGAGTGTCAGAACTAGCAGCTCTCTCCAGCAAAGAGCCGTATCTAATTATTCATAAGGACCGGGTGGTCATGCGTCCCAAAAGGTCCTTTCTGCCTAAGGTGGTTTCAGGATCCCAATTGAATCAAGATGTAATCCTACCATCCTTTTTTCCGGACCCACAGACCGCAGAAGAAGAATCTTTGCACACGTTGGATGTGGTTAGGGCAATCAGTATCTATCTTCAAGCAACTGCTCAGATAAGGAAAACTGATTGCTTATTTATTTTGCCGGAAGGCCCTAGGAAGGGCCAGGCGGCATCAAAATCCACTCTCTCAAGGTGGATTAGACAGATTATTTCTCAGGCCTATAGTGTTAAAGGGAAAATCCCTTCTTTTCAAGTGAAACCGCACTCTACTAGGGCTGTAAGTGCTTCTTGGGCAGTGCATCACCAGGCTTCCCTGGCTCAGATCTGTAAGGCTGCAACTTGGTCATCAGTCCACACATTCACCAGATTCTATCAGGTGGATGTCAGAGGGCAAGAGGATATCACCTTTGGGCGCAGTGTGCTGCAGGCTGCAGTTTAGGTCCTCTGGTCCATGGCGGTCTATAATTATGATCTGTGTCTCCCTCCCCTCAATCTGAGCATTGCTTTGGGAGATCCCACTATGTAATGAACTCCTGTGTCCCGTGATGTATGATCAAGAAAATAGGATTTTTATATACAGCTTACCTGTAAAATCCTTTTCTTGAGAGTACATCACAGGACACAGGGCTCCCGCCCCTCTTGGGTTTTACGTGGTTTCCTATTGCTTTGCTACAAAACTGAGGTGCCTCCCATATGGGAGGGGTTATATAGGGGAGGAATTCTCCTTAACCACTTGACCACTGGGCACTTAAACACCCTTAATAACCAGACCAATTTTCAGCTTTCAGTGCTCTCGCATTTTGAATGACAATTACTCAGTCATGCAACACTGGACCTATATGAAATTTTTGTCCTTTTTTTCACACAAATAGAGCTTTCTTTTGGTGGTATTTAATCACTGCTGGGTTTTTTATTTTTTGTGCTATAAAGGAAAAAATACCGAAAATTCTGTAAAAAAATGAATTTTTCTTTGTTTCTGTTAGAAAATTTAGCAGATTAGTAATTTTTTCTTCATAAATTTTGGCCAAAATTTATACTACTACATATCTTTGGTAAAAATAAGTACAAATTGGTGGATATTATTTGGTCTTTGTGAAAGTTATAGAGTCCACAAGCTATGGTGCCAATATCTGAAAATTGATCACACCTGAAGTACTGATGGCCTATTTCAATTCTTGAGACCCTAACATGCCAGAAAAGTACAAATACCCCCCAAATTACCCCTTTTTGGAAAGAAGACATTCCAAGGTATTTAGTAAGAGGCATGATGAGTTTTTTGAAGTTGTCATTTTTTCCCACAATTCTTTGCAAAATCAAGATTTTTTTTACTTTTTTTTTTTTTTCACAAAATTGTCATATTATCAGGTTATTTCTCACACACAGCATATGCATACCACAAATTACACCCCAAAACACATTCTGCTATTACTCCCGAGTATGGCGATACCACATGTGTGAGACTTTTACACAGTGTGGCCACATACAGAGGCCCAACATGCAGGGAGCGCCATCAGGTGTTCTGGAGCACCTAGGACAATTCTGACATTTCTCTCCTACATGTAAAAATCATCATTTATTTGCTAGAAAATTACATAGAACTCCAAAACATTATATATGTTTTTTTAGCAAACACCCTGGAGAATACAATGGTGGTCTTTGCAACTTTTTATCTCGCACGGTATTTGCGCAGTAATTTTTCGAATGCTTTTTTTTGGAAAAAAAAACAGTTTTGGGCTTAAAAAAAAAAAAAAAACAGTAAAGTTAGCCCAATTTTTCCATAATGTGAAAGATGAAGTTACGCTGAGTAAATAGATACCTAATATGTCACTCTTCAAAATTGCACACGCTCGTGGAATGGCGCCAAACGTCGCTACTTAAAAATCCCCATAGGCGACAATTTAATTTTTTTTTTACTGGTTATATGTTTTGAGTTACAGAGGAGGTCTAGGGCTAGAATTATTGCTCTCGCTCTAACGTTCGCAGCGATACCTCACATGTGTGGTTTGAACACCGTTTTCATATGTGGGCGGGACTTACGTATGCGTTCGCTTCTGCATGCGAGCACATGGGGACAGGGGCGCTTTAAAAAAAAAAACATTTTTTTTATTGTTCATTTTACTTTATTTATTTTAGTTTGACATTTTTTTCCCCAAAAATAATTTTTTTGATCACTTTTATTCCTATTACAAGGAATGTAAACATCCCTTGTAATAGGAATATGGCATGACAGGTCCTCTTTACAGTGAGATGTGGGGTCAATAAGACCCCACATCTCACCTCTAAGCTGGGAAGCCTGAAAAAAAAAAATAAAAAAAAAAAGATTCTGTCTTTGATCGTATTAGCGATTCGATAGAAGCACCAGAGGGCGGCGGGAGGGGGGGGGGATGTCTATGGCTGGGTATTGCAGGGTATCACCGACTATGGCTGGGTATCTCAGAGTATGGCATTGCAGAGTGTTGCAGGGCGTTGCGGAGTGTTGCAGGGCGTTGCGGAGTGTTGCAGGGCGTTGCGGAGTGTTGCAGGGCGTTGCGGAGTGTTGCAGGGCGTTGCAGGGTATTGCAGGGCGTTGCAGGGTATTGCAAGGTGTTGCAGGGTATTGCAAGGTATTGCAGAGTGTTGCAGGGTATTGCAGAGTGTTGCAAGGTGTTGCGGAGTGTTGCAGGGTATTGCAGAGTGCTGCAAGGTGTTGCGGAGTGTTGCAGGGTATTGCGGAGTGTTGCAAGGTGTTGCGGAGTGTTGCAGGGTATTGCAGAGTGTTGCAGGCTATTGCGGAGTGTTGCGGAGTGTTGCAAGGTGTTGCGGAGCGTTGCAAGGTGTTGCGGAGCGTTGCAGGGTATTGCGGAGCGTTGCAGGGCAATGCAGAGCGCTGCAGGGCAATGCAGAGCGCTGCAGGGCAATGCAGAGCGCTGCAGGGCAATGCAGAGCGCTGCAGGGTAATGCAGAGTGTTGCAGGGTAATGCAGAGTAATGGGGGTATTGCAGAGTAATGCAGAGTAATGGGGGTATTGCAGAGTAATGCAGAGTAATGCAGAGTAATGGCAGGGTATTGCAGAGTGTTGGCAGGGAATTGAGGGGTTAATTTTCGGTGCGCAGCGATGTGGGCACTGCAGATGCAGCCCACATCGCTGCTGACACCGATCTCTTCCCCCTCCGCTGTACCGATCGGTACAGAGAGGGGGAGGGAGGAACCGGCATCATAACATGACGCCGGTTTGTTTACAAGTGATCACTCCGTCATTGGACGGAGCGATCACGTGGTAAACGGCCGCGCTGAGCTTACCGTGATTCGTGATGCGCCGGGTCCTGTGGACCCGGCGGTCACGGATGCTCTCGAGTGCGCGCCCCAGGGGGCGCGCGAGAGCAGAATTCTGGGAGGCCGTTAATTAACGGCCTCTCAGAGTTAAACAACCGCCCTGAAGCCGTTAATCGGCAATGGGCGGTTGTTAAGTGGTTAATTGGGGTTAACCAGTGTCCAATCACCAGAGGTGCCTATATAGCCCACTATGTAATGAGCTCCTGTGTTCCGTGATGTACTCTCAAGAATAGGATTTTACAGGTAAGCTGTATATAAAAATCCTATTTTATATATATATATATATATATATATATATATATATATATATATATATATACACACACACAACTATCAAGATTTCAATGAATACGAACTAAATTATAGCACATATAACGAATAAATTCACCATGATTCAAGATTCAGTATAACGAATATTAACACTACAGAAATAACGAATTATCCGAAAAAGTATTAACATTACATAACGAATATAACAGAAGAAATTATGTATTTTATGAATGACAACGAACCAAAACTAAACAAATTTTTCCGTTGTGTACAAGTCTAGTACCCATCTTCTAAAGGCTACTTCCAGCAGGATAATGCACCATGTCACAAAGCTCAAATCATCTCAGACTAGTTTCTTTAACATGACTATCAGGTCACTGTACTCCAATGGCCTCCACACTCACCAGACCTCAATCCAGTAGAGCACCTTTGGGATGTGGTGGAATGGTTGATTTGCCTCATGGATGTTCAGCCAACAAATCTGCAGCAACTACGTAATGTTATCATGAAATATGGACCAAAATCTCTGAGGAATGTTTCCAACGCCTTGTTGAATCTATGCCAGTAAGAATTAAAGCAGTTTTGAAGGCAAAGGAGGGTCCAACCCAGTACTAGCAAGATGTATCTAATAAAGTGGCCTCTGAGTGTATATTAAACCATGCCCTTATCATTATGCAGTAAATGAGAAGTCTGTAGACATCACCTAAGTACCCAGTCCACTCCTTTCAAGTAACTAGGGCTATGGTAAGGACAGTTCCTTCACCTACATAATGGGGTAGATTTACTAAAGCTGGTACACTCAGAATCTGGTTCAGCTGTGCATGGTAGCCAATCAGCTTCTAACCTCAGCTTGTTCAATTAGGTTTTGGCAATAAAACCTGGAAGCTGATTTATATGTAGAAGTACTCTCCTTTGCACTCTCCAGCTTTAGTAAATAAACCTCAATGTGTCCCCTCTTTATCATTTCCGAAAGGGTGCAAACTGGAGCAGTATGTATAGTGTCTAGCATACCTTCCAACTTTTTGAGTTTGGAACGAGGGACACCCATAAGCAAAAGTATGTAGGCATATGACACACACTCTGCCACACCAGCTTAAAAGGAGAATTATACCAAAAAAATGATTAGTTAAACCCACAAGTGTTTTTTTTCCCCCACTACTATTACTTTATATTGGCTTTTGGAATTTACAAATGCAGCAATTTAGAAATTGGATGAAAGGTTTAACACTGAGAAACACTTTTGAAAGATAAAAAGTGCATTTTATATACAACTATAAAGATCAGACAAAAATGAGGGACAAATGAGGAGGAACGAGGGACAGAGGGACTTTGCTCCAAATCAGGGACAGTCCCTCAAAACAAGTTCAATTGGGAGCTATGTGTCTAGTCTGCAAGAGGTTAATTTGTGTCTTTTATATGTGCCTGGAAGTCAGCTTTAAGCCAGTGTGGTCCATGTCATCTATAATAATAGACAATTACCTATTGGCTCAAACTGCCTGAGTGTATTTGGGCTTTAAATTAAAAAAAGATGATTGGAATAGCATTATATGATACACCAAGATATTGAATTTCTTAGACTAATTTCACACTGGGGCGGGCGGGCGGTGGTGGTAAACCAGCGCTATATTTAGCGCTGCTTTACCATCGTTTCAGTGGTGCTATTTGGCTGCTAGTGGGGTGGTTTAACCCCCGCACAAGCACTTTGTGGGTGGGTTTTCATCACTACCCCGTTGTTTTCAATGGGAAGGGGCGCTTTAGGAGTGGTGAATACACCGCTCCTATAGCAATGCAAAGGTGCAGCTTGCAGAACTTTTTTGACTGTCCTGAAAGCGCATCACTCCAGTGTGAGAGCCCCCGGGTCTTTCACATTGGAGTGAATTGAGTGCTCTTTCAGGACGCTTTGCAGGCACTATTTTTAGCACTATAGTGCCTGCAAAGCGCCTTAGTGTGAAAGTAGCCTCCTCTTCTTTTCATTCCTAAAAAATTTAATATATGGTGACCAGCTCCCACCTACAGTATGCTCCCACTTGGGGTGGGCGGTAGCGGGATACCAAACTCCAGATATTGTACCCTAAAGTTATTATTACTTCTTGTTATTCATTCCCTAATGATTGTTATTATCTGTTCTATGCAATATGATAAGCAATACCAATTAATTGTATTCATTTATATTGAAATGTAAATAATAAAAATTTAAAAAGTCAAAAAAAATATAAGAGGATAGCATCTAATAGCATACAAGGCATTCATAGGACAACAATAAGTAGAGGTTAAAGGAATATATTGGAAAACTAGAAAATGCATTTCCTGGAGAAAATGTGTGGGGATAAGCTGAATAGCTAAAGCTAACTGAATGAATAGCTTAAATCCGTAAGAAAAAGTTGAAGAAGTGAGAATAGTTGGAAAAGTAAGAATGGTTTTAAAATAAACATGAATTTCATTAAAAAAGTTTAACAACACCACTAATGTATGAAACATGTGGAATATTTAAAGGTTTCTTGAAAAGCTTTTTGATCATTAATCCCCACACCTAATGAGTGAGAGACAGTATGAGAGAACCCTTCAAACAAGCCTTAAAGAGGAAGTAAACCCTGATGGGTTTACTTCCTCTTTCATTCCCTGCAAAGGCAAAGCATAATGGACTATTATGCATCGCATAGTTGCCCATTATGTGTCACTTACCTGACACAGGAGCCAGTGAAGTCGCCGCTGTCCCCTGTAGTCCGCCGCATCCATCTTGCTGGTGGCGTCTCGCAGCTCCGCCGCTGTCATTCGGCAAAGCCGCGATGACGTCACTCCCGCGCATGCGCACGGGAGTCGACATGCGCGGCAGCTCCATTCTTGGAAATGCCGCGCTCAGTGCGCCTGCGCGCCGCTGTCTACGGCGCATGCGCCATAGACAGCGGTGCCCGTTTTCGGGCAAATATCTCCTAAACCATATAGGTTTAGGAGATATTTCTTGGACCTACAGGTAAGCCTTAATCTAGGCTTACCTGTAGGTCAAAGTGGTTTGTAAGGGTTTACAACCACTTTAATAAATCCACAACAGTACATGCTATGGAAACAGCAACTTCACCGTTAGCGACACACGGCCTTTGTGAACGTATCGGTATAAAATTGATGTTGATAAACTTAAAAATGTGGGCATGTCAGCGATTTAAAAAAGAAGTTGGCTGTGCGTTTCACTGGGAAATGTGAAGAATTTTATACAGGACAGTTAATGGAAGAAAGTGTAGAACTCTTCTCATTTTGAAGCTCAACCAGCCAAAAGGAAAAGACGTATCACAAAACTGAAGATCTTGTGGGCGTGAGCGCAATTTATAGAGAAAGAACTAAGATATTTTTTTTTAAGGCTCTGTGCTCTAGCGATGACATCATCCACTCTAAGCAGCCCAATACACACTCTGTTTAACCGATAAAATTTCCTGAAATGATCACTAAACGTAAACAGCTGTAAAAAAAATTGTAAAAGATATCAAACTGAAAAGATAGAGCCAGATAGCTGAATATGTTGTGAACATTTTAAAGTTTGTTTAGCGTCTGTAGGTGAAAGTATGAAGGAGCTGAAACTTTTGGGAGCGGAAGAAGATTTTAAGGATTTGAAGCATGCTCTCATTCACTTCAATGTTAAAAAAAAGTGTTAAAAAGCTTAATATTTTAAAAAGTATAAATAGTAGAAAAAAAGTTGAAGAAGTCCCATCATTAGCTGAAAGAGGTAAATAGTGTAGTACTGACCCCCGAAGGAGCTGCTGGTTTTATTGGGCTTACCGTTACCTTCTTGACCTCGTCTCCGTCTAGGGTTTCCTGTGGTAGATGGCCCAAAGAAATTGACACTGAATCTTCTTTTGGGTTATTTATTTGAAGTAGAAACAGAATCTCTCAGTCTAGGGTAGAGGGTTAGGAGAAAGTTCAAGTACTTTGGGCTGTCAAAAATGGAAAGTCTCTTATAGAAGAAATCCAGAGAATAACCGTTTCACAGCTGGATTTTCACAACCCCCGGTAGGGTGTCAAGTAAAGTCTCTGCCATAGTCTTGATCGTAGCATACTTGAGAAAAAGTCTTTGCCACAGACTTGAGCATAGAATGCTTGAGAAAAAGTCTCTGCCACAGACTTGAGTGTAGAATACTTGAGAAAAAGTCTCTGCCACAGACTTGAGCGTAACTGAGGGACATAGACAAATTTTATAGAGCTATCATACAGTACCAGTATCTCTCAGCCGGTCCGGTGTTACTGTATGAGTGTAGATCCATGAAGTGTCTTTCAACTGAGCCTCCAGGCTCCTTCAGAGAAGCCAGCCTTGCGCATGGCCTTCTCCTGAAGAGTCCTCCCCTGCATGCTTTTCCAGTTGCTGGGCATCTCCTTTGATGGGACGGCACCGGACCACCCTTGAATCACCAGGCCCGATATCCATTCAGACCTGTCCCTGCAGTTGCTTCGCCTCGGGCTATCCAGCCCCGAGACTGTGAAATGCATGGATCCGCACCCCAGGCCAGGAGGGAACCCCATAGCACGGGATGTCAGTACCTTAAATACCACCTCCCAGAATGCACAGCAGGAGAACACTCCCACTCCAAGAAAACATGGCACTCAATACACCCAGCTAAACTGCGTTCTCACACTTGCTGCGGCCAAGGAGAACCCAGCGCAACCCAGCTGGACTGGCACTGAAATCGTAATTTTGTAAAATTAGCCCTAAAACCCAACTGTGGTTTCAAGAATATTAACTTTCAAAAACATAAAGCGCATGCTCGTCAGGAGCCAGCGCTACAATATTTTAAAAGTTGAATGGTTTTAATAGCTGAAAGTATGCAGAAGTTACGCAGAGCCAAAAAACATATGGAAAATAATAATAAAATTAAAATTAAAAATAAATAAAACCGAATAACAATAGTGGGACTGTTGAAGCATTCCCACTAATTAATAAGTAAAAAAAAGAATGACAATAGTAATAATAAGCTGTTTTACTAATCTACCTCAATCCTATATGGGAACATTGATTAAGACATTTAGAAACATAGTTCTTACATCCACCTGAATAGATTCTGAAATGGAACACGCAGCTTCCTTTTTATTTGCTCGTAAAATATATAAACGCTGAAAGTATTATGGAGCCAGCCCTGCTGCTGAGCAGACCGACTTAACTTACAGCTGTCAAACAGGCAGCACACATGCTCAGATCTAATTATGTTACTATTGCCTTTCTGCTATTTAGCGTATTAAATCTAAAGACTAAGAACTACAGAAGGAGCACACAAATACAAATGTGTGATTTAATACTGCAGCGCCGGAACTATTTAATTGGACATTTTCATGATAAATCTGAGCTTTTACTACAAAAGCGGCTAATGAAGTATTTGTTCCTATGTATACAATTTTATATACATCTTGCTGCTGAGAAAATGAAATTTTCCTAAAGATAATAAAGAACAACAGTACTGAGGCTGCATAATTCATTGTTGATTCCACAAGGGAGACCAGGCACTTCTTGTTAATAAACTGGAAAATGGAAACTGGCAAATACTTATTTATATGATAAAGAACATTTATAGCGTTTAGTAAAAGAAGGGACGCTCCGGTAAGGAAGACAAAAGGACCAACAGGTACAGATATATTTTATAATAGGATTTTTTTTTATAGTTTTTAATAAACTGTAAGAGATGTTACTTCAAGGCATTAGTGTATACCAGAGTTGGCAAGCTCTCAAATCAGCTTGCTGCAATAGCAGTTATCCAGGCACTTCATCCACTGCTATTACACAAAAACAGGAAAAATATGTTAACAGGTTATTTTAGACAAAGAGGGAAACTAATTTGTGATTATCTAATGCTATTAAGCAAGCACTGCAAATGTTCTAAAGTCAGAATGTTCTACATTACAGGACAAAGCTATAGCTAACTTGTTTTGGAGGTGCGTGTTCCAGGACTATCATTTTTCCTTGCCATACAATTGAAAGCGTAACTTTTAGTAATGTTACCACTTTCAATGTAAACAATAAAGTGCAATGCAATCATCAATTAAATATAAAGTGCTTTTTAGGAGGTGGGCCACGTGACGTCATTGCACCCGTTTGTCTGCATGCTGGCCAATTCTAGCATCTACCCACGAACACTAAAACAAAAGGAGCTGCACTCTGGTAAAAACAAAAAAATTGTGATATAAACAACAAAATTATATAAAATTGTGGTGTAAAAATCAAATTAATTCAAAAAATAAATGCTATGAAATGAATAGAACATATATGTATGTGCATTACACCAAAATATTCATATGTGAGTAAACCCTCTAGGCTCAAAGTTTATGGTGATGAATAATTAAATTGAATGTGTACAAATAGGATGAACAGAAAGTCTGTAACAGTTGAAATCGGCTTGATGATAAAGTTGCAACACCCTGTGACAAATCTTCATGAGATAGAAGACAACATCTTAAGGGATGCAGGCTTACCAAATAGCCAATATGATAGGCTTATCACCCAATCCTGGGTAATGGAGATCTCCCCCTGCTGTGAACGGCCACTTCAGAGTGATTCACAGACCTGACGTTTTCCTGGCGTCCCAGCTTGGAAGCCCCGTTGTGATCACAGTGGGTTAATAGCGGCTGACACGTTCATTCGTTGGTCATGCGGCACCCAATCCAGCAAATAGTGAAGGTGGAAAACCAATCATAAATACATGGCCATGGAGAAAAAACAAGAGCGTACCGCCATAGGTAAAATCTGATGGTTTAACCATTTCCCTACCCACCCATAGTCATATGACGCCCGCAGATGGGATCTCCCATCCTGGGTAGGCGTCATATGACGTCCTCCCATTTCCGGCCATCTAGGGGGTGCGCGTGCCCGCGGCATCGCTCGGGACCCGGTGAGCGTGCCCAGCGGCCGCGATGTCTGCCCGGGCACCCGCGATTGCCCAGGAACACAGCAGGACTGTGGATCTGTGTATGTAAACACACATATCCACTTCCTGTCAGAGGAGAGGAGACAGATGGTGTGTTCCCAGTACAGAGGAAAACCGATCAGTGTCCTCCCCTTGTGAGTCCCCTCCCCCCACAGTTAGAATCACTCCCAGAATGGCGTGCTACCATTCATACACTGGTATATCCCTCCCAGGTTAATCTATCCTGCCTGTTGGAGGCTCCTGGGTCTTTTCATTTATTGTTGGAGAAATCCATGATTACATGGCCTGAGTGCTACCATTCTGGGTTTATCTACATCTCCCAGTTCCACTGTCTCTACTGACTTTTTCTTCCTTCAATAAGGGGGGTATCCGATTCAGGGTGTCACTCGAGTGTCCCTTGTGTGGAAACAGTCCAACCGGTGATCTCCTGCTGCTGGGTCTTGTTTTGTCCACTCTGTGCTGATTTGGGGTTCATATGGACCAAAAGTTGTAGCATTGCTCTAGATATGGATTCATAATAATACACACAGCTTATACAGTTTGTCCGACTTGGTTTTGTGACTAATCGCAAATACCCCTGATGAAGAGAATTTAATTTGTTTTAATTTCGAAACGTGTTGGGTATTGCTGTTGTTTGAATTAGCCTCAACAGATTGTTTGCGACTCTCTGCGACACCTGTCTGTACACTGCAGCTGTATATAATATTTTTGTTGTATCAATCAAGCTTCTAGATTATTCTATTTATGCTATCTATGTATTGACTGTATCATTATGAATGTGCTGTATATTTGAAATAATCTACATTAAAGATTTAAACATTTTTATATTCTTCTCACTTTGCATTAGCTAACCACTCTAATCTTAAAGTCCCACACCAGGAGAAAATGTACTATTCTATTTCTAGCTTTAAGGGATGTAGGGCAGGTTAGCACCCCCTGTGACATTTAGCACAGTTTTTTCAATTTTCTAAGCAGGAGGTAAGGGGCTAGAGTGGTGGTGGTGTACTGTGGTGTAAGATATTATTGGTAGCACTTTTCTTCATGCAAGCTTGCTTTGAAGTTTTTGAAACACAGCTTCATGTAAGATTTTTCCTTTTGTTTATCGCTTTAAAAGATTTTGCACGTAAGGGCACTTATTGTGGATTTTGGACTCATTTTATATTCATTCATATATATCACAAATTTTGATTTGCTTTGATTTTTATATATTTATACATTATGCTATAAGATATACTGTTGTGTTACACTTTGTGATTTTATTATCATTTATCTGTGTTCATATCTTGGTTATTATTGCTCTGTGTTTTTAACCGCTTGCCGACCAGGCGCCAGAGTTGTGCTGCAGCAACATGACTCGGCTGTGCGAATCGCCGTTATACTACGTCGCTTCCTCTGGTGGCCACTAGGGGTGCAAGCCCGCAGCTCGCCCCCAGAGCCGATGCGAGTACCCGGTGTTCTCGATGCCCGCCGGGCTCCCACAATCGCTCGGAACACGGCTAGAACAGGGATCTCTGTGTGTAAACACAGAGATCCAGGTTCTCTGAGGGGAGAAGTAACAGATCGTCTGTTCATACAAAGTATGAACAGCAATCTGTCATCTCCCCTAGTCAGTCCCCTCCCCCTTCCGTTAGAACACAAACTAGGGAACACAATTAACCCCTTGATCGCCCCCTAGTGTTAACCCCTGCACCGCCAGTGACATTTTTACAGTAATCAATGCATTTTTATAGCACTGATCGCTGTATTAATGCCAATGGTCCCAAAAATGTGTCACAATTGTCCAATGTGTCCACCATAATGTCGCAGTCATGATAAAAATTACAGATCTCCGCCATTACTAGTAAAAAAAAAAAAAATGCTATAAATCTATCCCCTATTTTGTAAGCGCTATAGCTTTACCGCAAACCAATCAATATAGGCTTGTGATTTTTTTTTTACCAAAAATATGTAGAAGAATACATATCGTCCTAAACTAAGGAAAAAAAATTAATATTTTTTGGGGGATATTTATTATAGCAAAAAGTTAAAAATAATGTGTTTTTTTTTTCAAAACTGTTTCTCTTTTTTTGTTTATAGCGCAAAAAAAAAACTGCAGAGGTGATCAAATACCAACAAAAGAAATCTCTATTTGTGGGAAAAAAAGGATGCCAATTTTGTTTGGGTATAACGTTGCACGATCACGCAATTGTCAGTTAAAGCGACGCAGTGTCGAATAGCAAAAAGTGCTCTGGTCAGGAAGGGGGTAAAATTTTCCGGGGCTAAAGAGGTTAAGTTCTGTTCCCTCCTGTCTAGCTGAGCTCTTTCTCCCACCATTCTTTGTATATCCCCTCCCCTTCCTTCTCTCTGGTATCATTCCTCAGTATTCTGCCATGCTGTAACATCTTTCCATGTGGCTTATAACATCAATATTTTTCTACCTATGAATATCCTTCATTAAATGGAACATTTCGAAAGGCTTCATCGTCTGTCTCCTCAACAGTGAATTTATTTGCATTAAACTGTCTGAATCAATGCAAGAGATCACCAGGTTGTATAAGCCCTATATGAAGCTAGCCTTGTAGTTGAGTAAGAACATATACTGTACTGTTTACATCTTTGTGTGGGGTACACCATTATTTATTATTATCATTATTTTCAATGATTGATTTATTTATGCTATTGTGAGCACAGATGTGTATGCGCTGTATTTGAGTTTGAGACAAAGTGCAACAGAGTGTTCCTAAAAGTGCTAAGTTTCCATAGATTGCCAAGTATGAGGCTCCATTCACACCTGAGCGTATCGATTTACTGGCGTTATTCAGGCATTTTTTTAAGCTTTTTTGCAGCATTTTAGAAGTATTTTACAAGCGTTTTACAGCCTCAGGCATTTTTGTTTAGCCAATAGAAAGCACTAGGAGGAGGAGAGGAAACTAGGAGTGGAGTGCGGCTATATGAGCAGAAAACGCTCGTAAAACGATCAAGTCAGAATATTTGTATTGAAATCTATGGGGCCAAAAACACTTTTAATCTGCCAAAAAGAAGCTGTACTTTTTTGAGTGTCAGGTGTTTTGCATCAGGTGACAGAACACTCAAATGTGAATAGGGGTCATGGAAATGAATGGGATTTGGCTTGTTGAGCATTTTTTGAGCTACAAGCTTCAAGCAGAAAAACACTCAGGTGTGAACGGGGCCTAAAGTGCAACAGAAATGTCCATAAAAATGCTGTGCTCCAATGAATTCTAATTTCCACAACACCAAGTGTACACACTCATTACCAAGGGATTTCACCTCTAAATCATAGGAGGCTGACAGCGCTTGTGTAGTAAGGGATCCAGGATGATTCAGCTTGCCAAATCAGGGGCACTCACGGGACCCCTAGGAAACAACCAGCTCACTCACAATGATGACAAACTGCCATTAAAAGAGGATAATACAAAAGGTGACATAGTGTGATACTGGAAAAGAAAATATATTTATTGAACAAAAAGGTAGTCACAAAAGGAGAGATCATATGGAACAGTAAATAAAAGCACCACCTCTCTTGACCGGTGACTGTGATGATGTCACTGATAGCTCCTGCCAACGTGCTTCATCATAATCCACGTCATCAAGGGACTGAAAACGAGTCCTTCTTCCAGTACATTTCTGTGGTTATTTTTAATTCCAATAATTTTTTATTAAGCAATAATCAGAAAATACACAATAGAAAAGCATCCAGGTATTATTCCAATACAATTTCCATGCAAATAATGGTTAGTTCTATTCTGTGCCGCATGAGGTGTATAAAGACATTGAACAGGAAGGCTGACAGTACGTGGTCACATTGTCATACAATCATCATAATCTTTTAAAGATAAGTTTTAACTGGATACATTCCAAACAGAAATCCACTTTTCAACAGGAAACATAAATGAGCCAATGGGGCTCGGAAACCAGAAGGGCAAGAAATAATGCAAAGAAAAAAAAACAGAAATAACAAATAATAATTACATAAAAAAACAAAGGAATAAAGACAAGAACTTTGTGAAAATTCTGACTGTATTAGTTGGAGTCTGGCCTCCATGGAGACCAGTTCTTATCATACTTGGCTAGGCTACCATCTCTGTATGCTAAAATACGTTCATATTCTGTAATTACATTCAGTCTGAATATTTCTGTGGTTATTTTGTTTCAAATAAGTCTCGTAATACAACACATCAAATGTATAAACAGTGGTTATTTTTAATTGCTAATAAACAAGTACTAATAAACAGTGTAAGTGCAACTAGCACATTTTTTATTAACAAAATCATTCCTCCTGTGTGTATTTCATGAGCGCTTCTAAAGTGCCCCTTTTAATAATTTGACATTTTTCAAAAAGCTGTACCTTTTAAAAAATCCCTTTAGCAGAGTGACTTAAGCTAGGCTTGCGATCATGTCATTAGTCTGCTGAACATAGTCAAGAACTGCACAGGTACTAGGATTAACATGGGGGCGTCATCTCTTAATCAGCACATCAGTCCAGCAAGTGGATACTGACCCTGGATAATGCCTAAACAAAGATGGTTCTGTCTTTCTGGAGATAAAGTGTTCCAATTATATATTACTTATTCTGTATGGACTAAAAGCGAACCCGAACTTAAAAAGTGAAGATTCACTGTGTTATAGAGGGCACCTAGAAATGTTAATTGTGCCAATGCAGTGCAGGGATAGTAACCTTGATATGCTCCTGAAAAATAGAATTGCACATCCTGTACCTAGGAACTCCTGTACTCCGAGCCTCATAGCTGTGTACTGTATGCAGTGTGAGAGCAAAGGCACTGTTGCTCTGACTTCTAATCTCATGAGATTGGAGATTTGGAGTTGGATTTGTCACTATTGTGCTGCTCAATGTTTTTCTTGCTGAAGAGAAAGCTGTACCTGAGGACTGGCAGTGCACAGATCTCCATGCTTCTGATTTATCCATTCTATGAATATGTGCCATCTGTGTTTCTGCTGATTCTTGAATATTCCCCCCACTCATTAGCTCACCAGTCATCAGAGGAGGAACTCTGACACGAGAAAGCAAAGTTCTGCTTTTACCAAGGGGGACACCTTGTTAGCATTATAAAATCAGTAATGGGGAAAGATTCATTGCAAGACTCTGGTGATGACTAGCTCTTTGTCCTCTCTCTGTTTTCTATTTTTGCACACAGCTTGCACAATTCCCCCAATTTTAGTATAAAAAACATTTATTTAATGCAGTATGCAAATTTTCAGTACTGAGAACACTCAGCAGGAGGCACAGCATTGACCACCAATGTAACAGGGTACTCTTTCAACTGACCTCCACTGTAAGAGGGCCCGTCTCCTGCTAAAGTAAAAGCAAACTTTTTCTCTTGACCTAACTCCTAAGAAGACCCAAGTCTGAGGCTTCTTTCACATGGGTGGCCAGGAGGGCGGCAATGAGTACAAATTGCCACAGCAATTTTATGCTACATGCCCAGTTTGACAGGCGACACCACCTGTCAAGCTCTCCCAAGTGAATAAGCCGTAGTTGCGGTGCAGTCTCCCAATGCAAAATTGCTGTTCAGCAAAAAAATGAAAAGCAAGCATCAGAAGGCAGTAAACCTGCTTTCACCATTCATGATGGAGCATTTTTCAGAGCAGAACCATTCTACTGACAACCGCCATATATACTGTATATAATATACCATGAACTGTTGATATAATGACTTTAAGTAGGGGTTCCCCCAAAGCTTGAAAATTATTTTTTGGGTTCTTCCATGGTAAAAGGGATAAAGAGGAAGTAAACCCTGGTGGTTTTTACTTCCTTTTTATTCCCCCGCAAAGTAAAAGCATAATGGGCTCGTATGCGATCGAGCCCATTATGTGCCACTTACCGGCAAACAAAGCCCACAATGTCCCTGCTGCTGCTGGAAGCATCCATCTTCACCCCTGTTCCTTCTAGTTCCTCCGGACTCCGGCTCTGTGACTGGCCAGAGCCGCGTGACATGACGGAGCTGCCAGTCACAACACACGGAGGGGCATTTCTTCACTGCACATGCGCCGATAACATCATCGGCACACTACAATGCAAATCTCTCCTAAACAGCGCACATTTAGGAGATATTTTTTCAGTACATATAGGTAAGCCTTGATATATTACAACCACTTTAAAAAAAGCCTATTTTTGCACTATATTTTTGCACTTCTGGGTCAAAATGTCACCTACATATAACTGTATAATATAAATAGCCAGATGGTATACATCAATCTTGGCTAAAGGACACACTATATTATATATATATATATATATATATATATATATATATATATATATATATATATACATATCCATATTAGAGTTATCTATAAGACCTAGATTTCTTAAAATAGTTTATTTGCAATTTAATAAAGAATACATTTTATTTTGATGAATATAACCACCATTTTTTATCTTCCGCTACAATCATCAAAATAAAGTTTATACTTGTTTGATATAAGAAAGCTTAGCAATATTTCCCTACATTTAATTTCAGAGCTTGTTTTCCTTGTTGCGCGAACAGAATGGACTCCAAAAATAGATGTGTTAGTATTTGCCTGGTCTTAAGACCATCTGTCTACACATTCATTCTGTTATGATTTGGATTCCGCCTGTGATAGATAAATAGGTTAGGTGTCTTAAGTTGGATGCACACATAAATTGTAATAATTACATATCTGCTAGTGCAGCTCTTCAATAAACAAAAAAGTGCTTATGTTTTTCCACTTGTTTTCCTTTGCCTACAGTCCTCCAGTAAGTGAACTTCTATGAATCTCTGAATGTGTCTAGCTTTGTAAAGAGAGGCTATGAATGTATACAAGTGCTGGTGTAGGCCCCACAAAGGGAATAAAATTACCCTTTGCATGCAGATAGATCACTGAGACCCTTGTGCAAATGATTTAAAGTGGTTATAAACCTTTGTTTTTTTGTTTTTATAAAAATAACAAACATGCCTATGCCTACCTGCTCTGGTCAATCATTTAGCACAAAGCATCCCGATCCTCTTTTTCTGGGGTGCTTGGAGCTGGCACTCCAAGCCCCTCCTCTTCATCAGATGCCCCAATAGAAAGCTGCTTTCTATTGGGGCATGCGGGCTAGTTTCCGAGTCCTGCTGCTGCGTCCATTGACACAGACAGCGGGACTCATCCCACCCCGTCACAGGATTTACTTGACAGCAGCCGGAGCCAAAGGCTCCTGCTGCTATTAATCTGTTCAATGAGAAGAGAAACAGCGGCTGGAGCTGCTGCACTGGTGCACATAGCTGTATCGGATCGGGCTCAGGTAAGAAGAAGTGGGATGGGGGGGGGAGCTGCAGCACAGAATGTTTTTCACCTTAATGCATAGAATGCGTTAAGGTGAAATCCTTAAGGCTTTGGAACCACTTTAAATAGACCTAGTGAACAACCCTCCTGTTGCCCCACATGTATGCATACACTATTGGCATGATGACAAATGACTTGTACTTTTAAAGTATATTTAAAGGATAACCAAACCTAGGAACAAACATGCAATATATTGCAGCTTACAGCCCCTATATGTGGTCACTGCATTAGTGTTCCTAAGAACACTTTTCAAATACAAAAAATCCAGTTGATCTTGCCAGAAATGCAGTGTTCATGTCACTTCCTGGAAACTGCATCAAAAAAAATATCTTCTTCCTTAACTATTTCAATACAGGGCACTTTCATCCCCTTTCTGCTCAGGTCAATTTTAAGCTTTCAGCACTGTCACACTTTGAATGAAAATTGTGCAGTCATGCTACACTGTACTCAAACTAAATTTTCTTTTTTTTTCCCACACAAATAGAGGTTTCCTGACGCATCATGGCAGCACACACAGTGGGTTGTGACTCCGCCTCCACAACCTGATAGGACTGGTTAGCTATAAGACTTGAAGAGGAGTCCACCGTTGCATTCTCCTTTTTTTCCTCACCTGTATGGGACATTACGTTTCGAGTTCGGTTAGCATGAAACCCCTTACCGCACCACCCCAGCTAGGTTCAGCCTCTCCTACCTGGAAGTCCCTGTCCGTACGGTCTCTAAATGAGCCATAACGCAGGGAGCCCCACTCTGGTGGTCTCAGGGGCAAAAAAATTACAAAGCAGCGGGCTTTTAAAAGGGAAAACCTTAAAAAGGTTGTAATGTTTACAGCGGTCTCCCCCTTACTATCTGTCGTGCTCCCCAGCATGTCTCCTTTTTCTGCCTACCTTCTGTTTTCAGTCCTCAGTTTTTTCTCATTCTTTTTTTTTCTCTTTCTCCTTTTTTTTTCCCCTCTGGGCACGCTGAGCCCTGTAGTTCCACGGCGCTGTGACCTTTCCATCACGGCGGTTCCGTCCGGACGATCGGCGCTCAGGAAGTGACGTTTTGCCCTCGCCCTCTGCATTTGCCAGCATCCAAGATGGCGCAGGACGGCGCAGGCGGCCAGTGCGCATGCGCGGCGATGACGTCACTCCTCCAGCGACGGCGGGCTATTTAAAAAATGTCATTTTCGTTTGGAAATGCTGCTTGTGCTTTCCACGCCATCTACCATCCTGATCTCTGCACACAGCCTGCTGCCTTGCAGGACAAGTCCTCCTGAACTCTGGTAAGCCTCTTTTCTTTAATCTTTATGCACTTTGCCATTCATTTATGTGCTGCACCTTCTGCCCATACTCTGCATTGGCTCTTATACTGAAAACCTCTGGTCACAGGTGTACTCTATTCTTCCCATGGAGACCGCTGCCTTAGTAGACCATCCTAGAACTGCAAGGTAAGGGGGCGTATGGATTGGTAAGTAGTGAAGAGGAGGAAAAGAGAGCACTGCCACTAATACCTTTCATTTTGGTAGCTCTGGCAGGTCTTCGGGGTCATCCCATTCTAAAAGAAAGGAACGTTCCCCCTCAAGACACTCTCACTCTCGGCGAAGTCGGTCAAGGTCTTCCCGACATCACAGAGAACCGCCATCCTCACATCGAGAGGAACACCATACCCGTCCTGCGGTTAATACCTGCTGGGTCTGTGGAGCGCAAGCATTACCTAGTAAGCTTGTTTGCCAAATCTGTCTGGAGGAAGCAACTCGAGACAAGGAAGCTGACGCTAGAGAAGCCTCCAATATTATAAGAGACTCAGTTAAGGAAACAATCCTACAGGTGACAGCTTATGATCCAATCAGGTCATCTAACTCAGCCTCAACCTCTCATTCCCCTCAGGATCCAGATGACTCCCCAGAGGATGAGGATCCCCTGACCCCTACAGTTTTCGACTTTGCATTAATAAACCCTTTTGCGAAATCGGTTAAGGAAGCGATCGGTTGGGAGGAAGAGAGAGATGTCCCGCCTAAGTTAAGGAAATACTTCCCTAACCTAAAAAAAGACCCTGAGGTCTTCCCCTTTATCGAAGAGCTAGAGGAGCTCATAAGAGATGAATGGCAAAAACCAGAAAAGAAATCCGGCTTAAACAACAGATTAGCGAAGCTCTATCCCCTAAAAGAGCCAGCAGTGAACCCTCTTATCTCCGCTCCCGTGGTAGACTCCTCACTGATGCGCTTAGCGCGCCATGTTACCCTACCAATAGAAGACGCCGTAACCTTTAAAGATGTGATGGATCGCAAAATCGATCTCGACCTTAAGAAAGCCTACTCAGCAGCGGGGGGGGGCCTGTAGGCCTGCAATCGCTCTAGCAGCGGTCGGTAGAGCCATCACCTCCTGGACATCTGGAGTTGAAAAATTAATCGCAGAAGCAGCAGACCAAGACAAAATCATTTCAGCACTGCAGGAACTCAGCCTTGCGGGTGATTTTGTAGCGGAGGCGGCGGTGGACGTTATTCGGTCCTCAGCAAGAGCAATGCTGGCCTCAGTAACTTCCAGAAGGGCTCTCTGGCTAAAACCTTGGGTTGCTGATGCGACTTCCAAATCCAGCTGGTGTAAGATCCCTTATGACGGCACTAACCTTTTTGGTTCAAAATTAGATTCCGCAATATCAAAGGTCACGGGGGAAAATCGGGTCTAATACCGTCGGACAGAAGATCCAAGCAACAAAAAAATCCGCCCTTCAGACGTCACCTTCCGGAAAGGTACCGGGACGTAAGGTCTTATAGACCCGGGAAAGAATTCAAACGGAATTGGCGAAGCACACAACCCTCTTTTGTGAGAGTCCAAAAATCAAAGACAACCGTGCCGGGAGACCAACAAAAATCTTTTTGATGCCACGCATGCCCAGCCCGCAATAGTTGGTGCGAGGCTGAGGCTATTTGCCCAAACTTGGATAGACAAAATAAAAGAACCCTGGGCGATATCCACCATTCAGCAAGGTCACAGGTGGAAATTCAAGCGAAAACCGCCAAAAAACCACTACAAATCTACCAAACTACCCTTTTCGCGCCTGAAGCGAAAGCTTTTGGTCATATACATTATGGAGTTGCTCCAGAAGCAAGCAATCATAGAAGTTCCACAGGAGCAGAGAGGACAGGGGTTTTACTCTCCCCTTTTCTTGGTGTCAAAGAAAACAGGAGACCTGAGGCCCGTGTTGGATTTAAAGAAGTTAAACCAAATGATTCTAGTCGAATCATTCAGGATGGAGAGTCTCCAATCAATATTACTAGCAATAGGGGAGAAAGATTGGATGCTATCGGTCGATTTATCCGACGCTTATCTACACATTCCAGTGCATCAAACCTTTCAAAAGTACCTACGCTTTGCGATAGGCAGGCAACACTTTCAATTCAAAAGCCTCCCATTTGGGATATCAACGGCGCCCAGGACCTTCACAAAGGTGTTACTTCCGGTTATAGCACTATTGAGAGAAAGAGGTCTAAGAGTCCTACACTATCTCGACGATATTCTTCTTCTAGCAGACAGTCGAGAAACACTTCTACGACATCGTTCAATTCTGATTTCCACGCTCCAGCGATTCGGGTGGATAGTGAATTGGAGGAAGAGCAGCCTGGTCCCAGTACTGAAGATGGTCTTTCTAGGAGCCGAATTGGACACCAGATCCAACACAGTAGGGCTCCCCCAGGAGAAACTTCATCCTCTTATCCGCAAAGTGAGAAAGCTACTATCAGTAGACCACCTATCTGCAAGAAAATGCTTAAGTGTTCTGGGCTCAATGTCATCAACCTTTCTAATGGTTCAGTGGTCTCAATGGAACTCCAGGGTATTCCAGAATTCGTTCCTAAAACAATGGAACGGGGTGTCAATGTCACAACAAATAACAATCACCAGAGCAGTCAAGGAGTCAGTACGTTGGTGGACTCAAACCAGCAATTTAACTCGCCGTCGTCCCATCGTTCATCCACTCCCAGAAATAGTAACGTCAGATGCCAGTTACCTTGACTGGGGAGTGTATCATCTAGATCGGGGAGCACAGGGCCGCTGGTCCTTCTGTCCACAGGGGATAGTCTCAAATGTTCTAGAACTCAGGGCTGCATGGCAAGCACTTCTAACTTTCAGTCCCCTCCTTTCAGGGAAGAGTGTCCTCCTGCGTATGGACAACACAGTGGCTGTGAATTATGTCCACAGGCAAGGGGGCACCAGAAGCAAAGTCCTAATGCAGGAGGTACGACCTATAATCGAGTGGGCTCAAGTCTACCTGACGGATCTGAAGGCAGTATACGTACCCGCAATTCACAACCAACTCGCGGACGATCTAAGTCGAATATTTATCTCAAACAACGAGTGGTCTCTCAGTCACAAGGCCTTTACTCTTCTGACACACAAATGGGGTGTTCCCGATATAGATCTGGCAGCGACTCCAGCGAATCGCAAATGTACTCGTTTCTTAGCAAGGACTGCCTATCCAGCAGCAACAGGGATCGACTGTCTCCACCATCCTTGGGAATCCTAGGGAATCGCCTAGGTTACATATTCCCTCCGGTGCCCTTGATAGCCAGGTTTCTGGCCAGACTGAGGACTTCGTCTTCCACGGTAATAGCAGTGTTGCCCTTCTGGCCCAGAAGACCATGGTTTCCGACCATCCTGCAATTGAACACAGAAGAGCCTCTCCCACTTCCGCTGTTCCCAGACTTGCTCTCACAGGGGAAATTTCTACACCCGTCACCAGAGCGACTACACCTGACGGCTTGGAAACTGAAAGGGAAAGGTTACTAGATCAGGGTTGTTCATTAAGAGTAATATCCACCTTACAACAAGCAAGGAAGTAATCGACAAACAACATATATAATAAGATTTGGAAAAGATTTTCTGCAATAGCCCAATTACAGTCCTGGAATCCCCTTTCTCCATCAGTCTCTCAGGTGTTAGAATTCCTACAACTAGGCCTAGAGAAAGGCTTAAGGTCAAGCACTTTAAAAGTTCACGTCTCTGCCATATCCGCAATGACAGGAATCAAGAGGGCTTTAAACCCCCTCATCATTCAGTTTCAGAAAGCATGCCTAAAAATAAGGCCTCCTAGAAAACCAATTTTTCCGACCTGGGACCTATCGATTGTCCTGGAAGCTTTAACCAAAGAACCTTTCTCGACGGGGGGATCAATATCCCTATGGGACTTGACACTAAAACTATCGTTTCTAGTTGCAATCACATCGGCCAAAAGGGTCTCCGAGCTGCAAGCTCTACTAATCAAAGAACCACACCTAGTTTTTTTCCCAGACAGGGTCGTACTCAGACCTTCGGAACGGTTTGTGCCAAAGGTAGCATCTAGCTTCCACTTTAATCCGGAGATCAATCTTCCCGTTTTTCTCAACACAGATGGAAATCCACACCCTCTGGACGTAAAGTCTGCAATATCCGCCTACCTGGAGGCTACCGCTCCATTCAGGAAGTCAGAAAACCTCCTAGTCATTCCACATGGCGCCAAAAAAGGTCAAGCGGCTTCTTCAAGAACAATATCCTCATGGTTGATTAAAGTCATCAAGAAAGCATATTTAGTTCAACACCTTCCAATACCGGAAAACCTGAAAGCGCATTCAACGAGAGCGATGGCGACCTCATGGGCAGCGTACAACAGAGTATCACCAGAGACTATTTGCAAGGCAGCAACTTGGTCATCAAAAACCACATTCATATCACACTATAGAATAGACCCGGCTCAATTAACTACGGTTGAGTTCGGGAGATCAATTATTCAATCAAACTCATCCATATCCTGTACTTGAGTAAATAAAAAACTTCTAAAAGGCACCCTCCCATGTAGCGAGTTATTTCCCACTGTGTGTGCTGCCATGATGCGTCAGGAAAACGGAAAATTGTATACTCACCTTTCCGTAATTTTCCTTTCCTGACGCATCCCATGGCAGCACACAGGATCCCACCCCTCTAAGGTGATAGTTACTGAGAATGCAACGGTGGACTCCTCTTCAAGTCTTATAGCTAACCAGTCCTATCAGGTTGTGGAGGCGGAGTCACAACCCACTGTGTGTGCTGCCATGGGATGCGTCAGGAAAGGAAAATTACGGAAAGGTGAGTATACAATTTTCCGTTTTCTTTTGATGGTATTTAAGCACCACTGGGTTTTTTATTTTTTGCTAAATAAACAAAAAAGTCCAAAAATGTTGAAAAAAAAAACTAACTTTTTTAAAATTTGTTATAAAATTTAGCAAATAATCTTTCTTAATAAATGTAGGCCAAAATGTATGCTGCAATATTTCTTTGGTGAAATTGGCCAAAATCTGTGCATATTATTTCGGCTGTAGGAAAGTTAGAGTCAATAAGCTATGGTATATATATATTATATTATATTATATATCTGAGGGGGACATGCAAAAAAAAACAAAAAAAAACAGCATTTTAGTTTACACATGATTGGATGATAAAATCAGCAGAGCTTCCCCTCACTTCAGATCTTCCCTTTAGATCTGCAGTGACTGCACTTCCAAGTGCACTTGTAGTTTAGCGTGGATTTGCCTTTAGTAAATCAAGCCCTATGTGTACTTCCAGGCCCTGGAGCAACAGTAGTAGTAGTGGAAGATAATTTGAAACATTTTGATCACTTCCACTTTAAATACTCTTGTCCAACATATGTGCATACTCTTGGGCAAAGGTAGCTCCTGGCTAATGTCTGTTTTCACTGAGGGACCACTGGGTCTAACATTTTTTCTGCAGTTTTTTTTCTAGGTGCAACACATTGGGGTTTATTTACTAAAGGCAACTACACGTTGCACTGAAAGTGCACTTGGAAGTGCAGTCACTGTAGATCCGAGAAGGATATGCAAGGAAAATAAACAGCATTTTTGCTTGCACACAATTGGATGCTGCAGAGCTTCCCCTCAGATCTACAGTGATTGCACTTGCAAGTGCATTTGCAGTGAAGAGTGGATTTTCCTTTAGTAAATCAACCCCATTGCCTTTGTATTCTCAATGACACAAGCCACCATTCAACATCTGATTTGAACCTCTGCTGTGACCTCTGATCAGTTAAAGTTCTTGACTGGAGTCCAACTATATAAATACGCTGGATTAGCTTCCTTTTTTAAGCTTTTCCCCCCTTTATTTTGACCTGGTGATATGGCTAGTGAGTCTGTTATTTTTTAACTTCTTTTACTAGACCAAGCAATCCAGCAAATGTGGCAGTTATAGGGTTGAGACAAACCATTTTTCACTGAGAAGAGTGCCATCAATTTTAAAGAGAAGTATGGGATTTTATTTTATAATGATACTTACCTAGGTGGATGCAGCATTGTTGTGATGCTGCATCTGTCCCCCGCCGTCTCTAAGGCTGAAAACTGAGCGAACAAACACTGCTAATCGTTCATTCCTCCCCTCCGCTTTGAGCAGAGAGTGGCGACTGTCAGTCACCACCAGGGCAGGACTTAGGGTGGTGGGGGCCCCAGGGCTTGAGTCACTTTCAGGCCCTACCTTCTATACATTACCATATTTATCAGCGTATAACACGCGCCGGCATATAACAAGTTTAGGAGGGAATTTTAAGGAAAAAAACTTTTAGGAGGGAAGTTTAAGGGAAAAAAACTTACATTTAAATGCCCATCAATGCAGCCTTATCAGTGTCCATCTGCAGCCTTGCCCATCCATCTGCAGCCTTGTCAGTGTCATTTGCAGCCTTGTCATTGCAGTCTTGAAGTTTAAAAATGGCGCAGCCGAGATACAGAGTTTTAGTATCTTGGCAGCTCTCTGGTCCTCCTGGCGGCTCTCGGGTCCTCTTGGTGGCTCTTGGGTCCTCTCGTAGTCCCGAGCGGAGCCGAGAGTAGCCGAGAGTACTTGGCTCGGCTCACAGTCACGCCCAATCCCTGTGTTATGTCCATCATAGGGCGGGACTGTGAGCGGAGCCGAGCCGAGTACACTTGGCTATGTATCTCTGCGGGGCCCCCTATTGGGCGGGGCCCATGGGCTTGAGCCCAGTCAAGCCCCATGGTAAGTCCTGCTCTGGTCACCACAGTCTGCGTGGATTCCAAGCATATGGTGATGATTTTTCATCAGCCTAGACCAGCTCTGTGACATCAGACAAAAAAGGGTCACAGGAGTGCAGAACCTGGGTGGCCTATAATGAGCGTAATTGGAGATGGAAAGTTTGGTGTGGCTGCTACTTTAAAATACCTGTTAAATTCGAGTAATTTTGGTGCTAATAAAGGATGTAATCAATGAATATTAAAGAGTTGGACACCTGCCCAGGGAGGGCCGGCTAAGGGGAATGATACTGAATCCTGTTCCAAGGAGACCCAAAGCTTGTAGGAGGAGTGCCTGCTCCAATCAATCACGCTAGTCATATGCACAGCAGTGTAGGATAAGGTAGGAAGTGGGAGACCCACTCCACCTCCAAGTTTAGGAGGTTTTGGGTTCTTTTAACCACCTCAATACAGTGCACTTACACCCCCCTTCCTGACCAGACCAATTTTCAGCTTTCAGCGCTCTCACAGTTTGAATGACAATTACTCAGTCATGCAACACTGTATCCATATGAAACTTGCGTCCTTTTTTCCACACAAATAAAGCTTTCTTTTAGTGGTATTTAATCACTAGTGGGTTTTTATTTTTTGTGCTATAAATAAAAAAAAAACGTAGATTTTGTGAAAAAAATGCCTTTTTCTTTGTTTCTGTAATACAATTTTGCTAATTAGTAATTTTTCTTCATAAAATTTGGCCAAAATTTACACTGCTACATATCTTTGGTAAAAATAACCCACATTAGTGTATATTATTTGGTCTTTGTGAAAGTTATAGAGTCTACAAACTATGGTGCCAATCACTGAAAATTGATCACATCTGATCAGGCCTTCAGTACATCAGGTGTATCTCATTTCTTGAGACACTAACAAGTCAGGAAAGTACAAATATCCCCCAAATGACCCCTTTTTAGAAAGTAGACATTCCAAGGTATTAAGTAAGTAGCATGGTGAGTTTTTTTAAGTTGTCATTTTTTCTTATAATTCTTTGCAAAATTAAGATTTTTTTTTCATTATTATTTTTTACACAATTGTCATATTATCAGGTTATTTCTCACACACAGCATATGCATACAACAAATTACACCCCAAAATACATTCTGCTACTCTTCCCGAGTATGGCGATACCACATGTGTGAGACTTTTACACAGCCTGGCCACATACAGAGCACCAACGTAGTGCTTTGAAGTAGTGAAGTAGTGAAGTGAAGTAGTACCTTCAGGCGTTCTACAAGCAAAAATGACACATCTCATTTCACAGCCACCTATTACACTTTTGAAGGCCCTGCAGTACCAGGACAATGGAATTGCCCATAAAATGACCCCATTTTGGAAAGCAAACACCCCAACGTATAATCTGTGAGGCATAATGAGTCTTTTAAACGGTTCATTTTTTTCTAGAAGTTTTTGGAAAATAAGGAAAAAATTAAAACGCATTTTTTTTTTCTTACACAAAGTTGTCAATTTATAAGATATTTCTAACACATAGCAAAAATTACACCCCAAAACACATTCTGCTACTCCTCTCGAGTATGGCGATACCACATGTGTAGGACTTTTACCCTGGTCACATAGAGATGCCGAACATTGAAGTCGTACCTTTAGGCGTTATAGGAGCATAAATCACACATCTCATTTCATTCCTACCTATCACACTTTTGAAGGTCCTGGAGCACCAGGACAATGGAATTACCCACACAATGACCACATTTTGGAAAGAAAACACCCCAACATATATTCTATGAGGCATGGGCTGCAAATAGGTACTTGGGTACTCTGATAGGCTGCAGATAGGTACTCTCGTACTCTGATGGCCTGGTGACAGATACTTGAGTACTCTGATGGCCTGGTGACAGGTACTTGGGTACTCTGATGGCCTGGTGACAGGTACTCAGGTTCTCTGATGGCCTGGTGACTGGTATTTGGGTACTCTGAAGGGCGGTGATAGGTACTCATATGGACTGTGACAGGTACTCGGGTACTCAGATGAACTGTGACAGGTACGCGTGTACTCAGATGAACTGTGACAGGTATTCAGGTACTCAGATGAACTGTGACAGGTACTCGAGTATTCAGATGGACTGGGACAGGTAGTCGGGTACTCAGATGGACTGGGGCAGGTACTCGGGTACTCAGATGGACTGCGATAGGTACTCGGGTACTCTGATGGGCTGTGACAGGTACTCGGGTACTCGGATGGACTGTGACAGGTACTTGGGTACTCTGATGGGCTGTGACAGGTTCTCGGATACTCTGATGGGCTGTGACAGGTACTCGGGTACTCTGATGGACTGTGACAGGTACTCTGATGGACTGTGAGTGACAGATACTATGATGGGTCCTCTTTATTGGGGGGGGGGGCAATCAGTGTGATTGGTGTACACTGTAAGCGGTAACGAGATGTTACCGCAATCTCCTCCTCACACACGATCGGTGTGTGAGGAGGAGAATCCAGTAATATCTCGTTACCGCGGTTTGTTGACATTTAGTGATTGGCTGTGAAACGATCACAGCCAATCACGTGGTAAACAGCCATGTCCACTGGCTGTTCACCCCCCTCAGTGGCAAGCGGTGTCTCTGTGACACGCCCGCACCGAAGGAACAGGGATGTGCGTGCACTTGCACCCGCCTAGATCCGACCATGCCTAAAAAACAGATGCATCTCAAGCATTGCAGGTCTTGGAGCAGAAGTAGTTCTACTAGAGCAGGGGTCTCAAACTGGCGGCCCTCCAGCTGTTGTGAAACTACAAGTCCCATGAGGCATTGCAAGGCTGACAGTTAAAGGGGTTGTAAAGGTTAATTTTTTATTTTCTAAATAGGTTCCTTTAAGCTAGTGCATTGTTGGTTCACTTACCTTTTCCTTCGATTTCCCTTCTAAATGTTTTTTTCTTTGTTTTCTTTGTCTGAATTTCTCACTTCCTGTTCCTCCTCAGTAAGCTGTTCAGGCTGACTAAACACCGCTCGGATGATGGTGTGAAGTTTACTGAGGAGAAACAGGAAGTGAGAAATTCAGACAAAGAAAAAAAACATTTAGGAGGGAAATCAAAGGAAAAGGCAAGCGAACCAACAATGCACTACCTTAAACATTTAAGCCCCAGACCAATTTGCAGCCAAAGGACCAGGCCCCTTTTTGTGATTCGGCACTGCGTTGCTTTAACTGACAATTGCTTGGTCATGCGACGTGGCTCCCAAACAAAATAGAGCTTTCTTTTGGTGGTATTTGATCACCTCTGCGTTTTTCATTTTTTGGGCTATAAACAAAAATAGAGCAACAATTTTGAAAAAAATTCAATATTTTTAACTTTTTGCTATAATAAATATCCCCCAAAAATATATAAAAACTTTTTTCCCTCAGTTTAGGTCGATACGTATTCTTCTACATATTTTTGGTAAAAAAAAAATCTCAGTTAGCGATTATTGATTGGTTTGTACAAACATTATAGCGTTTACAAAATAGGGGATAGTTTTATAGCATTGTTATTGATATTTTTTTTTTTTACTAGTAATGGCGGCGATCAGCGATTTTTATTGTGACTGCTACATTATGGCAGACACATCGGACATTTTTGACACAGTTTTGGGACCATTGTCATTTATAAAGCAATCAGTGCTATTTAAATGCACCGATTCCTGTGTAAATGACACTGGCAGTGAAGGGGTTAACCACAAGGGGGCGGGGAGGGGTTTAGTGTGAGGTGTGTGTTTTTTTTTTACTGTTGGGGGCGTGGCTTGGCATGTGACATCACTGATCATCTTTCCCTATAACAAGGAACAGACGATCAGTGACAGCCACACTAGGAAGCATGGGGAGAGGTTTGTTTACACATACCTCTCCCCGTTCGTCAGCTCTGTGACCCGATCACGGGACACCAGCGGCGATCGGGTGCGCGGGTCCTGCGGCCACAGTCACAGAGCTCAGGACCGGGTCGCGAGCGTGTCACCAGCGCCGCGTGCACGACCCACGGCTGGGCACTTGATGTGCCCAGGCGTGCCATTCTGCTGACGTAAATGTGCAGGAGGCGGTCCTTAAGTGGTTAAAGGAACCTATTTAGAAAATAAAAAATGAAGCTTTACAACCCCTTTAAAAGCATGACTCCCACAGGTAGAGGCATGAAGGGACTTGTAGTTTTGCAAAAGATGGAGGGCCGCCAGTTTGAGACCCCTGTGCTAAAGAATGCATTTACACTGAGTGTATGTGCAATATTGCTAAATAAGTGGATTTACATTTGACATCAAGTTTTCAGCTCATTACTGTCCTTCACTTTTTCTTTTCTTATGTTCCAGGAGGTGAAGACTGAATATACATTTTTACCAATGCTTTTTCCGTCAATCTAAGTGCATCAGAAATCTAAAAGTTTAGAGAAGATGTCTAACTAGTTAGATACTTGGCAAAGTGAAACTGTCCTGGGAAGACTGAGTTGTGGGAGCATATTTCTTATTTTCTCTTCTCCATATGTCATTTCTCTAGCTATTTTAAATAAGCTTTGTTTTAGCACGTTTCCATCTGCTGCTGTTTTGTTGAGGGCGGTGGAAAAAGCTGTTTGCTGTAGAGGTCCAGAAGCTCCCATAAGTGTTTACATTGAGATCTGGTGACTGGTAATCATTCAGTTAACGCATGTGTTCTGCGGATTATGGTCTTTATCAAAGCTTCAGTCTTTAGTACTGCTTCTCTATAGATGGTAAGTGAGAGTGGTCATCCTAGCACAGGCAATGTGTTGATCACCAGGTAAAATAAAGACAAAAAAAGTTAAACAAATATAAATCTAATGCAGCCACGACAGCTAAGGAGTGCTAAACTGAAATATACTGTATTAAATTATTGCTCTTGGGTTTAGACGGCACGGGTTCATTATTGTAAAATGTAGAATAGGCTATCACAGGAACTGCAGTAACTCTAGCAGACTCCTTACTTTAAAGCTCAATTCAGATTTCAGTTTAAAGAACAGTAAGTACACTGGTGCATCATACACAAGTTATGTAAAGACGTACAATTTGTTTTCTATAGAAAGCATTCACAGCCTGGGTGAAAAATCTGTCTGCTGCCAGCTTACTCTCTTTGGGCAAGCAGTGGCCCCTCTGTGGAGGTCTGACACGCCCCTCAACTGAATCAGAGCCAGACCTCTTCAATCAGCAGGGAGCATGGGCTTGGCTGATTGTAGCTATAGATCTGACTATAGGAGTGTGCCACTCTGCAGCTGCTGACACTAAGCAGGCTTTTCTACTCAGCCTTTCTCAACATAGGTTCCATAGAACCCTAAACTTCCTCCAAAGGTTGCTAGGGGTTCCTTGAGCAATGCGCATTTTCTGTCTCTCATATAAGTAAGGGGGATTCTTCCACTGAACATGCTATTGTATCATATGTGGTACATATAGAAATTATTAGAAGATGTTCAAGAGTCAGCAGCTACAAATACTGCAGCTGCTGACTTTTAACCTCCCTAGCGGTATGATTATTTCAGATTTTAGGCGCTGAAAGCAGTACCATTATTTTGCATGGAAATTTGGCGTTTTATATTGTAGGCCTGTAATTCTTATGCCGCGTACACACGATCGAATTGTATGACGTACTTAGTCCGTTGAAACGCATTTCAATGGACAATCCGCTCGTGTGTGGGCTTCAGCGGACTTTTTCAGCGTGAAGTCCGGAGTACTAAGAAGGTCGGTTTGCACACCAATCTTCCCGTCGTACTTTGGTTTCAGCGGACAATACGGTTGTCAGTATGCTAGTCCGACGGACTAAGAATGGCGCATGCCCAGAAAGGATTTACAGGGCGGAAGCGTTCTGTCTTGTAAAACTAGTGTTCGTATTGAAGCTATCATATTCGTCATGCTGCTAATTTTGTGATCTTTTAATATAGCCCATTCTTTTCTTCTTCATAATGCGAGAAAAGTGAAGTTGCTTTGCTGCTTATATTCACACAGAGTTATCACAAATGTCTTTATTCATCCTCATCTTATGATTAATATTCCAATTCGAGAATAAATAAAAAAAAAAAATAACGGACGAATTAAGCTGAAGTCTGAAAAGCAGCGAATCGTCTCTAACCAAACTTCTACTAACGCAAAGTCAGCAGAAGGAGCCCAAAGGGTGCTTTGCTGTGTCTTGGACTTCCTATTTCTAGTCCCGTCGTACGTGCTGTACGTCATCGCGCAAGCTTTCGTCGGTCTGTTTGTGTATCCGTGTGTGGCCAAGTCCGTTCGGTAGAAAGTCCGCCGGATTGTATGACGGACTAAGTACGTCATACAATTCGATCGTGTGTACGCGGCATTAGAAATAACTTAAATCTGTCCAAACAAGAGTCTAGTAGACATCCCGACTATGATAAAGTTTGAAACACAAAATTATAAATTATAATATAATAAATAACTATAAATAATTATAACAAATAATAATATAATAATAATAAAAATTATTCAATAATGTAATCAAAAACACTGAAATTTGCTCAGTTGCAGAATCGTCGCTGTTATTACTTTTAGTGTTTGATGATGAATTTCCCCACGAACCACTATCGCTCAATTCTGCAAGTGATTCTAATTTATTATCGCTGTTTACTAGCTGTCTAAAAGCACTTTTGACGTAAACTGACATTTTTTGGTTGCTATGGACAATCTCCAGTTTCCTGGCAGAAAGAATAGTATTTATAATATAAAACTCCATGCAGGACACTGGTCAAACTACTAGGGACAAAAAGGATGTGTAATTATTTGATACAGTATTGTAATCTATAAGATTACAGTATACTTTTTCTAACTGTGTTTTTTACTTTTTGATTTTGGCGCCGAACTCCGTCCCTGTGCGTTGCAAGACTCACAGGGAATGGAGCACTGTGACAAATCGAGAGAGACATGGTGGCTCGCAGATCACAGCGGGGCGATATTGCAGGATCCAGGAGACAAGGTAAGTAACCTCTATATTGATCCTGCGATGCGATCCTGAGTCTGGCTCAGGATTACTGCTTTTGGTACTGAAATCTCACCCGAGCCAGACTCGGGAATACCACCAGGGAGGTTAATAATCAGACACTTACCGATCCCAGAGTCCAGTGATGCGGGGGATTGAAGCCTTGCTCGTCTCCCCCTCCGCTCGGCGGCGCCAGCATTTTAACTGTGGGCGCCCAGCTGTGGCTTCACAGCTGGGCAACAAACTGTGCATGCGCGAGCCACGTGCTGTGACGGGCCACGCAATCATCTGGGATCTGTCATGTGGGGGGGGGAGGTGATCCCCTGTGCTAAGGGAAGTGACGTCAGGAGCCCAGGCGCAGAACGAGGCAGACTACGAGGGACCCCTAGCAACATGCATTTAGAGGTGAGTAAAAAAAAAAAAAATTTCTCCAAATGTTTTTTTTTTTGTAATCACATTACTATTTTTTTTTCTATTGGGGTGGAACTCTTCAAGTTATTTTAAGGTTTCCTCTGTGTTAACCACATGCTGACCAGCACACAACGCTGTACGTGGGCACAATGGCTCGGCTGGGCAAATGGGCGTACAGGTATGTCCCCTCTAAATTTCAGCATCGTGGGCGCGCCCGCCTTGTACTCTGTGACTGTGCCCGCAGGTACCGCAGACTGTATGTCCGCCGGGGGCCCGAAATCGTGTTACCGAGTGGCAGAACGGGGAGATGCCTATGTAAACAAGGCATTTTCCTGTTTTGCCTAGTGACATGACAGAGATCTACTGCTTCCTGTCTTCGGGAGCAGTGATCGCTGTTATGTCAGTGGTAGCCCATCCCCCCACAGGTAGAATTACTCCCTAGAACACACTTAAACCCTTTGATCGCCCCCTAGTGTTTAACCCCTTCCCTGCCATTTACACAGTAATTAGTGCATTTTTATAGCACTGATCACTGTATGAATGACAATGGTCCCAAAATGGTGTCAAAAGTGTCCGATATAATGTCGCAATCCCGATAAAAATCGCAGGTCCCCACCATTACTGCAATAAAAAAAAATAATAATGCAAATGGCATAAATCTATCCCCTATTTTGTAGACGCTATAACTTTTGCTCAAACCAATCAATATACGCTTATTGCGATTTTTTTTTTTTTTTTACCAATAATATGTAGAAGAATACATATCGGCCTAAACTGAGAAAGATATAGTCAGTGTTTATCTGGCTCTCCAGATGGAGTAATCCTAATGCCGTGTACACACGACCAGACTTTCCAGCAGAAAAGCTCCAACGGAATCATTGCATCGGATATTCGATCGTGTGTGGGCTTCATCTGACTTTTTTTCCAAAAAATCTGACAGACCTAGAAATAAAACATGTTTTAAATCTTTCCGACAGAATCAATTCTTATGGGGAAAACTGCTTCGTCTGTATGCTATTCCGACTGACCAAGAACGACGCAAGGGCAGCTATTGGCTACTGGCTATTGAACTTCCTTTTCTAATCCCGTTGTATGTCATCGCATTCTAAACAAACGGAGTTTCAGCGGAACTCCATTGGAAAGACTGTCAGAGTTTATTCTGATGGAAAGTCCAGTCGTGTGTATGCGGCATTAGGGGTATAGTCTGTGGCTGTAATAGCTGAATGTTGATGTATCAATAGAAAGAGGTATTAAGGGTTAAAAAGGAAGGCAGCCATCCTTCAGAGCATGTCTGCAAGACATGTAAGGAAAAAACAGGGAGGGGGAGGCACCTCCCCCTCCCTGTTTTTTCCTTAAATGGGGAATTCGTTTTTTTATATATATTTTTTGGGGATATTTATTATAGCAAAAAGTAAAAAATATTGCATTTTTTTCAAAATGATTGCTCTTTTTTGTTTATAGAGCAAAAAAGAAAAACTGCAGAGGTGATCAAATAACCAAAAGAAAGCTCTGTTTGTGAGAAAAAAAGGACATCAATTTTGTTTGGGTGCAACGTCGCACGACCGCGCAATTGTCAATTAAAGTGACGCAGTGCCATATCGCAAAAAAGTGCTCCAGTCAGGAAGGGGGTAAATCCTTCCGGGGCTGAAGTGGTTAAAAAAGGTTAAAAAAAGGCTGCTCAAGGAAAAAAAAAATACATGAATTTTAACTCTTTATGTTTTGATTGAATTGGAATGTATTTAGATGATTTAGGGCCATTTCACACCAGAACACAGAGCGGGAAACCCTTGTTACATATACGTTTCCAGCAAGATCTGCAATGGGTGTCAATGTTAACTTAATTTCACCCCAAAGCAAGTCGCAAGCACAATGTGTTTGCCTGAATGGTATTGCATACTGCAGTAGAACCACGCAAACCAGTTTGTATGTTTTATAAAGTAGTGCATGCACTACTTTTGGTGCAGTCTGACATGATTCCAGCCCATTCAAATGAGTGAGCTGAAATCGCACTGCACCTGGATCTCATGCGAATCGCACATGAACGCAAAGCTCATTCCTGTGCGATGCATGGTGTATACCGGCCCTTAAACTGAAGGTTCAATTGGGATTTAAAATAAAATCAAATATATTTCTAAAAGCACAACATTTAAATAGCTACTAACATTTGTAGATAATAACATTGTAGAATGTTGTTACCGAGAGTTAACGGATTGTCTTTGGGGAACAGGAAGCATTTTTATTCCATATTTATTTGCCTTCTTCTGGATTGGCTATCAAAGGTGCAACTTTTTTTTTGATAGATGATTGTGTTTTATCATTTGGACTGTGTAAGGGCTTGTTTACACTTGCGGTTAGGGGGGCATTATAAACCTTCAGCTGAGCCCCTTTTTACCAACTCCCCCCGCCAACCTCTCTTCTTTGAACCGCTTAAGAACTGACCCTCTTTCTGAGATTTGTTGTTTACAAGTTATAAACAGGTTTTTCGCTAGAAAATTACCTAGAACCCCTAAACATTATACTTTTTTTTCTAACATCCTAGAGAATAAAATGGTGGTCATTGCAATACTTTCTGTCAAACTGTATTTACGCAGTGGTCTTACAAGCACACTTTTTTTTGGAATAAATACACTTGTTTTTAATTAAAAAATAAGACAACAGTAAAGTTAGCCCAATTTTTTTATATTGTGAAAGATAATGTTACGCCGAGTAAATTGATACCCAACATGTCACGCTTCAAAATTGCGCCTGCTCGTGGAATGGCAACAAACTTTTACCCTTAAAAAAATCTCCATAGGCGACATAAAAAATTCTATGCAGATAAGCTATCTTTGTAAATTCCTTTTAGCTGCCTAAAATGAATGATGAAAAAATCTCTGTAGAAGCATGGTTAACCCTTAGAAACGTAAGAGCGAGTTTACCCCTCCCCGCTGTGTTGTAATTCACATATAAAGATATCATTCTTAAAAAACAGTTCAGACTCACTTTGCACACTAACTCTGCCTGTTGCGTGCGTCATTGGGGTCTCCAGAATTCTAACAGGGTCACTGGGGATTACCCAGGGTGGGTGGTCTGCTGTCCAGTAATCTATGCTATCAAATGGGGGCTTGTCCCGATTAAAGCAGTTATTCCATGGTAAGTGAATTTTTTGTCTTATCTGACAAATTATTTCCTTGCCCTGGCTCTGATAAAGCTTTAGAACCGTTTAAATTGTATAGAAAGGAGACGGACCATGCCTACATAGACTAATATAGAAAAAGGTCTTTGTCAGACCTAATTAAATCCTTTTGGGAAGCACACAAATATAGAAAAGGGTCTTTGGCAGACCTTACAAAGCCCTTTGGGAGGGGACAAATATTTAAATAGTACTGTTTACTCCTTTTGGGAAGTAGAATAGTCTAAAATCTTTGCTGCTTATTCTGTCGCTTAGGAGTAAAAGATGATTTGTTGTGTGGATCAGACAACTGTAAGGTAAGACAGTCATTTCCCACTATCAATATGGGTAAAAAAATATGGTAAAGAAGTTCCTCCCCCTCCTCCCAACCCTGGCAACACATGTAAAGATTATGTAGCTAAGGTTTGTGGCAAGGATCGCGAGTTCACAGTGCCCTGGGTATCAAATCTATTGAGATGGACTGAAACTATGCATAGCTCTGATCCTTTCCCCCGGGATGGTGATAATGATGAGTTTCACGTGGATATTGTAAAAGGATTACGTCTAGGAGAAAAAAAAAAAATTATATATATATATATATATATATTATATATATATATATATATAATATATATAGGCATTATGGGACATGACTTATGTGAGACAGGGAGGGGAGAATTGGTTAGAATGTGCCCCATATTAGTTTCAGGGGGAAAATAAGAAACAAAAGAAACCCAACAAATGTTTAGGTGGGGAGGATTATGAGAGGAAGCACAAGGAAAAGGCAGATAAAAATAGACCAGACCCAACTGCCCCCCTCCTTCCATTTAACCTTCCATCATACACAAACAAAACCTATCCCAGTCTCACAAAAGAAGATATAGATCTTACACACAAGAAGGCATGCACCTGATTATTGACAGAATAATCAGACACACAACCAGGGGGTGCAGCAGTCACGACTGCAAGTGGGCCCTGTGATGCAGGGGGCCCATGCAGTCCCCTCTACATATGGCCGGCAGCAGCATAGGCAGCTAGGGGTACCAGTGCACCATGCACACGGGTGGCTGGAGGTGGAGGGTGACTAGCAGAGCTCCATGCTTGACTATTGCACTGGCTGCTCTTTAGTTGTGCATTCCCCGCATGACCTGTGTCATCGGCCGGCTACTCAGAGTACCCCTCTCCTGATCCATGCATTGCCGCTCAGTCCGATGTCTGTTCTCCCCAGCCAGAGTCCCGCCCCCCCTGAGTCCGGCCCACACTGCACTGCATACTTCTCCCGGGTAAACAAACTTTAAGCACACAGATGCAGTGCAGCCCTATGAGAGCCGGCTCCCCAGAGGACACTGCAGGCTTGTCTGCCAGCCCCCCTCCTCCCCCGCCATACATAGATGATGAAAGGTCTTTCTGGGAGATATGCTGATAGCTTGTCAAGCACACTGGATGGAGCCCAGGCCAATATGGATGAGTGCGCGGCCTGCAGCTTGGTCATGGTGAGTGAGAGGACCCCATCCCCCACACACCATTACATACCCCCTCCATCTCCCCCTGGGAGACAGGGACCCCTTCTCACCTGGGGGCAGTAACTTCATCTGCCCTGGAGAAAAGGACCTCATCTCTTCTGGGGACGGGGACCCCATCCGGCCTAGGGACAGTCCCCCAAAGGGGTACCTAAAAATGAAAAAAAAAATAATAAAAAAAAAACTACTGATACCAGTGATGGAACTCCAGGGCTCACAAAGGTCATACCTGTGACCACGCCCTGGAGTTCCACCGCCGGACTCGGAGGGAAGGGCCCTGGCTGGGGTTCAGGCGGGCCCTTCATGGTTTCTTGCATCGGGGCCCTGAAGGTCCTAGTTACGCCACTGCACACAACTGCATGGAACTGGGTTCATGTCCCGTCCATAGCTGTAACACAAAATGGTGACACCAAAGCAGCAGATTATGGGCTTAAAGCGGGAGTCCACCGGGACTCCGCGTTTTTTTTTTTTTAAAGCCAGCAGCTACAAATACTGCAGCTGCTGACTTTTAAATAGTGACACTTACCTGTCCAGCGCGCCCGCGATGTCGGCACCCGAAGCCGATCGCTCGCTCGTGCCGCCGCCATCTTGGGTATGGGAATCAGGAAATGGAGCCTTTCGGCTTCATTTCCCGGTTCCCTACTGCGCATGCGCGAGCCGCGCGGCGCAATCCGGACGGTCCCCGCTGCCTCTGGGAGCTGTGTGTTTCCCAGCAGGCAGCGGGGCACTTGCTGAAGGGGGCGGGCGCTTGCGGAAAGGGGCGTAACGTACGCCCCTTTCCGCAGAGAGCTAGCCCGGAAGTGGGTGCAGTTACCTGGATTATCCAGGTAACTGCACCCCCCTCCCCCCTGAAAGGTGCCGATTGTGGCGCCGGAGGGGGGGGGGGATTCCGATGAGCGGAGGTCCATTTTAGGGTGGACCTCCGCTTTAAGACTGAAGATGGTAGGAAGAAAATGTGGGAAGAAATTGAGAAAGAAATGACAAGTGCTTTTAAAAATAAGTCTTCTCTCCCCACAGCTATAGTGTGCAAACAGAAGTCAAGTGAATCAGTAATGGATTTTTGGCAGAGATTCATGGATACCTGGACTCAAGAGGTTGGGTTATCCTTGCAGGCAGATAAGACTAGTCTGATGATTCAGACTTACATCTCTAACCTGAAACCACAGATGGGCTTAATGGTCAAGCAAATGATTTCTGAATGGCCAACAAGTACTTTGGATGTTTTTCAGAAAACATTAACAGAAAGGGATGCTACAGGATGTTTTGATATAGCAAATAAAAAAACAGTAAGTGCCCATTACCAAGGACGGGCACAGCAAATGTCTCCTCATGGTAATGGTGGGCAGTGGGGAAGAGGAAAAGTATTTTCTAGGGGTCCATAGCAGTCCAGAATCAGTTGTTTCAACTGCGGACAGGAGGGCCACTGGAAAAATCAATGCCCATATGAACCTTTCAATCAACAACAAAACAGTCAAGCCCCTGCCCAGATACAGAACCCTCAGCAAAATCAGGGAGTAAAATACCCCTTTCAGTGGACCCAGCCTAAATCACTACAACAATGAAGCTGCCCAGAAGGTAGTATCCCAGCATTTCCCCTTGTCTCTCACTCCTTTGACAAACAACTAATAGTGACTCTGCATGTCCAGGGAAAGTTAACCCCTTTCCTCTTGGATTCAGGAACTACTTCTAGTACCCTCAGTAACCAGTATTACAGAGGAAAGACAACAAATGCTGAGCCTTCAATGGGAATTAGTGAGATAATCACCAAAACTTTCAAAACCCCTCCCCTCCCAGTTGTAAATGTAGAACGAGGATCAGTGTTGTTGCACCACAGTTTCAGAATAAATACCAAACTACCCTGTCAATCTTTATGGGGAGAGACTTAGTAGGTAAGTTGGGGATTAGAATAGAGATAACCAATCAGGGAGGTGTGATTGCTCATTCTAAAAAGATCCCCATATGTTGAATACTGAAGTGCAAGAGACAGACACAGGACTCCTCAGCGATTCTGACAATGTATGGTCAGAGAGCACTCTAGATGTAGGGCTCATCTCCTGTACCCCACACAAGGCCCCCCTCAAAGAATGGGAGCAACCTATTTATCACAAACAGTATCCATTGTCAAAAGAAAAAGAGGAAGGCATTGCCCCTATGGTAGAACACGTCTTAAAGAAAGGCATTCTAAAAGAAGTGGTATCCCCCTACAACACACCCATCAACCCAGTTAAAAAAGCCAGATGGCAGTCATAGGTTTGTTCAAGACCTTGGAGCTGTAAATAACCTGGTGGTGCCCATTGCACTTATAGTGGCTGATGTGCCACTGAGTATTTTTCTGTGATTGATTTAATGAATGCATTTTTTTTTTGCGTCATTGTGGATAAGGAGACACAGCCAATACTTGCTTTTTGTTTTTAAATAAAAACTGCCAGATGACCTGGTGTACAATGCCCCAGGGTTATGTAGATTCCTTTGTAGTCTACTCAGTGGTCCTCCAGGCAACCCTGTGGTCCTGCACACCCGGTCATGATTTCTGTCCTACTATGATTTGTTGTTGTGTAGTCCAAGCCAGGTTGCATGCAAGGAGAATGGCCTATATCTGTTACATTGGTTAGCAGATAATGGTCACAAGGTTTCTAAGAAAAAGCTACAATGGTGTCAGAAGACTATTGAATACCTTGGTTTTGTACTCTCCAAAGGAGAAAGGAAAATCAGTCACAAGAGAGCTGCGGCTCTCAATGGGTCTGCCCCACCCACTAAGAAGGACACGCTATCCTTTCTTGGTATGATTGGTTGATGCCGTCAATGGATACCTGATTGGTCCTACTACGATATTCTCCTGAGGCAAGCCACAGGTACTGGTACATGCCAGATTGTGTGAAATGGAATGATGAAATATATAATGCTTTTGTGCATCTCAAAAATGCAATGGTCACAGCTCCTGGAGTTGGGATTGCCTGCCAGGGACAATGTAAAACAATGGCGGGGGCCTAGCGCAGAAGCATGGGGGCAAACTCTGCCCTATTGCATTTTTTTCAAGGGTTGTGCCTATGCCAGTGCGGGGAATGCTGGGGTGTCTCGGAGCGCTGGCATCCTGTGCGATGGTGGTAGAAATGGCTACATCATTCACTCTAGGACATGCCACCACACTACACACCACTCACAATGTATCCATTCTACATAAGAATATCCATACCCAGCACATATCAGCCCAAAGGCTGAGCGGTTATGAAGTAATTTTACTTTCTAATCCAAAACTTGAGTGGCACTCTCACTTCTGGCCCAGCTCCAATCCTGAATGCCTTGCTAGGTTTGAAAGGTGAGGAAGATGAGGTAGTGTCTCAACATAAACGCATGGACCTCATCCACCAAGACACATCCCCCAGACCAGACATGTCTTCAACTGCTCTCCCTTTTTGAATGACAGGATGTAAACATTTATACTGACTCCAAGCACTCATTCGGTGCGCACGATTTGAGTTTTATAGAAAAGAAGGGGCTACACAGCAGCAGATGGTAAATCCATCTCACATTCCATACTTGTTACAAGCCTGTTAGAGGCCATACAACTACCTAAATCCATTGCTATATTGCACTGTAGGGCACATACAGGTCAGCAAGATGACATAGCCAAGGGAAATGCTTTAGCTGACAAAGCAGTAAGAGAGGCAGCATCCACACAGCCAGCAGACATCCAAATGTGCGCATAATATGATACAGGTGTGCTCCTACTATAAATTATCCACACTTGCAGGCCCAAGGTGTGTACAGCATTGGGCTGTCTCCCAGGGGTATGCCTTCATTGTCTCCACAAAAATGTAAGTGCTTTTATTTGGACACTAGACCTACTTTATTTGGGCAGTTTACATGGTGATTATTATTCCTTTTGTCTTTCTCATCACTCCAGACTTTTACCTTTAGTTTCTATATGCTGTTTGGCCATACTACGTGTCACCAGCATCTACTAAGCTCCATGTGGATGGGATTATGTCCTCTATAGGCCATCCCCATTGATGGTAATATACTGAGTGAGACTTCTTTCCTGCCCCTGCTATAAGCAACTATCAATTGTTGTTTGGTAGGTATTCTGTCTATACAACCAATCTGTGCTATTATGTATATGTAATACACTGAAGTTAGATGGCTGTTATTATTGTGGGTTTTTTTTCTCTCTTTTATGTTAGTACTCATCAGACTGTGCCACTTGCTGTCTACTCTGTCACAGCGTGGTTGACCGCTCCATATATTTGGATCTGTCTTGGTTGCTATGACATTTGTAATTGAGGCACAGCCCATTTGAAGGTATTTGTGCATCTTCTCTCTTTCTCCATAATTTTTGATTATGCTTGCCTCCCTGCGTTCTCTATAGTTGTGCACATGCTTTTTAAATGTGACAAACAATTCAAAGTTTATGTATATATGCAAATTTTAACTCTGATATAGCTTATTTCAGATAGTGTGATTTATTGTTGCTCCCTCTTGCTACGTCTTTGAACCTTTTTCCGTGGCCTGAGGAAGCCTTTACGGCAAAAAGCATAGACACGACGCACAAGGGCTCAATGTACAAATTATATAATTTCATATGATTTTTATATTGTTTTGAACACTGTGATGTTGTATTTTTCAATAAAATAAATATTTTTTTTCTACTTTCCTATTTGCTTCCATGCCTTAAAAGTCCGACCTGTTGATATCTTTGGTATCTTCTTTGTTTTCCCTATGTGTTTAATTACTAGAACCACTAGAATCCCTGACCCAGGTGCTGAAAAGTAAAGCTTACCTCAGCCTTTATTACAGTAGAAACTCCAAGTCATTTTTTATGACTTAAGAGGGGATTGTAACAGAGCATATGTTCAACTGTCACTCCATTTTGTAATCTACCCTCCATTTTTTAAAAGCTTGCTTTTAAAAAATGTACGTGCCTTATCTTACACTTCTTTCTCGTTATTTAGACTTTTTTGTTTGAGCCAAGTTTTAATTAGAACCCCGACTGTTTGACTCATTGTGTATAGGCCAATTCTAGGTAGTTAGTCTATGCAGATAAGCTATCTTTGTAAATTCCCTTTAGCTGCCTAAAATGAATGATGAAAAAAATCTTGCTGTATAAACCTGGTTAACCCTTAGAAACTTAGGAGCAAATCTACCCCTCCCATCTGTGTTGTAACTCACATATAAAGATATCATTCTTAATAAAGAGTTCAGGCTCACTTTGCACATGAAATCTGCCTGTTGTGTGCATCATTGGGATCTCCAGAATTCTGATGGGGTCGCTGTGGATTACCAAGGGAGGGTGGTCGGCTGTCCAATATTCTATGCTATCAAACAGTAGCAGGTACAGAAGGTTGACGTGTTTAACACAAAGCTACTGTGATTATTTCATAACTCAGGGATGCTACACTGGTACAATAGTTCCTCCCACACCTGACCCAGGTGTCGGGCGGTACCAGTAATATCAACCCCCTGCCTACACTGTTTGTATAACAACCATTTGTTAGGAAGTAAACAATTAACCCATACAAGTAGTGAATAATTGCAAGTATCTATGCGGATAAAAATATCCAAATGGTCCATAAAGAGTGAAAAAATTATATTATATACAGTATCTCACAAAAGTGGGTTCACCCCTCACATTTTTCTAAAATTTTATTATATCGTTTCATGTGACAACACTGAAGAAATTACACTTTGCTACAATGTAAAGTAGTTAGTGTACAGCTTGTATAATAGTATAAATTTGCCGTCTCCTCAAAATAACAACACACAGCCGTTAATGTCTAAACCGCTGGCAACAAAAGTGAGTACATGCATAATTGGAAATGTCCAAATTGGATGTAATTGTAAATATTGTGTATGGCCGCCATTATTTTCCAGCACTGCCTTAACCCTCTTGGGCATGGAGTTTACCAGAGCTTCACAGATTGCCACTAGAGTCCTCTTCCACTCCTCCATGACGACATCACGGAGCTGGTGAATGTTAGAGACCTTGTGCTCCTCCCCCTTCCGTTTGAGGATGCCACACAGATTCTCAATAGGTTTTCGGTCTGGAGACATGCTTGGCCAGTCCATCACCTATACCCTCAGCTTTTTTAGTAAGGCAGTGGTCAATTTGGAGGTGTGTTTTGGGTCGCTATGTTGGCATAATGCTCTGCGGCCCAGTCTCAGAAGGGGGGGGGATCATGCTCTGCTTCAGTATGTCACAGTACATGTTGACATTCATGGTTCCCTCAATGAACTGTAGCTCCCCAGTGTCGGCAGCACTCATGCAGCCCCAGACCATGACGCTCCCACCACCATGCTTGACTGTAGGCAAGACACACTTGTATTTGTACTCCTCACCTGGTTGCCGTCACACATGCTCGACACCATCTGAGCCAAATACGTTTATCTTGGTCTCATCAGACCACAGGATATGGCTCCAGTAATCCATGTCCTTAATCTGCTTGTCTTCAGCAAACTGTTTGCAGGCTTTCTTGTGCATCATCTTTAGATGAGGCTTCCTTCTGGGATGACAGCCATGCAGACCAATTTTAAGCAGTGTGTGTCATATGGCCTGAGCACTGACAGGCTGACCCCCCACCCCTTCAACATCTGCAGCAATGATGGCTGCACTCATACATCTATTTTCCAAAGACAACCTCTGGCTATGGCGCTGAGCACATGCACTCAACCTCTTTGGTCTACCATGGCGAGGCCTGTTCTGAGTGGAACCTGTCCTGTTAAACCACTGTACGGTCTTGGCCACTGTGCTGCAGCTCAGTTTAAGGGTCTTGGCAATCTTCTTATAGCTTATGACCAGTATGAGAGAGAGGGCGATAACACCAAACTTAACACACCCTTTCCCCATTCACACCTGAGACCTTGTAACACTAACAAGTCACATGACACCAGGGAGAGAAAATGGCTAATTGGGCCCAATTCGGACATTTCCACTTGGGGTAAACTCACTTTTGTTGTTTAGACGTTAATGGCTGTATGTTGAGTTATTTTGAGGGGACAGCAAATTTACACTGTTATACAAGCTGTACAATCACTACTTTACATTGTAGCAGAGTGTCATATCTTCAGTATTGTCACATGAAAAGATATAATAAAATATTTACAAAAATATGAGGGGTGTACTCACTTTTGTGATATACTGTGTATAATATAAGCAAAAACCCTACTTGAAAAAAGAGAAAAAGTTCAAAAACAAATGAAACAAACAAAACAGATATTCAAAATAGAAGAAAACTAAAAAACTGGAAAGGAAGAGGAAAAAATGTGTATATAAAAAAAGGAAAAAAGGGGGGGGGGGTGGTGGTCCCATATGAATAGTCCAGGGGGTATAAACACTAGAATGGGCTTTCACAAAAAAAAAAAAAAAAGGAAGGACATAAGCTTGAAAAATACATAGCTGAATCTTCAGCAAGAAATGGTAGATTTTGAAGCTGCATGACTCGTCCTTGGGCCTTAAAGGGATTGTAAAGTATCATGGATTTTCACCTTAATGCATTCTACATGCATTAAGGGGATAAACCTATGCTGCAGCTGCACCCAAAGCCCCCCCTTTTTTTTACCTGAGCCCATCCATTTCACCAACGTGCACGAGCCCAGCAGCTCCAGTTCCTGTCTCCATTCTCATTGGATAGATTGATAGCAGCAGGAGCCATTGGCTTCTGCTGCTGTCAATCAAATCCAGTGACACGGGAGCGGGGTTGAGTCCCACTGTCTGTGTCAATGGATGCAGCAGCGGGACTCGGGAGCGTGACCACACGGGTGCCCCCAAGGAAAGTAGGGTCTGTGTGGTGGCACCCGATGAAGAGGAAGGGCCAGGAGCACCAGCAGGGCACCCAATAAGAGAAGGATCGGGGCTGCTCTGTGCAAAACCCTTGAACAGAGCACGTAAGTATAGGCATGTTTGTTATTTTCATAAAATAAATATATATATATATATATATATATATATATATAAAATCTCAAACCTTTACAACCCTTTTAACCACTTTCCTACCCACCCATAGACATATAACATGCGTAGATAGGAGTCATATAAGTCCTCGGCTTCCCGGTGGTATTGTGGGCACGTGCGTGCCGCCGTGTTACTGAGGAGCCTATGGGTGTTGCGATTTCTAGTTACAGATCAGGACCGTAGATCTGTGTGTGCCAATGTCCTGTCAGCTGAGAGGAGACTGATCGTGTGTTCCTTGTATATCCTCCCCAAGTCAGCCCCCTCCCACCACAGTTAGAATCACTCCCTAGGTAATACATTTAACACCTTGATCGTCCCCTAGTGTCAACTCCTTCCCTGCCAGTGACATTTATACAGTAATCAGTGTATTTTTATAGCACTGATCATAAAATGTGTAAATGTGAATGATGTCAAAATAGTGTGAAAAGTGTCCGATATGACTGCAGCAATATCAAAGTCATGATAAAAATCGCAGATCACCGCCATGACTAGTATAAAAATAAAAATAAAATAAAAATGCCATAAATCTATCCCCTATTTTGTAGGCGCAAACCAATCTATATTCGCTTATTGCAATTTTTTTTACCCAAAATACGTAGAGGAATACATATCGGCCTAAACTGAGAAAAAAAAAAAAATTTTTGTAAAAAATTGGATATTTATTATAACAAAAAGTAAACTATATTGTGTTTTTTCAAACTTGTCGCTCTTCTTTTGTTTATAGCGCAAAAAACAAAAAAAGCAAAGGTGATCAAATACCACCAAAAGAAAGCTCTATTTGTGGGGGGAAAAAATAAAATGATAAAAATTTTATATGGGTACAGTGTTGCATGACCACGCAATTGTCATTCAAAATGATACAGCTCTAAAAAATAGAAAATTGGCCTGGGCAGGAAGGGGGTGAAAATACCCAGTATTGAATTGGTTAAGGAAGCACAAACAAGGAATACCTCTAACAGCAGTTGAGTTCAGATGCCATCCGATAGTAAAAACCATATTCAAAGTGTGTAAAACCTTGTGCCCTGTCATCTGATGGTTAGGACAAAAGGTTGGGGTGGAATTAAGAAACCATCTTAGGCAAAAGAATGGCTAAGGCGGTTAGACCACCTTGCCACTGTGCAAAACCAAGAACAGCTTCTTACAGGAAAAGGCAGCCAATTCCAGAACTCTGTAAGTTGAAGTAATTGTGCCCAGAAAAATAACCTTCGAAGTCAGGGGGACCAAAGGAATATCCCAGATGGGTTAAACAGAGATTTCTGCAATACAGAAAGTACCAGACTGAGGTCCCATGGCGCCAACGGAGTCTTAACTGGTTGAACAATGTGCATAATGCCTTAAACAAAAGTCAGCACTAAAGAATATGAGGCACTTATTTTTTTATTTTTTTAAAGAACTGCCAAGGCCAAAATTTGACCCCTGACAATACTCAAGACCAGCCCATGATCTACTCCCAACTGTAGGAGGGCCAGAACATACATGCAATGGTGAAACTCCTGAGCCTCACATCAAGAAAAGTATCCTTTCCAATTTTGAAGGACTTTTAAGGCAGAAATGGGAGTGGTAAAGTAGGTAAAGGGCAGCACAGTGCCACTTTTATTGAGTACACAATATCTAATAATCCAGGCACTGCCAGAGTCAAGCTGAGGCCAATCCATGAAGATTTGTAGCATACATCCCAACATGTTTCGGAAATGTATTGGTATATGTTTTTTTCCTTCATCAGGGGAGTTTTACATTTGGGTGACTTTAACCTTATCTGCAAAATAGATATAGTTACATAGTATAGTATTTGTAATATAATGCATAAAAATCAAATAGTTTTACATAGTGAACTGTATGTTATTTAGGCTTAGAGGTACTTGCATATATGGTTCATTCAAGGACATGGGGAAATATTAAAAACAATTGTAAAGATTCCAGGTTGGCTGAGAGAGTCCGCATGGGCGGATAGGCATGCAACCCCGGGCCGGCCACTGATTCACATCCACAAGAGACACCCTGATGACTACATCAGCAAAGAAGTAATACTGTCTAAAGGGCCATAGAAAAACAAAAGAGAATCAATCAGTTTTAAAATTGATACACAGGCACAGCAAGTGTGCCCGTGGCAGCAAAGTGGAGGCATATATTGCCTGAATTGCCTATATTGGATAGTATATTGCCTTAGAGTATGCTGGTGGAAGCACAGACATGAGAGCGGCTGTACTCAAACCAAAAAGGAAGTCTCCGCCTGTGTCATAGACAGATAGGGACAGGTAGGAGCTCCTCCCCGCACATACAGCCCATATGGAGACAGTGAGAACCCTGTCATCCACTAGCCATGTGCAGGTGGAGCCTACCCACTGGGTGATGTGAGAAGTAAGCCGGCCCAGGGAACACACTGCGCCACCCAGTGGACCAAAAGGAAAATATCAGCCAACGTGTTTACAATGTAAAAACCATCAAAATCACAGAAAACAAACAGAAGCCAAAAAAAAATAAATGAATAAATGAAAAAATAAGAAATAATAAAAAAAATAAAAAAAAATGGAAAAAAGGGTAGAGAGACATGGCAGTTAAATATCAAGTGGACACAATTCACAATAGAATAAATTATCCATATTGCTTAAACGCAGTTATGAAAGTAATAATGCAGTTACAAGATTGTATTGTGAAAGGTAGACATGTGCACTGACAAAAAATTAGTTAATTTTCGTTTCATTGGTTTTTTTGCTTTTTTCGGAAATTCGAAAATTTGGAATTCGGACATTTTCACATTTCGATTTTTCGGATTTCTAAATTTCAAATTTTTGGATTTCCGAATTTCCAAACAAATGGAATGGAACAAATTAATAATAAATAAAAGGTTTTATTATTATTATTATTATTATTAATAAATTGTTATGTTCCACTTGGTTAGATGTGGCATTCGTTATTTCAGATAATTTGTAACTTCGGATAAATTTGTACTCATTATGTTCACTAACAGACAAATTTGAAAGGGAATTCCAATACCTATAATTTTATAGTTAGTCATTATTTAGAATTAAACATGTTTTCTTTTTTTCAGATTTTCGAATTTTTTTGAAAAATTCGGAATTCCAAAAATCTGAAATTCAGAAATCTGAAAATTCGTAATTTCAGAAATTCGTTATTTCGCAAATTCAGAAATTCATAATTTCGCAAATTTAGAAATTCGGAAATGTAAAAATTTGGAAATTCCGAATTAACGAATTTGTCAAAATTCGTTAAAAAATAAATTCGGAACTAAACTAATTGCACATGTCTAGTGAAAGGTACATCACAATATAAGGAAACTATAATGTCACTTATCATAGTGTCCCCATAGTGTCAAAAGGGGGCACCTGCATAACCAATGAGTCTATGAAACAATGGTGTGAAAGTTATAGAATGAAGCAAGGAAGTTGAGATGTTGTTAGAGCTAGGACTTTGGAGGAGGAGCTATAGGTTTAATTCACAGCCCCCTAAGACAAAGCCTGGAAGAAGGGATTTAAAATGAAATGCCTCATTTAGGCCAGGTGGTGAGGTGGCCTGTAACTTAAATATCCATCTTAACTCACATTGGAGGAGACGCTTGTTAAAGTCACCACCTCTGGAGTTGACATGTATACGGCCAAGTGCCAAAAAGTATACCTCAGGGATAGATTCTGGATGAACTAGTGCCATATGGCGACTAATGGGAACATCAGGGTCTCGTTTGCGTATGGTCGATAAATGTTGGTATATTCACTTCCAAAATTAATTTATGGTCTTCTCAACATAATAGCACCCACATTCACAAATGAGTAGGTACACTATGCCAGGAGTCCTACAATTTACATAATGTTTAGAATGAAAACTGCATCTGTTGGGCAAAGCAATATGTTTATGCCTATCCATGTAATAGCTACATCCACCACACGCAAAGGTTTCCAGGGTTTTACATGTCACCTTTAATGGATTTATATTCACTAGCTACCAACTTGTCACCCACAGAGGGAGCTCTCCTATAGGTGACTGCTGACAGGTCAGAGACAAATGGGGCAAGTAGTGAATCCATAGTAGGTGCCAGTTCTTGTTCAAGATACGCCTAACTTGTTTGTGCTGGTGATAATTGTGCTGGTGATAGTAAGTGGTGATAATTCTAGTTGTATCATCATTCGAGGGTTGCATTTAATAAATCTCGACAGGATAAATTAATTGTTTTTCTATAGGCAAATTTGAGGCCATTAACCACTTGCCGACCTCCGCATGTAGATTTACGTCAGCAAAATGCCATGGATGGGCAAATGGGTGTACAGGTACGTCCCTTTGAATTTTCCGCCGTGTGGTCACATGCACACCGCCGGCGGTGCGTGACCCTGATGGGAACTCCGTTAGTAGGATCATGGGTCCCGTGCACTCTATCTCTGCAGGGATACCCGCGATCGTCTTACGGAGAATTGAGGAACGGGTAGATGTTAATGTAAACAAGCATCTCCCCGTTCTGCTTAGAGACACTGTCACTGATCATAGCTCCCTGTGATCGGGAATCACACACTCCCCAGGACACACTTACACCCTCCCTAGCCCCCTAGTGGTTAACCCCTTCACTGCCAGAGTCATTTTTACAGTAATTAGTGCAATTTTATAGCATTTTATAGCACTGATCACTGTAAAAATGACAATGGTCCCAAAAATGTGTCAAAATTGTCTGACGTGTCCGCCATAATGTTGCAGTCCCGATAAAAACAGCAGATCACCGGCATTACTAGTAAAACAAAAAACGCCCCCCTATATTGTAGACGCTATAACTTTTGCGCAAACCCAATCAATAAACACTTATTGCGATTTTTTTTTTACCAACAATATGTAGAAGAATACACAGCAGCCTAAACTGAGGAAAATAATTGTTTTTTTTTATATATATTTTTTGGGAATATTTATTATAGCAAAAAAGTAAAAAATTTAATTTTCAAAATTGTCGCTCTATTTTTGTTTATAGCGCAAAAAATAAAAACCACAGAGGTGATCAAATACCACCAAAAGAAAGCTCTATTTGTGAAAAAAAAGGACGTCAATTTTGTCTGGGAGTCACGTGGCATGACCGTGCAATTGTCAGTAATGCCGCGTACACACGATCAAACAAATCCCCCCGTGTGTAGCCTCCGGCATACTTTTTTGACCCGAAAGTGCGGCGGACTTAGAATGCCGTGTTGCACACCAATCTGCCCGCCGTACTCGGATTTCGGCGGACAATCCAGCCGTGTGTGTGCCAGTCCGCCGTACTTTTGAAATGAGCGGACTTTTCCCGCCCGGAGAAAAGTCCGCTCATTTCGAGCGGGTCTCCAGGTAGGCGGGGCCTACGAAGGGGACGTCGCTGGCCCCACCGCCTGGTATGGACTTAAAGGGGAACCCCAACGCCGAAAAAAATCGGCGTGGGGGTCCCCCAAAGTCCACAACAGACCCTTGTCCGAGCACGCTACCCGGCTGGCCAGGAAAGGGGGGCGAGCGAGCGCCCCCCCTCCTGAGCCGTACCAGGCCGCGTGGCCTCAACATGGGGGGTGCCTTGGGGAAGGGGGGCCGTGCGGCCCCCCCCACCCCAAAGCACCTTGTCCCCATGTTGATGAGGACAAGGGCCTCTTCCCGACAACCCTGGCCGTTGGTTGTCGGGGTCTGCGGGCGGGGGGCTTATCGGAATCCGGGAGCCCCCTTTAATAAGGGGGCCCCTGGATACCGGCCCCCCACCCTATGTGAATGAGTATGGGGTACAATGTACCCCTACCCATTCACCTGTAAAATAAAGTACAAAAAAAACACAACACACGAGATAAAATACTTTATTGCACAGCTCCGGGAGTCTTCCGTCTTCGGGGGTCTTCTCGCCGGACTCCTCCGCTATCTTCTTGTAGCTCTTTTGCTAGCGGAGGAGTCCGGCTTTCTTCCTCGCCGCCGGCCTCTTCTCTCGACTTCGGGGGTCTTGTCCCCCTCTTCCGGTCTTCTGTCGCCGCCGCCTTCCGTTCTTCTTCTTCTTCTCCTGGAGATGTTGACTCGACGCTCTCTCCGGCCACAATGCCAGGGACGCGCTGCGCGGCCACTTATATAGGGACAAGGGGCGGTGTCACATGGCTTTGTGTCACATGGGTTGGTGTCACATGGTGACCCCGCCCCCTTACGATGTCACAGTCCCCATGTGACATCAACCCATGTGACCAACCCATGTGACATAAAGCCATGTGACACCGCCCCTTGTCCCTATATAAGTGGCAGCACAGGGCGTCCCTGGCATTGCGGCCGGAGAGATCGTCGAGTCAACATCTCCTGGAGAAGAAGAAGAAGAACGGAAGGCGGCGGCGCCGACAGAAGACCGGGCCACCACCTGTAAAAGAGCTATAAGAAGGCGCGATGGCCCGGCAGAAGAACCGAAGAGGGGGACAAGACCCCCGAAGTCGGGAGAAGAGGCCGGCGGCGAGGAAGAAAGCCGGACTCCTCCGCTAGCAAAAGAGCTACAAGAAGATAGCGGAGGAGTCCGGCGAGAAGACCCCCGAAATAAAGTATTTTATCTCGTGTGTTGTGTTTTTTTTGTACTTTATTTTACAGGTGAATGGGTAGGGGTACATTGTACCCCATACTCATTCACATAGGGTGGGGGGCCGGTATTAAAGGGGGCTCCCGGATTCCGATAAGCCCCCCGCCCGCAGACCCCGACAACCAACGGCCAGGGTTGTCGGGAAGAGGCCCTTGTCCTCATCAACATGGGGACAAGGTGCTTTGGGGTGGGGGGGCCGCGCGGCCCCCCTTCCCCAAGGCACCCCCCCATGTTGAGGGCACGTGGCCTGGTACGGCTCAGGAGGGGGGGGCGCTCGCTCGCCCCCCTTTCCTGGCTGGCCGGGTAGCGTGCTCGGACAAGGGTCTGTTGTGGACTTGGGGGGGACTCCCACGCCGATTTTTTTCGGCGTTGGGGGCTCCCCTTTAAGTCCATACCAGGCGGCGGGGCCAGCGACGTCTCCTTCGCGGGCCCTGCCTACCTGGAGACGTGCTCGAAATGAGCGGACTTTCCTCCGCGTGTGTGGGCGAGTCTGTTCATTTCGAAAGTACGGCGGATAGTACGGCGGACTTAGTACGCCGTATTAGTCCGCTGAAAAAGTGCCGTGTGTGGGCAAGTAGCCCGTTCGGAAATTCCGACGGACAGTCTGGCGGACGTCCGCCAGACTAAGTACGTCGGACAGACGGCTACGTGTGTACGCGGCTTTAAAGCGACACAGTGCCAAATCGCGAAATGTGCTCTGGTCTTTGGCCAGAAAAATGTTCCGGGGATTAAGGACATCCATCTCTTCATACGTAACATTTTGCTTAAAAGTCTATATGCTAAGAAACAAGCTTTAGAACCTGGGAAAACTTAATCAAGATACACAAGCATTAGACAATTTGATATCATTATTGGAAGAAAATGAGCTGGAAAATCTAATTTACTCAATTGATATAGAGGCTCTTCTCGCAGCTGTGGATAATATATCTACTGCACAAGGCAGCACACATATTATTGATCCCTCCTTAAAAAAGAAATCTAATATATATCCTCCACTAAACTCTAATCATAATGCGGCGGTATTCCTAAAACTGGTATCTGCCGATATCCAGAGAATAAAAAACTTTGATGGACCTCATACTAATCTTAATCATGACGAGAAGAAGGCGCTTAGCTCGTTGGCCCGTAACCACGACATTGTCATCAAACCCTCTGACAAGGACGGCAATGTCGTGGTTATGAATATCATCCACTACATCAAAATGTGTATAAAAATACTCAGCAACTCTGAATGGTACCGACCTATACATAGGTCGCTGCTAGATAAATTCACGCAAGATTTTTATCTGAAGGTGGATGCAGAATTTTAACATAATGTCATATTCAAAGAAATATAGAAATTCATAAGAGTGGGCTTCCCTAGGAAGGCCACCTTTTATGCTTTGCCCAAGCTGCATAAGCACTCTAAAAATCCCCCAGGTAGACCCATCATATCTGAGTATGGCAATTTAACTGAAGATCTTAGTCGTGTAGTGGAGTCATCTTAAACCTTTCATAACATGTATGTCATCTTATGTATGGAACACTATCCACTTTTTGCAAATCATTCAAGATATGCATATTGAGGGTCGCTATAGATGTTGAGGCCCTGTATAGCCCCATTCCTCATGAGAAGGGCCTTGCTGTGATACGTCACGTGTTGTCACGATCTAGCGAATGTGAACCCAGTTTCACTGATTTCATTCTAACATCTCTTGAATTTATATTTCACCATAATGCATTTTGCTTTGATGGTTCCCACTACCTCCAGGTACAGGGGGTAGCTATAGGGACATGTTGTGCGGCATCTTATGCCAACCTGTACTTGGGGGAGTGGCAACATTCACTGCTTACCAATGGCTCGCTATCTGTGTACATGGGCCATGTACTCGCACTGCATCGCTACATAGATGATGTGTTCATAATTTGGGATGGATCAGATGATCTTCTACATAAGTTCATGGCCTGTATTAACATTAACAAATTTAATTTAAGTTTTACCATGTCACGCAGTACAACGGAGATCCCCTTTCTGGATGTACTTATTAAAAAACAGACAGATGGCGGCCTTTCTAGTGAACTTTACCGGTAATCTACGGCAGGGAACTCCTTATTACATGCATCAAGTTTCCATCCTAAACCCCTACTTGCATCAATCCCTTATAGTCAATACTTGGGGGCTCACTGGAACTGCTCAGATGATGCCAATTCCAAAAATGAGGCTGTCACTCTGATAAATAGACTTCTAGAAAGGGGATACTCCAGCACCTGCCTCAAGAAAGCCTATAGAAAAACAATTAATTTATCTCTCAATTTTAAGCAGCTCTAAACATTTAAAACACAATAAATCTAATAATAGCATGTGAATCTAAGTGAGGAATAATTCAGAATATCTCTGTGACAGTTCATATAAAAGACATCAGCTATTTGAACATTCCACCATCACCACACCAAGTCATTCCGCTCCCTTAGGAGTTGCACTCACCGAATTCCCAATGAAAAAAATCGCCTTTGCATATATGTTAAGCCTTTACGATCACTGCCAAAAGGACATTAGCTCGGAACTCCAATGACGATGAACCAAAAGGATATAAAACGTTCTGGTCCTATGATTTGCCCAGATCAAGCAAGCCAAAATCGTTTCATACAGCTTGGGCACAAAGGAAGGAAAATAATCTTTATAGTATAAAATTGTATAAAACTGTATATAACTTTTATTCAAAAGAAAACCCCTTCCCTTATGCCAAAATGCACTTACAAACATAATGTCAAAAAAAGCGTTCAGTATAAATATTGCACTGTGTATTCAGCTCCGATATTCTCACCACCTCTCGTGGAGATATGGTTGTACATGGTGGCTCCCGGGAGGAGATCGGAGCCAGTGACAGATGCAGCAAGCCATGGGGTCATGCCTAGACGCGTTTTGTCATTCTGTCTTTGTTAATAGGCAGCCTATTGACAAAGACGGAATGACAAAACGTGTCTAGTCAACATCTGACAACACCTCAACTTCCTTGCTTCCTACTATATCTTTCACACCATTGTTTCATAGATTCATTGGTTATGCAGGTGCCCCCTTTTGACACTATGGGGACACTACGATTAGTGACATTATAGTTTCCTTATACTGTGATGTACCTGTCACAATACAATCTTGTGACTGCATTATTACCTTTATAACTGCATGTAGGCAATATGGATGATTTATTCTATTGTTAATTGTGTCCACTTGATATTTAACTGCCATGTCTCTCTACCCTTTTTTCCATTTTTTTATTTTCTTTTCTTATTTTTTCACTTATTTATTGATTTCTTTTTGGCTTCTGTTTGTTTTCTGTGATTTTGATGGTTTTTGCATTGTAAACACGTCGGCTGACATTTTCCTTTTGGTCCACTGGGTGGCGCACAGTATGTTCCCTGGGTGGCCTTACTTCTCACATCACCCAGCGGATAGGCTCCACCTGCACATGGCTAGTGGATGACAGGGTTCTCACTGTCTCCATATGGGCCATATGTGCGTGGAGGAGCTCCTACCTGTCTCCGCTGTGACACAGGAGATTTCCTTATCGCGGGTGACACACCAGTGTGTGACATCCTCACGCCCGAGGGGCGGGGCTACGCCACACGCCTCCACGTCAGAGAGACACTCTGAATCTAGCCTCAGCTGTTCCCTATACAGCTAATGAGGCCAGACAACTAGCACCATCCCCTGTGAGGATTGACTCCCTCATCAGGTGGCTCCTTATTAAATAGCACTCACTCCCATGTGTCGGTTCGAGTACAGCCGATCTGTCTGCGCTTCCACCAGCATACTAAAAGGCAATATACTATCCAATATAGGCAATTCTGGGCAATTTATGCCTCCACTTTGCTACCACCGGCACACTTGCTGTGCCTGTGTATCTATTTTAAAACATTGATTCTCTTTTGTTTTTCTATGGCCCTTTAGACAGAATTACTTCTTTGCTGATGTAGTCATCAGGGTGTCTCTTGTGGATGTGAATCAGTGGCCGGCCCGGGGTTGCATGCCTATCCACCCATGCAGCCCACGCGGACTCTCTCAGCCAACCTGGAATCTTTACAATTGTTTTTATTATTTCCCCATGTCCTTCAATGAACCCTATATGTAAGTACCTCTAAGCCTAAATACTATACAGTTCACTGTGTAAAACTCTTGGTTTGTTATGCATTATAGTACAAATACTATGTAGCTATATCTATGTTGCAGATAAAGATAAAGTCACCCAAATGTAAAACTCCCCCAATGAAGGAAAAAACATATACCCATACATTTCCGAAACATGTCGGGATTTATGCGACAAATCTTCACGGTCTGACCTCAGCTTGACTCTGGCAGTGCCTGGATTATTAGCCTTGGGTTTGATATATACATTTATGTATTAGCTGGTTCATTGGTATACCCTGTATATTTTAATGTTACTGTTCATGTTTATAAAATGTATTATATATTGTGTACTCAAAAAAAGTGGCACAGTGCTGCCTTTTACCTACTTTACTACTCCCATATTTGCCTTAAAAGTCCAAGGGGGCGGCCCCTGTTGCATGTCTTTTTTTCCTATGTTTTAAGGATTAGGGGGGCACTGAATGGAAATTTTGGTGCTGAAACCAAAAATGAAGGATGCGCTAAGCCGATATAGAAAATGACAGTTTTTAAAAAATATTTATATTTTTATATATAATTGTACTATATTCAACTTATTCAGGCAGGGCCAAGAATTCCCCACTGATGTAAGGAGAGACATGAGACATGAAAGGAGAAAGGAGAGAGACGGGCCAGGCAGGGCAGGCACATGAGCAGGATGTATTGTACTGTGAAATTCGGTATGAAGTTCCATATTTTTTTTAAAAGCACATACAGCAGGGCACTTCATTGATTGTAACACGATATTTATTAAAACAGTCATTTTAACAACAGTAAGTAGAGCACAAATGTATTTGTACTCTACTTACAACTCATGCTCTGTGCTGACAGTTCCCTGGGCTTCCTCTTTGTACATTCCACTGTTAACTCCTAGTGTGCTGGAAGGTGCAAACAGGATCGCCAAGGAACTGTCAGCACCAGTGGCGGCCCATGCATTGTGAGGGGTTAGTGAAGTGATAGCTGCATTTGACTGGCACAAGTGGTTGCATTTCATGGGCACAAGTGGCTGCATTTGATGGGGGAGGTTCAGTATTTTTCAGTTTGTTTGCACCCCCCCCCCCAAAATTTTGATCACCAGCTGCTACTGATCAGCACAGAGACAGTACAGGGAACTTCACAGGGCTGTTTGTCAGCTGTGGATTGTAACTCCTCCTGACCTCCCAGCAGCAGTCTGTGTGAATGCCTGTACCCTGTAGTGCCCAAGATTAGTGCACTTTTTAAGGGAGTGAGGTTATTTTTAATTCAAAGCGGACTTTTAATTAAAATACACTCACCTGTCCCACAATCCAGCGATGTGGCCACCCAAACCCTCCCTTCTCTCCCTCTACTGTCCACTGGCAATGCTATTGTGGGCATCCAGCTGTGAAGCTGCAAGGTTGATTGCATTGTCCTGCATAGCCGGGCAATCTTTTGGGACCTGTGATGTGTCCCCAGAAGATTGCAGGGTGGAAGGGCCACCTAGGTGGCCCAAGCGGAAGTGAGAGCCTGTCTGTAATCGTGATGCATCGGGGAATCGAATTGAAGACCAGATAATCGTAATCAAATCAAATGACCAGTCAAGATGCGCATCCCTATTGGCTACCAATGTAAGGGGTAATTTCTACACTTACCACTCATGTAAGGGGTTTCTTTTCTGCTGATAACCAAAGAATCACTAATCATGTCAGAGATAAATTCTACACTGACCAGCAATATAAGGGGGTTGCTTCTACACTGACCACCAACATAAGAGGCACCTAATGTAAGAGGACTTCTATATTGATTGCCAATGTAAGGGGTTACTTCTGCACTGACCACCAATGTAAGGGGTCTCTCTTCTACTGATCACCAGTAAAAGGGATTGCTTTTCTAGTGTTCACCAATGTGAGGGGTCCCTTCTACACTGACCACCAAGGTAAGCGGTACTTCTACTCTGACTACCAATGTAAGCGGTCATCTCTCCACTGACCACCAATGTGAGGGGTCACTTCTACACTGACCTGTAATGTAAGGAGCCCCTTTACTTTTCATTTTTTCTTTTCTGCCCATCATTATCATTCAATTAATTGTATTCTTATCATTGAAAATAATTGTGTATAGATCCTGGATGTTTTGTGAAGCCAGACAGATGTTGGGTAATCTAGTTACACCAAATTCTTTATCCTTTTATTCTGGGCTTTTATTTTTCAGAGAAGAGGTGCAGGAACTCCCCCTTCTCAGTTACTTCTTGTCTCTGCTTCCTACCCACCTCCGAGCACCATCCCTTGGTTCCAAACCCTACCCACCTTCGAGCACCATCCCTTGGTTCCAGAACCTACCCGCCTCCGAGCACCACCCCTTGGTTCCAGAACCTACCCGCCTCCGAGCACCATCCCTTGGTTCCAAAACCTACCCGCCTCCGAGCACCATCCCTTGGTTCCAGAACCTACCCGCCTCCGATCACCATCCCTTGATTCCAGACCCTACCCACCTCCGAGCACCATCCCTTGGTTCTAGAACCTTCCCACCTCCGAGCACCATCCCTTGGTTCCAGACCCTACCCACCTCCAAGCACCATCCCTTGGTTCCAGACCCTACCCATCTCCGAGCACCATCCCTTGGTTCCAGACCCTTTCCACCTCCTAGTACCACCCCTTTTAGAGAATACAGAACCAAGTATTATTTTGTGATAAGTAATTGTATGGAATTTTTTTACTAACAAGAATCAAAGCAGTAGATCCCCCACTGAAAGCAGAAATAGGCCCTTCCCAACAATAGTTTCCCCTGCATCACTGGATCCCAACAACAATAGACCCTCGGCAGCAACAATAAATTTCCCAGCATCAACAGACACTCCAACAGCCAGCAACAATAGACCCCTCCCTCAAAAGTAGATCCCTTCCAGCAACAATTGACCCCCCAGCAACAATAGATCCCCCCTCAGCCATGAAACAATAGATCTTCAAGCATCTCGCAACAATAGATCCCTATTAGGCTGCCATGGAAAAATAGATCTTCTTCAGGAACAATAGATCCCCCAGCAGCCTGCAACAAAAGATCCTTATTAGGCTGCCATGGACAAATAGATCTTATTCAGCAACAATAGATCCCCCAGCAGCCTGCAACAATAGATCCCTATTAGGCTGCCATAGGAAAATATATCTTCAGGAAGAATAAATCCCTTAGCAGTCATGGACTCTCCAGCACCCCTTACATACATTCAATGCTGAAGGTGTCGGAAACTGCATTTCCCCATGTTCCCACTATAAAAAGCCCTACTTTTTTATCCCTACAACTCACCGATCACACAATGTACCAATAAAATGCAGATTTTTTTAGGAGGGGTTCCCCCAAAGATGAAAATTACGTCAGGGGTTACCCTCAGGATAAAAATAAAAGTTGAACAAGGCATTTCTAAAGAGACGTTTTAATTGAGGATAAACAGGCATAAAATATACCCAGCAATGTCTTATATGAGAATTCCACTTTTCCCCTCGACACTAACTACGCTTCCAGCACAGCCATGCCTTGTATGCCACTCCGACTACATCACCCACAATGCAGCGTGCTGATTTACTGTCGCCCATAAGTGACGCTGGAGCGGTGGAGGCGGATCCTGCTCCGCGATTGGTTGCTTCAGCAAACACGGCAACGATAACAACAAGCCGGGTGCGGTGAGAGTCATTGCTCGGACAAAATCACCCAGAATACAGCATGGCAGGACCTCTGAAAGTGTGCATCGTGGGCTCAGGGAACTGGTGAGAGCGGCGCTGGGTGGGAGAGGGCACAAGGCAGGGCGGGTCCTCTGTGCTGTACCCTGGTCAGCTCACTCCTAGCAATGTGCGCTCTTTACATTGACATGTACTTCTAATAGCAGCAGTCCACACACTCCCTACCTATATACAGCGATCCCTATGAGGGCTCTGTAGTCTGAGATCTAGGAAGCTCATTATATTCCTAAGATCCTGAGAGTTATTTCCTGTCACACCTTAAAATATTTTTGGTAAATGACTTGATTATAATAATAAGATCTGGAGCCCAGATAAAGGGAAGTCATCTCCCTTCCTCATCTCCCACCCACGTGTCTCCCCTCCCCCACTGGTGCTGAGAGCAACCATGTCATGACTATGTCCAGGTGTACATTGTTATTAGATGTATTGAGATCATGGCCGCCATCTGTGCAGAGCCCTGCATATTGTACATTCACATCAGTCCCTGCTTCCAAGGAGCTTACAATCTCTAAGGTCCCTACTCATATACTAGGGACAATTCACCTACCGGTGTTCTGCCGTATAGTGTCCGGCCATCAAATAGTGTCCGCCCCGTACTGCGCATGTGCAGTACGGAGCAGACGAAGCTTCAGAAGATCTCCGAAGCTGAACGGCGCCTGCGCCGTGAGTGGAGGTGGTAGCCCCACCATCCAAGCGGACATAGGGTTGTGAATATTAGAGGGCCCCTCGCGGGCGAGCTTCACTCGCCACGCTTCGGGCTTGGCCTCACTGTGCTCGGCTCTTTTTTTATTCCTACTCTATGTCCACTTGGATGGTGGGGCTAGAACCTGGACTCACGGCGCAGGCGCCGTTCATCCTCGGCAATTTTCGGAATCTGTGTTTCTGTGTACTGCGCATGCGCAGTACGCAGCGGACACTATCGGATGGAGGACGTTATATGACAAGACACCGGCAGGGCTTGGAGGTGTGAAAGAAAACAACACAAAGGCAGAGCATGCAAACACCTATCTCGCAACTGTCCCTGATGTGATGTCTCTGTCCCTCTTTCCTCCTCATTTGTCCCTCAGACCCCTTTCACACTGAGGCGCTTTTGCGCTAAAAAAAACAAAGCGCCTGAAAAGCTCACGAAAACCTATTTCTGGTAAAATCCACACTGGGGAAGTGCGGTGAAAAAAGACGGCCCTCTCCATTGAAATGAATGGAAAGCTCTTCAAAAGCACTCAGTATTTTACTGGCCGCCTCATTGTGAAAGGGGCCTCATCTATATAATTGTACATAAAATGCACTTTTTATTGTTCAAAATTGTTTCTTAGTGCTAAACTTTGCATCTAAATTGCTGCATTTGTAAATTTCAAAAGCTAATATAAAGGAATAGTAGTGGTTAAAAAAAAAAAAAGCACTTGTGGGTTTAACTAAGGCTAGTTTCATACTGAAGCGTTGCGGGCGCCGGCAGTAAAGCGGCACTTTACCCTCGTTTTATCGGCGCTATTTGCCCTCTAGCGGGGTGGTTTTAATCCCTGCTAGCGGCCGAAAAAGGGTTAAAAGTGCCGCCCCCATTGTTTTAAATGAGAAGGGGCGCGTTAGAGCGGTAAATACAGCGCTCCAAAGATGCGGTTTGCAGGACTTTTTTGACCGTCTTGCAAGCGCACCGCTCCAGTGTGAAAGCCCTCGGGCTTTCACACTGGAGACACAGAAATGGCTGTTTCAGGGTGCTTTTGCAGGTGCTATTTTTAGTGCTAAAGCGCCCCAGTGTGAAAGGGGCCTAATTCTCTTTTATTTTTTTTGAGGGGGGGGGGGTTTAATGCTCCTTTAAGGGGGCATGGCAAGGGGACATGTCATGTGCTTACATACTTTTGCTGCTAGGTGTCCCTCATTCCATTCCTATCTCAAAAAGTTGGGACGTATGCAAACTCCATGCAGCTACAGTCCTGACAGGGATTTAAATTAAGTGACCCAGTACTGCAAGGCAGAAGTGCGAACTACTAAACCAAAATTTTTTGCATTTATGGTAAAGTAAAGCTATTCTAGAAAAATTATCAATGGTACATCCAAAGTGCATATATTGCATATTTGGGGTACATAAGCTGTACTTGGTTTGTCTATTAATGCACACAGGCTCAGGAGTGCGTCTGCAGGGGAGCCCCCCTAGTGCACAGCTTGCTGAGGGGGCAGCTGCAGGAAAGGAGTAGACAGCAAAGGTGGGGGACTGCAGAAGAGGAGATAAGAGACTGCTCTGTGCAAAAACATTGCACAGAACAGGTAAGTATAACTTATTTTTCTTTTTAAACCACTTTAAAAACTCCTAGTAGCCATCTTTTAAAACAGAACCCCACCCTAAAAGTCAAGTCATCAGCACTGTCCAGACAAAGGGTCTGGGGTCGTGCAGCCTTATAGGACAGTCGGAGTAGAATACAAACCCCTACAAGTTTAACCAGACACTGATAGAAGTAGCAGGAATGCTATATACTGCCCATGAGAAAAGGTATTTAGCAGTTTATATTTACTAAAATAATTGCATTTCCATGTTCTGTGTACTGTGGGAGAGCAGATATAGTAAATGCAGGCTCCTGGGTTTAGTAACACATAAAGAGCTGACCATTGCCTCTATATTGTTTAAAATCTTTGTTTCAAGTCTCATGGTTTTCTTATAGGGAGTCTGGCCTTTTGCATTTAGCTTTCTTCTTATAATGCCGTGGAGGTGTTGTGTTGCTATCATTACCAATCTCTGTGTATAAAATAACAGCCTGTCATTCATGTGTTTAATCTGATTAGAGGGACTGTTAATGACATATTGTCAGAACAGCAGCAAAGCTGTCCTCTGCCTACGTCAGGACTACGCTGTTAATATTTTTCATCATTGCTGGCTTTTCTAATGTAATCCATCCTAATGCTGGGGTTTTGGGGTTTTTTTTTTTTGGTTTTTTATTCCGGAAGACAGTGTTATCAACCCAACCTGTCTTACTTATAGTTTTAGCTATAATGGAATAGGGTATGTCAAAAGTAAACAAGATATATATATATATATATATATATATATATATATATATATATATATATATATAATATATATATATATATATATATATATATATATAATTACACATGCATACATTTTTTTTTTTTTTTTTTTTTTTTTTTTTATGGGTTTTATATTTATAATGGTCCTTGCTGGATTTTTACAATTTTTATCAGCTTCTGTGAGATGAGTCTGCCTTTTACCTGATGCCAAATTCCATTTTACCCAACCCTGGTGATCCCAGTGTTTTTGCTCCGCTTTGGAAAACGAAAGTTCTCCCACACATTCAGGCTGCCCTGCACAGGTTAACTGCTTATTTAAGCTGGCCATACGCTGATTGAACTGTGGCAGGTTTAGCAAGGGACAAGTTGGAATTTTTTTCTCCTCAGTGTATTCGGAAAACAGCAGATGCCACTGTCAGAATGCAATGCCCTGGCATTACCTTAAACCTCCAGAGTGCAGGGGAAAAGAGGTTGCTGGAATTGGTCTAGCAGAACTGAGGATTGGGCAAGTAAAAGACTGCTATATTTGGCATAAATGAGTAGTTAACCCTTGCAGTGTTACTAAATACAGTACCCAGTATTCACTAGATCTGGTCTCCCACGGTACACATAATTGCATTTCTAAACCGTTAAATCCCTTTTTCTCATCGGCAGTATAAAACAGTCTTGTGACTTTTCTATCAGTGTCCAGCAGAGCACTAGTTAAAGCTTGTAGAAGTTTTTTTCATTCTCCACTGATTGTCATATGCAGCTGCAGGGCCCCTGACCCTCTGTTTGGACAGTGCTGATTGGCTCTGTGCTGATCACATGCACTCTCCCAAGAAAAACTCTCTAGCAATACACACCAAACTGAACATGTGCACAGTGCCCCCGGGGCTCTGTACTATCAGGAGAGGGATTGGGGACAGTGGAAGGGGAGGATCAGAGAAGGCAGGATCAAACAGCCTTTTTACACAATGTAGAGTATTAACCCCTTAAGTTGCACAGTGAGTATATAAAGCAAACTTTTACTTCATATACAGTCCGATTTTTGCTGTTGTGGGTTTAGTAACGCTTTAACTAGAATTTTATAATATCTGTAAAAAGTAAACCTTTTTAAATTTACATTATCAAGGCCCCTGTTTGGTTTACAATAGTACCAGCAGAGTCTGTGAAACAACCTGTTTTCTACTCTGCCAAATTCCATTCCACCCAACCCCTGAGCATTAATCTTTGTGTGTTTAGTCATCACCCTTCCAGGCACAACAGAGAACATACTGCTGGACTAGCTTGTAAAGAAACCTGAAATTCCTCTCCACCAATCCTTAATTGGTGAACTAGTCCTATAATCTTTACTATTGATGTGTTTTTTTACTTTTAGACATTTTTCATTTATTCCTGTTCATAAATCTTCTCTATTTTTTTATTTTTTTTTGTCAAGGGGATCTGCTATTGCGAAAATCGTAGGAAACAATGTAAAGAAGCTGAAGAAGTTTGCTCCTATTGTCAATATGTGGGTGTTTGAAGAAAATATTAATGGGAGAAAACTCACGGAGATCATCAATACAGAGCATGAGAATGTTAAATATCTCCCAGGGTATAAGCTGCCCGAGAATGTGGTAAGATTCTCTTTTCAACACTTTGCATTGTCAGTAATTTTATATAGAAGCAAACGAGAAAATCTAAAAAAAAAAAAACTATTTTATAGTGACTAGTTATGAACATACCTGTCAGATATGCTATAAACAGAAAGCGCCAGATATGCCATTCAACAGTATTCTTTTTTAAAAATGTAATTGATTTTACGTAAAAAGTACACCTACAGTATCTCACAAAAGTGAGTACACCCCTCATATTTTTATTATAACTTTTCATTTGACAACACTGAAGAAATGACACTTTGTTACAATGTAAAGTAGTGAGTGTACAGTTTGTATAACAGTGTAAATTTGCTGTCCCCTCAAAATAACTCAACACACAGCCATTAATGTCTAAACCGCTGGCAACAAGTGAGTACACCCCTAAGTGAAAATGTCAAAATTGGGCCCAATTAGCCATTTTTCCTCCCTGGTGTCACGTGACTTGTTAGTGTTATAAGGTCACAGGACTGAATGGGGAGCAGGTGTGTTAAATTTGGTGTTATCGCTCTCACTCTCTCATACTGGTTATTGAAAGTTCAACATGGCACCTCATGGTAAAGAACTCTCGGAAGATCAAAAAAAAAAAAAAAATGTGTTGCTCTACATAAAGATGGCCTAGGCCAGTGATGGCGAACCTTGGCACTCCAGATGTTTTGGAACTACATTTCCCATGATGCTCATGCACTGAGCAGTGTAGCTGAGCATCATGGGAAATGTAGTTCCAAAACATCTGGGGTGCCAAGGTTCGCCATCACTGGCCTAGGCTATAAAAAAGATTGCAGAGGCCCTGAAACTGAGCTGTAGCATGGTGGCCAAGACCATACAGCAGGTTTCACTAAGAACAGGCCTCGCCATGGTCGACCAAAGAAGTTGAGTGTATGTGCTCAGCGTCGTATCCAGAGGTTGTCTTTGGGGAAATAGAAGTATTATTATTCTAAACGATTTATATAGCGCCAACAGTTTACGCAGCGCTTTACAATGTATGAGGGAGGGGGGGGGGGGGCGTACAACACAATTACAGTACAGTTCAATACAAAAAGTACAGGAGGGCCCTGCTTTTAGAGCTTACATTCTAATGGGAGGGGGTGTTGGTACAAAAGGTAATAGCTGCAGAGAATGATTTGATGGGGGGTGGCTCAGGGACAGTTATTAGGTGGGTGTGGAATAGGTTTCCCTGACTAAATTCGTTTTCAGGGATCGTATGAGTGCTGCCAGCATTGCTGCAGAGGTTGAAGAGGGGGGGGGGGGGGTCAGCCTGTCAATGCTCAGACCATACACCACACACTGCATCACATTGGTCTGCATGGCTGTCATCCCAGAAGAAAGCCTCTTCTAAAGATGATGCATAAGAAAGTCTGCTTGTCTTCAGCAAACAAACAGTTTGCAGGCTAAGACATGGATTACTGGAACCATGTCCTGTGGTCTGAGACCAAGTTAAACTTATTTGGTCCAGATTGTGTCAAGCGTGTGGCAGCAACCAGATGAGGAGTACAAAGACAAGTGTGTCTTGCATACAGTCAAGCATGGTGGTGGGAGTGTCATGGTCTTGGGCTGTATGAATGCTGCTGGCACTGGGGAGCTACAGTTCATTGAGGGAACCATGAATGCCAACATGCACTGTGACATACTTTTGGCAGAGCATGACCCCCCCCCCCCCCCCCTCCCTTCAGAGACTGGGCCACAGGGCAGTAATTCAACTTAATGACCCCAAGCACACCTCTCAGACAACCACTGCCTTGATAAAGAAGCTGAGGGTAAAGGTGATGGACTGGCCAAGTAAGTCTCCAGACCTAAACCCCATTGAGCATCTGTGGGGCATCCTCAAACGGAAGGTGGAGGAGCGCAAGGGCTCTAACATCCACCAGCTCTGTGATATCGTCATGAAGGAGTGGAAGAGGACTCCAGTGGCAACCTTTGAAACTCTGGTGAACTCCATGCCCAAGAGGGTAAGGCAGTGCTGGAAAATAATGGTGGCCACACAAAACATTAACACTCTGGGCCCAATTTGGACATTTTTAATTAGGGGTGTACTTGTTTTTGTTGCCAGGGGTGTAGACATTAATGTCTGTGAGTTATTTTGAGGGGACAGCAAATTGACACGGTTTTACAAGCTGTACACTCGCAAGTGTAATTTCTTCAGTGTTGTCACATGAAACAATATAATAAAATATTTACAAAAATGTGAGTAGTGTACACCCTTTTGTGAAATACTGTATGCACAGTGGTAGTAAGGTCATCAAGAAAGCCTTTAAAACCAGAAAGGCCAAATAGGGACATTAAGCTGAGGAGCAGTACAGTTGCCAGATTACACACAGCATGTACCAATACCACTACCAAAATGAAATTACCTGGAGTGCATGATGGTTCAAATTATAAATGGTGTGCAAAACATGAAAGAACAGGACCTATGTAGAAAAAAAAAATAGATGGGGCGGGGGGAATAGCACAGGAGGAAGATATTGCAAGGCAAGAGACCTAAGGGCCCAGGGTAGGTAATATGCCTAAATACCCTTTAAACTGTCAGGTGTGCATGGTCCAAAATCCTTGGCCATTAATTGTGTTATCCAGGGCATCCAGACCTGGGATTTTAAACAGATCACAAGCGGTAATCGTAAAAAAAAGTGTGTGTGTGTGTGTTGACAAAACGTTCAAGATGGTTAAAACCAACACGTGTTGGGGCAGATGTAAAACCAGCTGAAAGGGAAGCCCAAAAGCTGTCAATCGACAGAGCGTCCAACGCGTTTCAAAAACACAGTGTAGCTCTTCAGGGACTAAAAGTGCTTGAAACTTCCAAAGCTGTAGCTTAAGTCTATGATGATGGTGTACGTATCAGAAATATGTAAGAGTACGATATAAATATTACAATTATCATACAGTTCATACAAAATGTGTGTATGTACACACACACACACCACAGCCAAAAAGTTTGACAGCTGAGAATACTGACCCCAAGTGTAAGCATTCCACCCAAACAGCAGAAATAACTCAACAAGTGAAGAGGGCAAATGGTCTGTCAGAGGCACTCATGGATAACTGGCCAGAGTGTCATTGACTGATGGTAATTCACATGTGACACAATAATTGCTCAAAGGGAGTGCTATTGGCCAATAGATTTGACTGCAACATATCTAAATGGGTATAAAAATTATTCCACCAATTAGTTCAAATATAGTGTTTTGAACTATTGGTGAATGGAGTGTGTTCAAATGATAAATGAACATAATTCACAATGGTCAGACAATAGGCATACCTCAAAGAGCAGAGGATTTTTATCCTCCAAAGGCATATCATGGACACAGTCTCAGTCTTTGTATATAGGCGTCCAAAAATCGTCAACCAATTGCATTGCAGTCTCTCATGGTCAAGGTCTCCATATGATCTAAAAAAAAAAAATAGCCTATGAACTACATAAATTATAGCAACATAGTAGTATATGGTGTGGACCCAAACTACCGCTAAAATAGCGGTGTATGGATCACAACCTAAAATAGCAGAGCTATAATGCTCCTATAACCTGAAAGACTCTCACCTTTTTAAGTGGAGTGGAATAGTATATAATAAATATAGAGGGAGATATATCTATTCCTCCTCCTTCCCCCCCCCCCCCCCCATTTTTGAATAGATACGGGTAGATTTAAAACACTTGCCCATATGTCAGGGGTATACTCGTATCATTAGGGACTCCACAAAGAAATAGAGGTTGAACAAAAATGAGAATAATATTAAAATAACTGAGTTACAACAACGGCATAAAAAGACCTAGTAGTGCTAAAAAGAGATGAGCTAAATGTGTTAAATGAGCAAGAAACAAGGTGGACTTTCAGTAGGGTGAACATGGATATCAATGGGGGGGAAATAAACCAGGGAAGCACCTATCGAGAGTTTTGAGGAAAAAGAAATCGGCAAGTTATATAGAAAAAATGTGAAACTGAAGGGAAACTGGTATATTCCACACCAGATATCGCAAGAGTATTTAAAAAAGTATTACAGTACATTATACTAAGATCAACCAGAGAACAAGTAAAAAAAAAAAAAAATGGATGAAAGCTTATTTAAAAGAAGCCAGGTTACCTAAATTAGAGGAGGAAAAACTGTTCGCCTTAGATCCATAACACAGGAAGAAATTCTTACAGCACTAAAGGATACAGCTGTGGGAAAGAGCCCAGGGCCGGATGGATTCCCTGCGAGTTATAAAAAATTTAAGGAACAGTTGGCACCAAAACTTATGTTTATACCTAAGCTCTCTAGTTGAACAGCCTGAAATAAGGAAATAATCATTGCTGGCCTATATTACAGTAATAACCAAAGAAGATAAAGACCTAGTTCAATGAGGTTTATTTACTAAATCTACTCTGCACTACAATTGCACTTGGAAGTGCAGTTGCTGTAGATCCGAGGGGGACATGCAAGGAAACTAAAAACGGCATGTACATGATTGGATGATAAAATCAGTAGAGCTTCCCCTCAGATCTACAGCGACTGCACTACCAAGTGCACTTGTAGTGCAGAGTGGATTTGCCTTTAGTAAATCAACCCCAATGCTCTAGCTATTGACCAATGTCATTACTAAATGCTGATTTTATTGTAGGGTTTCATTTGACCTTCTTTTTCCATTTTCATGCATCACCATTTGTTAGATACTGTATCTGAAACCCAACATGTAGCCATAGTATTAGCCACTGACTCGTGCCTCTATTTCATACTAAAAACATTTAATTTATTTTATGTACCTCACTCTGATTCTAATCCAGTCACATCCGCATCACACCGGTTCATTCAGGTGTGTTTCAGTAGTTTTATACCTCGTATTCATACCATGCTCCACAGTCCGGTTCGTTGTCAGTCACAATTGTGGGCCGCTGTTTTGTGATTCTGTCATGGCTAATCATTTCACTGTCACGTACCACGCTCCGATTTGAATCTAGTCGCATCCGATTCGTCCCGGTGTGCCCCAGTTGTTTGGCCTCATTTCAGTACATGCTCCAGAGTCCTGTTGACAGTGGTGGCGCACCGATTCGTGCCTTGGTCATGGCAAATTATTTCACTGTCCCATATCATGTGTGCGATTCAAATCCAGACCCATCTGTGATGTACCAATTTGTTCCAGCATGCCCCAGTGGTTTTTGGCATCATTTCCGTGCATGCTCGAGAGTCCGGTTCGTTGTCAGTCGCAGCCGTGGCATGACTGATTTGTGCCTCTGTCATGGCAAATCATTTCACTGTCGCGTACCATTCTGCGATTTGAATCCAGTAGCATCTGCAATGCATCGATCCGTCCTGGTGTGCCCCAGTTGGCTTGGCCTCATTTCATTCTGTGCTCCACAGTCTGACTCGTTGGTTGTCGAATTCGCGGAACACCGCTTCTTGCCTTTATCATGGCATAACATTTCACTTTTCATTTCACGCACCTGTTGCTTTGAGTTGAATCCACTCGAGCCATCAAAGCACCAATTCGCACCCATCGCTTCAGCCTTACAGGTGTTGTTTGCATATTGCCTGTTAATTCTCCTCAGGTCCGGCAGTCACTTCACATAGAGTTCTTCGTGCTGGTCTTAGTTAATTCATTAAAGCCTTTGCCTAACCACTTCTTTCCCTTACAGTCGCAAACTCACTACAAAGTTACATAAGTTAGTTACTTTCCAATTTAGATTAGAGTCAAATCCCTCACCGTCATGTCATTTTTCCCTTTAGGTCAGTCAAGTTCAGTAGGTCCGTCCTGTACCAGGTAGAAAAAAAAAAAAACCCAGGAAAAAAACTAAAGGGCAGGAACCATGTACGTATGCCTGTATAGAAGAGAGAAACCACCTCGACATTCATGTCACTCACTCCCAATATAGGTTTCGGTCAACCAACTTTCAACCCCCCAAGGACAGGACATCGCATCTTGGGCACAAGCCATCCAGAGCCATGTTTCAGTCCAGTGGTGAAGACCTCAGAGCCCCTCTGTCACCTTCTACAGCTTCAGAGAGCGGCAGCGCGCACTATCTTAGGGCAGGGACCATCCCCAAGCTGGCGGCGCAACTGAGGCGCAGGCGGGTGCCCCCCCCCCCCCCCGCTACAGCCAGGAAGGCCGAACTCTTCAGGCTCCTCTTCCCTCCGCCAGCCACAGTACCCAGCAGGCGTCCCTTCAGTCAATATCTGCTGCCATCTCTCAACTCCACACAAGTCTTTAATCCTTGTCTACCACAGTCATGGATGTGCAGGCTAGAGTGGCACTCTTGGAGGCTTGCTCGGCCACGACCATCCCTGACTGCCACAGTTCAGGTTCTGATGCCCCTTCCCGCAGGTACCGCAGGGAAGAGTCCCACTGTTGTCCCAGCCAGCTTTAGGAAGGACGTTCTGGACGGCAAGGACGTCGACCTTGCCTCCCTCCTCATTTTAGTCCACGACTGGGCAGAAAACAAATCTTGCACCTAGAGAGATGTGTCAGTGGTCCTCAAGGCCAAAGATCCCAGGTTCATCCGCAAGTTGTCTGTTCCAGAACTTATGTTGGCCTTCGGGAGAGGCTGAGGGATGTCCTATGCTCAGCCTCTCCCAGCAGGAGGAAAGAGCTGGACCTGTAGCTTCACACCATGGTGGACCTGGGCTAGAAGTACAGAGGCTTTGCATTTTACGATGTATCATCATTCTTTCTCCGCCAAGGTAGCAGCCAGACTTTTACAATTCCAGACGGCCACGGATTGGAGCCTCATGGACACCAAATTGATCTGCCGTCACTTTGCCGGCCTGCGCTCACCTCCTATGCACTGTCAGTCCTGCACCCACACCACCAACTGGTGTCAATGCGGCAGTCAGTCGGCCCTTCAAATTCCCCTCCACCTCCGGTGCAGTTCAGGGCCCCTGTACAGATGCCCCAGGTGGACAAGTTTGGACGTTCCATTCGGACAGTAGGAGGAGCAGCTATCTGCAATAATTTTAACCATGGGTTGTGCAATTTCAGCCAATGCTGCCTGCTCCATGTCTGTATCACATGACAACAGGGCGCATCCAAAAAATGTATGCCAGATCAAGCTGCAGAAACTTTACTAGGCTGAGTAAGTGTCCTATGGCCGGGGCTCTACCTCACACCCCACTCCCTTTGGCCACCTTCCTTATCCACGGATTTACAGCAGGTTCTCACACTGGCCTCATCTCTTTGCCCCACACAACTTATGAATGTAGGAACCCTCCACTCAGCGGCCACCGATGAACAGGCCATAGACCAGCTGTTACAGGCCAAACTGGAGTGAGGCTTCATCATAGGCCCCTTCACTCAGCCCCCTTTCAACACCTGAAGAGTTAGCCCTATTGGGCTTGTCATGGGCGAGTTCTCAAAGTCTATTTGTTGTTCAACCTGTCTGCACCTCATTCTTCCCACATTCTGAGCCTTAATTCCCTCTGAGTTCTCCCTGAAGTATGCTTCTATAGACATGGCAATTCAGGCCATTATCAAGGCAGGCACAGGCGCCTGGCTCTCCAAGGCTGACATTTCAGATGCTTTTAAGATTCTGCCCATCCACCCATCCCTCTGGTACTGGCAAGGTATTAAGTGGAAAGAGTCGTAATACTTTGCTACCAAACTGACCTTTGGTTCTAAGAGTAGCCCCTAGCTCTTCAACACTTTTGCACGGTCCCTCACCTGGATACTGTTGCATTAAGCTCAGTGTCAAGAAGTCATCCATCACTTAGGCCGCGTACACACGGGCGGACTGTTCGCCCAACTTTGTCCGCTGAACAGTGTTTGGGCGGACAGTCCGCTTGTGTGTGGGCTTTCAGCGGACAGTTTCAGCGGACAGTTGGACGGACAAGGTTTTTCGGAAATTCCGAAAAACTGTCCGCTGAAACCTTGTTTGAGCGAACAGTCCGCCCGTGTGTAGGCTTGTTCGTCAAACAAAGTTGCGCGCATGCTCAGAAAGGATTTTCACGCCGAAAGCTATAATGCAGTGTATAGGACGTCGTATTTTTCGTCCCGTCGTACGTGCCGTTCACGTCATCGCGCACGGTTTCAGCAAACTGTTCGTCCGTCGTGTGTGGCCATGTCCGTCCATGCTAAGTTTGAGCGGACTGTTTGCCGAAACTGTTGGACGGACAAAGTTGGGCGAACAGTCCGCGCGTGTGTACGCGGCCTTAGACGACTTCTTGTTAAACAGCCCGGTGTGCCCCCAGGAGACCTTGATAAATTGGGATTCCTCTTTTGGAATCTCCATGTTCCCATTGCAGAACACAAGGTAGAAGGACCAGCACACTCCATCACCTTCCTCGGAGTCAACCTAGACACTTGCTCAATGCAGGCCAGCCTCCCCCTTGACAAGCTGACCCGCATCAGGTCAGTTCTCCAAGACTTCACCCATACACGGGGATGTACTAAGAAGCGGCTTCAATCTCTCTCGGGAATGCTCAATTTTGCAATGTGGATCATTCCCCAGGGTCGATATTTTGTGTCGCGCCTCCTGGTCTTCCTCTCCCAGACACAGGACCCCGATCAGATCCTTAACTTGGACACCATGGCAGTAGCGGACCTATCAATGTGGGTGAAGTTCCATACTATGTGGAATGGTATATCAATGTTTATACCATCAATATCGCCCCTATCACTGCATGTAGTGATGCCACAGGCTTCGCTGCAATTTTTGGCCATCATTGGTTTGCAGGGCCATGGCCTCCAGAGATGCTCTTAATCCCCAGGTTTACCCAGCCTTGCTGCCTGTTCGTGCTTTACCCAATTACGGCAGCCACTCAGCTCTGGGGTCATATCTGGACAGGACAAACCGTGGCGTTCACCACCGTCAACCAGACCACGGCCGATTATTAATAAAGGCAGGTGGTCCAAGTCGCTCTCGATTTAGGTCCTTCCTATGCAGGCTGGTACGTCTATCTCTACAGCACCAATTTAACATCCACTGTTTGTTTGGGGCAAGTGCAACCTCGCAGCAGTGCGTCCCTCTTTAATTGCACTTTTCTTTTTTTTTTTTTTTTTTTTTTTTTTTTTTTTTACTGAAGCTCGGAGCCAACCCAGTATCAGCCCTTATCCCTGCTTGGTCTCAGCTGACTCTGGACTAGAACAGCATTTGCACGGAGTGACCCAGCTCCTCAACCAGTCTCTGTCCCACAACACGCTCAAAGCTTACCACACAGCTTGGAATATATTCAGCAAATTCCTGGCATCCTGCTCCATGGAAACAGACACCCCATACTGTAGTTTATCTCCTATTGCCAGAATCACTTGGCCCTGTCCCATAACACTATCTAACTATACTTAGCCAGCATCCAACACTTTCTGGCTTTACGGAATCCCACAAAACCATCTTTATTTGCATCCCATGCGATCCGAGACATCCTACGAGGCATCCAGAAACGACAACCTGTAGTCAATGCCAAACGTTTGCCTATAACAAGTGCCATCCTCAGGGATATGTCTACTGTTCTTGCTAGTTCTCCATTTGGCCTTCTCCCCAGCCTGGTCATACAAGCAGCCATCTATCTAGCCTACTACGGGTTCTAGTGGCCTAGCAGTTTACCTGCAGTAACCCCACAGGCCAAGTTCTGCGTAGACATCACCTGGCTCGCTACCAAGACCATTTAATCCTCCGCCATGCAGTATCTAAAACCCAGTGATCAGGCTCTGGGGTAGACATCCACCTCCTGTAAAACAATTTCTGGTGACCAGTAACTGTACTCGACTGCCTACTGTCACTCCTTCAGGTATAGTCGAACTTTAGTCCCCTACTACCTTTTTCTGATCAAACCCTTAAGTGCCTGCCAGTTTGTCAAACACGTGCGGATACTTCTTCGCAACCTACACCTCAACCCCAGTTAGTACTCTGGTCACTCTTTCCGTATTGGAGCAGCTTCAGCCACATCCCTGCATGGGGTCCCAGTTCATGTCATTAACCTCCCTAGCGTGATCCCGAGTCTGGCTCGGGCTGCAATTTCAGTACCACGAGCGGTAACCCTGAGCCAGACTCGGGATCGCATCGCTGGATACAGGGAGAAGTTATTTACCTTGTCCCCTGGATCCACCAATGTCCTCCACGCTGTGTGATCGAGCTGTCCTCCGCTCGATTCACACAGTGCCCGAATGCTGCTGAGCTCCGTTCCCTGCGAAGTTACGGTGCACGGGAGTGGAGATCGGCACCAAATTCAAAAAAGTAGCAACACACAAAACACACACAGTACTGTAAACTTACAGATTACAGTACTGTATAAAAAAAATACACACCCCCTTTGTCCCTAGTGTTCTGTCCAGTGCCTTGCATGCACTTTTATATTATAAATACTACTTTTTCGGCCTGGAATTTGGAGATTGATATAGGGATGCACCGAAATTTTGGCCGCTGAAACATATCGGCCGAAAATGGCCCTTTCGGCAATTTGCCGAAAGGAAAAAATGACCGATAATTGAGCCGAAAATGGGGCGGAGCTCCGCCCCTGGTGCCGCCCATCACGGGAGGTGTATAGCGCAGGAAAGCCGCCTCCGCCGTCTGGATCAATAGAACGCCGGGAACATCACAGCTTTAATTTCAATAGCTGTGTGTTCCCCCGTCGTGCGCCGTTGCATACAGCCCCTCCCCCTCGTTCGGGGAACTGTGATAGACAGATCACCCGTCCAGATTGGACGAGGGATCTGTCTATCACAGTTCCCCGGACAAGGGGGAGGGGCTGTATGCGGCGGCGCGCGACGGAGGAACACACAGCTATTGAAATTAAAGCTGTGATGTTCCCGGCGCTCTATTGATCCAGATGGCAGAGGCGGCTCTCCTCTCTTTCTGCATCACTGTCTACACAGGGGACAGAAACGCTGGCTGCACGAGGGGACAGAAACGCTGGCTGCACGAGGGGACAGAAACGCTGGCTGCACGAGGGGACACCACACTTATCTCTTTTATCATGTCGCCAGTCTCTGGCCACCTCCTGTACCATGTCGTCAGTCTCTGGCCACCTCCTGTATAAAAATATTTTTTAAAAACAGTCATTTTCGGTATCGGTGCTGTTTCGGTATCGGTTTCGGTTTTCGGCCTAGTGTATTTTTCATTTACGGTATCGGTTTCGGCACCAAAAAACCCATTCGGTGCATCCCTACCCTTTATGTCAAGTGATTTTAGACCAACTAGAAAACAGTGATAATAAATTATAATCACTTGCAGAATTGAGCGATAGCGATTTCTGGGGAGATCTGTCATCAAACACTAAATCTAATGACAGCGACAATTCTGCAAATGAGCAAATTTCAGTGTTTTTGGATTTGATTACATTATTGAATAATTTTTTATATTATAAACTTTATCATACCCGGGATGTCTACTAGACTCTGGTTTGAACAGATTTAAGTGAGTTCTTTCCTAGGAATTGCAGCCTACAATATAAAACGCAAAATAATTGTACCGCTTTCAGCACCTAAAATCAGAACTAATCATACCGCCAGGGAGGTTAAGAGACTAGGCAGGTGGAAGTCAAGTGCTCAATGAATAAAACTAATAAAAACTACACCTCCCTACCTGAATGTTTTTGCCCCCTTATTTTGGTATACTGTCCATCAGACCAGGGCACACTTCAGGGCCGTTTCATGTTGTTGTAAGTCTATGGGCTCTTTCACACGGGGCGGATCCGTGATAATCATTCCTTCGATCTCCGCTATGCAGGAAGATGACAGGTCCATCTCTGCACACTGTCCAGGGATGGACCTGTCAGAGCGCCGCTCTCCCCTATGGGAGATCGGGTGACAACGGACCGCGATGACTGATGGAAAATTAGGTTTTTCCTCCACGCTTTTTCGGAGCGGGTCGGATTTCAGCGGACGTGTCGCCACTGAAATCTGACACTCCATAGAGGTCTATGAAGCATCCGTTCAGGTCCGCCTGAAAGAACGACAGGCGGACCTGAACGTATCGGCCGTGTGAAAGAGCCCTATGTTGTTCATATCTGTATTGGCCATAGGGCTTCAAATGTAAACAATTTTTGTGTAGAGCACACCAGTAAGATGTTTTTTAGTTAGCGTGTGTGTGTGTGTGTGTGTGGTGGCTCCCATTTGCGAATAGATTCGGGTAGTATTTTTTTTTTTTTTTTTTGTTTGTTTGGTCCACTTAGGAGACAAAACTGGAAGTGAAAGGAAAGCTCTACACACTGCTTAGAATTTTTCTGTTGGACAGCTGGCACCAGGACAAGTGTCCACATTGGAAGATTCCTCTCGCTGCCTGTTGTGGTGACAACCGTAAAGGTTTTTTCTAGTGTATAGCAGTACTTCACACAGTTTTTGTACAGCTTTGTGTTTAAAACTTCCCTTTCATTTGAAAAGTGCTCTGGATGCCATCATAAATCTGTCTGAATGGGTCTTGCAGGATGCTTTTATTTCAGGACATTGGGGTTTATTTACTAAAGACATCTAGTGTGCACTTGGAAGTGCAGTCGCTGTAGATCTGAGGGGGACAGACAGGGAAAAAAAAAAACGCATTTTTGCTTGCACATGATTGGATGATAAAAATCGGCAGAGCTTCCATCATTTCAATCTTCCCCCTCCTGCACTTCCAAGTGCACTTGCAGTGCAAAGTGGAGTTGCATTTAGTAAATCGACCCCAAAGTGTCACATTTGTTAGGAGTTGGCCCCTTTTGGGCAAGCTCCCAAGGGTGCATTACTCACAATCTTGCCATAAGTGCCAGTTATGTGTTGCAGGGAACTTATGTTCTTCATCTTTATAAAAGACAGCCAAGCTGTACTTTGGTAAGAATAGAAGTTTCTGTCTTTGGGGCTCTGCTATACTGTGCAGTGTGCTTATTACCCATAATGAATGTGAAGTGGTAAGAGGTTAATCCTTTTCTCCATCTTCTGTTGAAGGAGATGACAATCTTCAGTTAGTTGTGCTGTCTATAGGATGTTCAAGCCTGTGTACTAGACCCAATCTCCAGCTTTTCTGTAGTACGTGTACAAAGTGGGATCTGTTAGCTATTTAGGAACTACAAAATAGTTTTTTTTTTTTTTTTTTTTTGATCCTCTTCTGTTTGTAGCTCGTATGCCCTGTACACATGGTCGGACATTCCGACCACAAAATCCGTCCGATTTTTTTCCAATGGATTTTGACAGAAACTGTTGTTGCATACACACAGTTGGACAAAGTTGTGGGAAAATCCGATCGTCGGAGCGTGGTGACATTCGTTGCGCAAGATGGACTATGTAGAGGCTAGTATCCAATAGCTTTGGTCTTGTAATTTTGATGTGAGCATGCGTGGCACTTTGTCAGTCGGAATTCTCTACAAACTATTGTAAACAGTCCAATCGGATTTTTTATTACTTTTGTCCGAAAATTTTAGATCCTGCTCTCAAATTTTTTTCCAACGGAAAAAGTCTGATAGAGTGTTGGAATTTCCGACCATGTGTACAGGGCATTATTCTTATGGTTGGAGCACTAGCTCCTTCTCTTTCTCTTCCCCCAACCCCCCCCCCCCCCCCCTTTTTTTTTTCTTTTATATATTTTTTTTTTTTTTTTTTTTTTTTTTTTTTTGTCTAAGTATAATATCTTGAGTACAACCGGGAAATTACAGACATCATAGTTTTTAGTTTTGTCATGGTTATTGCACAAAAGTGAATCTACTGGTGGTGATGAGAATGAAAACTCTTGTTGCATGCGTTGATAATATGGCATCCTTGCTAATACTTTTTCAAGATAATTGGGTAATAAACTTCTGTATGTTTCCAATTCTATCATATGCAGATATGTTCACTGTAGCCCACTTGGGTAGCACTGTATAGCCAAAGTTTAAAGTAATTTTGTATAATTATGTTTCCATAGCTAGTAACATTTTAAACATTCTAACATCCCATGTGGGATCGCAAGGTTTTAAGTCTCTGAAGGACATATCGTTTTAAAGTGTTTATATAATAATATACATCTTAATATTTTGTAACAAACCTGTCGTACTTGCCTGCTCTGTGCAATGATTCAGCATAGAGCGGCCCTGAGCCTCTCTTCTTGGGCACCCTGGTGCCTCCTCTTCTCAGTGTGCCACAATAGGAAGCCGCTTCCTAATGTGGCACACCTACGGGCTCGATCCCATCTGTGCTGTGTATGTCTTTGAAATACAGATAGTGTGGCTCGGTCCTGCCCTCTCACTCCGTCATCACAGGATTTGATTGGCAGGAGCCAATGGCTCCCGCTGCTATCAATCTTCCTTGTGAGGCCACCTTGCTGGATCGAGAATTGGGCTACAGCATTGAGTGCGTTAAGTTAAATATTCTACCCTTACAACAACTTTAGGCTTATGCCAGCTTTTCGGACATCTTTTTCCCAAAGTGCCCTGCAGTATCTCCATAGCATACCAGAACATGTATTGAAAATCTGAAATAATTTCTATAAGTTCTGGAAATGTTGGAACTTGAGTATGCAGACCAAGATTTGAAGAAAAAAATTTGGAGACCAAATATTTTGTCTATTTGCCATAAATGAGGCAGAATGGTTAGAATGTCTTGGGGTTTAGCTAATATGTTAGTTTTCTTAGCCTTGCTGCTTGGTGAACACAGGAGTTTAGTTGTTTGGCATGGGTGTCATTCAGAGTGTTTTTCAATGTTCTCTGATTAGACAAGGTGGAGAGGCAGGGCATTGACTCCATAATCGCCTCATTCAATCAGACAACGCCTTGCATTCATTGAGAAATTTCAAAGTGTTCTCTGAAAGGCACCCGTACCAAGCGAGCAATCCGCTGTGTTCTCTAAGCAGGGCAGCCACTGTACGTGGGACCTGGCAGTCAGAAGCAATCCTTATAGTAGCTGTGCCTACTATATTAATTTCCAGCTTCCACTGGAATTAACCAAGTATGGCGCCTGCATACATTGGCCCAAGCTGGACCCATGTAATTATGCAGACATATGCATTCTTAAACTTGCACTTTAAGAGCCTTATTGAGCAGTTAACCAATTTTCTGCTGAGATTGTAAGTGTAAGCTGTTCTGCAGAAGCATCCACAACTCCCCCCCCATTATCCTTTTTTGGTTCTGAAAACAAGGATGATGGTGTGTGTCGCCAGAAGAAACGTATTGATTCCTTTTTTTCATTTGTAGTCCTGATCACCTAGATTCCCAACCCAGAGCTTGCTTCCAGGGTGGCCTTCTAATTCCACAACAAAAGGTTATGTGCATTTCCCAACCATCATCTTAAGAATCGCTTCTGTCTTGCAGTAGCTCTCTCCTGCTTCGAGAGGCCTAGGTTCCTATTCAAAGATCCAGTAGGCTAGCATAGAGCCTTTTTACTAATTACCGCTTTACCCTGGCTGGTCTGCTTTTACCCTTACCTGGCAAGTAAAGCCCCATACACTCTATCAGTTTTTCTGCTGAGTTTTTTTTTTTCCTTCAGATTTACCAAAACCATATAGTAAGAGGTCAAACTTTAGTTTCAATTTGTATGCAATGAGGCAGGCCCTTGCACTACATGGTTTTGGTAAACCTGAAGGAAAAACTGATAGTGTGTATGGGGCTTTAGACCCCTTTTACGCTGAGGTGCTTTTTCAGGTGTTTTGGCGCTACAAATATCACCTGAAAAACACCTCTCATGCCTCCCCAGTGTGAAAGCCTGAGGTGAAATTGAAGGTTTGGTTGGTCGAATTTCGAAATCGATGGTGGCACCATCCAATCACACAACGCATACATTTTCTGATTTTCAAAAGAAAATTCTTTAGAATCCGACCCGTGTATGGCCAGCATTACACTACTACATCAAGTTCTTGCATCCTATATGGAACCCTGGAGAGGAAAATTTATATGAAAAGGTTGTCCTTAGAGGAAGTAAACCCTAATGGGTTTACTTCCTCTTTCATTCCCTGCAAAGGCAAAGCATAATGGACTACTATGCATCGCGGCATCTTCGTCGGTGACTGTGCCGTGTTCAGTGCGCCTGCGCGCCGCTGTCTACGGCGCATGCGCCATAGACATGGTTGCCTGTCTTTCGGCAAATATCTCCTAAACCGTGTAGGTTTAGGAGATATTTCTTGGACCTACAGGTAAGCCTTAATCTAGGTTTACCTGTAGGTCAAAGTGTGTTGTAAGGGTTTACAACCACTTAAAGAATGTAATATGCATGTTAAAAGTGAATTTTAGGTTTACTTGCAGTTTAGTTTGGGCCAAGCTGACCCACTCAAAATATTTCCAAGCCAGAACATTCTGTCTGTTGAGAATGCTGTAGTAGCATTAGCTACATACAGTAAGCAGTGCTGTTTTGGCAGCAGTAAAAAGTGATTCTTGCCTTGCTGCTCGGTATAAAGAGTGTCTTGTAGTGTATCTCTGCCATTCAAGAGAAGCCTTGTATTTTTATCAGTGAATACCGGGCTTCCTTTGGTTGAGCTGGAGAGGCATGCGTATTGCATCATTATCTCCACCTCGGCCACTAAGGCCGCGTACACACGCGGGGACTGTTCGCTCAACTTTGTCCGTCAAACAGTTTCAGCAAACAGTCCGCTCAAAATTAGCATGGACGGACTTGCCCACACACGATGAACGAACAGTTTGCTGAAACCGTGCGCGATGACGTGAACGGCACGTACGACGGGACGGAAAATACAACGTCCTATACACTGCATTACAACTTTCGGCGTGTAAATCCTTTCTGAGCATGCGCGGAACTTAGTTTGACGAACAAGCCTACACACGAGGGGACTGTTCGCTGAAACCAAGTTTCAGCGGACAGTTTTTCGGAAATTCCGAAAAACCTTGTTCAGCAAACTGTTCGCTGAAACTGTCCGCTGAAAGCCCACACACGGGCGGACTGTCCGCCGAAACACTGTTCAGCGGACAAAGTTGGGCGAACAGTCCCCGCGTGTGTACGCGGCCTCAGAGCTTTTTATTCACTGATAAAAAATAAAAAAAATACAAGACTTCTCCTGAATGCCAGAGATGTGCTAAGACCTACTCCTTCTTCTCTCTTCCCCCCCCCCCCCACCCTTTTTTGTCTTTATATATCCTGCAGGAACGCAGCTTTTGCTTGCTGTATTTAAGTAATGCTACTGCAATCTATTACAGCAGCCAGACTGTTTGTGTGGCCAAACAAACTAGTGAAAGTAAGTCTGGATTTCTCTTAAAGCGTAACGCCACTTTTTTTTTGAGAAAGGGCCCCCCCCCCTGTACATCGCAAGCATTATAACCGCCTTTGTTGCAGGTTCTTACACTCCATCTGTATTCCACTTGTTGCATGGTATTCAACAATAAACATTTTTTTTCTTCTCTTTCTAGGTTGCGGTTCCAAATCTTACTGATGCTGTAAAAGATGCTGATCTCCTAGTCTTTGTCATTCCTCATCAGTTTATACATAAAATCTGCCAGGAGATTTCGGGAAAAGTTCATAACAAAGCTCTTGGAATAACCCTTATAAAGGTGATGATTTTTCAGCAATTATGGGAGGAGAAATGAGATGTGCCAGTTTTATTAAGCAGGGAGTTTTGAGCATGGTGTGTGTGTGTTTTTTTTTTTTTTCTCTTCTCTGCTGTGTAACTTTATAACTAGTATTACAACCATTTTAGATATGCGTTTCTTGGTGTACAACACAAGCACCTACTGCTATAAAGCTATTCCCAGTAATATTTGAGCAAGGCTTGTGTTCCCAGAGGCATGTGTCGAGGAGGAAGGGTGTAGCTCTGGTTCAGTTTGTGTCTTGCAGGTTTGGGTTTTCATGTCCCTCTTGTGTTATCAGGTTTTCCTTGTGTATGTGTGTGATGCGAGTTTGCACTTGCATATAGGGGCTGCACCGCTTCTGATATGAGGGTGCCAGCCAATGAATGTCCACCGACGCCCACTGATCATCCAGGACAGAGCTCTGCATATATAAACAATGCAGAGCGCCATCCTGTCAGCAGGGTTTTGGTAGATCTTGTTTCCCTGCGAAGCAGAGGAAAAAAATCCCAGCACATCCCTTAGTAAAAACCCAATACTACTGTATATATACAAACACATTTAAAGGATAAGTTAATTTTTTAGAAAAAAAAAATTATAAATACACTTTTTTTGCAGGTTAAAAAAAGTGCATTTAGTTTATTTTTGAGCCTGTAGAGCATTGCTCTACAGATTGCTGGTGCCATGCATGTCTTCTTCAGATCTATTGGTGTATCTGCTTGATCGCACGCGCACACAGATACAATCAGACAGGAAGAATCGAACTACCAGTGCTGCACAGTGCTGGGGTAGTTCATTGAGAACTATAAGCTGACAGCCACAAAGGATGTAAGGGCTTGTAGTTCATTCACACACAGCTGTGTGACTGAATGACACAACCATGTGTGCAGAGCCCTGCACTGCCATGCTAGTTTCAAAAAAGGACAGCACTTCTGCTCCAGCATTGGGAACATGTTATATGTTCCATCCTAAAAAAAAAAAAAACAGGTAGAAGATGTAAACTTATCCTTTTAACCTCCTTGATTACCCTAGTTGTTTAACACCTTCCCAGCCAGTGTTGGTACACTAAAAGTTAGGGCTGCAACTAACGATTATTTTCATAATCTATTAGTTGCCCGATTTTATTGTTTCGGTTAATAACCTTTAAAAAAAAATAAAAGCGTGGTATATAATTTAGTTAATATGTAACGTTAAAAAAAAAAAAAAAAAAAAAAAAAAAAAATGTATTCTTAAATATCCCTATGCAGTGGTAAATATAAATAGCCAACTATATGGTTAGAGAGCAAAATCTCTAATCCACTTTGAGAACAACAGTCAGAAGAGATATACTGTATATACTATTAGAGGAGATCTTTCCACAAAAAGAGTTTTTCTTTCAATTTTATAATCGTTAGTGGGGGTCAAATTGATGTTCATTTTCAACCACAGTGATGGGAAAATTTGGAAATAGAAAACTGCTTGGTGAAAGGAATTTTCAGACAGTGTATGTGCTTTTCGTTCCGAAATTTTATTCATTTTTAAAAACAAGTGAAAATTTCAAAACAACATTCTTTCAGCGAATATACAAAGAATGTTTCCTCTGAAAATCGATCCGTGTGGCCAGCATAAGGCTTGGTATACAGTTTGATTTTGTTCTGTTTCTGCAGTGCTTTTTGCTATTCGTTTTGATTTTTGCGCATGTGATTTTGCTGTCATTTGTGTTTTTTTATTTTTATTTTATTTTTTTTTTGCAGTTTTTTGGCCAATTTGTTGTTGGACAGATTAAGAAACACAAATTGCTACAAAACCCATTATATGCATTTCTGCAGCTTCTCCACTGAAGTACATTGAACCAAAAAAAGCATCGTTTTGTGTTTTAAAAAAATAGTCCCTGACAGTTTCCAAATAAACAGCAGAGGCTGAAAAAGGCATAGATGTGAACGTGTCCCATAGGAAAACCATGTAAATGAACTGTAGTGCGTTTCTGCAAAAAGCACCAAAAACACATACATGTGAACCAGTTCTAAGACGTTTAGAGGGGTTAAAAAAAACAAACAAACAAAAAAGTAAAAACTAAAAAATTAACTCCTTACAGTAGTGATTATCTGCTTTTTGTTGTAGTATTACTACAACAAAAAGCAGATAATCACTACTGTAAGGAGTTAATTTTTTTTTGAACTGTGAAAGTGGTATTTACAGTAGCGATTATTTGCTATTTTTGTACTATAAAGTGCTCTTTTTTTTTTTTTTTTTTTTTTTTTTTTTTAACCCCATTATGTTATTGGCCGATTAATCGATTAGTTGTTTCAGCCCTACTAACAGTGCATAGTGTTAACACTGATCATTGTATTTGTATCGCTGGTTCCCACAAAGTGACAGTTGGCATCAGACTGTCTACAGCAATATTGCAGTTCTGCTAAAAGATGCTGATAGTCGCTATTACTAGTATAAAAAAATAAAATAAATCCAAGTCAAGTGGTTATACTTCTGCCATCCTTGCCTAGGTGAGGGTGGCATATGCTGTGCGACATCTACACATCTATCATCCATGTACAGATATAGCGCAGGTCTCTGCCAGTCTCTTTACAATGGGAAGGAAGTGTAAAAGATTCCCTTTCTGGACAGTTGGCACTGGAGGAACTGTCCTCTTTGGAGCATTATCCATATTACCACTTGGACAAATGGAGATAGTGAGATGCCCCATCGTTGATGCACAGCAATAAAAATCTGAAACAAGAAAAACAAAAGGTGGGGCTTCTGGACTTTTTAGGCACCATATGCAAAATAATAATCATGAAATAAGGATAAAAATCAACATTTTATTAAGAACATATTTTCCATTGTACTGAACAGAGATTTCTAAAAAATCATCTAATCACAACAGGACTCATGTACTCCATAATATACAAACTATTCCGCCATTCCACATTTTCACTTTTGAAAATGGATAATAAACATTTAATACATAATCTTCAAAATATGATTATTCTACTCGTGGTATTAGGTGTACTGCTTGAGAAGGAGAAAGCTCTACATGTTTCGCGTGTTTTAACACACTTCTTCTGGAGCGAGAGATTTGTGTGACTAGTAGACTAACAAAGAAACAAAAATATTATTAATCATACAAATATATTATACGACATCACATCCCTAACAAAATAGGTACTAAACATGGGTCAACACGTGATATACTGCAGATTCAATGACCGAGATAGGGATCACATTGTCAAAACCAGGGGGAGGCCAGCAGCGTATATAGGTCACCATGGTGACATGTAAAACATAGTAGCCAAAATTTAGATAGTGTATAAAAAAAAAAAAAAAAAATATATATATATATATATATATATACATACATATATATATATATTAAAAAGACTCACTCAAAAGGGTAAGTTCAAATAGGAACCACAAAAGGCTGACTACCAATCATATAGAGGACTGCTACAATTCCAATGTTCAAATGGCTGATAGTAACAAGGAGAGCGGACATCAATACCTCCAACTCAGAAGAGGGGGTTTTTATTTATTTTATTATATTTTTTTGGCCACGGTACCCTAAGAGTAAAAGAGCCACCAATTATTTAGTAAATCACAAAGGCAACCATAATACAATACAATAAAATAAAATATATTTGGAGCACTCACCACACTGTAAAGTATGGCCACTCCTGCAAACATCTAGTGTTTGTAAACCTGAAGTCAGGAAACTATACAGATCATATAGTTGTCTCAAACCGTGTAGAACATCCGATTCAAACAAGAGGGTTTCCCTATGTAGTTACACCAGAGACAGTAATCTGTAACAATGGTGTACTAAAGTTAGAAATTGGAGGCTCTCTCAAAGTACTAAAAGGTTTTAAAATGAGAATGTAGCCAGACACTTACCTCTGCAGTCCTCTAAAGGTTTCAGCCTAGTGTTTGTTTCCCAGGTCAGCTGTGCAAAGTAAGTGCAGAGCATTCTGGTTAATAAACTGTTTTAATTGTCTCATTATTCGACAGCTGTGCAGAGCGTGCTGATGGGAATACATGCCCCACCTTGTAGTCACCAATCGAATCTCATCCGCAAGCGCACAACACGCTAGGACGGAACCACCGCAGAGTGTCCTATGATTGGCCAATCATATTAATTGGGACGTGGCACGTATTATACCCCTATGTATCCACAGCACCACTCTGTGTGAGATACATACTCTGATTAGCATTCAAAAATCTGAAACAAGTTTAAAAATTAAGGAAAATAAAAAAACAAAATTTTAACTTGTGGCTTTGGATACACTTTAATTACTGCAAATAGTACCCTTAATTGGAACTGCTGAGTTAAAACCAGCTACTTTAACATTGAGGGGGAGAAGCACAACCACTAAGCAAAACTACAGGAAGGACAGCCTCCATACATGTATAAATACCGTATATACTCGAGTATAAGCCGAGATTTTCAGCCTCTTTTTTGAGGCTGAAAGTGCCCCCCTCGGCTTATACTCGAGTCATCGCTGTCTGCCCGCTCGATCAGCGTGTCGAGCAGACAGACAGCGGCCATTCTATAATTCAAAAGCCGCGCCTCCGGCTCCGCCTTCGCCTGTGATAGGCGGAACACTGAATTTCCCAGCAGCCTGTGTTCCGCCTATCACGGACATCGTATCATCCTCGTACTACGGACGAGGATGATACGATGTCCGTGATAGGCGGAACACAGGCTGCTGGGAAATTCAGTGTTCCGCCTATCACAGGCGAAGGCGGCGGCGCAGCTTTTGAATTTTACAATGGCCGCCGAGGCGCCGACGAAGAGGGCACGGGACGGGACGGAGGCAAGGCACGGCACGGGACGGGACGGAGGCAAGGCACGACACGGGACGGAGGCAAGGCACGGGACGGAGGCAAGGCACGGGACGGAGGCTCGGGACAAAGGCTCGGGACACAGGTAGGCTGGACACACACACACACACACACACACACACACACACACACGGATGGAGACACACACACACACACACGGATGGAGACACACACACACACAGGGATGGATACACACACACACAGGGATGGATGGATGGATGGAGACACACACACACAGGGGTGGATGGATGGAGACACACACACAGGGATGGATGGATGGATGGATGGAGACACACACACACAGGGATGGATGGATGGATGGATGGAGACACACACACACAGGGATGGATGGATGGATGGAGACACACACACAGGGATGGATGGATGGAGACACACACACAGGGATGGATGGATGGATGGACACACACACACACAGGGATGGATGGACGGACACACAGGGATGGACGGACACACAGGGATGGACGGACACACACACAGGGATGGACAGGCATGTCTCACCCTCGGCTTATACACGAGTCAATAAGTTTGCCAGTTTTTTTGGGGGTAAATTGGGGGCCTCGGCTTATATTCGGGTCGGCCTATACTCGAGTATATACGGTAACCATATTTCTTTATCGTACATCATGGGACACAGAGCACCATAGTAATTACTATGTGGGTATATAGGCACCTTCAGGTGATGGACACTGGTATGCCCAATGCAGGAAGTTCACTCCCTATATAACCCCTTCTCCTAAAAGGAGTACCTCAGTTTTTTTTCACCAGTGTCTAAGGTGTTGGTTACAAGTGAAGATGTGCTCTGAGGACCTCCAGGAGGGATCCTTGCTGGATTTAAATAGCCTCCACAGACCAGATCCATCCAAAGTGCCACTGAGGCCAAGGTGGATGGTACCCGGGCCTTGTGTACAAGGCACAAGGTTTTTCCTGTAACTCTGCTCCTTGTAGGACTGGACCCTGGGACCCAGGGCTTTGGTCATGCTTACATTACCTATTTGTTTTTCCTGTACTATTTTTCCAGTTAAGAGAAGGAATAAACTCCTTTCATTCAAGCAGACTCTTTTTCCTGCGCCAAAGGCATCTGCCTCTAGGCAGTGGCGATGGCCTCCCCCGTCAGACTCTAGAGGAAAGCCTCAGGGTCAGGCCTAGGCACAAAAGAAGTCCTGGGGGTGGAAACCCGCAAAACGTAATTCTAAAGCTTCATTTCCCTTCGCCATAGTGGGGAGAAGACCTCTGCAATACTCAGAAGTCTGGCAAGAGGAAATTGGGATAGATGGGTCATCTCCACTGTGTCTCTAGGGTACAAACTAAAATGTCTGGATTTTCCACCATCTTGTTTTCTGAAGTCAAACGTTCCCAAAGATCCAGGAAAAGGGCAATATCTGTTGCGGGCAGTAGACCAATTACTACCTCAAGGTGTGATCCTACAAATCCCCACAGAAGAGCAAGGTTTATTCAAACCTCTTTTACGGTGCCAAAACCTAATGGAGACGTCGGACCCATTCTAGAGCTAACGAATCTAAATCTGTTCCGGAAGATCTGCTCCTTTTGCGTGGCCTCACCTCTAGCCAGGTTAAGGGCACAGAGCATAACAGTCTTGGTGTACTTAGACCAGGGGTGTCCAAACTTTTTTTTCAAAGAGGGCCAGGTTTGATGAAGTGAACATGTGTGAGGGCCGACTATTTTGCCAGACATTCTTTGAACCATTAAAATTTGGACGAATTCGAGCACTAATACACTGCCCTATAAGAATTCTCTTGCCTTTGCCGTGCTCGTTCCCAAAACACAGACAAATGCTCTGCTCTTTAGGGGTACCGTTAATTCTTAATGGTACCCCACACATTGGAAACGTGGGGGTGCTTTGTGGGTGGGAAGCCCATTGAAATGAATGGGCTGCCCTACACGCAGCATGCAGCCACACAGATGTGAACAAAGGGCTTGTTGGAGGGGCAGTAAAACCACATGGTTAAGCTGTTTTTACCACCCCCAACTTCTCCCCCTTTAGCTGCAGAGAGAGAAGCTGGGGGTGTACACATGCTGTGGCTGCAGCTGGAGGTATACCCAGGGTGAATGGCCCTGCACTGCAATTACCCCGCAACTGTGTGGATTGCACAGTTGTGGTATAGTGATGCTGCAATTACGGGCTTAAAACAGGTGGTGAGGAGGCAACATAATGCCTCTTTACCACCTTCCAAATGCCTCTGAAAAGTGATCTGTGTATGGATTGCTTTTCAGAGGAGCAGCAGTCCTGGCTGCTATCACACACACACACACACAAGCCCCACAAAAGCCCCACAAAAGCAGTACAAGAATGGGTGGGGTGTCTCGATTTAAAAGTAACATGCGCACACACACAGACAAATGTATACATACATACATACATACATACATACAGCCACACATGCGCACACACAGACACATAAATAAAGCCCTTTTAAAACAAATCTAGCTTGTAGCATAGTACAGTACCTTTCCAGCTTCCTCATTCATCCGGGTACTGCATTGTAGGGGGAAGCAGAGAGCACAGCACACTCCTCTGCACTTTACTTTCACTTTTGAAGCTGACGGAGCTTCTCACAGTGCTGGGGAACGGCTCATCTGACAGCCCTGATCCCGCAGCACAGCAGGCGGGCCGTTCAAAACCGGACCGCGGGCGGCCAGACTTTGGACATGCCTGACTTAGACGATCTATTGCTAATAGATCAGTCGGTGGCTCGTTTGGAGCAAAGCGTGCGCATTGCAACCAGTTACCTGAAAAGTCTAGGTCGGATTCTCAACCTAGAGAAGTCTTCCTTTAAAACCACTAAAAATGCTGGAGTACTTGGGTCTGATCATAGACACAGCTCAGAGAAAGGTGTTCTTGCCTCAGGCAAAGATTAACTCCCATAAGAGCTGGTGCAGATGGTCAGGTCGAAAGGAAATGCCTCCATTCGCCTTTGCATGAGGTTGTTAGGAAAGATGGTGGCTTCATTCGAAGCGGTTCCCTATGCCCAGTTCCTTTCGAGACTCTTGCAAAACAGTATCCTGTCTGCTTGGAATAAAATGATTCAAGCTTTAGACTTGCCAGTGCTGCTGTCCCTAAGGGTGTCCCAAAGCCTCAGTTGGTGGTTACTTACCCAGAATATGCTAAAAGGAAAGTCCTTCAGACCAGTTATCTGGAAGGTGGTAACGACAGATGCCAGCCTTTTAGGCTGGGGAGCAGTGCTAGAAAACACAACTGACCAGGGACAGTGGTCAAGGACAGAAAGGACCTTGCCCATCAACATCCTAGAGATCCGGGCAGCAGGTCTGGCTATAAATGCCTGGACATTCCGGTTACGGGGCTGTCCTGTCAGGATCCAATTCGACAATGTCACAGCTGTGGCTTGCATCCATCACCAAGGGGGCACTCGGAGTCTCACAGCACAGAGGGAGGGGAACCATAGCCTAGCTTGGACAGAAAATAATGTTTGTGCCTTTCAGCAGTTTTCATTCTGGCAGTAGAGAATGGGCAGGTGGACACATGAGCCGCCAGCAATTGCTCCCCGGGGGAATGGTCTCTTCACCCTGACATTTTTGTGTCCCTAAAACCTAATTGATATCACCCGCCAGGTGATCAGGGGGTTAAACCTTTATTGGGTAATAAATGGTGGGTGCCCTGATGCTATAAAAAGCAAACTAACTAACCAGAGTCACCCGTAACACATACGGTGATCACTGGTGAAAGGGTTAACTAGGGGCAATCAGGGGGTTCAAATTTTTATTATTAGGTAGTATATGGGGGTCCCTGGCGCTATATAAAAACCTGACGGGGAACCTAAATAACTAACTGGCTAACCAGCGTCACCAGTGACACTTATACGGTGATCGCTGGTGAAAGGGTTAACTAGGGGCAATCAGGGGGTTAAAACCATTATTGGGTAGGATATCGGGGTACCTAGCGCTATAAAAACCTGGCGGTGAACCTAAAAAAATAACTAGCTACCTAGCGACACTAATGCAGCGATCCGAAAAATGATCGCTTAGTGACACTGGCAAAAGGGGGTGAAAGGGTTAACTCTAAGGGCAATCAGGGGGTTAAATCTTTATTGGGGGGTGGTAGGGGGCTACCCTGGACCTAACACTAACTGCCCTGACACTTTTTACTTTTACAACTGATCAGTAAATAAGTGACACTGTGACTGGGGGGGGGGGGGGGTTGTGTGCCTGTGTGTTAGTTAGTTAGTGTCAGTGTAGTGTTTGGTGCAGACTTACTATGTCCTCTCCTCGTAGTCCGCCCCGAGGAGAATGACATCACTTTCTCCCTGCCTGTGTATACAATACACAGTGGGAGGAAGCTTCTCATTCGCCAGTGGTGATCGAGAGGGGATGGCCAGAAACCAACGGCCATCCCCTCATCCCGGATCGCTCCTGAAGCGAAACGAACCGCCGCATCCAGTGGGAGGGGGTCCGATCGGACCCCCCACCCGCTGGATGGCAAGCACGTACATGTACGTGCTTGTGCCTGTACATGCCATTGTGATGACGTACAATGGCATGCGGCGGTCGTTAAGTGGTTAAAGGGGGCTCCCGGATTCCGATAAGCCCCCCGCCCGCAGACCCCGACAACCAATGGCCACGGTTGTCGGGAACATCAACATGGGGACAAGGCACCCCCCCATGTTGAGGGCACGCGGCCTGGCACGGCTCAGGAGGGGGGGGGGGCGCTCACTCGTCCCCACCCCCTTTCCTGGCCGGCCGGGTAGCGTGCTCGGACAAGGGTCTGATGTGGACCTAGGGGGGACCCCCCACGCCGATTTTTCGGCGTAGGGGTTCCCCTTTAAGTCCATACCAGGTGACTGGGCCAGCGACGCCTCCTTCGCTGGCCTCGGCTACCTGGAGACACGCTCAAAATGAGCGGACTTTCCTCCGCGTGTGTGGGAGAGTCCATTCATTTCAAAAGTACGGCGGATAGTCCGGCGGACTTGGTACGCCGTATTAGTCCGCTGAAAAAGTGCCGTGTGTGGGCAAGTAGCTCGTTCAGAAAGTCCGGCGGACAGTCCGGCGGGAAGTCTGTCAGACTAAGTCCGCCGGATAGTTGGCTACGTGTGTACGCGGCATAAGGCTGCAACTTGGTCTTCATTACATACATTCACCAAGTTTTTTTTTTTTTATCAGGTGGATGTAAGAAGGCATGCGGATATTGCCTTTGGGTGCAGTGTGCTGCAGGCAGCTGTGTAGGCCCTCAAGCCTAGGGTTGCCCTATGGGTTGTCTGCCTCCCCTCAAATAGCATTGCTATGGGACGTCCCACATAGTGATCACTATGGTGCTCTATGTCCCCGTGATGTATTATAAAGAAAATAGGATTTTTATAACGACTTGCCTGTAAAAATCCTTTTCCTGGAGTACATCATGGGACACAGTGGTCCCTCCTCTTTCTGGGGTTTAGGTATATTGCTGTGCTACAAAAACTGAGGTACTCATGGTAGGAGGAGGGGTTTTATAGGGAGTGAACTTCCTGTATTGGGTATACCAGTGTCCATCACCTGAAGGTGCCTATATACCGACATAGTGATTACTTTGGTGCTCTGTGTTCCGTGATGTACTCCAAGAAAAGGATTTTACAGGTAAGCGGTTATAAAAATCATATTTTTCCTATACATCTGAAAACTATATTAAGTATAGTACTTATATTTTAAACTTTAATACCTATTGAGATGATCATATTTGCGTATATATCTAATTTTTCTAAGAGGCTTTAGCATGGGAATTAGCTTCTTACAATTACATTCCTATAATATGAATGTTCAGGGTGTATGGCAGGGTCTTTAAAAAAATAAATAAAGGCACAGATGCTGCTGATTTAGTTGAGCAGACAGATTCTAAACGCCTTTCTTTTAACAAAGCATTGTAGCTTGCCACCACGGCCTGCTTTGTGCACTGTTCAAACAAAGATCTAGTGTGTGTGTGTGTGTGTGTGTGTGTGTGTGTGTGTACTGTTTGAGTTACATAGGTAGGCTGGTTGAAAAAAAGACACAAGTCCTTCTAGGGTTTTCGATAGAAGGGGGAAAAAATGTATACAATCCCATACCCACAGTTGTATAGTGCAGTGTTTTTTTTTTTTTTTTCCTAATTTTAATTTTGTGAGTGCCCAATTTTGCATTTGATTTTACCATTACAGCTTTTTAACGCTACGGCGCTTGGTGTTCCCTCTTGTTTGTACCTCGCTTTTATGTGTAGCAATGAAAGCTGTACAGGTTTGAATGAATAAATAAACGAATGAGCAGTAGTGCACTGGTTAGATTGAACCTTTTTTTTTTTTTTTTTTTTGTTCTCCCCTCCGGTAAGCATAGCTGAATTTTGACTGGCAGCATGTATTCTAAATGCTGCTATTCATGGGATTATAGGTTGCAGTTATCAAGACACTGATTATCTATTGCGGGGTTGTGTTATTTTATTTTTTTTTTCTCTATGTGGTGTAAAATACGTGTAATCCCAGGAGACATTGCGGCTAATGCACCCGACATCTCGCGAGATTTCGGGTGCTACAGCCGACATCTCGCGAGATTTCGGGTGCTATAGCCGACATCTCGCGTGATTTCGGTAATTACAGCCGAGATCTCGCGAGATCTCGGCTGTAATTACCAAAATCACGCGAGATGTCGGCTGTAGCACCCGAAATCTCGCGAGATGTCGGGTGCATTAGCCGCAATGTCTCCTGGGATTACACGAACGAGATCCCAGGAGACAGTGCGGGCTTCAACAGGAAATTACGCTGATCCCCGCAAGAGACCGCCCATCGCCGCAGGGGTTTAAAATAAACTACTGAAGATTACAAAAGGTAGGTGAATCAAAAAAAAAAACCAGGTGGCATTATGAGATATATTAACTAGAGGCAACAGAATGGGCAAATGTTGTATTATGAGTGCAGAACCCCTTTAAACTTATTTTTTTAAATCGTTAGAATCAATGGAATTCAAGTTTAACACAAACACGTTTTCACTGTACATAGTAAGTCGGTTTGTTCCCTTGAATATTTTACACTCCAATTTATTTTTCAGGGTATAGACGAAGGTCCAGAGGGTCTGAAACTAATTTCTGACATAATTCGTGAGAAAATGGGAATCGATATTAGTGTATTGATGGGGGCTAACATTGCAAATGAAGTGGCCGCAGAGAAATTTTGTGAGACAACAATAGGTAAGCTGCATATAGCTATACTTGTGTATACTTTCACATTGGAGGATCCCTGTTCTGAGTGTCTGGCGAGCAAAGTATCCCTATAGTTCTGCAGGCACACTCTAATGTCGAACTCGAGGGTTAAATATCCTCCCTTGCAGTTGGGCTGCCTCCTTACTTCAAGAGTTAAATGGTTGTGGCGGCACAGTGGTGTAGTGGGTAGCACTCGCCTACCCTGTTTCCCCAAAAATAAGACCTAGCATGATTGTCAGTGATTGCTGCAATATAAGCCCCCCCCCCCCCCCCCCCCATAAGCCCTACACTGTTTCCCTGAAAATAAGACCTACAAGGACTTTAACTAGGGCTTATTTGGGGGTAGGGCTTATATTGCAGCCATCACCAACAATCACGCTAGGTCTTTTTTTATCCGGGGAAACGGGGTAGCAGTAAAAAGGGTCGCTGGTTTGAATGCCAACCAAGACACTACCTGCCCAGAGTTTGCATGTTCTCCCTGTGCCTGCATGGGTTTCCTCAGGTTACTCCGGTTTCCTCCCACACTCCAAAGACATGCTGGTAGGTTAATTGGCTTCTGTCCAAAATGGGCCCTAGTATATGATTGGGAGTTGGGGACCTTGGATTGTGGGCTCCTTGAGGTTGGGGACTGATGCGAGTGTGTGATGTATATGTAAATTGATGGTGCTATATGGGTACCTTTTTTAAATAATCATATAATAGATTAGCATCTTAATGAGATTCATTGTACAGGGATAATTGTAGAAACGCACACTCACTCAGGTTGAACTGGATGGACTGGTGTCTTTATTCAACCTTACTAACTTTGTATGTTTATGTGTAGGGGCTGTAAAAGCAGTTTTACTTGCCTGATTTGGTGCTCCCTTATACTTTAGCAGCAGACTTCTCCATGTTGTCCTTGCGTCCAATAGGCCCTTGATTGGTTTTATTGGTGGCAAAGAACATCTGCAGGCTGTAAAAGAGACCCAGTTTGGGAATATTTATTAAGCTGACAGCTTATTCTAAATAGGAAACCTTCATTTTCTTTGCAAATATGAGAGATTGTAAGTATCAGCAAGAATGAGTCCGTAAGCCCCGTACACACGAGAGGACTTATGTCCGACAGACTTCCGAAGGAGTTCCGTCGGAGTTCTGCCGGAGTTCCGACGGAGTTCTGACGGACTTTTCGGCGGAGCGGACTTGGCCACACACAATCACACTAAACTCCGACGGATTCGAACGTGATGACGTACGACTGGATTCGAATACGGAAGTTCATAGCCAGTAGCCAATAGCTGCCCTAGCGTCGGTTTTAGTCCGTCGGAATAGCACACACACGAGCGGAGTTTTCGAAGGGACCCGGGTCCGGCGGAGTTCCGTCGGGAAAATTTGAAGCATGTTCCATATTCTAAAGTCCTTCGGACTTTGGAGAGTCAAAAGTCCGTTGCAGCCCACACACGATCGAATAGTCTGACGGACTCAGTCCGTCGGACTTTGGACATTGAAAAGTCCGCTCGTGTGTACGCGGCTTTACACTTAACCACCTTCAGACCGGACCATTTTGCTGGTAAATGACCAGAGGTCTTTTTACAATTTGGCACTGCGCTGCTTTAACTGGTAATTGCGCAGTCATGCAATGTTGTACCCAAACAAAATTTGCATCCTTTTCTTCCCACAAATAGAGCTTTCTTTTGATGGTATTTGATTGCCTCTGCGATTTTTATTTTTTGCGATATAAACGTAAAAAGACCGCAAATTTTGAAAAAAAATGATATTTTCTACTTTTTGTTATTAGAAAAATCCAATAAACTCAATTTTAGTCATACATTTAGGCCAAAATGTATTCAGCCACATGTCTTTGGTAAAAAAAAAGTCAATAATTGTATATTTATTGGTTTGCGCAAAAGTTGTCACATCTACAAACTAAGGTACGTTTTCTGGAATTTACGCAGCTTTTAGTTTACGACTGCCTATCTCATTTCTTGAGGTGCTAAAATGGCAGGGCAGTACAAAACCCCCCCAAATGACCCCATTTTGGAAAGTAGACACCCTAAGGAAATTGATAAGTGGCATGTTGAGCCCATTGAATATTTTATTTTTTTGCCTCAAGCGATTGAATAATGACAAAAAAAAATTTTTTTTTTTTTTTTTTACACAAAGTTGTCACTAAATGATATATTGCTCACACATGCTATGGGCATATGTGAAATGACACCCCAAAATAAATTCTGCTGCTTCTCCTGAGTACGGGGATACCACATATGTGGGACTTTTTGGGAGCCTAGCCGCGTACGGGGCCCCGAAAACCAAGCACCGCCTTCAGGCTTTCTAAGGGCGTAAATTTTTGATTTCACTTCTCACTACCTATTACAGTTTTGAAGGCCATAAAATGCCAAGATGGCACAAAACCCCCACAAATGACCCCATTTTAGAAAGTAGACACCCCAAGCTATTTGCTGAGAGGCATGTTGAGTCCATGGAATATTTTATATTTTGCCACAAGTTGCGGGAAAATTACAAACTTTTTTTTTTTTTTCACAAAGTTGTCACTAAATGATATATTGCTCACGCATGCCATGGGCATATGTGAAATGACACCCCAAAATAAATTCTGCTGCTTCTCCTGAGTACGGGGATACCACATATGTGGGACTTTTTGGGAGCCTAGCCGCGTACAGGGCCCCGAAAACCAAGCACCGCCTTCAGGCTTTCTAAGGGCGTTACAGTTTTGAAGGCCATAAAATGCCAAGATGGCACAAACCCCCCCCAAATGACCCCATTTTGGAAAGTAGACACCCCTAAATTTAGGGGTACACTAGTGAGACTAGGTAATAAATGGCGGGTGCCCTGAAACTATAAAAAAAATAACTAACCAACCAGCGTCACCTGTAACAGTTATATGGTGATCACTGGTGAAAGGGTTAACTAGGGGGCAATCAGGGGGCTTTATGCGGTAGTATATGGGGGTCCCTGGCGCTATAAAAAGCTGCGGCGAACCTAAATACCTACCTGCCTAACAAGCGTCACCTGTGACACTAATACAGTGATCAGAAAAACGATCGCTTATTAGGCTGGGTTCACACTGGAGCGATGCGGGAACGCCACGAATCCACGGCGGGTTCCCGCATCCCATGCCTCCCGGCGGCAGTTCACACTGCCCTATGCGAACTGCTGGGAGTGTCAGTGAAATGTTAATGACGCCCCCAGATCAGTTCGCATATCGCAGTGCGATCTGCAAACTCGGATCGCATGGTGTGAACACCCATGCAATCCGATTCTACTGCGGACCAAAAAAAGGGTCCCGTGCGAGTTTGCGGCGGGTGCGACACGAATTCAGCCATACTATCTGTATGGCTGAACTCGAATCGCACAGAGATCGGATGTGATTTGCACTGCAGTGCGGTGCGAATCACATTCGTTCTCATAAACCGCTGCAATGTGAACCCAGCCTTAGTGACACTGGCGACGGGGGGTGATCACGGGGTTAAACCTTTATTGGGGGGGTTAGGGGGGCACATTAGAACTAAAGGGGGCTAACCCTAACTGCCCTAACAGTTACTACAGTCACAAATGACACCAATGCAAAAAAAAAAAAAGCAATTGGTGTCACTGTGACTGGGGGGGCAGGGGTAATTGGGGGGTGATCGGGGGTAAAGGGGGGGTGTGAGTGTGCCTGGCATGTTCTACTGTATGTGGGGTGTGTTGGTGCAACTCACCGAACCTCTCTCCTCGGTGCCGGAACGAAAACTACCGACACGGAGGAGAGAATACATCACTTCCTCTCCTGTGTTTACATTACAGGAGAGGAAGTGATGTCACCGGACATTTTCATTCGCCGGGAGCGATCGAGAGGGGGTGGCCATGAATGAATGGCCGTCCCCTCGTCCGGGATCGCTCCCGAACGAATACCGACCGCCGCAGGCACCGGGCGGGGGCCCGATCGGGCCCCCGACCGGCGGGCAGGCAAGGACGTACATGTAAGCCCTTATGCCTGCCCGTGCCATTCTGCCGACGTACATCGGCGTGCGGCGGTCGGCAAGTGGTTAAAGAGCACCTGTCATTTCAGATCCACCATGGCAGCTCCTGTTAGCAGACATCCACTCATGTGCTGCCACCATGTCCCTCACCTTGTCATTGCCGCGTCATTAAAGTGAATGGTACTGTCGGTGAGTCAACAGCGGGTGAGATGAGGAGCCACTGCGGGACAGAGATGACAGTTACTCTTTAAAAGTGATTATTTAAATTTGAGTTTATTTAAAATCCAAGCCTTTTCACTAATAACTTAACCACTTGCCGCCTGCCCTATAGGCAATTGACGGCTGCAAAGTGGTTTCATAATCCTGATCGGACGTCATATGACGTGATCAGGATTATGAGCCGCTGCGCGCCCCCCGGGGGCGCGCATCGCGGTGATCGTTGTTGCAGGGTGTCAGTCTGACACCCGGCAACTACGATCTCGGTAAAGAGTCTCCGACGGAGACTCTTTACCACGTGATCAGCCGTGTCCAATCACGGCTGATCACAGTGTAAATGGGAAGAGCCGGTGATCGGCTTTCCCTCACTCGCGTCTGTCAGATGCGAGTAGAGGAGAGCCGATCGGCTGCTCCTCTGACGGGGGGTCTGTGCTGATGGATTATCAGCACAGCCCCCCGAGGATGCCCACCAGGGATGACAGTCAGCACAATGGATGCCAATCAGTGCCCATAATGGATGCCAATCAGTGCCCACAATGGGCATCACTGATTGGCATGCATTATTGTTTGGCACTGATTGGCATCCATTACTATAGTATAACACCTGTGCCGCCTATGAGTGCCCACCTGTGCCGCCTATGAGTGCCCACCTGTGCCGCCTATGAGTGCCCACCTGTGCCGCCTATGAGTGCCCACCTGTGCCGCCTATGAGTGCCCACCTGTGCCGCCTATGAGTGCCCACCTGTGCCGCCTATGAGTGCCCACCTGTGCCGCCTATGAGTGCCCACCTGTGCCGCCTATCCGTGCCCACCTGTGCCGCCTATCCGTGCCCACCTGTGCCGCCTATCCGTGCCCATCTGTGCCGCCTATCCGTGCCCATCTGTGCCGCCCATCAGTGCCACATATCAGTGTCCATCAATGCCACCTCATCAGTGCCACTTCATTGGTGCCCATCAGTGTAGCCCCATCAGTGCCCATCAGTGAAGGAGAAAACGTACTTATTTACAAAGTTTTGAAACTGAAACAAAAAAAAATTTTTATTTTTTTTTTTCAAAATTTTCGGTATTATTTTATTTGTAGCGCAAAAAAATAAAAACCGTAGAGGTGATCAAATACCACCAAAAGAAAGCTCTATTTGTGGGAAAAAAATTATAAAAATTTCATTTGGGTACAGTGTAGCATGACCGCGCAATTGTCATTCAAAGTGCGACAGCGCTGGAAGCTCAAAATTGGTCTGGGCAGGAAGGTGTTTAAGTGCCCTGTATTGAAGTGGTTAAATTGTGATTTAAATCAAATCCACCCCGCTTTGCACATCTAGATTTTGCAATATTTGCCCATTCTTCTTTGCAGAACTTCTCAAGTTCAGTCAAATTTGTTGGTGACTGTGGGCTGCAGACTTCAAGTCATTCCACAGATTTTCAATGGTTGTAGGTCGAGGCACTGACTAGGCCATACAAGGACATTCACTTTTTTTTTTTTTTCTCTCCAACCACTGTGTGGTCATTTTTGCTGTGCGCTTTGGGTCATTGTCATGTTGGAAGGTAAACCTTCTTCTCATTGACCACTTTCTGGCAGAGGGCAGCAGATTTTCCTCAAGAATTTGATGGTATTTTGAATCCACTTTTCTTCCATCCTGAAAAGTGCTCCAGTCCTTGCTGCAAAGAAATTCCACATAATAGTATTTTACCACCTGCATTCTTTACTGTAGGAGTGGCGTTTAGATGGTGAGCTGTATTTGATTACTGACAGACATACCGTTTTGTGTTGAGGCAAAATAATTAAATTTTTGTCTCGTTTGCCCATGTGGCCTCAATCTTCAAGGTGCGTGTGTGTGTGTGCGCGTGTGTGTGTGTGTGTGTGTGGGGGGGGGTTTGGTCAGATGAGACAAAAATGTAATTATTTGGCCTCAGCACCAAATATGTCTGTTTTTTTATAGATCATATATGTAATCCGAGCAAGGTATAGGAATGTCCATTGTCTGTTTTTTTTTTTTTAAAGCCTTGGCTATGTAGACCTGCTTTTAGAGTATATTTTCTCTGATTATGTGTCGGTACTGTATGCCCACTTGTAGTAATGGAATTATTATCCATATTATATAACACATTAAATTATAATCATTCAGCAGACAAAATAAAGCCATTTATATCCAATCAAGGAATATATTCTGCACACTCAGACACAAAAATTTTTGCCCTGCATAATTTCATTATGTCTCCTGAATGTCTTGAAAGCGACAAATAGGAGACATAATGTTCTAGCTATCCAATTTCATGCTTTGGAGATCAGGTAATAATGTGACGCCCATAAAAAAGGTGCTCAGGTTTATTAATATGTATATTAAAATGGTCATTAAAACCCTTTCAGGGCAGTTGATGTATCCTTTTTTAATGTTGCATGTTCAGCTACATTATAATGGTTTTCTTTCTTTTGAGATCAATATTTGGGGAATTTTGAAAGGCTAAATGGGATGGGGGGGGGGGGGGTATTCCAAGGTAGAGAACAGGACCGTGCGTGGGGGCCTGAAATTGGAAGCAAGGAAATCTTTGCATTTTTTGCATATCCTTGAACAAATTTTTGTACTCCAAATTTTTTTTTTTTTGTTTAACAGAAATTACTTTCACATGTTAAAGAATATGCAAACCCAACATTTCATATTCCTGATATGTGCCTCACCCCCCCACCCCCATTTTACACCCACATAAATATGGGTGTAACATGTTACTAAAGGTGAACTTATCATTGTTTAATAATGGGTAGTTAATTGTCCCTATCTAATGCATCTAGTGGTGAGTGAGAGAGAGGCCCACTCTGCGGCTTTTATAAGAAAGTGGCATTTTCGAATTTAAAATCCACTAACTAACCAATATACTGTGACCTAGAACTTCCCTCAGATGTTTCCGTGCTTCTTCCTTACTGGTGACCTCTTCCGGTGTGTAACTTGTGTGGTCATAAATCCTTCTCTGGCGCTGGCCTTGTACACCATTAAACTTCACAGTATACTTAACTAAACTCTGGTCAGTTCCTGATTTACCAGGGTGCCATCCAATGGCTTCCCCAATATAAGCAGGTAGCCTTTATTTTATTTTAATTAATATAAAGTGTTTGGTCAGTACTCGCTCAGCAGCAGCCTCCCACAACAGAGAGGGAGAGAGCCCTGGGCATCAGTCCCACCCAAAACTCTACAAAGTCTCCCGGGTTCCAGGACCCACTACAGAATCTTAACTTTACTTAATGGATTATAGGCCACCTTTAGGTGATGGACACTGTTATACCCAATCCAAGAAGTTCACTCCCCTATATAACCCCCGCCTCCTTCCAGGAACACATCAGTTTTTTTCGCCAGTGTCTAAGGTGTTGGTCACGAGTGAAGATGTGCTCCGGGGGGGAAAGAACGCTGGGGGGTTGGAAAATAAGTCCATTTTGGCTTGAATTAATGAAGGATGTAGAAGTTCCAAAAAGATTAAGAGTTTATAGTGTTCAATACAGATACCGTCCCAACCAATATAATTTGGGACACATTAAAAGCATTTATCAGAGGTATTTTGATTCATCAGGTGGTTAAAATTAAACAAAAATCCAAGAGCTGGGAGGAAAGAACTAGGAAGGAAGTGATAGAGGCGGAGAATAATTATGTTAAGGACCTAATGTATGAGAAACACCCGATATGGTTAAATAAACAGCAGGGGTATAAAATGGTAATTCTAAAAAGGGAAGAAAATAAGCGGCTATTCCAGAAGCAATGTCGCTTTGGGGAAGGCGAGGGCGTGGGGAGAATGTTGGGCAGACCCATTCTAAAGCTAAGAAATCTAAATCTGTTCCTGAAGATCCACTACTTATGCATGGAGACGATCACGTCAGTTTCTATCCTGCTAGGAGGAGAACTTCTGGCATCGGTAGACACCAGGGATGCATATCTGCATGCCCCTATATTTCCTGCTCATCAAAAGTTTCTGCGGTTTGAGTTAGAACAGCAGCATTTCCAGTTTGTCGCACTGCTTATTGGGCTAGCCACAGCACCCCGGGTTTTCACCAAAGTGGTGGCCCCAACTCTAGCCAGGTTAAGGGCATAACCGTCGTAGTGTACCTATTGCTAATAGATCAGTCTGCAGCTCGTTTGGAGCAAAGCATACACACTACAACAAATTATCTGGAACATTTGGGTTGGATTATCAACCTAGAAAAATCTTCCTTAAGCTAAAAAGGCTGGAGTACTTGGGTCTGATCATAGACACAACCCAGGAAAAGGTGTTCTTGCTTCAGGCAGATCAACCCCGTAAGAGCTAGTGTGGATGGTCAGGTCAAATGGTGATCTCTCCATTCGCCTTTTGCATGAGGTTGCTAGGAACCATGGTGGCTTCATTCAAAGCAGTCCCCTATGCCCAGTTTAATTCTTGACTGTTGCAAAACAGTATCCTGTCTGCTTGGGACAAAATAAATTAAAGCTTTAGACTTGCCAATGCAGCTGCCCCCAAGAGTGTCCCAAAGCCTCACTTGGTTACTAACCCAGAATCTGCTGAAAGGAAAATCCTTTAGACCAGTTATCTGGAAAGTGGTAATGACAGATGCCAGCCTTTTCAGGCTGGGGAGCAGTACTAGAAAAGACAACTGTCCAGGGACAACGGTCAAGAACCCGAAAGAACCTTGCCCATCAATATCCTAGAACAGTGATGGTGAACCTTGGCACCCCAGATGTTTTGGAACTACATTTCCCATGATGCTCAACCACTCTGCAGTGTAGGTGAGCATCATGGGAAATGTAGTTCCAAAACATCTGGGGTGCCAAGGTTCGCCATTTCTGTCCTTGAGATTCGGGCAGTACGTCTGGCTCTAAAGGCCTGGACTTTCAGGTTACGGGGGTTGTCCTTTCAGGATTCAATCCAACAATGCCACAGCTGTGGCCTATATCAATAACTAAGGGGGCAAAAAAGGTCTCTAAAGCACAGAGAGAGGCAAACCATATTCTAACTTGGGCAGAAAGGAATGTTCCGTGCCTATCGGCAGTCTTCATTCTGGCAGTAGAGAATTGGCAGGTGGACTACTTGAGACGCCAGCAGTTATTCCCAGGGGAATGGTCTCTTTGCCCTGACATATTTTGGGCTTTTTGCCAAAGGTTGGGGACTCCGGAGGTAGATCTTCTAGTGGTCAGGTTCAACATGCAGTTAGTCATGCGGAATGGACGCGTTGGTGATCCCGTGGGAACCTTTCTCACTAATCTATGCATTCCCCCTATTGAGTTACTGCCACGACTTCTTTGTCTTGATGTGGTGAGAACAGTGAAAATCTATTTATTTAACCCTTTCATGACTAAGCCTAGTTTTGTCATTTGGTGTTTACAAGTTAAAATCCATATTTTTTGCTAGAAAATTACTTGGAACCCCCAAACATTATATATATTTTTTTAGCAGAGACTCTAGAGAATAAAACAGCGATTGTTGCAATATTTTATGTCACACAGTATTTGCGCAGCGGTGTTATAAACGCAACATTTTGGGAAAAGGGACACTTTCATGATTTAAAAAAAACAGTAAAATTAGCGCAATTTTTTTGCATAATGTGAAAGATAATGTTACGCCGAGTAAATAGATACCTAACATGTCACACTTTATAATTGCACGCACTTGTGGATTGACGACAAAGTACGGTACCTAAAAATCTCAATAGGTGACGCTTTTTTTATGGTTAGCGGTACAGAGGAGGTCTAGTGCTAGAATTATTGCTCTCGCTCTGACGATCCCGGCGATACCACACATGTGTGATTTGAACACCATTTACATACGCGGGCGTGACTTCTGTATGCGTTTTCTTTGCTTCGCGAGCTCGTGGGGACGGTGGGCGCTTTAAAAAAAAATGTTTTTTATTTATTTTAAAATGACTAAATTGTTTTAAAAAATAAAATAAAAAATGTGATCACTTTTATTGCTGTCACAAGGAAAGTAAACATCCCTTGTGACAGTAATCGGTGGTGACAGGTACTCTTTATGGAGGGTTCGGGGGTCTAAAAGACCCCCCACCCCTCCTCTACACTTCAATGTATTCAGATCGCCAAAAACGGCCATTCTGAATACCGTATATCTTTTTAAAACCGGCGCCATTGGCAGCCGAGTAAACGGGAAGTGACGTCATGACGTCGCTTCCGTGTTTACTATGAGGAGACTGGAACGAAGCCAATTACGTTCCAGTTCCTCCCCAGCAGCCGGAGGCAGCGGAACTTGAATCGGTGCTCCCGATCGAGCGGGAGCACCGGTAACAGCGGCGGGAGGGGAGGACGTCCCCTCCCGCTCCTCCGGCATAAAAGCTGAGCGGCTTTTAGCCGCATCGGTTGTTATACCTGGATAGCCAATCGTCTGCTGAAAAAAACGGTACCAGGATGATGCCTGCAGGTGCGGGCATCATCCCGGTATATCCCCCGGAAGCCAAGTACCCACATCTGCGTACGCTCGGCGGGAGTGGGGTTAATTCTGCCAGAGGGTCCTAAGAAAGGACAAGCAGTGTCGAAATCCACTGTTGCTAAGTGGATTCGGCAAATAATTCAAGGGGTAAGATTCCCCCTTTTTCATGTTAAGGTGCACACTATCAGGGCGGTTAGCGCTTCTTGGGCAGTGTCACCTGGCCTCCACGGCTCAGATCTGTAAGGCCGCAACTTGGTCTTCAGTGCATACCTTGACAAAATTTTATCAGCTTGTTGTAAGGAGGTATGAGGATATCTCCTTCAGGCGCAGTGTGCTGTGGGTAGCAGTATAGGTCCTCAAGTCAGGGGCTACCATCCAGGTTGGGTCTCCCACCCCTCAAGTAGCATTGCTAGGGGACGTCCCATTAAGTAATTACTTAAGGCTTTGTGTCCCATGATGCACTCCACGAAAAGGATTTTAGAGGTAAGCTGTTATAAAAATCCTATTTTATTCTCTACGTTTTGTGAACGCTGGAGCCCTTCACCATGTGTAGGTGAGAAATCTACTGTAGACACGTACACAGCATCCATAAATGTTTGCCACTTGAAATTACTGATGCAACCCTAAATAGCTTAGATGGCCTTCTTACAAAGCAAGTACAGTTTTTGATTAGATTGGAGAAAAATCTCTAATGGATAACTATTTTGTGGAATGTTTATATTAATGCTGTTTATTGTGTGGTTTGTTTTTTTTTATTTTTTTTTTACCCAGGGAGCAAAGTGCTTGAACATGGGGTTTTATTTAAAGAACTTCTGCAGACGCCGAATTTCCGTATAACTGTGGTGGACGATGCAGATACTGTGGAACTTTGTGGTGCCTTAAAGGTGACATATTTTTTTATTTTATTTTTTTCATGTGACTTCTGCTTCCCTCTTGTACATCTCTGCAGCTCTGGTATAATTCTCCATCTCAAATGCTTATATATATATATATATATATATATATATATATATATATATATATATATATATATATATATATATATATATATATATATATATATATATATATATTCATCTCTTTTATTAATAAACCTTTTTAAAAGTGAAGAACGTCTAAAGTGTTTTTGGCCATAGTGCTCTTGTGGGACACAGGAGTGCACTTTTCTTCTCCCAGAATCTGACAGGAGGGTAAAGCCCACTCTCACCTGAGGTCACAGCAGCTCCAGTTTCTGAAAGGATCCTGACTATATTGTCGGTATTCAGCCTGCTGTTTGACATCTGGCTCCAGCTCTTAGCGTGTGGCTGAAAGCCAAGGGCAGCTGTGCTCACGGAGCCCAGTGCTCCAGTGAGTGCTGTAGAGGCAGAATGGAGAGCAGTGGGTAGAGGCAGAATGGAGAGCAGTGGCTATTTACTGCTCCTTTCTCTGAAAGATGACTGATTAGCCATCGTGATCACTCAGAGGCGGTGGGTGGCAACTGCAGCATCAAACCAATGATGAAGCGTGTGTGTATGTGTGTTTGCCTGCCATAATCGCGTCTGTGATGGGGGGGATCATGCAAATTTCTTTACACCGTGTGTGGTTGGCCTTGGGCTGTCTTGGTGGCCAACAATGCCTCTCCAATTGATAGACCTGAAGTCTAACAATCAGGTCTCGGTATCAAAAGGAAATTAAATTTTAGGTGCACAAAGGAGCTTCTTCTGGCTAATGAAGCATTGTGATGGCACACATCTTGTGTCCTCCTCTTAGCCATGCCTTTCAAAAGTTAAACATTTTAGGATAGATTTGAGGTTCACCTCAAGGCAGAATTTTACCAGTCACTTCTCTTAAAGCGGAACTAAGTTTATTTACTAAAGGCAAATCCACTTTGCACTACAAGTGCCCTCGGAAGTGCAGTCGCTGTAGATCTGAGTGGAATATGCAAGGAAAATAAACAGCATTTTTGCTTGTACGTGATTGGATGAAAAAATCAGCAGAGCTTCCCCTAATTTCAGGTCTTCCAGTGCACTTGTAGTGCAAAGTGGATTTGCCTTCAGTAAACCAACACCTAAAGGTCTCGATCCACATTAAGTATTTTTAATCCTTATGCCACTAGCATTAGTAAATAGATAGGAAAGAATGTTTGTTTCGTTTTTTTATACTCGTTTACAACTACTTGAGCTCCCGAAAGTTTTACCCCCTTCATGACCAGAGCATTTTTAGCTATTCAGCACTGCGCTACTTTAACTTGCAATTGTGCGGTCAAGCAACATTATACAAAAATCCAAATAAGTGTATATTAATTGGTTCGTGTAAAAGTTGGCGTCTACAAACAATGGTGTGTGTGTGGCGGTGATCAGCGACTTATATATGTGTGTGTGTGTGTGTGTGTATAATATATATAATGTAAAATAAAATTGCAATAAGCCTATATTGATTGTAGATGTTTTATAACCTATGGGAAAGATTTATGGCATTTTTATAAATTATTTTTTACTAGTAATGGTTGAGAGCTCTTCTTCTTCTGCTTCTTCTTCTTCTGCCTTCTATATCCAGATGCAAGGATCGTTCAGGAAAAACCTGACAAGCTGGTTGTACACAAGTCAATTGACTGACTTGTGTACAATCAGTTAGCCCATGCATGGATCCAAATTCAATTGGTCCTTGCTAAACTGGCTTTTTTTTTATTTATTTTTATTTTTTTATTAGATCGTGTATGCCTGGTTTACTGCTCCATGGTCTGGCTCAAAACCATAAAGCAAATTTTGCAAAGGCTAGCTGCATTGTTGGAAGGCTGTGGAGGGAGGAGGGCTGGAATGCTCTGTTTAAACCATACAGCTAGCACTGGTCTGCATAGAGAGAGCCTCGGAAATGAAAGTAGCTAAATTTTTACCAGAATTGGGTCACTAATAAAGGAAAATTTTAAGTCCTGCATATTAATTGGCTCCAGTTTCCAAGATGCAGGTTACAGGTTATAGTAGTATCGCACTATGTGGAGCACTTTTTTTTTTTTCACATATAAATATGCCCGGCCTGGAATAATAATCGTGGTATTGACCGAGGTGTGGTTCAAACTGCTTCTTTGCCAAACACAAGAGTGGGAGGCAACATCAGTTGGTAAATGCGTTTTCATTGGGAGAGGTGTCACGGGCACATCTGTGTGGTGGAAGATTGAAAGATTTTATGAAGATTGATTTCCTTTGTGTTTTCTAGAATAGTTTATTCAATGGATTTTTAGTTGTATATCACAACATCACGGGGTGTTCTATTTAGAACCATCATGTTTTTATTAATTTACATTTGTTTATTGCATGAGCGCTACTGAATTATGTCCTAATCAATACTTTGCAGCACATGTTTTAGGTATAATTTGTTTATTAATGTATGTTTTTTCACTAAAGTAGTAGCTCTTTTTTTCTCTGATTATCCATTGGCGCAGTGGAGGTACAGAATTTTGCGGAATATTACATTCAGTACCAGCAGACCAATCTTTAGTTTTGATGTGAAAATTAAATGTATACACTTCCATGTGGTACCATTCTCGTTCTACTGTACTAGGGATTCATGATCATCACCTCCCTCCCTTGTAGGCAAATGTACTTGCCTGTGTATAAATATGTATTGTTAAATATCTTTAGCCAACAGCACTTTTTTTATTTTTTTATCACCTGTTTTCTAATTCATCTAACAAAGTATGTAAGAAGTGGCACACTTTTATCTCAGAGGTTGATCATTTCCCAAAGCTTGTAGCCTTGGATAACACACAGGAAGATGGTACACAGCACTTACAGGTATTTTGCCCCCTGGGGTACAGAACATAATAAAAATGGAAGTGAGACTTCTTCTATTATGCTATGTGTTCATTGGTTGTATTTCATATTAATAATAAAAGGGGGGGGGGGGGGGGGAATGAATTTTAACCCTACTATAATAAGGGCCTTCTGTAAAAAATAAATTTTCTTTTTAGTAGAATTATTCTGCCGGAACAGGTTGAGCAACATTCCAATGTTGTAGAAGCCGCTACTTCACAGTCCATCCTTATCTATTAGTGCACGCACAGATCCCAGTTCTAGCTCTGTCACGAGCGATCGCGCATCAGCTTCGGGAACACGCTGCGGGCTCCTAAAGAGCCAGCGCACAGCTACAATGGCTCGCGCGGGGGAACCAACTTGCAACCTGTAAACTGTGGCGGCTAGTTGGGAACAGTTAAACAAACATTTACAGAATAGGAAAATGTGCACATATTGGATAGCTGTGCTAAATATGTTTTTTGATACACTTTCACAACCCTGCAAGGTGTTTTTCTACATTGAAAAGAAAAAATCTCTGCTGCACCCTGTCTCACCAGGTTTTAGATAATTACTCATTTTATTAGTGTTCTGTTACCGAAAAAAGCTTGCTTTGAGCAGAAATACATGTGTGGTTTGGCATTCAGTTGCTTCATTTAAACCTTAATTTTAGCATACTTCTTTCAGATCATAGCTCCTAAAGGCTGGCGTTTTTTCTTAGCTAAACAGATATTTCTCAATACATTAATGGATTTGAAGCAATTTACTGTTAGCTTGTTTTGAGAACACTTTGCTGAGATTCTTGCTGTTTTCCTTCTCCTGACGCGTGTGCAGCCTGTCAATGTACCAAGTGTTTGCACAGCTGAGTAATAGATAAGCCACGTTTACCGTTGACAGGAGTGCCGCACATTTTGCCATCATCTGGTGCAGCCTGCAGTGTATAATAAGATTTGCTGCTTACATGGGAACAGCATTATATCCATATCGTGATTCTGTTTATAGACGCGACCTGCCAAATAACTCTTATTTCTGGCCCTGAGATTAGAGGAAGAAGTCAATTCCAGCGAAAGACTAATATATGTATTTAAAACTCGGAGCCTGCATGGCAGATAGGAAATCTGTGTTCTTGCATCAGTAGTCATTAGAGTTTTGCTGGAAGATTGCTTATTTTTCTGTTGCTAATACTGTTGTGGGTTTTTATTTTTTCATGTTTATTTTCAGCTATGTTGACATTCATTTATTTTGCTTATGCCAGCGAGTTAAATGGTCCAAAAATGCACTTTTTAAAATCTAAATCTGGTTCACAGTGTAATTTTGTTGCTCATCAGTCACGCGTCCTTCTCGGCTGCTGCTTCTTTTAAACAGCCGGTGTCATTCTAAGTAGAAGCTTTTTCTGACTTGTTGTTAGTGTCACTAAACCCACATCATAAAAAAAACTATCAGTGAATACCGTATTATCTGCTGTTCGTACTCGCTCGGTCACTGAGATATACATTTTTCTGTATTCTGCAAAAAAAAAAAAAAAGATTTATCCTGCTGCTCTCTATCTTTCTATCCAAGTCCCCAATTCAGCTAGGGATTTTGCAGAGCAGTGTTGGCAACTCTGCACATGCTCAGTTTTCAAGGAGTTTTCGCTCACATCTGAGCAGCCCACGTGACTATAGAGTCACACATGTGGGTGTATGCACGATGACAGCCCACTCCCTCCCTCCTCCATGTCCGCTAACCAGCCAAACACAATGGGGACAGGGTATTGCATGTAGATTGTTGGAGGGATGTGACACAGCCTGTGACTAGCAGAAATCTGCCCACGCCATGTTTTTTCCAAAAAATAAAGATTATATATAACCATTTTAAAACAGTTTATTGATATTCATTTATTTTTACTCCTGTATTCCAAAGGCTTTATATATTAAAAATGTGACCAGCAGCAGAGGAGCTGGGTCATGTGACCACTGTAGATCGATTAGGAAAAATTAGAAAAAAAAACTGAGGCGATAGAATTGTTGCTCTACATAGATGGCCTAGGCAAGGGGTAGGTAACCTTTTGAGCACAGTCGCCTCATCTTTGCCCCCTGCTAGTGCCCACAGTGCATATCGGTGCGACTTATCAATGGCCATGAGTGCCACCTAGCAATGCGGTCTATCAGTGTCCCCTCTCAGTGCCTATCAATGCAGCCTATTGGTGCCTATGAGCATACATCAATGAAGGAGAAAAATTACCTGTTTGCAAAATTTTGTAACAAGATATTTGTGTTTTGGTGTGTGTTTTTGAAAATAAAATCAAAAAAAAAGCCCCTGTGGTGATCAAATACCACCAAAAGAAAGCTCCGTGCGGGGGGGAATTGTAAATATTTAATTTGGATACAGTGTTTTATGACCACGCAATTGTCTGTCAAAGAGTGAAAGTGCTGAAAATTAGGCTGGGCAGGAAGGGGAGTTTAAGTGCGATGTAAGTAAGTGGGTGAAGCAGAGTTGCAGCCGGTTTTAAAATTAAGTCAGCAGCTGCAAACACTGTAGCTGCTGACATTTTTAATATAAGGACACTTACCTGTCCAGGGATTCCGCAATGTCGACACCCCTAACCAATTTGTCAATCGGCTTTGGGTGCAGATGCCGGCATCTTCAAAAAAATAAATAAAAAATTTTGCCAAATGTGGCAGTGGAGGGGCCGGGGGGGGGGGTGGGGGGGTGGTTGGTGGTATGGTGCAACCAAGCAGAGCTTACCCTCCTGGGTGGAGCTCTGCTTTAAGTGTAATGTGTATGTTGTGATAAACGCCTGCTGTCTTTTCCTAGATACAGCCCTTTAAAAACACTGATGCTAGCTCAGCAGTACTGTAAGCTGACAGATCTGTACATTCTGCTATCTGTTTGACATTATTTGAATGGAATTCTTCACTGCAATATATGATGTACATAAGTGCTGTTTAGTTTTCGTTTGAGAGAAAGTCGATATAGAGGCTGTTCTACATGATTGGTGTGTGTAGGACTCTCTAGGTGTTACATTTTGTAATGTGCATTTGGTGACTGCTGCTGTAGGGCCTGTTAACACTACCTGCATGCTAAAATGTTTAGTATTCTCATCCGGGCTGTTATCTGTTTTGCAGGTCAGTGAGGGGGTGGTGCTATGTGCATTTTCAGTGCATTGCACAGTTTATATTTTGTGTGTGGGGTGTTTGTTGTTGTTGTTGTTGTGTTTTTTTTTTTTTTTTTTTTTTTTTTTTTTTATTTACACATGTACAATCCATTCAAGTCCCCGCACAGCACTGTGCTGTCACCTGTGAAGCCATCTGGTTCACTCCAAAAAAAATTTTAAAAATGCTTGACTGCATTTTTCCGACCCACGCATTACCACCGCAGTGACCAACATTGTTTTGTTGCAAAAAGCCACAGGGCATTACATATAGCGTGAACAGGCCCTTTTTTAAACTAATGTTTTCTGAGAGCATTTCCCATAATGTGCAGGTATTTATAATGTGGCAAAGTTTGCTTATGTGTTTGCCCCTCCAGCGATGGCAGCTCTTTCTTCTTTGCCTATTAGGTGGCTAATGATGATAGAAACACTTGACTAGACCAAGCTATTCTGCATCTGTGCAATAGAAGAAATAAATGCTGTTTTTTATTTATTTTTGTTTTATATACAAGAGGTATGTGCATTCTTACCTGAATCTTGGTGTGCTTTGCGTAATAATATATATATCTTCCTGATCTGTGCAGTAATCTGCATGAAACCCCTTCTGTACTTTTTGCCTCTGTATATGAACTTCTTGCATTAGAACCCCACTCCAGGAAACCAGAAAACCTTCCCTTGCATTGGGGCTGCACCAGCACTGCAGGTGTTTAACTGCCCATTTATGTCCAGGATACAGAAAAGCAGTTTTGCTTACCTGCTCTTCTGGTCCCCTGGCAGACAGTGCTCCCCCACACTCTTGATGGGGGACTGTTCCTTTGGTGTCCTCATGCCCAGTGTAAGACTATGGGCCCTGCATCCATGAGACGACCTCTAGGATGCCAGCGTATGGGGAGAAGGGACTGCAGGAGCAGATGATTGGATCAGTAACTGCTTTTAGAGTCTTATGGACTTGAACAAGCAGTTTAGCCCATGTAGGTGAGAATTCTAGGTTTCCTGGAGTTGAGCCTTTTTTACTTTCTAGCAGTAAAAAAAAAAAACTGGAGTTGAGCTTTAACCGCTTGCCGACCATCTGCTGCAGTTGTACTGCGGCAACAGGGCTCGTATCTGCCCCTCCTGTAGTTTTCCTCAAGCAGCCTATAATGGGTGGTCCTTCTGGTCACCCTCCTGCAGCTGTGATCAATGTATAGGCTTTGGGCAACTATGATCATATCACCCCTACTTTTGCAATGTAAGAACATGGTTTGCAAGGGCACTTGGTACACAAATAATACATTTTATACCCTGTGTAGGTATTGAGAGGTATATTTAACCACTTCATTACCAGGCACTTGGACACCTTCCTGCCCAAGCCAATTTTCAGTTTTCAGTGCTGTCGCACTTTGAATGACAATTGCGTGGTCATACAACACTGTACCCAAACAATATTATTATTATTTTTTATTTATTTTATCATTTTGTTCCCACAAGTAGAGATTTCTTTTTGGTGGTATTTGATCACCTGATTTATTTTTATTTTTTGCACAACAAATAAAGACTGAACGTTTTGAAAAAACAAACAAGTTTTTCTTTGTTTCTGTTAAAACATTTTTTTGGAAATAATTACGTTTTCTTCTTCAATGATGGCCACTGATATGGCTGCACTGACGGGCACTGATAAGGTGGCACTGATATGCAGCACTGATAGGTGGCACTGCTGAACACTGATGGGTGGCATTGCTGGGCATCACTGATTTTATTTGGTACATGATTGTGCCAGTCATTGCCCAGGGCTATGCTACAGATTGGGCTGTCATTTGCACATGTGGATGGGCGTGGGTTACATACCTGGCCATCCACATGTTGCCCACTTACTTCCCTGGTGGTCCAGTGTGGGCATCTGGGGGGGGGGGGCTGCACTGATTAACAATCAGCGCAGACCCCCCTGTCAGAGCCACCGATCAACGGCTTTTCCTGTTTACATCGTGATCAGATGTGATTGGACATGGCTGATCACGTGGTAAAGAGCCTCCGTCGAAGGCTGTTTACAGAGATCGGTGTAGAGGTGTCAGTCTGACACACCGCACCACTGATCGATGCGATGCGAGCCCCAACGGGTGCGTGGTGACATGTTATCCTGAAGGACGTCACATGACGCCCAGTCAGGTTAACAGAAACACTTCCCGACGTCAAGCTGCTATTGACTGGGCAGGAAGTGGTTAAAGTCTGTGTCAAAAAAATGCAGCCCATTCCCATATGAAGACTGTAGGCCAAGATGAGAAGTAGGGGGGTTTACCGATAACCCAGGAAGTGTGCAAAAAGACGCAAGATGGCTCTGAATTTCTGACAAGATTTAACTTTTTGTTTCTTCTTCACACTTATTATACACATGGCAAAATTATTTCAAAGATATATTTTTAACAGACCAAAAGGGAGCAAAAATTAGAAGTTCGTTATTAGTTTTTTACCTACTTTTAAATGCAAGTTTTAGTGCCTGGAAATCGGCTTTAAGAGTATTGCTTTCAAGGGGAAATCGGTAAGGCCTTTCACACTTGTGCGACTTTTCCTGCAACTTTGGACATCAGTTGCATGACAAGTCGCACCCCATGATTCCCAGTGATAACCATTCATATCTGTGCGACTTCAAAGTAGTCCCTGTGCTACTTTGGTCCGACTTTGATACGAGTTGAGGTCCATAGACCTCGTTTACACAGGCATTCCCTGAAATTGCACTACTTTCAAATCACGGCAGTGTGAAAGGGGCCTAAAGCCCAGCTTTTGTACTTAGTACAGGTTTTCTTTAAAACTGTCTGGGTGCATAGCCGTTCAGGCCCACATATATTACAAGCATTCAGGTCTATGCAGCAGTATTTCCAAAATAAAATAGGCTTGTTTGGTAGCCTGTACATATGACTGCCATCTAGTGGCTATGCTTATTTTTACATTTACAGTTGTGGAACTAAAGGGAGAGAACAATTCTAATGAACACACATTTTTAGTTCTTATTGCAGCATTTATCTTAAAGTAATTTTTGATATGGCTATGCTTGCTTGAATGTAATTTTGTTTTAAATCTAGAAATTTTGCCCTTATGGAGATAATACAGCCACCCTGCCTCTCTGCTTTAAAACTGTTGAGATATCGGCCATCCTAAGGAGTGCTTTGCTTTCAACAGTTGAGCTGGCTCATGAGGGTTCATTTACTAAAGGCAAATAGACTGACTTTGGAAGGGAAGTTGCATTTTTGCAAGGGAATTTTTCCCCAGAGAATTTTTCCTTGCACATGATTGGATGATGGAAGTCAGCAGAGCTTTACCTTGTCACTAAGCACTGGGGAAATTTCCTTTGCAAAGGAGACAGTCTATTTTCCTTTAGTGAATCGGCCCCAAAGGCTTGCATTGTGAAGCAGTGCAGTAAAACAATGTAATATTATATTACTATATTTCTATAAAGGAAATGCTGAAACGGGTTTTACAACACACATTAGCCACCTTATTCCCAGAAGCAGTTTTAAAAAAAATGCTGGTTTAGGCTGAGTTATCACTAGTGAGATCAGACATCGCAGACAAACTGGCTGAAATCGATTTGCACTAAAATGGTGCCTTTATTTATTTTTATTTTTTTGGGGTCCACACTGGAATTTGATTGCACTGCATTCTTCAAACCAATATGGGGTTGTTGTTAACTTTACAGTGACACCCCCACCCATTTGCAGATGTCAGTGTGAACCAGCGTGTGATGCGGGAACTGGCACTGATTCTAAGGGTTTCCCGCATCGCACTAGTGTGAATCCACCCTGAGCCGTTGTTTGTCCAAGCCCCATTTTTTAAAAAAGTACCAAATCTCATATGGTGAATCCCAGGGGGTGTCTAATGCATTCCAGCAATAAGCCCAAAACTAACGTCATCAGCTTTTTTTTGTTTTTGTTTTTGTTTTTACACGTTTTCACATCCAATAGAAGTATAAAAAAATGTTTTTCCTCCCCCCTTTTTTTTTTTTCCACAATTTATTTTCCAATTTTTCTTATATAGCGCAAAGTATAACAAGTGTTTTAAAAAAAAAAAAAACGCACAGAGCACACATATTACCTGGAATTGGTCAGTGATGCATGTAAAGAAAGCGGTAGTAATCATGAAGAGGTAAAATGTGCTAGTGTGAACAAATATAGGGATTTGGAAAATAACAATTCAAGGGATGTCCAACACACACACAGCCTTGTATAAAGTCCTAATTATGGCAATTGATCAAAAAAATGCTGATTTCCAGGAATGCAGATATCTATACAGTAATCGGAACCCTCCTTATGAAAATAGGGGGAAAATTATAAATCCCAAACTGCCCAGAGGAAAAGTAGAGTGCAATGCTCTATTTGGAAAGACTAAGGAACAGGGGAATGCATGATCATGAAATTCATGTGTCCTGTAGGAGGGTGGTGCAGAACACCCAGCCAGAGTGGGCACAGTTTAGGGAGAGTCGGAAATAAAATACAGCCAGTAAGGAGGAGTTATTATTCCTGGAATGAATATTCCCAGATGAGGTAAGTTTTTTATAACATCGCTCTTCAATATTCAGAATACTAGTTAATTCCTCCATAAACCTAATGTCCTGTACTCGGTGTAGCCATTGTTGAATAGATGGAAGGGGATGTCGGATTTCCAATGTGCAGGTATACTGGTACGTGCAGCACTGATTAAATGGTGTACCACAGATCAATCCTAGACCCTTTGAAGGGTCATGTGGATAGTTAGATCAACTGTTATAAACATCCTACAGCAAGGGGAAAAATAAATGGGACACTCTCGGGGCCCTTCCAGATGTTTAACGGCACCTAACAGGGGTGCCCCTTGTCCGCATTATTGTTCTCTCATTGGAACTGCTATTGGAAGGGATTCGACAAAACCCGGACATTAAGGGGATAAGACTCGGAGATATACACAAAATAGCAGCATTGGCCAGAGATATCTTGTTTTATATTACCTGTCCTAGGACAACCCTACCCAATCTTCTGAAATCTCTCAAAATATATGGAGACTTAGCAAATTTTAAAATGAACCCCACAAAATCCGAGATGCTTAATTTAAGTGTTATGGCCCAGGGGGAACAGTTATACCAACAGGATTTCCCTTTCATATGGCGAGATACAGACTTAAAATAATTTGGAGTTAAAATAACACCATCCTGTGAGACAGTTTACCAACTAAATTTCATCCTGCTATTAAATGAGATCAAAACAGAATTAAGACTGTGCATCTAGACAAAGGTCATGGATAGGTAGGATAAATAGTTATAAAATGAAAATCCTCCCTAAAATCTATTTTACAAAATACAAATGTTACCGATTTTTACCAAATGATTACTTCAATACTTTAAACACGTTAGTACGCAGATATATATGGCAGAATAACACACCCTGTATAAATATGGCGGTACTAACGAGAGATAAGGGTCAAGGGGGTCTGGGGTCCTGGATATTAAGATTTACTATAATTCAATTCTCATGTCACGGGTGGTGGAGTGGGCAAAAAAGAATAAAGGGGAAAAAAAGGTGGGTTAATATGGAAAGTGTTACTAGCACTGGGGGAAATAATTTGAACTCCGCCACATATTGGAGAGTTACACGAGCACACGCACATTACACAGACAGCAATGGCCATTTGGGACACGGTACACAAAAAAGAAAAATGGGGATGTAAGTCCCCCATGATACCATTAAAGAACCCAAACTATTTTACACCCGGGAAGGAGGGCATGTTTGGTACATGGATTAAAAAACAAGAAGCACAATTAAAGTGGATGTAAACCCTTATAAACCACTTTGACCTACAGGTAAGCCTAGATTAAGGCTTACCTGTAGGTCCAAGAAATATCCTAAACCTACACGGTTTAAGAGACATTTGCCAAAAGGCAGGCACCGCTGTCTACGGCGCATGCGGCGTAGACAGCGGCACGCAGGCGCACTGAGCGCGCCTCTGTTAACGGCAATATGCGACGAGTGGCGGCTCCCGTGCGCATGTGACGCATAATAGCCCATTATGCTTTACCTTTGCAGGGAATCAAAGGGGAAGTAAACCCATTAGGGTTTACTTCCTCTTTAAAGGATGTTATGCCAAAAGGTAAGATGTGCACTTTTCAGGAGTTGGTTAACAATAAAAGAGGTAATAGAGATAGGTGGAGGTACGCACAGTTAAAGGACTTTGGTTGGGGTAGGGACTCCACAATCAGGTCCGAAGATAACTTGCTCCCATTGGAAAGCCTGTGTGTAGTGAAGGGAGGGAAGAGGGTTATCTCCAGGATTTATAAAATATTAAACTGGTTAAAGCAATAGGGCACCCCCTTTTGTAGGAAAATGGGTAGATGAGTTGGGCACAGGAGAAATAGATTTGGATGTAGGGAAAATTATTATGGTTGACACGTCACATCACATCAAGCGACCGTAGTATGTTAGAAATGAATTATAAGCCCTTGTACACGCGGTCGGACATTCCGACGGAAAATGTCAGATCGGACCGTGTTGTCGGATAATCCGACTGTGTGTGGGCTCAATCGGACTGTTTCTGTCGGAATATCCGACGGACAAAGTTTTAGAGCTGGGCTATAAAACTTTCCGACATGATCCGATCGGACTTTGTCCGATTGTGTGTAGAGAATTCTGATCGGACAAAGTGCCACGCATGCTCAGATCAAAATCCTAGACCAAAGCTATTGGCTACTAGCCTGAACATAGTCCCATTGTAACTAAATAACATCCTCACGTTACGTACGATCGGATTTTCCAACAACTTTGTCCGACCGTGTGTATGCAACACAAGTTTCGGACAAAATCCGGCGGATTTTGTTGTCGGAGTGTCCGACCGTGTGTACAAGGGCTAAGTGTTTAGCGCAATGGTACATAATCTCTGATATAGTACACCGTTACCAAAAAGACCACAAAATTATGCTGGCGGGGCTGCACAGAATTAGGAACCATGTCCCATATATGGTGGACATGTCCTAAAATTAAAACATTTTGGAAAGAGGTATAGGCAACAATACAGGAAATAACGGGCATTAAAATCATAGAAGAGCCATGGGTATGCCTATTTCATGGGGCTAGAACCCCTATTAAACAGTATATGAGAACATTGTTGCTTCAATTAATAAATGCAGCAAAAAGTTTAATACCCAGGTACGAGATTTTAAATTTAATTTGGTGTAATAGAGAAAGAGAGACTGGGGAATATGGCCCAGACTGAATATTGAATTTTGTATGTAATATTAAAACACAATAAAGGTATGACTTAAAAAAACAGTTCAAAGTAAAAAAAAAATTATATATATATATATATATATATATATATATATATATATATATATATATATATATATATATATATATATATATATATATATATATATATATATATATATATATTCAAAGCAATCATGGGTTTAGGTGGTTTATGTAACCCTAGAGATGTTGGAAGCGTGTAAGAAAGGTCTCGGATACCAGTCTCTTTTTCTTGGTCTGTAGCAATCCGTGGTGAAAATGAATGAGCCACGCTCAGACGTAACCTCTGGGGAAGTTTGCGTTCAGGTCAGATATCTGAATAAGTGACAGCCTGTCATGAAATGCGCCATATGGTGTTTAATTCATGCAAATAAAATATACTGCATAAAGGACAGGAATCCTGCACCCTTCTTACAATCCTCCAAAATCTCCAGTAAACATTCACCATTTAGACCCCTTTCACATTGGGGCGTTTTTCAGGCGCTTTATCGTTCAAAGCGCTTGAAAGAAACCTCATCTGCACTTGGGCTTTCACATTGGGATTGCAGTTGAGTCTTCTTTCAGGTGCTTTACAGGTGCTTATTTTAATGCTAAAGCACCTGAAAAATGCCATAGTGTGAAAGCACTCGTGATTTCACATTGGGATTGCAGATGAGGCTTCTTTCAGGCATTTTATTTTGTGCTAAAGCAGTTGAAAAACGCCCCAGTGTGACAGGGGTCTTGGACCCACGGGTGCCTCTGCTAATGTGTGTGTGGGTGGGGTTCTCCCGGGGGGGTTCTCCCCCCCCCCCCATATGCCCCCCATATGCTCTAGCACTACAAATCGCACAGCCTTTAGTTCATCTGAAACAACAAAGAGAAAGTGGCTACATTTCTACATACAATGGGACTGTGGAGACGAGAGCAATAAAATGTCTGTGTGGCGTGTTCCTTTCCCTTTTTTTCCTTTCCCTTTTTTTCCTTTCCCTTTTTTTCCTTTCCCTTTTCCCCAGAGCCATTAGTGTAAATGCTTATAATAGTGTTAAACCCAGAAGTAATCATTTTATTATATTGCTGCTTAGATGTAATGGTTGCATTAGGAGTGTTACTGGCCAGATCACCAGATGAAAATGAAGGGGGAGGGGGGAAGAATCATCTAATGATTAAGCTGCAATATATACATTTGTTGGCTTTACTACCACTTTGCCAAAACTCCACCTACAGATGACATTTGGGGTTACGAAATGGCCGACTGCAGTCCTGACCTGGACCAAGTGATGTCTCTGCCAAGCTCACACCCCCTGCAACTTCTTCTCCAGCTCCTGCCCCCTGCCTGATTTACAGGGATCCATCGGGTACAAGTACATTGTTCACTATTATGAGCTTTATAGGTCTAAAGGGGCACCCCTGATGGCGGCACCTTATCTATTTTTGATATACGTACAATGACTACAATCATAGTCATAGGACAAACTTGAAATTTGGACCTTGACGGGAAGAAAATTTTAGCAATAGCACCTCCTTGAATTTTTAATTCATTACCCCTGGGCTAAAAGTTTTTGATTTTCTTAAAATCTAACCACTCGTATATAATTTTTTTGTCTTTCATCCTTCACTAAGTGAAAACGCCTACAAGATAAGTGCTTTTCTGTTCCTAATGGAATATTTTAAGCCTCTGCTCATTATTAAATAAAAGCAGACCAGGGATGTCCATTAAAACTGGGCAACTCCCTTGATATTTGGCGTTGAAAAGATTACTAGGATGTTAACCTGCTGTAATGCTTTTATTATATATTTTCATACGCCCCTGATCTTCGGCCCATGAAAGATAATGGGGGCTCCATTATAATGGTCATTTCCCCTGCATGCCTTGCTCGGCTCACCAACATCAGCCTGTTAATATGCCCGAGAAGCCTATGTTAAGACCTTTCATTGCATTTAAATCATTAAATATCTCCAGCTCTTATTACCTATAAAAATATTAAATTGCCCATTACCTAATCTGCCACTGATGTTCTGTTTATTTGTTTGTCTTTTCCCATTGTGTTGTGCTCTGCTGCAGTGGCCACTCATTACTTAAAAGGGTATTTATATCCTGACTTGTAGCTTGGTGCTAAACACAGAAATTGCTTTTGCCTCATTTGGATGCAGCCGGTGTCGGAGTGCCTCGGAAGCAGCAAAGATAAGACATCCACGCTTTTTGTTTTTTCTTTATTTTTTACTCTGTTTTTTTATTATTATTATTATTATTACCCAGCAGCTTCATAGCATGTGAGATTGCTGAAGGGTATATTTGCTTCAGGGGAACATACACTTTACTGTTCTTCAAAAGGCACTCTGCTGTTTGACATTCATATGCCATTCTGTCAGTGAACGCACTCCTCTGATTCTTCCATCTTCACACTGACTCCGGAAACACACGCAGCCTTTGATCACTGCAAAATGTCTTAAAAACTTAATTGGCTTCAGTTTATGGAAGTAGAAGAAAAGCGAATTTAAATGTCTCCTATAATAGGGTTAGAATGATATGGATAATGCAAGATTAATTACAATACTTAGTTAAAAAAAAAAAAGAAATCAACGCACTATGCTTGTATTCAACATAGCGGAAACCCAAGCTGATCGCTGCTAAATAAGTATAGCTGTGGGGTCTAAAGACACTTAGCTGCTTCATTTGTTTTGTTTTTTTGTATGTGTTTTTAATCAAGCTTGGCTGCCCAGTGTGTTCTCATAAACCGTGAGAGCTTGTTAATATGGTTTTATGATCTTAGTGATGCATCACATCACTTTACTCCACAGCATTCGTTTTACAAAGCTTTGTAAAGCTGTATTTGTTTGGAGGTTTTATAATTGTTTGGAATATTTTTTTTTTTTTCTTTCCCTCTGGGTGGCCTTCAATCTTCTTTTTTTTTTTTTTTCTCCAACTGGTGTGTGTGTGTGTGTGTGTGGGTGTGGTTTATTTTTTTGTACTATAGATGAGAGGACACTGAATTAAAGGGGGGGGGGGGGGAGCTGCCTACCTAAAATGAACAAGTGCTTTGACAATAATACATTTTATTTATTGGTGCCTTTCCGAACAACCAAGGTCACCTTGCATGCCATGCAGAACAAAGTTACAGCTTCATTTAATCAGCACCGACCTTGCTTACATTCTTCTGTTTGCACCTCTGCTGCTTTTGTAGGTTGCTAAGGCAAGTGAAATTCAGTATAACTTTCAGGTATGGAGGAACATCTCTTCCATTCCTTTTTTTTTTTTTTTTTTTTCCATGATGCACCACTGACCAATATAGCAGCCCATCGCAAGGCCCGAGTGCTGGCATTTGAGGCTAGGGTAGATGTTCTTAGCCCTGTATAAGCTCCAACCAGATCAAATTGGACCTAAGATGGGGCTTTTTCTCTTCGCTGAGATGAATTCGCACTTTGTGAGTTAAAGCAGAACTCCAGCCAAAAATGACTGGATAAAAATAAACTGCCCATAAAAATAAATTTACAAAGCCATCTTTTGCTTCATTAATTACCATTTTAACCCAGAACTTTCCTCCGCAGTACTTTTTTATGCCTCCTAGATGTTCTCAGCTTGATGTGAGCATCATTAAACATAACGGAACCCACCTCTGCCTGTGAAAGAAAGGAAGCACAATGATGCACTCGCCTTTCTGAAACTCTCCATTTTCTTCCTATTGGAATGCTTATCTGCAGATGAACAAATTTGCTCCTTGTGCTACTGCTCCCCCCTCCCCAGTTTTAGCTCTGCTGTATAGGGACTGCAAAAGGCTGATACCGGAACAAATTACAGTAACTGCATTAAGCTCTCCTACCACCTCACCCCAGAACTGCTGTATTCAGAGACGGGTCCAAACCATATGAATAAACCTACCAATTGCCAAGTGGCACTTTGGACAGCGTTCATCTATTGTGGGATAAATAACAGTCTCTGGGTCGTGTAGTAGACGGGATGCAGGATTTTTAATTGGATGAACCTGTCTCTGGTTAAGATCATAGAGTAGGTATTTGTTGCATTTCCTTTATCCTACTCAGGATAATAATTAATTTTAGATATAATTCTCTCTACAGGTACACTGCCCTAAACTGTAGACTAGAGGTCGACTGGTATATCGGCCAATATTTGCCATTTTTTAAATAATCGGCATCGCCGATTGTGCTGATAAAAAGCCGATTTAGAACTACAGCGGGACTTTGAAATGACTTCTGTAATAGAAGTCAGTGTAAGTTGCCTGAGTCGTCATAGAAACGTCTTCCTCCTCTCTGGGCAGGCTGCCAAGAAAAGAACAGAAAGATACAATGTTTACACTTGAATGAATGAAGTCATCTCTGTGTGTAGAAGTTCTCAGTTTAACCATTTAAAGACTAAATATTTTCTGACACTTGTTGCTTACAAGTAAAAATCCTGTATTTTCTGCCAGAAAATCACTTAGACCCCCCCCCCAAAAATTATATATATTTTTTGAGCAGAGATCCTAGGGAATAAAATCGCGGTTGTTGCAATATTTTATGTCACACTGCATTTGCACAGAGGTCTTTCAAATGCATTTTTTGGGAAAAAAATACACTATTTAAAAAATAAAAATAAAATAAAAACAGTAAAGTTAGCCCATTTTATTTTATTTTTTTTTTCGTCCAAAAGTTTTGACTACCTGTTTTTTATTTAATATATAGGTTTTTTTTTTTATTTTATTTTTTTTTAATCTAAATCATACATACAAGTAAACTGATTGGAGGTTTGTTTTGTTTAATAAATGTTTAAAGCGGAGGTCCACCCTAAAGTGGACCTTCCGCTCATTGGAATCCTCCCCCCCCTCCGGCGCCACAATTGGCACCTTTCAGGGGGGAGGGGGGTGCAGATACCTGTACAGTACAGGTATCTGCACCCACTTCCGGGATAGCTCTCTGCGGAAAGGGGCGTAGATTACGCCCCTTTCCAAAAGTCCCCGCTGCCTGCTGGGAAACGCACAGATCCCAGAGGCAGCGGGCCCATCCTTATTGTGCAGCGCGACTCGCGCATGCGCAGTAGGGAACCGGGAAATGAAGCCGAAAGGCTCCACTTCCTGATTCCCATACCCAAGATGGCAGCGGCAGCACCCGAGAGATGATCGAGAGATCGGCTTCGGGTGCCGACATCGCGGGCGCGCTGGACAGGTAAGTGTCACTATTTTAAAAGTCAGCAGCTGCAGTATTTGTAGCTGCTGGCTTTAAAAAAAAAAAAACGCGGACTCCCGCTTTAAATGTAAGAAATTTTCTGTATCACTTATGAAGACTGCTTTCACACTGGAGCGGGCAGGCGTTGATGGTAAAACGCAAGTTTTAGCGGCTCTTTACCATCATTTTAGCGGTGCTATTTGGCTGCTAGTGGGGCACATATAACCCAGCTAGCAGCCAAGGAAGAGGTTAAATGCGCCCATGAAGCACTGCTGCCAAATCACATTGCATGCGCTTCGGCAGTGGTGCCCATTCATATCAATGGGCAAGAGTGGTGGAGGAGCGGTATACACCACTCCAAACGTGCTGCTTGCAGGACTTTTTTTTAAGATCCTGCCAGCGCATCGCCTCAGTGTGAAAGCACTCTGTCTTTCACACAGACTGCAGGGGAGCCATTTTGCAGGCACTCTACAGGCGCTATTTTTAGCCCAAAAGCGCCTGAAAAACGCCCCAGTGGGAAAGGTGTGTTAGATCAAAGGGGATTAAAAAAAAAATAATAATAAAAAAGGAAAAAATAAATAAATAAAATAAAATCGGCCTAACATATTGGCCCAAAAAAATCGGCATCATATATCGGCTATCGGTCGCCATGATTTCTAAATATCGGCATCGGCCAGAGAAAAACCCATATCGGTCAACCTCTACTGTAGACCTTTTTTCTTGCGAATAACTTGTTTTTTAAGCTGCCGCTCTCCTTTTTACTGAGCCGCAATAAATTACCTAGTTTTATAGTGAATGTGACAAAAATCCAGATGTGCAAAATGAATGTCAGCAGTTTTCATTTGAGTCTCAACAAAAAAGGCTTTTTTTTTTTTTATACAGATTTCCTTAGGGCCAGTTCACACCAGACGCAGTTCCGTACGCTAAAAATGCATGCACAATGTTTTCCAATGACTCTAGTTCACATCATGCAGTCAGTTTCTGGTGCAGAAACTAACCGGAACTGACTGTATTGGTGCAGAAAAAAACTGAACTGCATCTGGTGTGAACTGGCCCTTGAAGAGGAAGTAATCCCTCTAATAAAAAAAAAAAAAAAAACCCTGCAGGACAAAGGCATAGTGAGCTAGCATGCATAGCATGCACTAGTATATTATGAATTCCCTGAGATCAAGCGACCCTTGTCAATGTCCTCCTTCACCACCATAATACCCGGAGTGACTTCCGGGTATCGTGACGGCATGATTGCTTTCACTAATGACACTCTGTGTGCCTGCGCCGTTGTCTACTGGCGCGCATGCGCTGTAGACTTCGATGCCCATTTTTAGGGATATATCTCTGTAACCGTGTAGGTTAAAGAGAAATTTCTTGCAGCTACAGGTAAGCCTTAATCTAGGCTTGCCTGTGGGTTAACGTGCTCTGTAATGCTGCATGCACACGACAGGACTTTCCGGCAGACTAGGTCCGACAGAATCAGTCCGGGCAATCCGATCGTGTGTGAGCTAATCCGATCGTTTTTCACATTAAAAAAAATCCGACTGACTTCGAAATAGAACACGTTTCAAATCTGTCCGGACTTAATTGCTATCGGGAAAATCGTTCATCTGTATGCTGGTCCAACGGACCAAATATGACGCAAGGGAAACTATTGGCTACTGGCTATTGAACTTCCTTTTTTTTAGTCCCGTCTTGCGTCATCACGTTCAAAATGAATGGACTTTCGAGCGGATTTAATCTGTTCATGTGTGACCAAGTCCGTTCATTCGGTAGGTCTGTTGGGAAGACCGTCGGACCTAGTCTGCCGGAAAGTATGGTCGTGTGTACATGGCTTAAGTTTACAACCACTTTAACCACTTGAGATCCGCGCTATAGTAAAAAGACGTCTACAGCGCGGATCTCAATTTCCGGGACTACGTCTATTGACGTCGTCCCTTTTAAGAGTTCCCCGCGCGCTCCCGGGAGCGCGCATCGGGGAAAATCTGTGTTGGCCGTGTCCGCTGGACACAGCCAATCACAGATCGCTGTAAACGGCCAATCACAGCGGCCGTTTACAGCGCGATCGCCTCCTCCAATGGGTGATGATCTCAAATGTAAACAAATGAGATCATCACCCATTGCCGAACGTGTCTCCTCACACAGCGATAGCGTGTGAGGAGACTGAAGGAGTTAGTGAGTTTTGCAGCATACTAAAAGTGACAGTAAACCTATAAAAAACCCTGCCAGTGCCCAGATCTACCCTGCCAGTGCCCAGATCTACCCTGCCAGTGCCTGCCAGTGCCCACCTGTGCACCGCCAGTGCCCACCTGTGCACCGCCAGTGCTCCATCTGTGCACCACCAGTGCCCGCCAGTGCCAATCGGTGCCCATCTGTGCCGACTCAGCAGTGCCCATCTGTGCCGCCTCAGCAGTGCCCATCTGTGCCGCCTCAGCAGTGCCCATCTGTGCCGCCTCAGCAGTGCACATCCGTGCAATAAATCAGTGCACATCTGTGCCGACCTATCAGTGCCCATCTGTGCCGACTCAGCAGTGCCCATCTGTGCCGACTCAGCAGTGCCCATCTGTGCCGCCTCAGCAGTGCACATCCGTGCAATAAATCAGTGCACATCCGTGCAATAAATCAGTGCACATCTGTGCCGACCCATCAGTGCCCATCTGCCGCCTCAGCAGTGCCCATCTGTGCCGCCTCAGCAGTGCCCATCTGCCGCCTCAGCAGTGCCCATCTGCCGCCTCATCAGTGCACATCCGTGCAACAAATCAGTGCACATCTGTGCCGACCCATCAGTGTCCATTTGTGCCACCTCAAAAGCGCCCATCTGTGCCACCTCAAAAACGCCCATCTGTGCCACCTCATCAGTGCCCATCAGTGCTACAATGGCTAAACGCGTCTTTTCCGCTGAGGAGGCGTACCAAATTATTTCCGCGGCCGACGAGAGCAACGGGGAGCTCTCCTCTTCCGATTCCTATTCGGATTCTGAAGACGTAACTTATGAGCCAGTCCTCAGCAGTGAAACACTGACTGATGAATCCGAGGAGGAAGATATCCGGCCCATCAAGCGAAGGCGTTCTAGTGAGGCAGTGCCGTCCACCAGCACCGCAGTGCCGTCCACCAGCACCGCAATGCCGTCCACCAGCACCGCAGTGCCCCAGCAAGAAAGGCCAAGTACCAGTGGGGTGTCATCTCAGCCCCAAAGGGTTAGGAGCCATGCTGGCCTTCCCTATGCCCTTCAGAACCCCTTGTGGCTTCCTCCTAATTCAGGAGAGGCCAATGTTCCCCCTTTCACCGCCCAGCCAGGAGTCCAGGTGGACACGGAGAATTTTAGCCCCATCGATTTTTTTAATTTAATTTTTACGGAGGACATGTTGGCGTCAATTGTGGCCCAGTGCAACCTGTATGCACAACAATTTATTTTTCAAAATCCGACCTCCTATTATGCCCGTCCCTACGAATGGAGAGACCTAACGGTGGAGGAGTTCAAGCTTTTTTTAGGCCTCACATTTAATATGGGACTCAACAAAAAAAACCAATTGCGTACCTACTGGTCAACCCACCCCCTCCACCACTCACCGCTCTTCTCCGCGGTAATGCCCAGAACCAGATATCAGATGATCCTGAGGTTCTTGCATTTCAGTGACAATTCCCAATGCCTTCCACGAAATGATCCAAATTATGACCGCCTTTACAAAATTCGACCAATACTAAATTATTTTTCTGAAATATTCCCCAAATTGTTTACCCCGGACCAACACATATGTGTGGATGAGTCCCTTATTAAATTTAGTGGCAGGCTTAGGATGAAGCAATTTATGCCCAGCAAAAGGGCCCGCTATGGGTTGAAGGTCTACAAATTATGTGACCGAGCCACAGGGTACACATATTCCTTCAAGGTGTACGAAGGGAAGGACACCCAGCTACAGCCCCCTAATTGTCCGGATTATTTGGGATCCAGCGGAAAAATTGTTTGGGACCTCATATATCCCCTACTGGATAAAGGCTACCACCTGTATGTAGACAACTTCTACACATCTCTGCCCCTGTTCCACAACCTTCACCGGAAGAAGACGCCAGCATGTGGCACTGTAAAAAAGAACCGGAAGGGCTTTCCTCAAAGTCTGGTGAACAAGAAGCTGCGGAAAGGAGAAACCGCAAGTCTAAGAAACAAGGAGGTTCTGGCAGTGAAGTGGAGGGACAGAAGGGATGTGTATATGTTGTCTTCTATCCACAACGATACCTTCGTAGAAATCCCCAGAAGGAATGGCCCCGTAAAGAAACCCAAATGTATTTCCGAGTATAATTTGTTCATGGGAGGAGTCGACTTCAACGACCAAATGATGGAACCATATCTGGTCTCAAGACGGACATATCATTGGTACAAAAAAGTAGTAATTTATTTTTTTCAATTGGCCATTTACAATTCATATGTAATTTACAGCAACGCCACCCAAAACCCCAAACGTTTCTCTGGCTACCAGGAGGAAGTTTTCACAGCCCTTATTTTCCCAAACGGCCCACCAGAAAATATCAGATCAGACGTTGTTAGTCGACTCTCTGAGCGCCACTTTCCGGATAAAATTCCCCCCACACCAGCAGGCAAAAGACGCCAAAAAAGATGTAAGGTGTGTACCAAAGCAGGAGTCAGAAGAGACACATCTTATTATTGTGCACAATGTCCTTCCCAACCAGGCCTCTGCATAGGCGACTGTTTTCGGCCTTACCATACTTCAATACATTTTTAGTGAAGTATGGTAAACATAATCCTCAGTTCCTGCCTTCATACACCTTCACACCCCTTATGCCACTGCCTGCTTTGTAACTGACCCTGGCTTGTTATTTGACCACTCTTATGCCTGCCGATTCTGTACATACCGCTGCCTGATCTGGAACTGACCCTGGACTGTTATTCGACCATGCTTCTGTCTAACGATTCTGTATATATCTCTGCCTGATCTGGAACTGACCTTGGACTGTTTGACCACGATATTTGCCTGCCTCTTGGACTGATCTTGTATTCTGCAACTGGACTAGTGGGATTCAACATGGGGTCTCACATATGTGAGGGGCTCCAGTATAGTTTTTCTGGAAGAAGAAAACAATTTTCTTTGTTTTCTTATTCCTAGATTAGGGTCTGGAGACTCGGAGGCTTCAAAGAGATTTGGGAGGGAGAAGCCTCTACCCCTATCCCCATTCTGTCCTGAACGAGGCTCTACTTTTGTCTGCTGCCTGTAGGACTTACTGCCATCATGCCGCACTGACCACACCACAAGGACCTGCCTACTACCAGGACCAATATTTTTGGCACTGCTGACATCTCTGCACTAACCCTGGACTGTAATATGGACAGTATCCCTGCCTGCTGCCTGAAAAACTGTGTTCGCTGTTGCTGACCAAGTCCCTGCCTGCTGCCTGGACCAGTGATATCCTCCTGTGGACAACTGCGCTTCTAAAACCACAGGTAATCTTTTCTTTACCCTTTGCTCAGCATAATGTATTTGGGGGTGTAATTCTTGGTATGTGCAGGCTATGTGTCCCTGGAACGCCGACGGTGTTTCTTGCATGTTGCGCCTCTGTATGTGGTCAGGCTGTGTAAAAGTCTCACACATTTGGTATCGTTATACTCAGGAGGAGTAGTAGAACGTATTTTGGGGTGTTATTTTTGCTATGTAAATGCTATGCGTTGGAAATATCTTATAAACGGACAACTTTGTGTAAAAAAAAAAAAAAAATGCGTTTTCATTTTTTTCCACATTTTCCGAAAACTTCTGGAAAAAAATGAACCATTGAAAAGACTCATTATGCCTCATAGATTATACGTTGGGGTGTTAGCTTTCCAAAATGGGGTCATTTTCTGGACGTTTCCATTGCCCTGGTGTTCCAGGGCCTTCAAAACTGTAATAGGTGGTTGAGAAATGAAATGTGTAATTTATGCTCCTAGAATGCCTGAAGGTGCTACTTCAAAATTAGGCCTCTGTATGTGGTCAGGCTGTGTAAAAGTCTCACACATGTGGTATCGTTATACTCAGGAGGAGTAGCAGAATGTATTTTGGGGTGTTATTTGTGGTATGCACATTCCGTGTGGGAGAAATAAGCTATTACAATGAAAATTTTGTGGAAAAAAAAAATCGTAATTTTGCAAAGAATTATGGGAAAAAATGACAACTTAAAATAACTAACCATGCCTCTTACTAAATACATTGGAATGTCTACTTTCCAAAAAGGGGTCATTTGGGGGGCATTTGTACTTTCCTGGCTTGTTAGGGTCACAAGAATGGAGATAGGCCTTAATACATCAGATGTGATCTTTTTTTGCAAATCTTTATGATTTGCACCATAGCTTGTAGACTCTATAAATTTCACACAGATCATATAATATGCAAAAATTTGGGTTATTTTTACCAAATATGTGTAGTAGTATAAATTGTGGCCAAAATTTATGAAGAAAAATTGCTAATTTTGCTAAATTTTGTCACAGAAACGAAGAAAAATTCTTTTTTTTTCAAAATTTTCGGTCTTTTTTCATTTATAGTACAGAAAATAAAAAACCGAGAGGTGATCAAATACCACCAAAAGAAAGCTCTATTGGTATGAAGAAAAGGACAAAAAAATCATTTGGTTACAGTGTTGCATGACTGAGTAATTGTCATTCAAAATGTGAGAGCACTGAAAGCTGAAAATTGGTCTGGGACTGAGGGGGGTTTAAGTGCCCAGTAAGCAAGTGGTTAAGGGGTGTGTTGGCCAACTGTATGTAAGCTTCTATTCATAGTAATGAATATTTTATTTTTGTATAAATCCTTACAGTTGACAAATGCATTGCATATCGATAAGATGTGGCATATTACGTTCTCAGTCTTTACCATGTTTGTGTTTTCCTGCAGAATATTGTGGCAGTCGGTGCTGGATTTTGCGATGGCCTGCAGTGTGGAGACAACACCAAAGCTGCAGTGATCCGTTTGGGGCTAATGGAAATGATTGCGTTTGCCAAAATCTTCTGTAAAGGCCCTGTGTCAACTGCCACATTCCTTGAGAGCTGCGGCGTGGCTGATCTCATCACTACTTGTTATGGAGGACGCAACAGAAAAGTTGCTGAGGCATTTGTGAAATCTGGCAAGGTATTTCTATGAACTGAGCTCTATCTTAACTATGCATTTAAAGTTGTGGACCACTTGCACTTAAAGTGCTCTCTGACCTCAATTAGAAAGTTAACCCTCTGAACCTCCCCATTCCGTACCTCATGATTGGTCAGTGAAGCCACAAAGTATAGTCATTGGCCAATTATGAGGCACAGCAGAGGGCAGCACAAAGTGTCAACCTCCTAGCTGAAGTTTTTGAATCTGGATAATGGACTACTGCAGGTGTTGGTGTTTCCAGGAAACTCCAGCAACTTACAAAGTGTAAGAACAGGTAAGTGTAGCTGCCTGCTGACCATTTGCATAGAGCGCTCAAGGGCTTACTTTTAAGCAGGCATTTCAAACTTGAACAAAGCCGTGGGAGAGGTGACTATCTTCAAGGCGGCTGAATTCCGTCTTAGAGCCACACGTGCTTCCAGAAAGATTATGGTGTTTTTGGCACTTAATCCCAGTAAAAAAAAAGCCACAAACCATATCTGCAACATTATGTAAGAAAGTTTAATTTTTTAACTGGAAAACACCTGGAGGGCAGGGATGAGTAGGTCCCCGGTTTGGTGCCAAAACAGCCCTGACCAGTCGAGGCATATACGCCTCTATGACTCTGCCAAATGTATGCAGTGGTAGCTGGCACCAAGCTGTCAGTAGGAGATCCTTTAAGTCATTGTTGGCCAACTTTGATGTGGGGGGGGGGCTTCAAGTGCAGCGCTCAACATCCCCAAAGGGCCACACATAAAATTCAATGAATGTTCAAATGTCAAACTGCAGACGCATAACAGAATAGTCTGTGGGCATGATACAAGAGATGGAAAGACACCGTGGAAACATTAAAGGAACTGATCAGAGACTGCGGACAGGGTATAGGAGATTGTCAGGGACTGCAGAGGGTACTGGAGATTGGGGACATGCTTCAGGAGACCGTCATTGTCTGACAGAAATCACTGCTATAACAGGATAAAAGGGAAACAGATTAGTGTCTGCAGGAGGCATGAGGGCTGCACAAAAAGTGCCACATATGGACCATAAGTAACAGGTTGGACACCAGGGCTTTTTAAGTCCTGTAAGTTGTGAGATGGGACCCTCCCATGGATCGAACTTATTTTTTCCAACACATCCCATAGATACTTGATTGGATTGAGATGTGCAGAAATTGGAGACCTAGTCAAAGTCTCAAACGTGTTTCTTAATTTTTGAACCATTTTTGCATTGTGAGAGTGTATTATCCTGCTGAAAGGCCACTGCCATCTAGGAATACCATTTACACAAAGGGGTGTATTTGGTCACCAACAATGTTTAAGTAGGTGGTATGCATCAAAGTAACATTCACATGAATGGCAGGAGCCAAGGTTTCCCAGCAGCACAGTGCTCCAAGCATCACACTACCTCCACCAGTTTGCCTTCTTCCCATAGTGCATCCTGGTGCCATCTCCTCCCCAGGTAAGCAACGCACATGCACCCAGCCATCCACATAATTTAAAAGAAAATGTGATTCATCAGATCATGCCACCTTCTTGCATTGTTTTATGGACCAGTTCTGATGCTCGCATGCCCATTGTAGGTGCTTTTGGCTGTAGACACAAGTCAGTATGGGTACCCTGACCAGTCCGTGACTTCGCAGCCCTATACACAACAAACTGCATTTTTTTTCTGCTTTCAACTCATTAACATATATATATATATATATATATATATATATATATATATATATATATATATATATATATATATATATATATATATATATATATATATATATATATATATATAATTTTTTTTTATTTATTTTTATTATTTTTTTAATCCTAAACCACTATAGAGAAGAAGCGAGAGGGCCACATGTGGCCCAGTCAAGTTTGGCATGCATGCTTTATATTTTGAATGGACTGAAAAGAGGTTTTTATTGCCCCACTAGGGAAATTCACTTTGTTCTTATGTTCATTGTCACTGAGACTAAAGGCGAGGGCAGATCCAACATTTTGAGTTGTCGCCAGAATAGAGGGGAAAATCCTCCAATGAGGACAATGGCATGGGTTTTAACCATTTCCTTCTCTATCCAAAATGGGGGAGGGCTTTAGATTTAAAGACATTTAAAATCGGACCCACATTTATTATGAAATACACTTTGTACCCAATATTGTAATATATATTGTTGCTTTATTTCACCAGAAGCTGAATCTGCTGATGTTAGTAAGGCCTGTAAAGTGTTGACATGAGTCTGTCAGAATCCCCCTGCATTCTTTGATTGTGCACAGCAAGCTGCAAGTTTACTAACAGTTTGCATACCTCTGCATGTCTTCTTGTTACTGGGAAGATTCAATTTTACTGTTTACTGTCACTGCATTATCTTCCTGTGATGACACATTTCTGTTTGGCCGTGGGGTATCAGAGCCTTCCAGCTGAGAAATTGGTAGAGAAAGGGATAGCTTTTTGGTTATATTACTACAACTTGTGTACGAATAAATATCTTCAATTTTTGTTCTATCCTGGCCATCTTTTATATTGGTTTTTAAACCATTTTGTAATTCTCAAACGTTCTGGTGATCACCTCAAATGTAATACTCTAAGTGTGTTTCTTTGTTGCAGAGTATTGAACAGCTTGAGCAGGAGATGCTTAATGGACAGAAACTTCAGGGTCCTCAGACCTCAGCAGAAGTCTACCGCATCCTGCAGCAGAAGGGCATGGTAGATAAGTGAGTAGTTGTGTTTTTTTTTTTTTATCTTTTTATTAGTGGAATTTTCAGCAAATAGAGATGGTATACAGAGGGCTGCGTGATGTTTCTTTTGTGCTTACTGATCAAAGAATGCATTTTTGAATAGCGTATAAAAATGGCACATGGCTGGCGAGCAGGGATTGTTGCAGATAAAATGTTGCTTTCATTCTCATAAAAGCCTGTCGCAAGAAATGATGACTTTGACTTGCCAAAGGGCTTGTTTACATGGCAGTTCGGACCTTCCTCTCCCACCCCCCAAAAAAAAAAACTCTTAATGGAACAGAAGAAAGACAGGTGCAGTGTATGGTAGAATAGCTGAGATTTGTCATATCTGCAAAAAAATGTAACCTCTGCTCCCACTAATGTAAAAATGTAACAAAAAAAAGCTGGTTGCACTGTACCCCTTTGTGTTTTTTATTTTTTTGTGTGTTTAAGCTTAGTGGAAAAACAATGTTTTTACAAAGAAACCTCCACTGAGGGCATTGTACAGTTAGTCTAAACTTGGCTTCGACATGCATCTTCTGTCTAATCGGACCAAGCCTGGATCACAAATTGCAGCATGGTCATTACTTTAGAAGCACTACCAGTGGAAAGTTAAATGGTTCTCCCAGCTACAGATATTTAAAAACCATGATGGGTAAATCCAGGAAACCTTGTATGCCAAACAAAACCATTCACCAGCATGTCTGGAATTTATCAAAGATCATTCAAAGCTACAGCAGCCACTGGGCAGAATAAAGAAACAATCATGTAGGACATGCCTGGAATGTATCAAATAATGAGGTTTTAATATAGAAACGCTTCCAAACCAAGAGCTGAGACCCAATTCTGTATCCTGGCCTAGGCCGACAAGGCCCAGGCCTAGAGCAGCACTTTGCAGGGGGCAGCACGGATAGGGTCCCCGCCGGCTTGCGCCAGTCTTATGCGGTGGACTGGGCTGAGAGGCAAATTAGTCAAGCCGCCGGCATTCCGCAACTGTTGGGGGGGGCAGGGGTTCTAATTTTGACTGTACGATCATCCTGGACCACAAACCTTCCTCACTGTGCTGTATTCTACTGCACTATTGGGATGGTTATATCTTAGTCCTCTCCGTAAAATTATCAGAAATTTGTGCTTAAAGTAGAACTATAGGCAACAAGTTATTTTTTTGAGTAAGAGTAAGGGAGGGAGTAAGGGAGGGTTATAGCCCCTGTCAGTTTATTTATTTTACCATCCCTTTCCCATTGCAGAGATTTCCCTTCACTTCCTGCCCTGTAGCCACACAGGAAGTGAGGAAATCTATGCAAATTAAGGAAATCTATTGGCCCTCCAGACCCTCAGAACTAGTGTCCCCACTCGAAAATTTCAGGGCAGGTCTTAAACAGCAAGGAGTGTTGCCTTGACAGGAAGGGGTGTGTCATATTTAAATTGGGGGGGATACACAAGTTTAGTCGGGCCTGGGGCAGCAGAAAACCTAAATACACTACTGCTGAGACTGCTCTGGCTCATTCTAAGTATGGTGTTGCATATTCCCAATATATGTTGCGGTTTCTCATGTTTAATCTCGCAGTGCCTAGCTGCATATCCTAAAAAGCCTGTACAGTGGAGATTTTTTCAGCATTTAAATGTACTGGTGTTTTTTTTTTGCTCCCTGTGAATTATACACTTGCAGTGAAAACCCTTCATGACAATAGGATTTAAAGAAACTTGTGCACTGCAGGTCAGTGGAAACTGCCTTCCAACTCCGTCCAAAGCCATTATACGCCAGTAGACTGCCTAACTACAAAGTCACAGTAACTAATGTAAACTGCACATGCTAAAAGTGCTTTTTATACAAAAGGAAAAAAAAATCCAATTTTAAATGATCCATATCTTGATCCCACACAAAATCCATAGAAATCCATTACATGATACATAACCGTTGTTGCATTGTACTTGCAAAGCTATGAGAGGACCATAAGAAATGGGAAGGCATGCGAGGTAATAAAAGCACATTTGTATTTGAGAGAGTGCCGTATATGTAACTTTTAGACTTGCGAAAATATTCGGCCCCCTTGAACTTTTCAACCTTTTGCCACATTTCAGGCTTCAAACATAAAGAGATAAAAATTTTATTTTTTGTGAAGAATCACCAACAAATGGGACACAATTGTGAAGTGGAATGAAATCTATTGGATTTTTGAAACTTTCTTAACTAATAAAAAAATGAAAAGTGGGGCGTGCAAAATTATTCGGCCCCCTTGCGTTAATACTTTGTAGAGCCACCTTTTGCTGCGATTACAGCTGCAAGTCGCTTGGGGTATGTCTATCAGTTTTGTGTGTAATCAAGTCTCTGTATAAATGCATCTGCTCTGTGATAGTCTCAGGGTTCTGTTGAAAGCGCAGAGAGCATCATGAAGACCAAGGAACACACCAGGCAGGTCCGTAATACTGTTGTGTAGAAGTTTAAAGCCGGATTTGGATACAAAAAGATTTCCCAAGCTTTAAACATCCCAAGGAGCACTGTGCAAGCGATCATTTTGAAATGGAAGGAGTATCAGCCCACTGCAAATCTACCAAGACCTGGCCGTCCCTCTAAACTTTCAGCTCAGACAAGGAGAAGACTGATCAGAGATGCAGCCAAGAGGCCCATGATCACTCTGGATGAACTTCAGAGAACTACAGCTGAGGTGGGAGAGTCTGTCCATAGGACAACAATCAGTCGTACACTGCACAAATCTGGCCTTTATGGAAGAGTGGCAAGAAGAAAGCCATTTCTCAAAGATATCCATAAAAAGTCTCGTCTAAAGTTTGCCACAAGCCACCTGGAAGACGCACCAAACATGTGGAAGAAGGTGCTCTGGTCAGATGAAACCAAAATCGAACTTTTTGCCCACAATGCAAAATGATATGTTTGGCGTAAAAGAAACACAGCTCATCACCCTCAACACACCATCCCCACTGTCAAACATGGTGGTGGCAGCATCATGGTTTGGGCCTGCTTTTCTTCAGCAGGGACAGGGAAGATGGTTAAAATTGAGGGGAAGATGGATGCAGCCAAATACAGGACTGTTCTGGATGAAAACCTGTTGGAGTCTGCAAAAGACCTGAAACTGGGATGGCGATTTATCTTCCAACAAGACAATGATCCCAAACATACAGCAAAATCTACAAAGGAATGGTTCACAAATAAACGTATCCAGGTGTTAGAATGGCCAAGTCAAAGTCCAGACCTGAATCCAATCGAGAATCTGTGGAAAGAGCTGAAAACTGCTGTTCACAAACGCTCTCCATCCAACCTCACTGAGCTCGAGCTGTTTTGCAAGGAAGAATGGGCAAGAATTTCAGTCTCTCGATGTGCAAAACTGATAGAGACATACCCCAAGCGACTTGCAGCTGTAATCGCAGCAAAAGGTGGCTCTACAAAGTATTAACGCAAGGGGGCCGAATAATTTTGTACGCCCCACTTTTCATTTTTTTATTAGTTAAGAAAGTTTCAAAAATCCAATAGATTTCGTTCCACTTCACAATTGTGTCCCACTTGTTGGTGATTCTTCACAAAAAATAAAATTTTTATATCTTTATGTTTGAAGCCTGAAATGTGGCAAAAGGTTGAAAAGTTCAAGGGGGCCGAATACTTTCGCAAAGGCACTGTATTTCTCAGTAGTAATAGTATATGGTTATTGTGTTTCCTTGCCGTATGGAAACCTCATTACATGGCACATTTTAAGTGGTCTAGTTCATGGGGCATCCTTGTATTAAAATTAAACAGCTGCATTTTCTGTGATGTATTTATACACACACAAAAAACAAGTGAGACTTAAAGAGGAAGTAAACCCTGATGAGTTTACTTCCTCTTTCATTCCCTGCAACTTACCTGACACAGGGGCCAGCGAAGTCACCGCTGTCCCCTGTAGTCCGCCGCATCCATCTTCTCGGTGGGTCTCGCAGCTCCGCCACTGTCATTCGGCAAAGCTGCGATGACGTCACTCCCGCGCATGCGCACGGGAGCCGAGACGAGCGGCATTGCGCGGCATCTTCGTTATCGAGGATGCCACGCTCAGTGCACCTGATCTTCGGGCAAATATCTCCTAAACCGTATAGGTTTGGGAGATATTTCTTGGACCTACAGGTAAGCCTTAATCTAGGCTTACCTGTAGGTCAAAGTGGTTTGTAAGGGTTTACAACCACTTTAAGTAGGGTTTTAATAAAATGGTTCCTGTTGCAGTATATATTTTTTAAACATTGTTTCTTTATCCCACAGATTTCCACTTTTCGCTGCTGTTTATCGAATTTGCTATGAGAAAACACCTGTGGAAGAAGTAATTTCTTGTTTACAGAGTCACCCAGAGCATATGTAACTTGGGGACAATTCTTCAACATGACCAGTCTTTTTTTTTTTTCTTCTTTTTTTTTCTTGTTTTTTGCTGCAGAATCCTGGAGAAAATGCTCCACTAACGCACAAAGGCATGAATGTGTAATATCATTTTCTTTGAGTCTGGTTGCAGACTAGTAAGGTTACAGACACTAAAGTATTTAAATGCCCCCTTTTTTTATCTGTAAGACAGAATCTTGTAGGCAAATTTTTAGGCATGGTTTAAATCTGATTGTGAGTCCAGCAAATGCTGTAAGTATTATTCCTATGGGACACTGAAACTTTTATTAAGGGAAGAGGCCTGTGCTGACAACCTGGTTCAGTGCCGAATTTTATTCTCCTAGAGATCATGGCTTCAATTGTACTTTCTCTGAAATGGAATGAATATTACTAATCTATTAGTCTGTATTTCTGGTTTCTCCAACAAAATGCCATTATCTACATGCTCCATTCATTGTAAGGTTGGCCCTCCTGAGTTCTGAGGTACCAGCTGGACACTGTTACACAGTGCAACTATATCAGTTTATTATATCAGTTTAGTGTTATCAACTTTTATTACTACAAGGCAAAATTATTTCATATTTTTTTTAGTTTTGTATTTTCTTGTGAACCACGCTTATAACATTGAGCGCACTCTTTATACGACAAAGAAACATTTAAGTGGGAATTCCTATTTTAAGTGTACATCTTTTAAACCTTTATCTTCTAATGTATGTAATGATTTTAGCATTGATGCATATTTTATAAAATCCTAGTACTGTACCATTCCACAATGCAGTAATCTGCACATGAGATTTACCATCACACTATTAAATCATTCGGTAACCATTTGAAAATTCTTGTTTTTTTGATTTATTAAAAAAAAAAAAAAAAAAGTTTTAATTGTAAAGAAGCATTTTAAATATACAATTGCATGGCATGGTGTATAGTAAAAAAAAGTGCATAAGTGGTCTCCATAGTATAAAATCACAATATGGCATTATCAGACATAACACAATAGAGTAAGTAAAATGGTAATAGAAATACTTAATACCTATGTTCATAGAATGGGAATCCTGTGTGAAATGGGGAGCAAGGGTAGGGAAGGGATGAAACAGGGTTGACCATTGAAGAGGGGCATAGTGGCATTACACATAATACATTACAAGGGTGCAAGCATAGATGTAGAACCCTATAGTAAATTATAAGAGCCTGAGCACAATATCATACAGCTCAGGTGTCTGACTGCTCAAGCCATCTATCCCAGATTTTATTAGATTTCTGTATACAGGTCCACAGTGGGTGAAATGGAGTGCCCATTTCCCCTTAACAGTGTAGGCACAATGGACTGGTTTGGGCAGTATCTATAAACCCAGAGTGGAGTTGGGTATGCTCTATATGCTGTTGCGTGAGTCTGTTGGGTAATCCTAGATGAAACCCAGTGTGGTGCCCTCCAGTACCTCCTTCTACTCGGCATCCTCTACAGACCCAACATCCAGCTTCCACCGAGATTTGACCCTGTGGGCTATAGGGGAGGTAGTGGGGATGCACAGGGCATTGTACAGAGCAGATCTCAATCTAGTGGGTTCTGTGTCAGTGATATCGATCAAGGGCAGAGATTGTAAGGTAGGGATATCCTCTGAGAACTGAGCTTGTAGTGCATGACGGAGCTGTAAATACCAAAAAAAAAAAGAAAAGCATTTGGTTAGAAAGCACTCAGCAGTCAAATTCCTCTTTCAGGGTTTAAAAGGTCTTTTGGGCCTGGGTGTGAGCACCCAATGAAGATCTATCACAACTTTTTAGAGGCCCAGATGTCAATATTGGGTATGGAGGAGAGTTTTTGTAATTGAGGATTCTGCCACAGGGGAACATGTGTATAAGGAAGGGCATGAGTCCGACTTAGAGCTAGCTCCCAGACATGTTTGCGATGTTGCAGCATAGGCTTGCGTGTATTCACTGCACTGAGCTGTCCACACTTTCTAAAGATCACCATCAGCGGTTCCTCCCTAAGGTGGTCTGAATGTATTAAGAATGGCAGTAATCATTTTTAAAGCATTTAAGGGGGAGTATCACTGGGGGGGTCTTAATTATTTTACTATAAACCTCCCTCAATGGGTTGCCCAATTTGTCCCCCTAATATTGTCTTCAGACTACCAAAATTATGGCCAGTCCTAATAGGCACAAGTATGACCTAAAGAGAGGGCAATAATTTGGTTTCACATAGCTAAGCAGAACATGATTTTATAATCCATTTGTTTTTATAATATAAAGGCACTCCACAAATTACAAGATAGCTACAGCTGGTGAGATTTTTGCCATTTTATTTTTGCAACCAAAACATGTCACTTCAAGGTAAAGTAACTTACAAGGTTACCAGTAGAACTTGCTTTGAAAGTAAACAAAGTACAATGAATGTGTTATTACAGTTCATAAATTGGGACTTGAAAGGTAACATACAATGATTTCATTGAGAACTAGTTATTTTACGAGTGGGCAAAAGGGATGTGGGTTCACTAATGTAGGATACTGACCTAGGGGGCAAAACCAGGAAAAGGTCAGGGGTATAGCGGATATTGTGTAACATTATACGACAGGGAAAATAAGGGGGGGGGGGGTCGTTTGGGAAGGCCTGGAGGTTTAAGGCTGTCAATACATTTATACTCCTTTTTTTTTTTTTTTTTTTTTTCTTGTACAATTTTCCTTTAGATTTACCAAAACCACATAATATGAAGTCAGACCTAAACACTCTCAATTTATATGCAATCAGGCAGACCCTTGCCTTACGTAGTTGATGGTAAATCTAAAAGAAATTGAAGAAGAAAATTGTATAATATATGGCCAGCATAAAAGTGAGTGTTTTTGAGCTAAAAAAAAGGGACTGCGGAGGCTGTCCAGTTTTTGGAGATAATCTGAAATCTTTTTGATCGTAGAAGTGCTGTGATACAGAAGTCCACCATATGTACATTTTTGTTCATTCTTTTATGTGGAGATTGAGTTTCGTATCCTGATTTGGATCCCATACCCCCAGGGGATATGGATAACCCTGGCTCAAAACCCCTGCTGTAATCTAGTACAGCCAATGCTCTGCAATATGCAGCAAGTTTGTGAATAAACTGCAAGTGGTTAGAGCATGTAAAAAAAAAAAAACATGCACAAATACCTAGTTTACTTGCCTGCAAAAAAAAACAAATTGACCTTGTAACTTGAACTGTTAGACAACCAAGGGGACTGTCAAAATTATTGCGTTAGGACTGCAGTACGCTAGGGTTCCATGACGTGGCTGCAGCTTGCACATGTACTTGCAAATGTGTGCAAACAAAACCCTTTGGTTTTAACTTGAGCTGTTAGACAGGACAATTTTGTTTGTTGCAGGAGAGATTCCTACATTACACATCACTGTGTTGATGCAGGGATCTGTCAGTATTTTATTTTATTTTTTTTCTCATTTCCTTCAACCAAAACAAAGTGTATACCCAAGGACTTGTGATCGCAGAATGCACCACAAGAGTCATGCGAGCGCAGGAGGACCTCATGTACACCCTTTGGCAATTTAAGCCTGTGATGTAGCTGTCTTTCAGATAAAGCACAGGCACCAAGTGGTTAAAATGTTTGTGTTCATCGGTGTGTATATACAGTATCTCACAAAAGTGAGTACACCCGTCTCATGTGTTTGTAAATATCTTATCTTTTCATGTGACAACACTGGAGAAATAACACTTTGCTACAGTGTAAATTAGTGAGTGTACAGCTTGTATAACAGTGTAAATTTGCTGCCCCATCAAAATAACTCAACACACAGCCACTAATGCCTAAACCGCTGGCAACAAAAGTGAGTACACCCCTAAGTGAAAATGTCCAAATTGGGCCCAAAGTGTCAATATTTTGTGTGGCCACCATTATTTTCCATCACTGTCTTAACCCTCTCAGGCATGGCGTTCACCAGAGCTTCACAGGTTGCCACTGGAGTCCTCTTCCACTCCTCCATGAATACATCAGGTAGTTGGTGGATGTTGGAGACCTTGCGCTCCTCCACCTTTCGTTTTGAGGATGCTCATTAGGGTTTAGGTCTGGAGACATGCTTGGCCAGTCCATCCCCTTAACCTTTAGCTTCTTTAGCAAAGCAGTGGTCGTCTTGGAGGTATGTTTGGGGTCGTTATGTTGTAATGCTGCCCTGTGGCCGAGTCTCTGGGGGGGGGGATCATGCTTGGCTTAAGTCTGTCACAGTACATGTTGGAATTGATGATTCCCCCAATGAACTGTAGCTCTCCAGTGCTGGCAGCACTCATGCAGCCCCGTACCATGACATACTTGTGTTTTCTACACCTCACCTGGTTGCTTGCACACACAACACCATCTGAACCAGTAAGTTTATCTTAGTCTCATCAGACCACAGGAATCTATATCCTTGGTTTGCTTGTCTTCAGCAAACTGTTGGCGGGCTTTCTTGTGCATCTTCTTTAGAAGAAGCTTCCTTCTGGGACGGTAGCCATGCAGACCAACCTCTGTATATGATGCGGAGCACGTGCACTCAATTTCTTTTGTCAACCATGGTGAGGCTTGTTCTGAGTGTAACTTGTCCTGTTAACCTGCCGTATGGTCTTGGCCACTGTGCTGAAGCTCAGTTTCAGGGTCTTGGCAATCTTATAGCCTAGGCCATCTTCATGTAGAGCAACAATTCTTTTTTTTTTTTTTTTTTTTTTTTTTTTTTTTTCAGCTCCTCAGAGTTCTTTGCCATGGGGTGCCATGTTGAACTTCTAGTGACCCTAGAAGTTGAGAGCAAGAAAGTGAGAGCAATAACCCCAAGTGTAACACACCTGCTCCCCATTCACACCTAAAACCTTGTAATGCTAACGAGTCACATGACACCAGGGAGGGAAAAGGCCTAATTGGACCCAATTTGGAAATTTTCACTTGGGCTGTAATCGCTTCTGTTGCCAGTGGTTTAGACATTAATGGCTGTTTGCTGGCTGTGTGAGGACAGCAAATTTACACTTTTATACAAGCTGTACACTCACTACTTTACATTGTAGCAAAGACCAGCGTGTTCTGAGGTTCCAGCGCTAGAGCTGTAAAAACAGCAGATGCCGGTAAAAGCTGTTACACGCGGCTTAAGGCTGGATTCACACCTATGCATTTTTTTGCATTTTGCAGATGAATGAATGAAATACTTGTATAGCGCACAATGCGAACTGAATCGCCTCCTAGATGGTAAATGGACTGTTCTGCAAATATGAAAAAAACCACTAAAACTGCATAGGTGTGAATCCAGCCTTACGCTGTATACAGAGTGTTAAGCCTTGTTGAGAGTTTCTGTGCCGCTATTCGAAATCAATGGGATTCGAAACCTATGGGATCCTATTGATTTGATCTGACTTGTGGTGCTTCTTGTGTGCTGAGGATCTTGAAGGAGAACCCACACCAAAATTAAAAATAGTCTTGGGGCTCCCCCCAGAACTATACCAGACCTTTCAGTATGATATGAATTTTAAGGGGAACCCCCATTCACCAAAAAAAAATAAAAAATTTCAAACCGTGCACAGGTCTCTTCAGATTTCTTCTCCCTCTTCTGGTGACTTTTTCTCCTTCTGCCGATCCTTCTCCTTTTTGCGCTGTCTTTTCTCTCCACTGTCTTCTTGCTCTTTTGCCGGGTCTTCGGTGCTGTCTTCTCCCTCTGTTCTGTCCTCCTGCCAGTGTTGACTTGACGCGATCTCCTGGTGTAATGCTGGGGCCGCTGTGTGCAATGACGTTTATATTGTCATGGGGTGAGGCCACCTGCTGATGTCATCTGGAGGCCCTGCCCCTTGTGACATCATCACCCAGTGCATGATGGGTGATGATGTCACAAGGGGGCGGGGCCTTCCAGATGATGTCTGCGGGTGCCCCCCATGCCAATATAAGTCATTGCACATGGCAGACCCAGCATTACAATTACAGCAGGAGATTGTGTTGAGTCAACATTGGAAGAAGAACTGAGGGAGAAAATAGGTTGGGGGGGTCGTTCTCTCCCCCCTATGCTAATGGGATAAGGCTCTTGTATGGTGCCCCACGCAATTTATTTATTTTTTTATTGGCATGGGGGGGGCCTCTCCCCTTGTAATCCATATGAGACTAAAGGGTCTGGTATCATCCTGGGGGGGAATACCACACCAATTTTATTTTTTTTAGTTTTTTTCCATTTTGGCAGGGGGGTTTCTTTCAATATCCTCAACACACAAGATCATCATGATTCGACTTCTGTTGCGACTTCTATTCAAATCAATGGGCTTCCACAGGGAACCGTTGTTTTTGAATAGAGGCAGAGAAACGCGGCTGAAAGCGCAGACGCCATTGCAAAACCCTGATGAAATTGTGTTTTTTAATGCTGCTTTTTTCCTGGTGTTAGTACTAGCTTGTGCCTGTGGGCATGAGGCGTAATAATTTATATAGCAAAGTGGTCACATCATACAGTGTATAAGCAATGCTAAACATTTCAAATATACACATCAGATGCAACATATATTAAAGTGTAAAGCAGTTTTATCCCATCACAGAGAGCCTGATATAAAGTCTCTAAAAAAAATAAAAAATAAAAATTGGCATTTTGGGGTGCAAGACCCCTTCTGCTGTGGCTGTTTCAAGATGCACAATAATGAGGCACTTAAAGATGGGCTGCAAGGTCGAGTTGCCAGGAGAAAGCCATTACTACGCAAATGCCACAAAGTATGCAGCTTACAATGCACCAAACTGCACAGAGACCAGCCCCAAAACCTTCTGGCACAAAGTAATTTAGAGTGATGAGACCAAAATTTCACTTTTTGGCCATAACCATAAACGCTACATTTGGAGAGGAGTCAACAAGGCCTATGATGAAAGGTACATCATTCCTACTGTGAAACATGGAGGTGGATTGCTGAAGTTTTGGGGATATGTGAGCTACAAAGGCACAGGAAATTTGATCCAAATTGATGGCAAGATGAATGGTAAAGCTGCCCAGTCCTCTTGGCAAAAAGCCTCCAGTTCCTGTAAATTGAGGTCAGGAGACTGAGATGGCCACTCCAGAACCTTTACTTTATTCTGCTGTAGCCAATGACCGCCAATACATGTTATCAAAAAATACTGGAGGAACATTTGCATTCATCGGCCAGGAAACTGTGCATGGGACATTCCAACATGACAATGATCCAAAACACAAGGCCAAGTCAACCTGTCATTGGCTACAGCAGAATAAAGTAAAGGTTCTGGAGTGGCCATCTCAGTCTCCTGACATCAATATCATTGAGCCATTCTGCAGAGATCTCATACGTGCATCTCAAGAATTTACAGGCACTGGAGGCTTTTTGCCAAGAGGACTGGGCAGCTTTACCATCTGAGATAAGATAAAGAGCCTCATCCACAAATCCCACAAAAAGACTTCAAGCTGTCATTAATGTTAAAGGGGTACTATGTGGTATTGAGAACTGGGGTATGTAAACTTTTGATCAGGGTAATTTGGCTAGTTTCTGTTGTCATTATGACTTAAAAAGAGTACATGCTTGATTTGATAATAAATGGCTTCAGCCAAACTAACCATGAGTGACAAAAAGTTTTTGTGTTCTCATTCATATTCTCTGAAAAATGGCCCGGAAATCATAAATTCTGCCAGGGTATGTAAACTTATGGGCACAACTGTATATCAAAGCAAATTTCCCCATGAGAAATAATGGAAACTTGGGTGAGTCATTCCACAACCATTTATTCATAGGTCTTTCGGTTTATAGTCCATATAAAAATATTATAGCAATGTGATTGTTGGTTGTGTAACCATAAAATGCCCATTAACAAATGGCAGCAAAATCCGGCAGGAGCTACACAGTATAAAAGAGAAGAGAGGTGCCTTAACCACTTTCAGACCGGACCATTTTGCTGGTAAATGACCAGAGGTCTTTTTACACTTTGGCACTGCGCTGCTTTAACTGGTAATTGCGCGGTCATGCAATGTTGTACCCAAACAAAATTTGCGTCCTTTTCTTCCCACAAATAGAGCTTTCTTTTGATGGTATTTGATTGCCTCTGCGATTTTTATTTTTTGCGATATAAACGTAAAAAGACCGCAAATTTTGAAAAAAAATGATATTTTCTACTTTTTGTTATTAGAAAAATCCAATAAACTCAATTTTAGTCATACATTTAGGCCAAAATGTATTCAGCCACATGTCTTTGGTAAAAAAAAAGTCAATAATTGTATATTTATTGGTTTGCGCAAAAGTTGTCACATCTACAAACTAAGGTACGTTTTCTGGAATTTACGCAGCTTTTAGTTTACGACTGCCTATCTCATTTCTTGAGGTGCTAAAATGGCAGGGCAGTACAAAACCCCCCCAAATGACCCCATTTTGGAAAGTAGACCCCCTAAGGAAATTGATAAGAGGCATGTTGAGCCCATTGAATATTTTATTTTTTTGCCTCAAGCGATTGAATAATGACAAAAAAAAAATTTTTTTTTTTTTTTTACACAAAGTTGTCACTAAATGATATATTGCTCACACATGCTATGGGCGTATGTGAAATGACACCCCAAAATAAATTCTGCTGCTTCTCCTGAGTACGGGGATACCACATATGTGGGACTTTTTGGGAGCCTAGCCGCGTACGGGGCCCCGAAAACCAAGCACCGCCTTCAGGCTTTCTAAGGGCGTAAATTTTTGAGTTCACTTCTCACTACCTATTACAGTTTTGAAGGCCATAAAATGCCAAGATGGCACAAAACCCCCACAAATGACCCCATTTTAGAAAGTAGACACCCCAAGCTATTTGCTGAGAGGCATGTTGAGTTCATGGAATATTTTATATTTTGCCACAAGTTGCGGGAAAATTACAAACTTTTTTTTTTTTTTTTTTTTTTTCACAAAGTTGTCACTAAATGATATATTGCTCACACATGCCATGGGCATATGTGAAATGACACCCCAAAATAAATTCTGCTGCTTCTCCTGAGTACGGGGATACCACATATGTGGGACTTTTTGGGAGCCTAGCCGCGTACGGGGCCCCGAAAACCAAGCACCGCCTTCAGGCTTTCTAAGGGCGTAAATATTTGACTTCACTCCTCACTACCTATTACAGTTTTGAAGGCCATAAAATGCCAAGATGGCACAAAACCCCCACAAATGACCCCATTTTAGAAAGTAGACACCCCAAGCTATTTGCTGAGAGGCATGTTGAGTCCATGGAATATTTTATATTTTGCCACAAGTTGCGGGAAAATTACAAACTTTTTTTTTTTTTTTTTTTTTTTCACAAAGTTGTCACTAAATGATATATTGCTCACGCATGCCATGGGCATATGTGAAATGACACCCCAAAATAAATTCTGCTGCTTCTCCTGAGTACGGGGATACCACATATGTGGGACTTTTTGGGAGCCTAGCCGCGTACGGGGCCCCGAAAACCAAGCACCGCCTTCAGGCTTTCTAAGGGCGTTACAGTTTTGAAGGCCATAAAATGCCAAGATGGCACAAACCCCCCCCAAATGACCCCATTTTGGAAAGTAGACACCCCTAAATTTAGGGGTACACTAGTGAGACTAGGTAATAAATGGCGGGTGCCCTGAAACTATAAAAAAATAACTAACCAACCAGCGTCACCTGTAACAGTTATATGGTGATCACTGGTGAAAGGGTTAACTAGGGGGCAATCAGGGGGCTTTATGCGGTAGTATATGGGGGTCCCTGGCGCTATAAAAAGCTGCGGCGAACCTAAATACCTACTTGCCTAACTAGCGTCACCTGTGACACTAATACAGCGATCAGAAAAACGATCGCTTATTAGGCTGGGTTCACACTGGAGCGATGCGGGAACGCCACGAATGCGCGGCGGGTTCCCGCATCGCATGCCTCCCGGCGGCAGTTCACACTGCCCTATGCGAACTGCTGGGAGTGTCAGTGAAATGTTACTGACACCCCCAGATCAGTTCGCATATCGCAGTGCGATCTGCAAACTCGGATCGCATGGTGTGAACACCCATGCGATCCGATTCTGCTGCGGGCCAAAAAAAGGGTCCCGTGCGAATTTGCGGCGGGTGCGGCGGGTGTGGCGGGTGCGGCGAATGGCTGAACTCGAATCGCACAGAGATCGGATGTGATTTGCACTGCAGTGCGAATCACATCCGTTCTCAAACCGCTGCAATCTGAACCCAGCCTTAGTGACACTGGCGACGGGGGGTGATCACGGGGTTAAACCTTTATTGGGGGGGTTAGGGGGGTACCTTAGAACTAAAGGGGGCTAACCCTAACTGCCCTAACAGTTATTAGTCACAAATGACACCCGCCGGGTGATCAGGGGGTTAAACCTTTATTAGGTAATAAATGGCGGGTGCCCTGAAACTATAAAAAAATAACTAACCAACCAGCGTCACCTGTAACAGTTATATGGTGATCACTGGTGAAAGGGTTAACTAGGGGGCAATCAGGGGGCTTTATGCGGTAGTATATGGGGGTCCCTGGCGCTATAAAAAGCTGCGGCGAACCTAAATACCTACCTGCCTAACTAGCGTCACCTGGGACACTAATACGGCGATCAGAAAAATGATCGCTTATTAGGCTGGGTTCACACTGGAGCGATGCGGAAACGCCGCGAATCCGCGGCGGGTTCCCGCATCGCATGCCTCCCGGCGGCAGTTCACACTGCCCTATGCGAACTGCTGGGAGTGTCAGTGAAATGTTACTGACACCCCCAGATCAGTTCGCATATCGCAGTGCGATCTGCAAACTCGGATCGCATGGTGTGAACACCCATGCGATCCGATTCTGCTGCGGGCCAAAAAAAGGGTCCCGTGCGAATTTGCGGCGGGTGCGGCGGGTGTGGCGGGTGCGGCGGGTGCGGCGAATGGCTGAACTCGAATCGCACAGAGATCGGATGTGATTTGCACTGCAGTGCGGTGCGAATCACATTCGTTCTCATAAACCGCTGCAATGTGAACCCAGCCTTAGTGACACTGGCGACGGGGGGTGATCACGGGGTTAAACCTTTATTGGGGGGGTTAGGGGGGTACATTAGAACTAAAGGGGGCTAACTCTAACTGCCCTAACAGTTATTACAGTCACAAATGACACCAATGCAAAAAAAAAAAAAAAAAAAAAAAAAAATGACATTGGTGTCACTGTGACTGGGGGGCAGGGGTAATTGGGGGGGTGATCGGGGGGTAAAGGGGGGGTGTGAGTGTGCCTGGCATGTTCTACTGTGTGTGGGATGTGTTGGTGCAACTCACTGATCCGCTCTCCTCCGTGTCGGAACGAAAAATACCGACACGGAGGAGAGAATACATCACTTCCTCTCCTGTGTTTACATTACAGGAGAGGAAGTGATGTCACCGGGGATTTCTATTCGTCGGGAGCGATCGCGAGGGGGTGGCCATGAATGAATGGCCGTCCCCTCGTCCGGGATCGCTCCCGAACGAAAACCGACCGCCGCAGGCACCGGGCGGGGGCCCGATCGGGCCCCCGACCCGCGGGAGGCAAATCACGTACATGTACGTGCTTATGCCTGCCCGTGCCATTCTGCCGACGTACATCGGCGTTAGGCGGTCGGCAAGTGGTTAAGTGTAGCAATACAGTTATATTTAATGAAGGTACAACATTTAGTAACTCGCATGGTTGATGATTAAAAAAGGCACATCTACGTATGCAGGCACCTGGGGTAAAGCTGTCCACATAAACCATCCTTGGCAACCACCGGTTCTCACCGCTGTCAGTCTGCAATCATGATTGGGAAGACTACCCTGAAAGCGAGGCTTGAATTGCTCATGGAAGGGATGACGTTGATGGTGGTGCGGAGGATGGTCTGTGTGAACAGCTTTTCCCCCGGATGCCTGCATACTTAGATGTGCCTGTTTTAATCATCAACCATGTGAGTTGCTAAATGTTGTACCTTTAACCATATTGCTACACTTAAAGGCGCCTCTCTTCTCAGTTGTGACATGACACTACTTGTGTGTCAAGACCTCGCTTGTATATCAAGTAAAAATGTATTTTAACATTTTGCTTGTCTTGCAAAATGCTCTCAAACCAAGGTTTTAAAAGCGCGTTAAGACTAGCAGCACTTTACCGCTAACACGGAGCGTGCCAGAGTGAAAGGGCTTTTATTGTGTGTGTGTATATATATATATATATATATATATATATATATATATATATATATATATATAGCATAGTTTACGATGTAGCCACTTACATACATTGTGTGTGAAAAATGCTGTAAATTAAGAATGCTTTCAGAAATAGAAGTGTTAATAGTTTATTTTTTATGACTAAACAAACTGGAAAGTAAATGAACAGAAGAGAAATTCAAATCAATATTTGGTGAGACCACCCTTTTCCTTCAAAACAGCATCAATTCTTCTAGGTACACTTGCACGCAGGTTTTGAAGGAATTCCGCAGGTAGGTTGTTCCAACCCTCTTGGAGAACCAACCACATATTTTCTGTGGATGTAGTCTGTCTCAAATCCTTCTCTCTCTTCATGTAATCCCAGACAGACTTGATGTTGATCAGGGCTCTGTGGAGGCCAAAGCATCACTTCCAGGAGTCCTTGTTCGTTACACTGAAGATGGTTCTTAAAGCGGTGTTCCACCCATTTATTTATTAAAAGTCATCAGCTACACTTTTTGTAGCTGCTGACATTTAATAAACGGACACTCACCTGCACGATGCGGCTGTCTGAAGCCTCACTCCTCACCTCCGCCTCTCTGCTGCGCCGGCATTGTAAGCGTGGGCACCCGGCTTCACAGCCAGGTGCGCATGCGTGAGTTGCCCTACGCTCTTAGTGGCCAGGCAATCTTCTGGGAACTGACCTGCGAGGGGGGATAGGAAGAGTCACCTAGGCGGCGAGGTGATGGAAGTAGGAGCTGGGTACCTGCTCCACCCCCCCAAAAAAAAAACAATGTGCCAAATGTGGTATGTAAGGGGGGGTGAGGGCTTAAAGCAGAAGTTACACTTTTGGGTGGAACTTTGTTTTAATGATTTTGGCTGTATGTTTGGGGTCGTTGTCCTGCTGCAGAATAAATTTGAGGTCTGTCAAATGCCTCTGTAATGGTATGGCATGATAGATAAATATCTGTATGTAATTCTCAGCATTGAGGACACCATTGATCCTGATCAAATCTCCAAATTCATTTGTAGAAATGCAGCCCAAAACATGTACCACTCTCTAACCCTTTTGAAAACAAACTGCCTTTTGTTACAGCCTAATATTTAAAATTTTGAAGCATCAGTCCAGAGCACCTGCTGCCATTTTCTGCACCCTAGTTCCTATGTTTTCATGCACAGTAGCATCACTTAATTGGGTTTCCATGTCCTATGCACAAAAACATAGGACTCGGGGTACAGAAAAATGGCAGCAGGGTTTGGCTGAAATAAAAGGCAGTTTTGTTAGAGAAGGTCGTTTGAGCAATGAGTGTCTGCAAGCAATAGTGAAGCATGGTGGAGGTGCCTTGCACCATTGAGACTTTTTTTGGGGGACTTCAAAGAAAAGGGAAGCTAATACCTTCTGAGGTGCCACCTACTATTTAAATATACAGCGGGTAAAATAAATCACCTTTTTTCTAGGTAAATGTATTTCTAAAGGTGCTATTGACGTGAAATTTTCACCACTTGTCAGTAAAAACCAATGCATTCCATACATACAAAGAAACCAAAACAAATGAGTTCAGAAATTAAGTTGTGTAATAAGATGGAATGACGCAAGGAAAAAGTATTGAACGCATGAAGAAAGGGAGGTGCAAAAAAAGTATGGAAAGCCAAGACACCTGCTGAAATCTATCAGTAATTAGAAAGCTATCCTGCCCCTTGTCAGTGCAAATTAATATCACTTTGGTTACCAAGGTTTCATACAAGAAACATGTAATGATGGGTAAAAGCAAAGAGCTCTCTCAAGATATTCACAACCTTATTGTTGCAAAACATACGGAAGATATTAGTTACAGAACTATTTCTAAACTTCTGAATGTTCCAGTGAGCATTGTTAGGGCCATAATTTGGAAGGAGAAAGAACATAATTTCACCATAAACCAGCCACAACCAGGTACTAGTCACAAGGAGTTAAAAGAATTATCAGAAGAGTTGTCTAAGAGCCAAGGAACACTTGTGGAGAGCTGCAGAAAGACTTGGAATTAGCAGGTACAATTGTTTCACAAAAAACAATAAGTAATGCACTCAACCACCATAGCTTGTATGCATGCTCACCATCCAATACTCCTTTGCTGAAGAAAAAGCATGTTAAAGCTCATTTAAAGTTTGTTGCACGTAAATGTAGACAAGCCTGTGAAATAATTTGAGACCAAAATTGAACTCTCTGGTTGTCGTAATACACACCATGTTTGAAGATCAAATGGCACGGCACATCACCCCGAAAACGCCATACCAACAGTGAAAATTGGAGGTGGGAACATCAAGGTGTGGGGCAGTTTTTCCAGCATATGGTACTGGCAAACTTCATATCATTGAAGAAAGAAGGATGAATGGAAAAATACCAAGACATTCTTGATAAAAATTTGCTGCCATCTACTAGGATGATGAAGATGAACTGAGGGTGGACATTTTAGCAAGACAATGATCCCAAAGTCAAGGAAACTCTCAGTTGGTTTCAAAGAGAGAAAATAAAGATGGGCCAGCCAATCACCTGACTTGAATCCAACAGAAAATCTATGGAAAGAACTAAAGATCAGAGTTCATAGAAGAGGCCCAGGGAACCTTCAAGATTTATAGACTGTGTGGGCGAATGTGCCAAAATCACACCTGAGCAATGCATGCAACTAGTTTCTCCATACAGGAGGCATCTTGAAGCTGTCATTAATACTTGGTACAAAATCCTTTTGTTGGTAAATAAATTTCAGTTAACGTGTTCAATACTTTTTCCCTGTGTCATTCAATTTTATTGCACACTGATTTTTTTGGTTCCCTTTCTATGTATGGATTGCATGAGTTGTTAGCGACATGGTAAAAATTTCATGTCAGTAGCACCTCTAGAAATCCTCTGTATTACCAAAAGTATTGGGAAACCTGTCCTTACACTCACATAAACTTTAATGGCATCCCAGTCTTAGTCCGTAGCATTTTACTGCTTGCTGACCAGCCGCCGTCATTATACTGTGGCAGGTCGGCATGATCCTGTGAACCACCATAGCTATATGTCAGCTCCTGGGATCAGGATAGCAGGCAGCCCCCCGTCCCTTTCAGTTAGAATCACCTCCCAGGGAACACAACACCTTTTAGCCCCCTAGTGTTAACCCCTTCACTGCCAGTGGCATTTTTACAGTAATCAATGCATTTTATAGAACTGATCACTGTATAAATGGCAATTGTCCAATGTGTACGCCATAATGTCGCAATCACGATAACGCAGATCCCCGCCATTACTAGAAAAAAAATAATAATAATAAAAATGCTAATGGACTGTGGAAATTAAAGATTAATTCCTCGATTTAGCGGTTCATTTTTTTGATCGATCAAAATTCTTTTGATCGGTACTCACCTCTCCACCAGCTTCCAAGTCTTCAGGGAGTTCCGTCGGAGATCCGGTGATATCACGGACATCGACATCCCTGGACTGTAGGAGTCCGGTGACGTCAAAGTTCTGATTGAACCTAACGCATAAGGGGGAGGAGCTACGCATGACATCACCCGCTGCTGCCCTACGGAACTAACACGATTGTCGGCTTTACATGCTGTGTTTTTATCATCTTTATGTGAGTAGTTTAGTTTGTGTTTGAACACAAAAATTATATCTTATACTTAACCGGTGAGCACTTAGATCTTTTCTTTCTACCCATGACCTGGCATCCTTGCTGAGATCTAAGGAGTCGTGAGAGAAGTTTATGGTCCGTGTTAACCCTTTTGATACCCGCTTGCATGACCACCTGTTTGCACAGGGGTCCATGCCATAAGGTGAGAGTGATTAGTTAGACCGGAGGTGGAGGAATTGTCACTCTACTGTGGAAAATAAATTTACTTACATCAGTGCTACGGTTTGAATTTAAAACGTATTTGTGTGAACTGTGAAGTTAAAGTCATGTATTGTGGAAACTAACTAGTGTCAGGTGATTGTATATAGTGTATACCACATTTACCACTAAGTTGCAATGCAAGGAGATCAGCTAAAAGTAGTTGGACCTGTATGTGCATTATAATGAATCGAAATTAATCGATTAAAAAGAAAATAGATTAATCGAACACACGAAAATTTTAATCAGTATCCCCTATTTTGTAGACGCTATAACTTTTGCGCAAACCAATCAATATACGCTTATTGTGATTTTTTTTTTTTACCAAAAATATGTAGAAGAATACATAATGGCCTTAACTGAGAAAAAATTTGCTTTTTTTTAAAAAAAATGGGGATATTTATAGCAAGAAGTACAAAATATTGTGGTTTTTTTTTTCAAAATTGTTGCTCTTTTTTTGTTTATAGTGCAAAAAATAAAAACCGCAGAGGCAATCAAATACCACCAAAAGAAAGCTCTATTTATGGGAAAAAAATACATCAGTTTGGTTTGGGTGCAACGTTGCACAAGTGCACAATTGTTAGTTAAAACGACGCAGTGCCGAATTGCAAAAAATGGCCCAGCCATTCAGCAGCCAAATCTTCCAGGGCTGAAGTGGTTAATATTGTGTTAGCCCTCCCTTTGCACTTATAACAGCTTCAACTCCTCTGGGAAGGCTGTCCACAAGGTTTAGGAGTGTATCTATGGGAATGTTTAACCATTCTTCCAGAAGTGCATTTGTGAGGTCAGGCACTAATTTGAATGCGAAGGCCTGGCTCGCACCCTAACCTCACTCATCCATGTATTTATGGACCTTGCTTTGTGCACTGGTCCAAATCATTTGGTGGAAGGGGGATTAAGGTGTGGGGTTGTTTTTCAGGGGTTGGGCTTTGCCCCTTAGTTCCAGTGAAGGGAACTCTTAAGGTGTCATCACACATTATGGACAATTTCATGCTCCCAACTTTGTGGGAACAGTTTGGGGATGGCCCTTCCTGTTCCAACATGACTGCGCACCAGTGCACAAAGCAAGGTCCATAAAGATGTATTAGAGTGGAGACTGCGAGCCAGACCTCTCGTCCAACATCAGTGCCTAACCTCACAAATGTGCTTCTGGAAGAATAGTCAAACATTCCCATAGACATGCTCCTAAACATGGGGGACAGCCTTCCCAGAAGAGTTGAAGCTGGTATAGCTGCAAAGGGTGGACCAACTCAATATTGAACCCTATGGACTAAGACTGGGATGTCATTAAATTTCATGTGTGTGTGTAAAGGCAGGTGTCCCAATACTTTTGGTGAAATAGTGTATATTTACCTAGAAAAATGGTGGTGTCCAATACTTATTTTACCCACTGTATGTAACCTTTTATACAGTGGTGTGAAAAAGTGTTTGCCCCCTTCCTCATTTCCTGTTCCTTTGCATGTTTGTCACACTTAAGTGTTTCGGAACATCAAACCAATTTAAACAATAGTCAAGGACAACACAAGTAAACACAAAATGCAATTTGTAAATGAAGGTGTTTATTATTAAAGGTGAAAAAAAATCCAAACCATCATGGCCCTGTGTGAAAAAGTGATTGCCCCCTAAACCTAATAACTGGTTGGGCCACCCTTAGCAGCAACAACTGCAACCAAGCGTTTGCGATAACGTGCAATGAGGCTTTTACAGCGTCCTGGAGGAATTTTGGCCCACTCATCTTTGCAGAATTGTCCTAATTCAGTTACATTAGAGGGTTTTCGAGCATGAACGGCCTTTTTAAGGTCATACCACAACATCTCAATAGGATTCAGGTCAGGACTTTGGCTAGGCCACTCCAAAGTCTTCATTTTGTTTTTCTTCAGCCATTCGGTGGTGGACTTGCTGGTGTGTTTAGGATCATTGTCCTGCTGCAGAACCCAAGTTCGTTTCAGCTTGAGTACACGAACAGATGGTCGGACATTCTCCTTCAGGATCTCTTGGTAGACAGCAGAATTCATAGTTCCTTTTATCACGGCAAGTCTTCCAGGTCCTGAAGCAGCAAAACAGCCCCAGACCATCACACTACCACCACCATATTTTACTGTTGGTATAATGTTCTTTTTATGAAATGCAGTGTTCCTTCTACGCCAGATATACTTGGACACACACCTTCCAAAGAGTTCCACTTTTGTCTCATCGGTCCACAGAATGTTGTCCCAAAAGTCTTGGGGATCATCAAGATGTGTTGTGGAGAAATTGAGATGAGCTTTGATGTTCTTTTTGCTCAGCAGTGGTTTTCTCCTTGGAACTCTGCCATGCAGGCCATTTTTGCCCAGTCTTTTCCTGATGGTGGAGGCATGAACGTTGACCTTAACTGAGGCAAGTGAGGCCTGCAGTTCCTTGGACGTTGTTGTGGGGTCTTTTGTGACCTCTTGGATGAGTCGTCGCTGCGCTCTTGGGGTAATTTTGGGCGGCCGGCCACTCCTGGGAAGGTTCACCACTGTTCCATGTCTTCGCCATTTGTGGATAATGGCTCTCACTGTGGTTCGCTGGATTCCCAAAGCTTTGGAAATGGCTTTATAACCCTTTCCAGACTGATAGATCTCAATTACTTTCTTTCTCAATTGTTCCTGAATTTCTTTGGGTCTCGGCATGATGTGTAGCTTTTAAGGATCTTCTGGTGGACCTTACTGTGTCAAGCAGCTCCTATTTAAGTGATGCCTTGATTGTGAACAGGTGTGGCAATAATCAGGCCTGGGTGTGGCTAGAGAAATTGAACTCAGGTGTGGACAACCACAGTTATAGTATGTTTTAACAAGGGGGGCAATCACTTTTTCACACAGGGCCATGATGGTTTGGATTTTTTTTCACCTTTAATAATAAACACCTTCATTTACAAATTGCATTTTGTGTTTACTTGTGTTGTCCTTGACTATTGTTTAAATTGGTTTGATGTTCCGAAACACTTAAGTGTGACAAACATGCAAAGGAACAGGAAATGAGGAAGGGGGCAAACACTTTTTCACACCACTGTAAGTCAGACTCCACACATATGCATTCTCATTATCAACACACACATATAGTATGTGCTGGGATATCGTATTCATCTCGAATAGGCCCTAATGCATGCTGTCAACAACGCACCTCTACCTTTCAACACTCTACAAAGCGTAGATGTGTAAATACACATGCATTGTGGTAAAAAAAAGTCAGGTAAGTGTTTTTGGTCTGTGTGGGGCTCATAATAAATGGATAATCCAATGCAAGACATGTTTAAAATGCACATGTGTAAGTGTGAAAAGGTCCTAATAAATGTTCTACGCTTTACATAGATAAATGCATATTTTTATATATTTGATGTTTTATTGCTGCTGTTGCGTCCAGGAGTTCACTGACCTGGTGCAGGTATGTAGCATAGGAGTTTAGACATAATTTGCTGCCTACTTCTTCCAGTCAGAGGATCAGGATGCCTCCTAAGCAACTACAAATGTATATGTAAGTTTTCACATGACATATGCTGTACCTGTGGGCATTGCCCTAGTGAAGAATTCATCTTGATTGCCTCCCAGGTAGGCATGTGAACTGGAAGCCACCCATGTTCTACATCCAGCACATGTATAGGTACAAAGCAGAAAGGTTTACCTAAAATGCTTGTCACTACCAACAGAAATTTAATGAGTGCAGTAAAAACTAGTCTAATCCAATATACTTTTCATCTCACACCTACAGTATCTGATTTTATATTCCTATATTATTAGCATTTTTAAAGGACCTGATAACTTAAATTACAATGATAAAGAGCCAGGTTTGTTACCTTTTTGCCCCTCTTTCTCTTTCTTTGAAAAAAAATTAAATTACCAATTGACCTGAGATCAGTGGCGGCTGGTACTCAATTTTCTTGAAGGGGTAGGGGGTGGCGTCCTGCTTGAGCGGCCACCATTAACTCAGATAATACCTAAAAGTTTGACAGTTAAAGTGTACCTACACACATGAACAAAAATGTAATATATTGCAGTCAAATGCTCTAAGCCTTTTCCTATACCCCAATCCCATAGGTGCCTAAACCTGGTGGTATATATCTAGTCGAGTCTATAATTTTATGACCTGGCCAAACTACCCCCTCCCCAACCACTCTTAGGTGGGAGGAGAAAGGAAAGGAGAAAATACATTTTTACCTCCCCCCCTTCTCTTTTTATTTTTTTTATTTTTATTTCATCTATGGATTCTTAGTGCCCTGCACTTCCCTGGATTAGGGCTTGTGGTTTTTTCATCCCTTGGTCATACTTCCCCATGTTAAGCTTTGGGAACTTCTCCTCTGCACCATCTGAAATCTTAAAATATAAGTAGATTTACCAAACATTCTATGTCAACAGTACTATGTGTTCTCTCATTATATCACATACCATTGTGTTGCGTACATTTTGTAATAGGTATCTTGACAAACTGCCTTGTAGTCTATCATGCACAATGTGTAACTTTGTCAGTTTGGCTCCCTTACTTTATATTTTGTGCCTGATAGCTGTTTGTTTTTTCTTGCTTTGGTGAACCTCTCAAATAAATAATATAAAGTGATATATATTATTTTTTATATTTTATTAGTTGCCATTAAAAGTCCCCACTACAGTTCTCAGATCAGCAGATGACCTTTAGCAAGAGCACCTAAGTTGGCTGATAAGAACTCCCCTCAGTACTGCCACTGATCCCACCCCCCACCAGCAATGCCACTCATCCCAACTCCCTGCCAACACTGTAAGAGAAGAGAGTAAGAGAAGGAATAAAAATACAGAATACATGGAAGGGAGAGGAAAAGAGGGGGAGGAATAAAGAAAAAGGGAGAGAAAGAATAAGAGAAGGAACAAGAAAGAGGCTAGAGAGAGGGATAGGGGAAAAAACAAGTAATTAGCATAGAGAGGGGGCGGGGCCTGAAGCTGCATGTGGTAAGACGTGCCTGAGCTGAGCTCCGCCGACGAGATCCTGAATATACCACCCTGTCCCTCTCTTCTCGAAACATCCAACCGGGAATCTTACCTGCAGTGCCTCGTGACCCCTGGAGAGATGTCACCACCTCGCAAACAGCCCGACATGGTCGCTAAACTTGATAGATTCCGCCGACAGACCGGGGACCCGCAGGCCAAAAGATGACGGCTCCCCTTCTACTACCCCTACAGCTACTAAGGCAGAAATCCTGGAGGCGATCGCAACTTGTCAGACCTCCCTCACTACGAGGATTGAGGAGGTGAAGGTGGACATCTCCCAACTCCGTCAGGATATGCAACACCTGCGGGAGAGAGTGGGTAAGTCAGAGCAATGCCTGAGACACGTGGAGGGCACCCTCCCCCCCTGCACGAATCATTGGATCAGGCATACTGCCTCATCGCCCAGCTACAGCAGAAACAGGATGATTTGGAGAATCATTTGAGGTGAAACAATCTTTGCTTTGTAAGCCTCCCGGAAGGAGAAGAGGATAACAACCCAGCCACATTCCTGGAAGACCTGCTCATCAACAGCTATGGCAGGGAGGTCTTCTTGCAATCATTTGTTGTGGAACGAGCTCACTGAATTCCTGCAAAAAAAAAACACCTCGGAGAGAACCTCCACGTGTCTTTATTGCCAAGTTTCTCAACTACAGGGATTCTGATGCTATTCTGCAACAAGCTCGGGAGCAGGGTAATATCCCCCTGCATAACATCAGATCTTGGCATTCCCTGACTTTTCAGTGGAGGTGCAGAGGAAGTGGAGTGGAGGTGCAGTTCACTGAGATTAAGTGACGTCTGCGAGTCCCTCACTTAAAGTACTCCATGCTATTCCCCGCTCATCTCCATGTGGTCAGTGAGGATCGTGTCCATTTTTTTTGAAGAACCAGGAGCTGCCATTGAATGGCTCAATTGATTAAATACCTGTTGTGAAACTCTCCTACTTACCTATATGATGCTGCCCACGGCCCCTGCTCCCCCATCTCCAGTCTACTGGGGACACTGGACTTGTGTTTTTTCTTCTGCTTCAGTCATTTTTATGTTGCCTATGCTACTTTTCCATTGTTCCAGTGTGCCCCACACCTTTCAACACTTTTGGGCAGCACAATGACTGGTTATAACAACATATTTTACACACGGAAATATAATGTGTTTATTTACCGCTGGTGGTGGATATGGAACAGCTCTGGGGTTAGATTCACATCTCACTCGCCTACCATGGGTGATAGCCCCTCTGGCACCCAACTGCACGCAGTATTTTTTAGAGGATTTTCGCCCCCATAATGGGACTCTTAACTTACAAGATTAATACCCCAGTCGGTCTACGTGATAAGCTGAAACGCACTGCTGCTCTGTCCTTTCTCAAGACACAACATGCAGACATTTTAGTTCTGCTTGACACCCCACGTTGAGGAGTCCATGCAGCAGGCACTGCGGCGTCCCTGGATTGGATGGGCATTTCATGCCACACATACATCCTACTCAAGGGGTGTCTCTGTGCTCGTGGCCAAATCAGTGTCCTTTTAGATTCAGACAGTGGTAACAGACCCCCAGGGCAGATATATTTTCTTACTTGCTAAGATAGTGGGTGATTTGTTACTAATATTGGCTTGGTATGTCCCTTCACCCTATACTTTCACTATCCTTAGTAAAGACTTTTTGTTTATGGCCAGGTATCCATATATAACAGCTGTCTGTTTTGCTGAGAGACTTCAATATGGTTGCAAACTCATGTCTGGACTGAATGACCTTGGGGCAGCAGTCTCCCATGCCAGACAGTGACACCAGGTTCAATTGCCTGATGACTAGTTTTTACTTTGGGGGATACCTGGTGATAATTACACCCCACCCGCCAGGCTTACTTCTGCTTTTCTGGTTTGCACTTGTCAATGTCTCGCATAGACTATATATGGCTGTCCAGTGCCTTAATCCCTAGGTTGCGGGCTACGAGATTTGGCCCCCGAATATTATCAGACCACTCCCCATTCTGGATTGAGCTCTTATACTGCTCCACCGTCCTTGAATTGGAGATTGAATCCATTCTGGCTGACCATTCTCCCTGGTAGCGACAGGTTAGCTTTTGATTGGACAATTTTCTTCAATAACAATGCAAACAAAAGATCTTTGAGCATGGCGAGCGCCCAGGTAAATTACTTGGCTTTCTGGCACACCTGGACTCCAGACCCCCAGTGGTTATTACCTTGCACTCAGCCACGGTAGGGGACATCACAAACCCTGCGATCATTGCCAGGGAACTTGTGCATTTCTTCTGGGAAGTCTACACATCCAAAGTGCATTATCCCCCTCAGGATCTCCTAACCCTTCTTGAGATACTGGATCTCCCCAAACTATCTGCTGAACAGAAAAAGAGGGGGGGGGGGGAAACAAGGGGGACATTGGGACTTTACATGAAGTATGTGGTAGCAAGAGAGTACAAGGTGAACTAATAGGAATTTTATTGATCGTTGCAATTAGATTTACAAGAAATAAATAAATACAATGATAAACAAAGTAATAAACAATGCATGATAATGGTAATAATGATAATAATAATACAGCATGATAATAACATAAATATTATAAAGTATCATAATAATAAAACTCCAAAGTTCACCGCAGCAAGATTGAATAAAAGCATATGTAACATAATGTCTGCAGGACCAAGGTCTTTGTGCACCAATTAGGGTAATATCAAAATCTGAATGTATTCAAAAGAAGCACGGCATATGATAGCTCTACGCACGTTTCGTGGCCTTTATACCACTCATCAGGAGCAGAGCACGTGTTCAATCTATAATAAAGAGTAATATGATATTCAGAAGTAAGGTAAATGAAAAATAAAAATAGTAATGAAAACGCATGAAAAAAGGTTAGGGTAAACGAGTCACCCACACCTAATACATGCTTACTCACTTAGGTAAGTGCACTGATAGTCTAGTAGGTGGGTGCCGCAAGCCGTCCAACATACACCCCCAACCCCCTTGGTCCTGCAGACATTATGTTACATATGCTTTTATTCAATCTTGCTGCGGTGAACTTTGGAGTTTTATTATTATGATACTTTGTAATATTTATGTTATTATCATGCTGTATTATTATTATCATTATTACCATTATCATGCATTGTTTATTACTTTGTTTATCATTGTATTTATTTATTTCTTGTAAATCTAATTGCAACGATCAATAAAATTCCTATTAGTTCACCTTGTACTCTCTTGCTACCACATACTTCATGTAAAGTCCCAATGTCCCCCTTGTTTCCCCCCCCCCCCTCTTTTTTTGAATACAATAGGGATGGAAACGCATGACCTTACCAGGCCAGAGTTTCATTTAAAGTCCCGTGGGATGGAAGCACATGACCTTACCAGGCCATAGCTTCGTTAAAAGTCCCAATCAATGTCCATTATGCATCATATGAATTCAGGGATGGAAGTATGTGGTAATGCTCTATCAGCTTAAGTATCAGTACTTCTCTGCTACTATTGACCTTGGCCAGCCCCTTTCATCTATATGTAATTATCTTGTTTACCTTTTGTATCAATTTTCTTTTTGTTTACTACCTCATTTATAGTTTTAAATCATGTACAATATATATTAAATTTTGGACCTGCCAGTCTTGTCTGCTGCTCTGCTGGTGCCTTGTGGGGATGTGCTGCTATGACGTCCGGCTTCCATCTCCATTTCCGGGAGCCGTGACGCACACTGCTAGTCTCCTCCCATCCTTTGCGTCATTGGACGCCTGATGGGTGGATGCGTCTCACTGTGCGTCGACGTCACGCAATTCACGCAGGATGTGCAGCGTTCTTTTATTGCTGCTACGTCCTTGCAGTTGAGTTTTACACACTGCTGGCACTATGGGGGCAGTTCGGAGCCGCCAGACTGGAGATATATACTATCCGGCTGGCGGAAGCCCTCTTCTCCCCCCATTTCGCCATGCGGCGTGACGGTGGTGGGATGACTTGTGGTGATACTCATGGGGGCGGCTCTTTAGAGGGTGTGGTCACTCGAGGCTTTTTATACACCAGATCACATGCAGTCTTTTAATTAAATCTTTCACTCCTTCACTGCATTCCTATGGCTAACAGCCCTATGTTTGGTCCCCTCACTTTTTTGCTCGGTGAGCCCTAACTTTTTTATATTCTCTCTTTCTTCTTAACATTCAGCTCCCCTTACTATCTTTCTTAATCCTTCACCATCTCCACACCTTGCATATCTCCTAATGGTTCTAATCTTTCACTCTCTATAGAAGTGCCTCGTGGTGATTCCATGCCTGCTTGTGCTGCGGCCTTGTGGCTATCTCCATTGAGTTACCCACCACGGCTCCCGGTTGGGGGTGTATGTTGGACGGCTTGCGGCACCCACCTACTAGACTATCAGTGCACTTACCTAAGTGAGTAAGCATGTATTAGGTGTGGGTGACTCGTTTACCCTAACCTTTTTTCATGCGTTTTCATTACTATTTTTATTTTTCATTTACCTTACTTCTGAATATCATATTACTCTTTATTATAGATTGAACACGTGCTCTGCTCCTGATGAGTGGTATAAAGGCCACGAAACGTGCGTAGAGCTATCATATGCCGTGCTTCTTTTGAATACATTCAGATTTTGATATTACCCTAATTGGTGCACAAAGACCTTGGTCCTGCAGACATTATGTTAGATATGCTTTTATTCAATCTTGCTGCGGTGAACTTTGGAGTTTTATTATTATGATACTTTGTAATATTTATGTTATTATCATGCTGTATTATTATTATCATTATTACCATTATCATGCATTGTTTATTACTTTGTTTATCATTGTATTTATTTATTTCTTGTAAATCTAATTGCAACGATCAATAAAATTCCTATTAGTTCACCTTGTACTCTCTTGCTACCACATACTTCATGTAAAGTCCCAATGTCCCCCTTGTTTCCCCCCCCCCCCTCTTTTTTTGAATACAATAGGGATGGAAATGCATGACCTTACCAGGCCAGAGTTTCATTTAAAGTCCCGTGGGATGGAAGCACATGACCTTACCAGGCCATAGCTTCGTTAAAAGTCCCAATCAATGTCCATTATGCATCATATCTTCTGAACAGGTTGATTTGTTGGAGGAGCAGATGAAATTACCCTTGCCCTAGCCCAATTTACAAAGGCTAAAGCCCAGGGTTCAGATGGCCTGCCTGTCAAATTTTATGTCCATTTTTCCGATGTCCTAATCCCTAGACTTCTGGCCCTCTATCAAGCCATATTAAAGTCACAACCCTTCCTGAATCTACGAGGGAGGCGATCATAGTCCTCATCCCTAAACTGAGTAAGGACCCCTATAGTGCAGAATCTTATAGGCTTATTTCCCTACTACAAACAGACATTAACATTTTGGCCAAAATCCTGGCTCTATGCCTAAAATAGTTCTCTCATTGATACACTCAATCAAACTGGCTTCATCCCGGCAAAAAACACAGCATTCAATACCAGATGCCTCTCTGTGAACCTACAGGCCTCCCATGACCAATTTGGCTCTAGAGTAGTAGTTTCCATTGATGTGGCCAAGGCATTTGACTTGGTTGAATGGCAGTACCTGTGGCAGTGTCTTTGAGGCTATGGGTTCGGCCCCAACTTCGTCAAATGGCTCACCATACTTACACTGCAGGCTAGGGTGGTGGCAAATGGCTTAATGTCTCCCACTTTTGCGGGGGACACGGCAGGGGTGCCCCATTTCACCTCTTCTATATGCACTGGCTGTAGAACCCTTAATGGTGGCACTTAGGGACCACCCTGATATTAGAGAGTTAACATCTGGATCTGTGGTTGAAAGGGTGGGACTATATGCAGATGACATGATCCTCTATCTGGCTGACTCTGGCCCCTCACTTTCAACTGCACTACAGATCATAGACCATTTTGTAGGTTTCTCAGGCCTTAAAATAAACTGGGATAAGTCCCAGATCCTCCCCTTGGATATGTTTCCCCCACCTGAAGACCAGGCCAATATGCCCTTGCTGAATGTTAGCACTTTTAAACACCTGGGGGTCCTGGTTTCTAGGGATGTAGCTGACTATATCTCACTAAATGTGGAACCTCTTCTCTTGCTGATTAAAGCGAAAACACAGATGTGGGCCAGATTGCCACTTGGAGTTTTGGGCCGCATGGGACTAGTCAAAATGATACTATTGCCCAAAATTCTTTATGTACTATGGCACTCTCTGGTCTATATTCCACTTACATACTTCAAAATTATGGACACTTTGCTACAGTCTTTTGCATGGGGGCACAGTAGACAGAAATTATCCTGGAAGGTTCTCCAGGTCCCAACTTCATTAGGGGGCCTGGCAGTCCCAGACTTCGGATCATATTATTTGGCGGAATAGCTCTTGCATTTTTATAATATTGATAAGACTGACAAATGTAGATACCTTGCCTTGGCATGTCGCGGGGTCCACATCCATTCTGCGACCTGCTGTGTGGTTTGCATGGATGATTGGAGCTCCCAAGGTGCTCGGGCCTTATATTCCAGCACAAGCGGATATGGGATCTGTCAATGTCCAAGATGGGGACAACTGGGTTTCACATAAATACTCTCTTGTGGTACAACAGACACTCCTTCAGATACCCGATCCTACTATATGGATATCAAGGGGAGTATATCTGTTGTCCCAAGTTCTAAAAAATTGAACACTCAAAACATTTGTTCAATTAAAGGCAGAATTTAACCTCCACAACCGTATGTTCTTTCATTATCTTCAGGTTCATCATGCCCTATATACCCAGTTCACTGGCTCCTACCCCGACCTACCATCCCTAGAATCTGTAACAATGAGCCACGTCAACTCATATCCATTTTTTTAGAACATGCTCATTACTTCAGCTGCCACTAAAATTGGCTACACTGCTAAGACCAAATGGGTTGACGATGCTGGGGAGTTGGATGATGAAGACTGGGGCGAGGCTCTAGAAAGCTGCACACTTGTTTCCCCCAAAATGTCAGACATGCTTACACAAGTCTACTTAACACACAGGCATTTTTAACTCCACACAGCTTAGCCAAATTTTGTCCTTCACATAACTCAATGTGCCCCAGATGCTTGATATTGGCACTTTTGGCCATTTCCTCTGGCACTGCCCTCGTATTCAAGGATACTGATCGCAGATTCTCCAGTTCCTACATGATCAGATGGGCTCGCCGGTGTCCCTCGATCCTAAGCAATGCCTGTTGGGAATCTTCCCTGACATTGATATAGACAAAAACACTGTCAGATTCCTAGATGAAACTTTGTAGCTAGAAAGATTATAGCCCGTAATTGAATCCAGGCTACAGCTCCTACAATGGCTGCCTGGATTTCTGAAATGAATAATACCCTTACATACAAAAAGATAATCTGCATCAATAGAGGGTGTCTGGGCAAATACAATAAAATCTGGGACAGGTGGCTCCAGTTTTCGTCAACCTGTGTCTCCTGAATCTGCACTATGCATTACTAGCTAAATGCATCTGGCCCTATGTGGCATGTGTGATTTATATACACCCTTTGTTTTATACCATAAAAGAAACACAGTTGTCATCAGTATTGTTAATTTATGTGGGTTTATTTTTTTCTATGCATGTATACATTTGTTTTGTTTTTTATTGGGTTATGTCTCCTTGCTATATGCTTGAATACCTTTACTATACTTTTCCATAAAACTCAATAAAATTTGTTTAAAAATAAATAAAAAATTAGCATAGAGAGAGATAAAAGGGAAAGAAAGAACAAAGAGAAAGTGTGGTACATCCTAAAATGTACCATAAGGAGGTTTTAATACTCTACGAGTGGAAGAGACTCAGGGAGCACTAAGCACTGTCCACGTGTTAGGGGCCCAAATTACTTGTCTTGCCTTGGGTGTTGACAACCCAAGCTATGAAAATAATTTTACTGTTAGAGGTCCCCACGACTTGGGAAATTTTAGCAAGGGGTTACGACACTAGAGAGGTTGAGAAACACCGCTTTAGAGGGTGTATCACATCCCTTGATGTATCCTTGTACCCATAGGACAATATAGCTCGGTATAAGCAGAATGATTCACATCCTGACTTCATCAGGAGATGGGTAGGTGGGTGCAAAGGGATACAAGCTTGTCCATAGGGGGTGAATAGACAAATTCGATCAGGCCCACCTGAAAAACTGACAGGCAGACCTGATCTGAATTGTCGTGTGAAAGGGGCTGAATTCGTTTTTAACCAGACTTTCTTTTCCTTTTAATTTCACCTGGGAGTCCTGTCCGTAACACACTTCCTGTCCTAGGATAAAAATACTCAGTCCATGTACTGCATCTATGGAGAAGCAGTGTTGTCACCCTAGAATGCTGTTGATTTGGATTACAGAACACCGCCCCTTCTCCTCATATCAGCAACATAGGTGGTAGCTATTCTTTAGTAGGCAAAATGGGCAGGGCTGATTATATTTGCTTTTTATTGCTACAGAGGCAAAGAGTAAAATAAAAGCCCACTGCATTCCGGCAGGATCCACCAGATCATTTTGCATTTTTCAAACAGCTATAACTAAGCATTTTAATGGTATATTTAACAGACGAAAAGGGAACAAATAATAGACTTTACAGTTTGTTACCCCAACATTTCATATTCCTGATATGTGCCTGCTCTACCATTTACTTGTTTGTGAAAGTATCCTGTTCTCTTTGTATTGCTTCCTTTATGTGAAATCTCTGGTGTTTCTGCTGGTCCCTCTGCTTTTCTATTGAAAAATGACCACACTTAGCCCTTGTACACACGGTCGAAGATTCCGACAACCAAATCCATCGGATTTTGTCCGACGGATCTTGTCCAAAACTGTTGCATACACACAGTCAGACAAAGTTGTCGGAAAATCCGATCTTTCAGAACGTGATGACGTAATTTCGTTACGATGGGACTACGTTCAGGCTAGTAGCCAATAGCTTTGATGTAGGAATTTGATCTGAGCATGCGTGGCACTTTGTCCGATCGGAATTCTCTACACATGATCGGAGTATGTCCGATCAGAGCAGTTTGTCGGAAAATATTTCCAGCAAGTTGGAAAATTTGGTCAGACGGATATTCCGACGGAAACAGTCCGATGCATACCACACACAGTCGGAATATCCGACAAACCGCTCCGATCGGACACATTCCGACGGAATCTCCGACCGTGTGTACAAGGGCTAAGACCGCTTTCACACTGAGGAGCTTGAAAACTGCCCAAAAATAAGTCTGGCTTTTTCTTGCTGCAGTTTTGTGGCATTAGCGGGGCGCTTTTTTTTTTTTTTTTTTTACGGTCACGTGACTCAAAAGAACCATTTTGCAGCACTTTTAAAGCGCTTTTCATGTGCTTTTAGGGAGCTTTTGACACGCTTTCCATTCGTTTCAATGGACAGGGGTGTTTTTGAGGCTCTTTTTTTAAGCGCTCCAAACATTCTCCAAAGATGCTGCTTGCAGGATTTTTGTCACCGCCCCAGTATGAAAGCAAAAGCAATAATTTAGCTTAATGGAAAGTTTTCGTGAGCTTTTCAGGCGCTTTTTTTAAGCACAAAAGCGCCTGTAAAGCACCTCAGTGTGAAAGGGGTCTAAGCAGGAGAGTACACAGTGGTCAGTTCTCTAGATATGCTGGGAACTCAGTGTGCTCTCCTCCAATGCTCAGACTTGTCCTGACACGCTACCCCACTACACAGCCATTCCGTGGTGAAGCTCAGTGTGCTGCTGCTTTTCCTCCCCCCAGATTTTATGTAGCTGAGAACAGAGGGAATGTGATCACTTATGAAAAAAGGTATTCATAATGTTTTTTTATAGCTATAAAAAAATGTTTTGCATTTAATTTCTATTTTAACCTGTTGCTGACAACCTGCCCAAACCGCGGTAGGTGTACATGGGCCCCTTTAAGCTGTGGGAGGCGCACGCCCATGATGCCAGAGCTGATGCGTGTGGCCGGTGACCGCAATGTCTGCCAGCCACCCGTAATCGCTACAGAGAGAGCCAGAATGGGGATCTGTCAATATAAACAGGCAGATCCCGTTCTGATAGGGGAGGAGAGAGAGAGATCTGCTGTTCCTAGTGATCAGGAACAGCGATCTCTCTCCTATTCTAGTCAGTCCCATCCCCCCACAGTTAGAAATACCTCCCAAGGAACTCATTTAACCCCTTGTTTACCCCCTAGTGTTCTCCTTCCTTCTCCTTCCCTGCCAGTGACATTTACACAGTAATCAGTGAGTTTTTATAGCACTGATCACTGTATAAATATTGGTCCCAAAAAAGTGTCAAAAGTGTCGAAATCAAAAAAAAAATGTGTCCGCCGTAATGTCGCAGTCCTGCTAAAAATCGCTGATCACCGTCATTACTAGTGAACAATTTTTTTTTTAAATGCCATAAATATATCCCCTATTTTGTAGACGCTATAACTTTTGCGCAAACCAATCAATATACGCTTATTGCGATTTCTTTTTTTATTAAAAATATGTAGAAGAATACATATTGGCCTAAACCAGGGGTAGGCAACCTTTTAAGCATAGTGTGCCGAAAAAAGTTTACAAAGAAATTGAGCGTGACGATTTTATGTTAAAAAATGTTAACTTCACACTCTCAATCACAAGAAGGATTTTTTATAAAGTAAATGCTGTAAACTACTTTAGTAGTGAGAAATCAACATCCTGCACTCAGATCAGTCCCAATTCCTGCGCCTTCACACCTCCCCCTGCAAATCTGTTTCACCGCTGAACCCCCTGCACATCTGCCTCACCACTGTAACCCACTGTACATCTGCCCCACCACTGTTCTACCCTGCACATCTGCCCCACCACACTACTACCCTGCACATCTGCCCCACCAATGTTCCCCCTTTCTCCTCTACCCCAACACTGTACCTCCATGCACATCTGCTCCACCACTGAGCCATCTTCTCATCTGTCCTAAGACTGAACTTATCTGCTCATCTGCCCCACCACTGTAACCCCCTTTCTCATCTGCCCCACGACTGTACCTCCTGCACATCTGTCCCACCTCTGTTCCCCCTGCTCTTTTGCCCCACCACTGTAACCCCCTACTCATGTGTTCCACCGATGAACCTCTGTTCTCCTCTGCACCCCTCTGCACATTTGTCTCACCTATGTACCCCCTGCTCCTCTGCCCCACTGCTGTAACCCCCTGCTCATCTGTCCCACCAATGTACCTCCTTTCTCCTCTGCCCCAACACTGAACCCTCCTGCTCATCTTTGCCATCATTGTAACTCCCTTCTCATCTGTCCCACCACTGTACTCCTTTGCTTTTCTGTCCCACCACTGTAATCCCCCCTTCTCATCTGCACCATACATGTTCCCCTTTTCTCATCTGCCCCACCACTGTAACTCCCTGCACATCTGCTCCACCGCTGTATCCCCATGCTCTTCTGTCTCACTACTGAATCACCTTCACACTGAACCCATCTGCTGCACCACGGTAACCCACTTTCTCATCTGCCCCATCAATGTTCCTCCTGCACATCTGTCTCACCTCTGTACCACCCTGCTCTTCTTCCCCATCTCTGTTCCCCCTGCCCCACCATTTAAACCCCCTTCTCATTTGCCCCACCAATACACCTCCTTTTACATATGCCCCACTGCTCATCTGAACCAACACTGAACCCTCTGCTCATCTGGCCCATCACTGTTCTCCCCTGCTCTTCCATCCCACTGCTGAACCCCCTTCTCCTCTCTTCCACCACTGTACCTTCCTGCACATCTGCCCCACCGCTGTACCCTCCTGCTCTTCTGTTTCACCTCTGAACCCCTCCTGCTCATTTTCTCCACTGCTGTACCCTCTTCTCATCTATATGCTATGAGTGATATGCAGAGTGGTGAAAGGAAGCAGAGATAAGACACATCTACCTGTCCTGGCACACTCATCCTGCTGATCTACCTCTGGCATCCAGCCCATGTACTTGTATGTGATGTCACATACAAGCATATAGAATGGATGCGCAATGATGAGCTCAGGTCAGGGGCATTTTCTAAAAGCAGTGGGCCTGTGTGCAGGATCATAAGTTGGGTCCCTGCAGCTGAAAAAATTTAGTTGGGTGTGATTTTCATGGCACTGAATACTGGCTGTGGCTTAACCACTTGCCGACCGCCGCACGCCGATGTACGTCGGCAGAATGGCACGGGCAGGCATAAGCACGTACATGTACGTGATTTGCCTCCCGCGGGTCGGGGGCCCGATCGGGCCCCCGCCCGGTGCCTGCGGCGGTCGGTTTTCGTTCGGGAGCGATCCCGGACGAGGGGACGGCCATTCATTCATGGCCACCCCCTCGCGATCGCTCCCGACGAATGGAAATCCCCGGTGACATCACTTCCTCTCCTGTAATGTAAACACAGGAGAGGAAGTGATGTATTCTCTCCTCCGTGTCGGTATTTTTCGTTCCGACACGGAGGAGAGCGGATCAGTGAGTTGCACCAACACATCCCACACACAGTAGAACATGCCAGGCACACTCACACCCCCCCTTTACCCCCCGATCACCCCCCCAATTACCCCTGCCCCCCCAGTCACAGTGACACCAATGTCATTTTTTTTTTTTTTTTTTTTTTTTTTGCATTGGTGTCATTTGTGACTGTAATAACTGTTAGGGCAGTTAGGGTTAGCCCCCTTTAGTTCTAATGTACCCCCCTAACCCCCCCAATAAAGGTTTAACCCCGTGATCACCCCCCGTCGCCAGTGTCACTAAGGCTGGGTTCACATTGCAGCGGTTTATGAGAACGAATGTGATTCGCACCGCACTGCAGTGCAAATCACATCCGATCTCTGTGCGATTCGAGTTCAGCCATTCGCCGCACCCGCCGCACCCGCCACACCCGCCGCACCCGCCGCAAATTCGCACGGGACCCTTTTTTTGGCCCGCAGCAGAATCGGATCGCATGGGTGTTCACACCATGCGATCCGAGTTTGCAGATCGCACTGCGATATGCGAACTGATCTGGGGGTGTCAGTAACATTTCACTGACACTCCCAGCAGTTCGCATAGGGCAGTGTGAACTGCCGCCGGGAGGCATGCGATGCGGGAACCCGCCGCGGATTCGCGGCGTTTCCGCATCGCTCCAGTGTGAACCCAGCCTAATAAGCGATCATTTTTCTGATCGCCGTATTAGTGTCACAGGTGACGCTAGTTAGGCAGGTAGGTATTTAGGTTCGCCGCAGCTTTTTATAGCGCTAGGGACCCCCATATACTACCGCATAAAGCCCCCTGATTGCCCCCTAGTTAACCCTTTCACCAGTGATCACCATATAACTGTTACAGGTGACGCTGGTTGGTTAGTTATTTTTTTATAGTTTCAGGGCACCCGCCATTTATTACCTAATAAAGGTTTAACCCCCTGATCACCCGGCAGGTGTCATTTGTGACTAATAACTGTTAGGGCAGTTAGGGTTAGCCCCCTTTAGTTCTAAGGTACCCCCCTAACCCCCCCAATAAAGGTTTAACCCCGTGATCACCCCCCGTCGCCAGTGTCACTAAGGCTGGGTTCACATTGCAGCGGTTTATGAGAACGGATGTGATTCGCACCGCACTGCAGTGCAAATCACATCCGATCTCTGTGCGATTCGAGTTCAGCTATACAGATAGTATGGCTGAATTCGTGTCGCACCCGCCGCACCCGCCGCAAACTCGCACGGGACCCTTTTTTTGGTCCGCAGCAGAATCGGATCGCATGGGTGTTCACACCATGCGATCCAAGTTTGCAGATCGCACTGCGATATGCGAACTGATCTGGGGGTGTCATTAACATTTCACTGACACTCCCAGCAGTTCGCATAGGGCAGTGTGAACTGCCGCCGGGAGGCATGCGATGCGGGAACCCGCCGCGCATTCGTGGCGTTCCCGCATCGCTCCAGTGTGAACCCAGCCTAATAAGCGATCGTTTTTCTGATCGCTGTATTAGTGTCACAGGTGACGCTAGTTAGGCAGGTAGGTATTTAGGTTCGCCGCAGCTTTTTATAGCGCCAGGGACCCCCATATACTACCGCATAAAGCCCCCTGATTGCCCCCTAGTTAACCCTTTCACCAGTGATCACCATATAACTGTTACAGGTGACGCTGGTTGGTTAGTTATTTTTTTATAGTTTCAGGGCACCCGCCATTTATTACCTAGTCTCACTAGTGTACCCCTAAATTTAGGGGTGTCTACTTTCTAAAATGGGGTCATTTGGGGGGGGGGGTTTGTGCCATCTTGGCATTTTATGGCCTTCAAAACTGTAACGCCCTTAGAAAGCCTGAAGGCGGTGCTTGGTTTTTGGGGCCCCGTACGCGGCTAGGCTCCCAAAAAGTCCCACATATGTGGTATCCCCGTACTCAGGAGAAGCAGCAGAATTTATTTTGGGGTGTCATTTCACATATGCCCATGGCATGCGTGAGCAATATATCATTTAGTGACAACTTTGTGAAAAAAAAAAAAAGTTTGTAATTTTCCCGCAACTTGTGGCAAAATATAAAATATTCCATGGACTCAACATGCCTCTCAGCAAATAGCTTGGGGTGTCTACTTTCTAAAATGGGGTCATTTGTGGGGGTTTTGTGCCATCTTGGCATTTTATGGCCTTCAAAACTGTAATAGGTAGTGAGAAGTGAACTCAAAAAATTACGCCCTTAGAAAGCCTGAAGGCGGTGCTTGGTTTTCGGGGCCCCGTACGCGGCTAGGCTCCCAAAAAGTCCCACATATGTGGTATCCCCGTACTCAGGAGAAGCAGCAGAATTTATTTTGGGGTGTCATTTCACATATGCCCATGGCATGCATGAGCAATATATCATTTAGTGACAACTTTGTGAAAAAAAAAAAAAAAAAAAAAAAGTTTGTAATTTTCCCGCAACTTGTGGCAAAATATAAAATATTCCATGGACTCAACATGCCTCTCAGCAAATAGCTTGGGGTGTCTACTTTCTAAAATGGGGTCATTTGTGGGGGTTTTGTGCCATCTTGGCATTTTATGGCCTTCAAAACTGTAATAGGTAGTGAGGCGTGAAATCAAAAATTTACGCCCTTAGAAAGCCTGAAGGCGGTGCTTGGTTTTCGGGGCCCTGTACGCGGCTAGGCTCCCAAAAAGTCCCACATATGTGGTATCCCCGTACTCAGGAGAAGCAGCAGAATTTATTTTGGGGTGTCATTTCACATACGCCCATAGCATGTGTGAGCAATATATCATTTAGTGACAACTTTGTGTAAAAAAAAAAAAAAAATTTTTTTTTTGTCATTATTCAATCGCTTGAGGCAAAAAAATAAAATATTCAATGGGCTCAACATGCCTCTTATCAATTTCCTTAGGGGGTCTACTTTCCAAAATGGGGTCATTTGGGGGGGTTTTGTACTGCCCTGTCATTTTAGCACCTCAAGAAATGAGATAGGCAGTCGTAAACTAAAAGCTGCGTAAATTCCAGAAAACGTACCTTAGTTTGTAGATGTGACAACTTTTGCGCAAACCAATAAATATACAATTATTGACTTTTTTTTTACCAAAGACATGTGGCTGAATACATTTTGGCCTAAATGTATGACTAAAATTGAGTTTATTGGATTTTTCTAATAACAAAAAGTAGAAAATATCATTTTTTTTCAAAATTTGCGGTCTTTTTACGTTTATATCGCAAAAAATAAAAATCGCAGAGGCAATCAAATACCATCAAAAGAAAGCTCTATTTGTGGGAAGAAAAGGACGCAAATTTTGTTTGGGTACAACATTGCATGACCGCGCAATTACCAGTTAAAGCAGCGCAGTGCCAAAGTGTAAAAAGACCTCTGGTCATTTACCAGCAAAATGGTCCGGTCTGAAAGTGGTTAAGGGGACACAAAGTGCAGCGGTTCAGTAGTAAATGACACAAAGGTTTAGGAATAATTTCAACAAAATTCCCAGAAGCTGAACAGTAATTCCACAAACTGTCACCTGATTACGGTTTTCTCAATCACAGTGAAATCCCTTCTTTCTGAGATTGGTAGTGGCAACCAAGCGAGTCATCTTCCTCCAAGTGGTGGACGGGGCTAGCAAGACTGTGATTGGCTTTAGCAGTGGCCAAGACAGTCCTCCTCTTGGAAACAGGGACCGCCCCATAGTAGAACTGCACCCAATCTCTTCCCATCACAAAAGCTCACAATCACAGCAACAGCAAAGTTAGAGAACCAAAGAATGTTTCCCATCTTTTACAATGTGTGGGGGCACAGTGCCTCCCCCTCAGTGTAGGTGCGGCGTGGGGAATTCTGAAATTGGAATGCATTAGTGCCTCACTGTCTGACACTTCCTTGCACTGCTCTGTTGATGGGGAGGGAGTCGAGTGCCGGCAAAAGAAGCTTCACATGCCGCTTGCGGCACCAGTGTCAGGGGTTGCCTACCCCGGCCTAAACTGATGTAGAAACTAGCTTTTTTTTCATTTTTTTTTGGATATTTATTATAGCAAAAAGTATAAAATATAGTTTTTTTTCAAAATTGGCAGTATTTTTTGTTTATAGCGCAAAAAATAAAAACCACAGAGGTGATCAAATACCACCAAAAGAAAGCTCTATTTGTGGGAAAAGATAAATAAAGTTTGTTTGTGTCGCATGACTGCGCAATTGGCAGTTTAAGCAACGCAGTGCTGTATCGCAAAAAATTACCTGGTCAGGAAGTAGGTAAATCCTTCCAGGGCTGAAGTGGTTAAAGGAGAAGTACAGTCAAAGCTTGTTTGGCTGTACTTCTCCTGTGGATCACAGGAGTGCCGTTCGTTTTGAACTCCTGTGACCCGTCTTCAGCAGACAGCAGGCTGAAGTCCACCTCTGCTGATGTCACAGAGCCAGTCCAGGCTTGGGCAAGATCGCAACCCTAGGGTCGGGATCCATCCACATGCCTGGACCAGTACCCAGCTTAGCCTCTCACCGAGCCTCTGAGAACCTGAGCCGACCCACCCCCTCCACAGCCCAGTTGCTCCAGCGAGTGAGGAGGGAGCAGAGCAGAGAGCGGTGGCTGGTGGTCACCGCTCTCTGCTCAGGGAGCTCTGAGAACTGAGCAATCGGCACTGTTAGATCGCTCGGTTCTCAGTGTTTTTGGAGGCGGAGGACAGATGCAGCATCGGACCAATGCTGGATCCACCTAGGTAAGTATAAATCTGCAAAAACCCCAAACCCCATACTTCTTTTTTTAAAACTGAATGGGTTGTTTTACAAGGTGTAGTTTAACGTCAACTTAAGCTTAAGGCTCGGTTCACACAGGATGCGGCAAGACTTGCAGTGCTGCGACCTGCCGCGACCTGCCGCGACCTCAGCGGCGACTTGCAAAATGACTTCTGTATAGAAGTCAATGCAAGTCGCCCGAAGTCGCCGCCAAAGTAGTACAGGAACCTTTTTTCTAAGTCGGAGCGACTCGAGTCACTCCTATTAGAACGGTTCCGTAGTACAGAACGGGGGCGACTTGTCAGGCGGCGAAGTCGCCTGGACAAGTCGCCCCTGTGTGAACCGAGCCTTACAGTTACTTTAAGAAAATAATGCAAGAAATGATTTCAGGACATCACTGGCAGGTGAAAGCTTTCTTTGTTGAGTTGGAGGTTTTCTATTTAAACTGTTCCTATTACATGCTTGAGAAAAGACTCATTCTCAGTTTATGCTTGGCTTGTCTGTGAGCAACATTTTCCATTGTAATTGTCCACTAAACACATGCAGTGTTTTATCCTATAAAATGTTTGAACTGTTTCTGTATCAGCCAAATATTTCATGTCTATTGCCAGACTTTAACATAGAGCTGTAGATTTATCAACTTTATTGCTCAGTAAGGCAGTGCTATACAGGAGCAGTGAGACAGATTACGAGTCAGATTTACTATAAAGCTGCAGCTTGATTCATATATTCCTGCCTACACTGCTCCAAAGTAGCATTAGAGCAATATAAAATATACCCCTTACCATTTTTTTTTTTTATTATTAACCTGCGATAAGAGAAGTATGGGGGCTGCAATTGAAGAGCTCACAGTAACTCTTTGCAGCTCTTTTCAAAAAGTTTGCAGCTTTTGGCAAACTAAAAAAAAAAAAAAACTGTTTAAAGAGTTAGTTGACCTTTTCACAAAAAAAGGAAAAGGTGAACTGCCTCTCAACCAGTGGCGGCCTGTCCATAGGGGGCGCCCTATGAAAAAAAAAAAAACGGGCCCTTTAAGACATAAAAAAAAAAAAGGTAATTTAACAATTTAACATAGTGTACTGTGGCGGCGGTCACAGTGCACTATGAGAAGCGCCACATCGATGCAATCACAAGATTGCATCCATGGCGTTTAATTTGCGGGTTAAAAACCCACCTTGCGGCGCACTGTAGATCGCCGACTAGCTTCCGCCTGTAAAATCACTGTGATTCTACGGGCGGGAGCATTGTCATTCAAGGATAGGCGGGTCATTTCCGGCTTTCGGCTGCTTCACGAAACCTGGAAGTGACGTCGGCAGCTCCCTTCCCCAGCCCGAGCGGAGCTGCAAGACAGTGAGGTGAGTGGCATAATTGCTGTCTCTGGGAAAAAAATGAAATAATTAATTTACAAATAATAATTAATTGCCAAATGTACCCCGGCCGGCCTAAGCCTTTACTAGACCACTGTGTTGTGTGCTGTGCAGGAATTATTAGAGCAATTTGTAAAAGAAACAATATAATTTAATGCTTCTTGCAGGAGGATCACATCATGCCATGCGGTATTATTCTTATTCAGCAAAGTGCAAAGTAATGGTCTGCTCTGTTGCTTGTTGTTACTCAGGCCGCGTACACACGCGGGGACTGTTCGCCCAACTTTGTCCGTCAAACAGTTTCGGCAAACAGTCCGCTCAAACTTAGCATGGACGGACATGGCCACACACGACGGACGAACAGTTTGCTGAAACCGTGCGATATGACGTGAACGGCACGTACGACGGGATGAAAAATACGACGTCCTATATACTGCATTATAGCTTTCGGCGTGAAAATCCTTTCTGAGCATGCGCGCAACTTTGTTTGACGAACAAGCCTACACACGAGCGGACTGTTCGCTGAAACAAGGTTTCAGCGGACAGTTTTTCGGAAATTCCGAAAAACCTTGTCCGTCAAACTGTCCGCTGAAACTGTCCGCTGAAAGCCCACACACGAGCGGACTGTCTGCCCAAACACTGTTCAGCGGACAAAGTTGGGCGGACAGTCCGCCCGTGTGTACGCGGCCTCACAGTTAATTTGCTGGCAAAGACATTTTTATAAATCTTTTTTGCATTTTAGTGTAAATATGAGATCTGAGGACTTTTTGACCCCCCCCCCAGATATCATATTTAAGAGGACCTGTCATGCTTTTTTCTATTACAAGGAATGTTTACATTCCTTGTAATAGGAATAAAAGTGACGCCATTTTTTTTTTTAAACTGTGAAAAAATAAATACAATAAATAAGAAAAAAAAATGTTTTTTAAAGCACCCAGTCCCGACGATCTCGCGTGCATAAGCGAACGCATACGTGAGAACTGCGCCCGGCCGCCCGCATATGAAAACGGTGGTCAAACCACACATGTGAGGTATCGCCGCGATCGTTGGACTGAGATCAATAATTCTAGCCCTAGACCTCCTCTGTAACGTAAAAGATGCAACCTGTAGAATTTTTTAAACTATGGGTGGATGGAAGTGGAATATAGGGGAAGGATTGGGTGGATTATATAAGGGGCATGGTTTATGAGAAGTGGGAGGGAACAAAAATGATGGGCGGGGTCTGGAGCCCCCCCATCAAAAAACTTCACCAGCTGCCACTGTTCTCAACACCCTACCTATCTTAATCATACAGTACAGTACACAACTAAAGGATTCATAGACCCTGGGCTAGTACATTCAGGTGAATGGACACTAGCAAATTATTCAAGGACATGACCCTGGGTGCCTCCCCTATAACTCTACTCCACAACGTGAGCCCTTAGTTATTTTCTAGTGTCTTAAAGTGGTTCTTAAGATAAAAATGTTTTTCAAATCTTTTATTTATTCAAAAGACAAGATCCACAGGGCCAATCTAATGAAAAACACAAGAAGCATATTACACACAGGCATATAATACAGCACAGTGCATCAGTCTGGTGTTAGGTAAAGAGGAGGATGACAAAATCAAACATGTATCATTAGTGACTGTATCACATCGTATATGTTCGGTGTATAATTGTACTTGTATCAACATATGGACTATATCTCCCCTGCGGACATATCGGAATATTGGGCATTGTGAAGGGATTTTGCGATATGTCTGTGGTAGCCAGGAGGAACCGAGGAAGATCCTGTGGAGGTATCTTCAGGGTATTAAAATCGCCTCCAAGAATTAGTTGGCCCTCTGCAAACTCAAGAAGTTTCTCAATGTGCCGGCAGATGAAAAGGTCTTGTTGGCTTTTGGGGACGTAGAAATTTGTCAATGTCACCTTGACGCTGCCAATCATGCCTTACAGGAATCGGCCAGCAGAGTCTTTAACCACATCGAGGCAAACCCAGGGTACCCGGACTGACAACAGAATAGATACTCCCAGAGCTTCCGCCGCTGGGTATGTAGAATGGTATGTCACAGGAAAGAACTTGTTCCTGAGTATAGGCAATTTGTCATCTCTAAAATGTGTTTCTTGGACAAAGGTGCTATCTGCTTTAAGACTGTGCATGTCATGTAAGTACATCCGTCTCTTTTCAGGGACATTTAAATCTTTTGGCATTAAGTGACATTACTCTGAGTACATACATAGTTTTAGAGTATGTCAAGGGAGGGGGGAGGAAGGGCGTAGTGGTAAGTGCAGCCATGGTGTTTTGCCAGTTCCAGGACCAGGTGGAGGAGCGCTCTGCGTCTCAGTGTTGCTCTGAAGAGATCAGGTCCCCATCGAATTACACGTCGCCACGCTCCCAGGCTCTGCACAGAATCTCCTCCTGTGTGTATTGGTGGAGTTGGCATACCACATCCCGTGGTCTGTTGGGATTGGGAGATCTCTGGCTCAGGGCCCTGTGATTGGCAAATAAAGCTGTTATGCGTCATGAGCCACCAGTGACCTTCTAGCCAATAGGATTCTTTTTGTTGATCTCATAAAAGAAAGTTACATCCTGTATTCTGGATGATTACTGCATTTTCACTCAAACGTGTAAGCAGCTCATCCTTGTCACACAATTCAAATAAATCGTTTGCTTTTCAATACATCTAAAATTTGACTGATCACAGAAGAAGAATATTCCTAACATTGAGCCGCAGCACTGATCTGTTTATTCTCACAGCAGCAGGGTGCGGCTCTCAGATTATATTAGTGATGCACCAAATTTTTTCGCTTTTAGGAATTAAAAAAGGTGGTTAGGAGGCAACATAATGCCTCTTCGCCACCTGACAAACACCCTCTGAAGAGTGATCACATGTAGCCCACTCTTCAAAGGGCAATACACGTGAAAATAAGTACTGGCGCTACCTCCCATCTATGCAGTGCATTGACTAAAAAAGTTCAGGGCCATTTTTAAATACAATAATGCTTGCTACCAGAGATTTTGATGGGAATTTCAGTGCATGTCAACACATAACAACACTCCTACCCAAAGCAATAAAGAATACAGAGAAACAAAGACACACAGATGAGAAGTCAGTCTAAGTAAGCGACAAAAAAATCAAACCGGTACTAAATTCTAAATGAAAATAAATGTGAACAGGCAGGCTGATGCAATGTCTCTTCTGCAATAAAATAAACCCCCCTTGCCTGCTCTAAGCCCCCGTACACACAGTCGGAAAATCCAACCACAAAATCCGTCCAATTTTTTCCGATGGATTTTGTCCAAAACTGGTGTTGCATACACACGGTCGGACAAAGCTGTCGGAGAATCCGATAGTTCGGAACGTGATGAAGTTCGTTCGTTCCGACGGGACTACGTTGTGGCTAGTAGCCAATAGCTTTGGTCTCGTCATTTGATCGGAGCATGCATGGCACTTTGTCCGATCAGAATTCTCTACAAACTATCGTAAAAAGTCTGATCTGATTTTTTTGACAGAAAATTTGAGATCCTGCTCTCAATTTTTTGGAAGCCATTCGTGACTGTTTTGTTTACATTGTAATCATGTAATTGCTATGACCAAGCTTAACAATCATATGGCTACCAAGTGGCGTAATCACGGAATTGCGCTGCTGCATGTTCAAGGGGGCAGGCCAGTACACATGTGTTTAGCAAGGTACCAGTAAAGGGACACAGCGGTCATTGTATTACGCAGCTGCATACTCCAGGGGGTATAACAGGGCGCATGTGTTCAGTGACGTACCCATATGTTTGCTGAGCCTGAAGCTGCCTTCTTGCTGCAGTAAATGTACTGTGGCAGGTTGGCAACTTTCACTTTTGATAACAGTAAACAGGACAAATAGAGAGGGTGAATTTCCCTAAAAGGGGCAGAGGCAGTAATAAAAACCTGCCAGGTGTTCTAATCCATCTCCACTCCAAAACAAGATATACGTTTTGCCTTTAGTAATACTTTAACCACTTTCTGACCACCCACCGTCAGTTGACAGCGGCAGTATGGTAGTAGCTGTATGGTGGGGGCCCTTTAAGGAGTTTAGGTGGGCGCGCGCACGCCTGCCGCATTAGGTAGGAGCCAATGCACAGGGCCAGTGCCCACGATACCCGCAATTGCTCCTGAGAAGGACAGCACAGAGATCTGTCAATGTAAACAGACAGATCTCCATTCTGTCAGGGGAGTAGAGCCAGACCGTCTGCTCCTAATACTTCTGAGCAGCGATTGGTCTCCTCCTCCAGTCAGTCCCATCCCCCCACAGTTATAAACACACTGAGGGAACACGCTTAACCTCTTGATCGCCCCCTAGTAATAACCCCCTTCCCTGCCAGTGACATTTATACAGTAATCAGTGGCTATTTTTAGTTCTGATCGCTGTATAAATGTCAATGGTCCCAAAATAATGTCAAAAGTGTCCGATCTGTCCGACGCAATTCCGCAAAAAAACGCAGATCGCCGCCATTACTAGTAAAAAAAAACATAAAAAATGCCATAAATCTTTCCCCTATTTTGTGGATGCTATACCTTTTGCGCAAACCAATCAATATGCGCTTATTGCAATTTTTTTACCAAAAATATGTAGAAGAATACATATTGGCCTAAACTGATGAAGAACTTAGATTTTTAAAATGTTTTTTTGGGATATTTTGTTTATAGCGCAAGAAATAAAAACGACAGAGGTGATCAAATACCACCAAAAGAAAGCTCTATTTTTGGGAAAAAAAGGACATCAATTTTGTTTGGGTTCAATGCCGCATAACTGCGCATTTATCAGTTAAGCGATGCAGTGCTGTATCACAAAAATTCTGGTCAGGAAGGGGGTAAATCCTTCCAGGACTGAAGTGGTTAAGGGAAGATCTGGACGAAGGGGGATACCACGCTCATGACAAAAATAATTAAACCTAAATGTGAATGTAAAGCAGCAACTAATATATGGGATACACACAAATAGTTGCGCTAACAGTGAAACCACCAGTGGTAAATCAGTGCTAAATAAATTGAATATATACATAAATGTGACAAAAAATGAAAAAAATAGATGACAACACAAAATGACTAATTATATGAATAGAAGTCCCAAAAATATGATGACAAAGTACTAAAGGTGAATGTGAGACTTAATGAAAAGAAAATGACATCGCCTGCGACGTGGTGCTATTTTACTATTTTACTGTAATTTTTTGTCACATTTATGTATATATATATATATATATATATATATTCAATTTATTTATCACTGGTTTATCACTAGTGGTTTCACTGTTAGCGCAACTATGTCTTCTTTTTTCTTCTTTTTTTTCTTAAGGGAAGATCTATTGCACTGAAATGTGTTAAACATTCCTGACTTTTTTTTAACCAAAGTTAACCACTTAACCACTTGCCGACCGCCTCACGACGATATATGCTGGCAGAATGGCACGGGCAGGCAAAGTAACATATGGGTACTTTACATGCCTCATTGGTCCCCCAGTGCCCGAGACGGTCAGCATTGCTGCAGGAGCAATCCGTGCTGAGGGGGAGGCCACCGATTCATGGCCACCCCCTCGCAATCGCTCCCGGCGAATGAAAAGCTTGCTCTGCTGCTTCCGGCTCAAGTGGAAAGAAGACATCCAAAGTGAGTTGCACCAACACAACACTTACAGTAGAACACGCAGGCACACATTTCACCCCCCAATGCCCCCCCCCGATCACCCCCCCTGCACCCCCTGTCACAGTGACACCAATAGCAGTTTTTTTCGCTGATTACTGCACTGGTGCATTGTGACTGTTATAAGTGGTAGGGTAGTTAGGGTTAGCCCCCTTTAGGTCTAGGGTAACCCCCCCCCAATAAAGGTTTAAACCCGTGATCACCCCCGTCACCAGTGTCACTAAGCGATCGTTTTTCTGATCACTGTATTAGTGTCACAGGTGATGCTAGTTAGGCAGGTAAGTATTTAGGTTCGCTGTCATCTTTTTATAGTGTCGGGCATACTACCTAATAAACCCTCTGATTGCCTCCTAGTTAACCTTTTCACCAGTGATCATCGTATAACTGTTACGGGTGACGCTGGTTAGATTGTTTTTATAGCGTCAGGGCACCCGCCATTTATTACCTAATAAAGGTTTAACCCCTTGATCACCCGGCGGGTGATATAAGTTATGTTTTAGGGTCTGCGTCACCCCAGGCAACGTCAGGTTAGCTCCAGTACCGCTAACACCCACGCGCGCAGCATACACCTCCCTTAGTGGTATAGTATCTGAACGGATCGATATCTGATCTGATCAGATCTATACTAGCGTCCCCAGCAGTTTAGGGCTCCCAAAAACGAAATGTTAGTGGGATCAGCCCAGATACCTGCTAGCACCTGCGTTTTGACACTCCGCCCAGCCCAGCACACCCAAGTGCTGTATCGATCGATCAATGTCACTTACAAAACACAACACACATAACTGCAGCGTTCACAGAGTCAGGCCTGATCCCTGCGATCGCTAACAGTTTTTTTGGTAGCATTTTGATACAGTCGCTAACAGCCTAGGAGCTTTTTTTTTTACCTGTGAGTCTCACTAGTGTACCAGTAAATTTAGAGCCCAAAATGGCAAATCGAAGGTACACTAGTGAAGAGGCCTACACGCTTCTGAGCACGACAGATAGTGAAGAGGAAGTGACTCATCTGTCAGATTCAGGCTCAGAATACGATCCTGTAGACGACAGCGGCTCCATGACAGATAGCTCTGACGATGGAGTTGTGGTCCCTGCCAAGGTCAAGCGTAACAGACCCCAATCTTCTTCTGCTGTTGAGGTGCAAGAACCGCAGGATTCTTGTATGGAGCAGAAAAGTACTAGCGCCGCTATTCCTTCTGGTGAACTGGCAAGCACCAGCGGCCTAGTACACCCTGGTCATAATCAAACCAGTACTGCAGTAACACGTGGTGACATGGAGATTCCCATAAGTGCAGTTCAAGCTGCTGAGGTGGCAAGCACAAGTAGTGTCCCGCTACCACCTAAAAGATGAACACAGGCCCGTCGTGCCCATAGTGCCCTTCCTGCTGCATTCACCAATCCTAATTGGGAACCCACCACTTCTGCAGAACCCGTACTTCCCCCATTCACTGGCCAACCCGGCATTCAGGTGGAAACAGTTGATTTTACGTCACTTGATTTTTATTCGCTGTTTTCCACCGAAGATCTCTATAGATCTATTGTGGACCAAAGCAATTTGTAGGCTGGTCAACACATTGCCACTATTCCCCAGTCCTCCCTTGCCAGAGATTGGAAACCAATTATGGTTTCCAAATTTAAGTTCTTTCTGGGCCTTTCCCTCAACATGGGCATAACTAAAAAGAGTGAGTTGCGGTCATATTGGTCCACTGACCCAATTCGCCATATGCCCGTGTTCTCTGCCTCCATGACTAGGGCACGATACGAGCAGATCTTGCGGTTCATTTATTTCAATGACAATGAACTTTGTCGTCCTCGTGGAGACCCTGGATACAGTCGGCTCTACAAAATTCAGCCCCTCATAAACCACTTCAACCAATGTTTTGCAGACTTGTTTACTCCCCATCAAGTTATCTGCGTTGATGAGTCCCTGATTAAGTTTTCTGGCCTCTTGTCATTCAAACACTACCTTCCCAGCAAGCGTGCCATATACGGGGGCCAAGATGTATAAGCTCTGTGACAGGGCCACAGGCTATTCATGTAGTTTTATGGTTTACGACGGTAAAGATAGTCCTACACCGACCCCCGAAGTCGGAAGAAGACCCCCGGAGCTGTCTAATAAAGTACTTTAAAAACCTGTGTTGTATTTTTTTATTAACACTTTTTTCCCGAGGTGAATGGGTAGGGGTACATCGTACCCCATACTCATTCACATAGGGTAGGGAGTTGAAATCTGGGAGCCCCCTTATTAAAGGGGGCTCCTGGATTCTGATAAGCCTCCCCGCACCCAGACCCCAACAACCAACGGCCAGGGTTGTCGGGAAGAGGCCCTTGTCCTCATCAACATGGGGACAAGGTGCTTGGGGGTGGGGGAGCCACAGGGCCCCCCTTCCCCAAAGCAGCCCCCCATGTTGAGGGCACGCAGCCTGGTACAGTTCAGGAGGGGGGACCCGCTCACTCATTCCCACCCCCTTTCCTGTGAGGCCGGGCTGTGTGCTCGGATAAGGGTCTGCTATGGACTTTGGGTGGACCCCCACGCTGTTTTTTCAGCGTAGGGGTTCCCCTTTAAATCCATACCAGGCGACGGGGCTCGCAAGGTGTCTATCTCGCCGATGGAAGCGGCAACATTCACTTCCTTTGCTAGTCGCTAGAATATTTAAAAAAAAAAGTCACAGTTACTTTGCTGAGTAACTAATTACTTTTCCAATGTTGGAACCAAGTTACTAACGCAATTACTTTTTGGGAGAAGTAATTTGTAAGTTAACTAATTACTTTTTTTAAAGTAAGATGAACAACACTGGAAATGACACACACAGATCAGCGACTGCGGGTATGATACTGGAGTTGACAAAAGAAGTACAGGCGATTGGTGATTTACAGCCAGAATAACGGCAATTGTCAACAATGAAGATAAAAAAATAAAAAAAAGGGTGAAATAGAGCCTCGCCATTTTCACATTTCTCTCTTCTTCTCTCAGTACAACAATTTCCAATGGTTCTGCTTCTCTGCCTCGTGCTTCCTGGTCTGCACATGCGCAGGAGTAACATGAGCGCGTTCTGCTTTCATCACAGAATGCTTTCAAATTGATGACAGTGGGTTTACATCCACTTTAAGTGGTTAAAGCGACACAGTGCCAAATCGAAAAAATTGCTCTGGTCAGGAAGGGAGTAAAATCTTCTGGGGCTGAATGGGTTTATACATACTAAATGTCTTTTTCATCAACAATAAACAGAAAAGCTCATAGAATGGCAGTTACAAATAATAGGGTTTAGGGTGCATGCACACAGATGTTTGCAGAAGCGAAGGAGCTCTGGGATTTTCGCATGCCCAAGGAGCCACAAGTGGCATGTACAGCTGGCCACAGAAATGCATGGCTCTACTTGGTGTACTTGTGTAAACCTATGCTCTTTTGCATCAGTGGCAAAAGAGCTAGGTTCAGGTGGAATCAGTGGACTAATCAGTAGACCAATTGTCCATGTGTATGTACCCTTATAGTGGGAGGATTGTATTTACAGTTTTGTAAAAGAAAGTAATACAAAAGTTACAGTACCTAGCCAGAATGATAATATGTTACTCAAAATGTTATCAAACAAGTTGAAAGGTCGGGGAAAAAACAAAACAAATATACACTATGAGGGTTATTTACTATAGGAAAATCCACTTTGCACTATAAGTGCACTTGAAAGTGCACTTGGAAATAAAGTCGCTGTAAATCCGAGGGGGACATGCAGGGAAAATAAAAAACAGCATTTTAGCTTGCACATGATTGGAAGATAAAGTCAGCAGAGCTTCCACTCATTTCAGATCTATCCCTTGGATTTAGAGTGACTGCACTTCCAAGTGCACTTGCAGTGCAAAGTGGATTTGCCTTTCGTAAATAACCCCATATATGTCTTTAACCACTTGCCGCCCGCTATATAACAAATAGACGGTGGCAAAGTGGTTGCATAATCCTGACCGGACGTCATATGACGTGATCAGGATTATGAGCCACTGCGCGCCCCCGAGGGCGCGCATCGCGGCGATCGTAGTTGCGTGGTGTCAATCTGACACCCGGCAACTACGATCTCGGTAAAGAGTCTCCGACGGAGACTCTTTACCACATGATCAGCCGTGTCCAATCACGGCTGATCACAGTGTAGAATAGGAAAAGCCGGTGATCGGCTTTTCCTCACTCGCGTCTGTCAGACGCGAGTAGAGGAGAGCCGATCGGCTGCTCCTCTGACAGGGGGGGTCTGTGCTGATCGATTATCAGCACAGCCCCCCCGAGGATGCCCACACTGGACCACCAGGGATGCCACCAGACCAACAGGGATGCCCAGGACAAGGTATGCCACCCTAGACCACCAGGGATTCCAGTCAGTGCCACAATGGATGCCAATCAGTGCCCATAATGGATGCCAATCAGTGCCCACAATGGGCTTTACTGATTGGCATGCATTATTGATTGGCACTGATTGGCATCCATTAGTACAATATATTATAATACAATGCCGCCTATCAGTTCCAATCTGTGCCGCCTATCAGTGCCCATCCATGCCACCTATCAGTGCCCATCCATGTCCACCTGTGCCGCCTACCCATGCCCACCTGTGCCGCCTACCCATGCTCACCTGTGCCAACTAACCCATGCCCACCTGTGCCACTTATCCATGCCCATCCATGCCAATCGGTGCCAGCTATCAGTGCCAATTTGTGCCACCTATCAGTGCCCATCCGTGTCACCCATCAGTGCCACCCATCAGTGCCGCCTATCAGTGCCACATATCGGTGTCCATCAATGCCACCTCATCAGTGCCACTTCATTGGTGCCACCTCATCGGTGCCCATCAGTGCCGCCTTATCATTGCCCATCAGTGTAACCCCATCAGTGCCCATTAGTGAAGGAGAAAACTTACTTATTTGCAAAGTTTTGAAACTGAAACAAAAAAAAACATTTTTTTTTCAAAATTTTCGGTATTTTTTTCTTTGTTTAGCAAAAAATAAAAAACGCAGAGGTGATCAAATACCACTAAAAGAAAGCTCTATTTGTGGGAAAAAAATGATAAAAATTTCATTTGGGTACAGTGTAGCATGACCGCGCAATTGTCATTCAAAGTGCGACAGCGCTGAAAGCTCAAAATTGGTCTGGGCAGGAAGGTGTTTAAGTGCCCGGTATTGAAGTGGTTAATACATGTACATTCCCCATGTTTATTAATGTATAAACCCTACAAGCACAGAAAAAAAAATACCCGTCGATTTGCCAGAAATGCACTCATTTCCTAGTTTGGATATTTGTGTGACTTGGAAATTGCCTTTTTCCTTTAAAATAAAAATAAATACATTTAAAAAAAGTATTTGATCCCTAAGAAAAACATGACTTAGTACTTGGTGGAGAAGCCGTTGTTGGCAAGCACCGAGGTAAGACGTTTCTTATAGTTAGTGACCAGGTTTGCACACATCTCAGGAGTACGGGCAGCAGTTAAAGCAGTTAAAGATCTTCATTAAATCCTTAAAGGGGATGTAAAGGCAGAAGGTTTTTTATAATAATGCATTCTATGTATTAAGATAAAAAGCATTCTGTGTGCAGCAGCCCTCCTCAGCACTCGTTTACAGTTGCTTCAAAACAAGGCTTTGGACAGGCTTTTTTTCAAGCTCTCTGAACGCCAGTCAAAGCCCTGTCACTAAATAAAATGGTTAGCTTACAGTCCTGTTTACACCTTGCTTTTGCTTCAGCTTTGCTTCAAAAATCATACCCCATGTCCCTTTAGTGGTGCTTTAAAGCATCTTCAAAGGCTCCATAGAAGTCTATGACAAAGCTCACTGGAAGCACCTAAAGATTTGAGAGGCTTTAAGTCAGTATTGAAGGTATAAAAATATTAACATATACACAGGACATCGGCCAAGCTTCATTAAAGCTTCAAAAAAGCACCACTGAAGCATCATCAAAGTATAAAAAAACTCACCAAAAAAGAATGTTAAAGCGGTAGGCGCTATAATGTGTGTTGAAGTTGAAGTGTAAAAAGGCCCCTAGACTGCTAATATAGCTCAGTTGGGAGAGCGTTAAACTGAAGATCTGAAAAGACCTGTGGTTCAATACCGGGTTTTGGCTGTTTTTGGGGCATTCCCAGGAGATTGAGGACGTAGAATTGATCTGTATTAGCCAAATAGAGAGCAGTATATGGAGGCCTGGTGTGTAATTTTAATATTGTAATCTTGTTTTCTTTGTGTGTGTAAACTATGATTTATGTTTTGGGCCTCTTTCAGGTTGGGTTCACACCTATGTGAATTGGATGCGGGTTTCCCTGCACAGAAGCGAATGCATTCACAAGTGGCACCCGCATATGTAAACGGTGTTCAAACCAAACATGTGAGGTATTGCCACAAACATTAGAGCAATAATTATAACACAAGACCTTTTCTGTAAACCTAAACAGGTAACCTGTAAAAAATGTTAAAGTGTCGCCTATTGAGATTTTTAAGGACCGTAGTTTGTCGCCATTCCACGAGAATGCGCAATTTTGACAAGTTGGGTATCTATTTACGTGGCAAAAAATCATCTTTCACATTATACAAAAACAATTAGGCTAACTTTACTGTTTTGCATTTTTTTTTTTTAATTCATTAAATTGTATTTTTTTACAAAAAAAAAGCAAATACAGTATGACATACTACTATTTTATTCCCTAGGGCCTCTGCAAAAAAATATATATACCGTATTTATCAGCATATAACATGCACCTTTTCCCCCTGAAAATAGGGGGCAAATCATGGGTCCGTGTTATACGCCAATAGTGTACCTCGGAGGGGAAGGAGGGGGGCGATCGCCGCTGGAATTCACTGAGCCGTCATCTCCTGTTTACTCTCTCACTCAGCTCTTATGTCACACACACAGTCCCGCCTCTGCCACTGGCATTGGACTAGTGTTCTGTATATCACAGGAGCTGGTCCAATGCCAATGGCGGGACTGTGAGTGTGACGTGAGAGGCAAATGAGAGCCGAGTCAACAGGACATGACAGCTCGGTGATTTCCTGCATGGTTCAGGCTGCTTTGATGAGAGATGGTGAGGCTGCAGATGGGCATTGAGCCTGAAAATCAGCATTAATCCATCTGAATTAATGGGAGATGGGCTGCAAATGAACATTGATCAGGCTGCATTGAGGCTGCAGATGGGCATTGATCAGGCTGCAGATGGGCATTGATCAGGCTGCAGATGGGCATTGATCAGGTTGCATTGATGGGAGATGGGGAGGCTGTAGATGGGCACTAATCGGGCTGCATTCATAGGCACTGACCCTTAATTTGCTTCAAAGTTGTTTATTTTAAAAATACTTTTTTTGATAAAACGTCCTTATTAAAATGAAGGTGCGTGTTATACGCTGATAAATACAGTATATATAATGTTTGGGGGTTCTAAATAAATTTCAAGCAAAAAACAATGATTTAAACTTGAAAACAACAAATGTCAGAACAATCCAGGGTCAGCAAATGGTTAAAAAAAACCCTGTTTACTGATTTAACTCAATGTGATTTGAGCAGCCCTATTGACACCTGGCTATGTCATTGGAAATGACCCCAAAGTTTTATATAAGCCTCATCTGTGTATTAGGTGCTCCACAGATTTATCTATGTATTGGATTCCATACCTCCAGAGTGAATATTGAGGGTTCTTATTTTGAAAATTTGAAAATGACTGTTGCTATTGGCAGTTGGAGTTGAGATTGAATCTGATTGGCTGAGGGGAGGCACTGACAGTTGCTATTCTTGTAAACATCACATGACCTGAAGCTGAGCTGTCTGCCCTGATGGTATCCTAGCAACGATGATGTCATAGCTCCCAGCCTATATAAGAAGCTCTGCAGCTGCATCTAGCCAGTTTGGATTTGCTAGAGGTGGTGAACACATCACTTTTCTAGTGCTCTGTGCGTTTTCATTATATTGTATTATGATGAAGTGGCAAAGGAGAAACCAAACTTTTCGATTTCATCCATATAAGATCAGGGATGAGATTACTTGGAAATGTATCCAAGAAAAATATTCTGTGGAGGATTTGGATAAGCCCACTGTATTACACAGTGGGTTAGAGATGGTGACAACTCAACACCCCAGAAATGGGGAACACAAACATGGGAACTCTGATGAAGGAAGGAATTCTGGAGAGAGGAAGAGTTCCAGAGTGGAGAGAGACAAGACCAAGAGTTTCAGATATCATCCATATAAGAGGAGGGATGAGGCTGTAAGGAAAATTTTCCTAGGCGGACCTTCTGTGGATGATTTTGATAAACCCACTTTATTACATAGTGGGTTAAAGGTGGAGACACCTCAACAACACCCCAAAAATGGGGAAAGCCAGCATGGGAATTCTGATGAGCGGAACAATTCTGGAGAGAGGAAGAGTTCCAAAGAGGAGAGCGACAAGACCAGAGGAAAGAAGCGAAAGAGAGATAATGAATCTGATCAATCAGCCGATGAAGAAAGGATGGCAAAAAAAGGAAGATTTGAGGCTGCACGGAGTTGGGCCAAAACATTACCGGGCATGATATGTACTTCCATATTACCCAAGAGGAACAACAAGAGACCAGCATCAGATGCAATTTTCCCTGCACCTCCAAATAAGAAACAGAGGAGAATTGCAGATGAGACAAGTAAGAATGATGAGAACAATTTCATAAAATATAACACAATTGTCACTGTTTAGGTATTTTATTAGGGATAAAAAATAGAGTTAGGCCAGTGCAGGGGTACACTGCAATATCCACTTTATGTTATAAATGAGCCCCTTAGAGCATGTTTTTGTTAGAAAAAAGCCACAATATGAGTAGAAAAGCCTGTCCCCTGCCAATAGCTATAGAGTAGGACCCCCAACTTGCCTTTAGAAAAGGGGATGTTACCCTCTCGTTGCTCAAGCATAAAAATGAATGCTATCCTCAGCTGAATAAATGAGATTGGGTGAGCTGCAGCTATAGATAGATCTGTCCTCCTATATTGGATCAGGCATATGACTGTGTATGACCACCCCTGCAGTTCTCCCTGATATGATGAGATTCCTTTAACCCCTTTGCTGCCATGACAATTTTCCCCTTTTCCCACACATGGTAAATTGCATATTTTTGGGCCTAAGGATTACTTAACCACTTACAGACCGGACCATTTTGCTGGTCAAAGACCAGACCACTTTTTGCGATTCGGCACTGCGTCGCTTTAACTGACAATTGCGCGGTCGTGCGACGTGGCTTCCAAAAAAATTGACGTCCTTTTTTTCCCACAAATAGAGCTTTCTTTTGGTGGTATTTGATCACCCCTGCGGTTTTTATTTTTTGCGCTTTAAACAAAAATAGAGCGACAATTTTGAAAAAAATGCATTATCTTTTACTTTTTGTTATAATAAATATCCCCCAAAAATATATAAAAAAAAAATTTTTCCCTCAGTTTAGGCCGATACAAATTCTTCTACATATTTTTGGTAAAAAAAATCGCAATAAGCGATTATTGATTGGTTTGCGCAAAAGTTATAGCATTAACAAAGTAGGGATAGTTTTATTAATAATTTTTTTTTTTTTTTTTACTAGTAATGGCGGCGATCAGCGGTTTTTATTGTGACTGCGACATTGTGGGGGACCCATCGGACATTTTTGACACATTTTTGGGACCATTGTCATATATACAGTAATCACTGCTATATAAATGCAGTGATTCCAGTGTAAATGACACTGGCAGTGAAGGGGTTAACCAGTGGGTGGCAGTGTAGGGGTTAAGTGTTCCTAGGGGTGTGTTACTAACTGTTGGAGGCTGGGCTTTCATTTAGTGAACACTGATCTCTGCTCCAATCACATGGAGCAGAGATCAGCATCACTAGTTGCTAGGCAGAATGGAGAAATGCTGTCTACACGGCATTTCCTCCATTCAGCCGTCCCATGAGACGATCGCGGGTATGCCCGCGGCGATCGAGTCCGCGGGTCCTGCGACCGGACTCACGGGGGTCCCGACCAGCGTGGGAGCGCGCCGCCGCCGGCGCGCTCCCAATGGCAGGGCGGCATTGAAGATTGGACGTACCTGTACGCCAATATGCCTGCCCGTGCCATTCTGTTGACGTACATCGGCGTGCTCTGGTCGGGAACCGGTTAAAGTGGACCTGCACTTTAAAAATTAAGGTTTGCTACATTATAGGGAAAATATAAAAATAGTAATTGCACCCAAGTAGTACACAGAAAGATTTTTTTTTTCTCTGTAGTCAGGGGGGTTATATTATGTGAGGGGGGGCTGTAATATGTGGGAATCTAATTTACGATCCTCTGTACAAGTCCACTTTGTTCAGAAAACGCCCCTGGGACGGTCGGTCCCTTCTAGTCATGGATGGTTAGAATCTAATGGCAGGGAAGTTTTATGGTCCCGGACTCCCGGGAAGGGGATTCCCCAATTTAGAAAGGTGTAGTGATTGGGTGGTTTTACACCTACCAATTCTGAATGGTATAGAAGTGATTGGTCCTCTTCATACCCACCCCGAGTTTCTTCTATAATATGTAGCAAATCCAGCAGAATTATTGTAAAACAAGTTTACAGCTCTTGCAGCCTTGAACTTATTTTGACCCTACGACATGTACATGATGTACAAGTCATATCCTTGCAGGTCATAGGGTCAAAAATCCAACTACTGTAGCTACTCACATCACTATAAATCTTTTACAAATGAAGACATGAAACATTAAGCTATTTCACTTTATTTGGCCAAACTACTTAGCACCATGGAGTCGTGGTAAACGGGAATATCTCTTTTCCATGTGTTTTCCACCATTGTCATTTAGTGTTTTGTGAAGTAGGTGTTCGATTTCTGTAAGGTAATAACATTTCATAATTTCTATTTATCTTGTAGTCAGTGAGATGGTCAGCGAGACAGTCAACAAGGCAGTCAGCGAGAAAGTCAACGAGGCAGTCAACCAGGTTGTCAGTGAACCTGTCAACCAGACAGTCAACGAGGCAGTCAGTGAGACATTCAACCAGGTTGTCAGTGAACCTGTCAACCAGACAGTCAGCGAGACAGTCAACCAGGTTGTCAGTGAACCTTTCAACCAGACAGTCAGTGAGACAGTCAACCAGGTTGTCAGTGAACCTGTCAACCAGACAGTCAGCGAGACAGTCAACCAGGTTGTCAGTGAACCTGTCAACCAGACTGTCAGCAAGCCAGTCAATGAGCTTGTCAGCAAGCCAATCAACAAGGTAGCCAGGGAGGGAGTCAAGAAGGCAGTCAGGGATCTGCCCAGCACCAACGTGGGACGTGAACCACCAGCTGAATTTAACCTTGACAGCTTCATCTTTCATAAAATACTTGGTCAAGGTAGCTACGGAAACGTAAGTAATCAAAGATATATGAACAGCAGGTTTAATGCATTGCGAGTTGCTGGTTATTAATATTGTCAGTGGGCTAACAGTAGGCTGTCGGTGGAGGTCATACCACTGTATTCCTTACCACTTCCCATTTAAATGACACGCTCTAAGCTGTGTTACTCAATGACAAACTGAAATCTATTATTTCTAATATGACTTGTTTACACAGTGATGCATTAGTGTGACCTCAATGAAATTGGAACCTGAAATGTGCTTTAAGGAAAGTACAATAAAGTTATTTTACATCATTGTTTAAAAAAAATGGCAACACACATCAATGTGTATTTTAACTGTATTTAGCAGATTCTATAGAGTTTGGCTTCAGACTTATAACCTTTAGCCCCAATATAGGAACACTGAATACAGACTTGGGAGTGAGTGTTAGCTGTAGTTTTCTCTAAGTTTGCTAAAAGCCTACTTGTGTTGTCACGCTATAGACTAACAATTGTAGCCAGGCTGGGGGTTGCTGCTGGGGACCCAGAAGTAACCTTTTCAGAACCTGGTGCTGAATTAGCTCTAATCATTTGTGTCTTGTGTTTTTTTTTTTTTTTAGGTCGTCCTGGCATCCCATCCTGCCACAGACCAGAAACTGGCAGTCAAGGTGGTAAAGAAAAGGCAATTATTAAAAGAAGATCCTAAAAGTATACATATAGAGAGACAAATACTTGAACAAGTTGGAGAGAGTCCCTTTTGTACACATGCCTATGGAACCTTCCAATCAGAAGTAAGTGTCACATTCCTATCAATCACTCATCAAATCACATCCATATTATCTATTTGATCTCCAAGTCCAGTACAGACCTAGAAACAAATCTCCAAACCAGAAAAACATCACAGAGGCTGCCAATATAGAATGTTGGGAATTCTGGTTCTCCCCAGTCATGTTGCTCTTATTTTGGCTTTGTTGTGACTGATTTGGATCAGGTATACCCCCTGTACTTCTCTCACGATAGCATCATTGTAATGGCAGCCTGGTAGAACATGTTTGCATGTTATGTGGCTCTGGATTTTGCTTCCGCAATGAGGAAATATGTTTAACATATATTTTAAAGTTCTTGCCAAGCATTGTATTCTGACTTTAATGGGAACTTAGATTTAAAGTGAATGTAAACCCAACAGTGACCATCTCTTGCTTTTTCCCACTTAGTCTATTACTTATTCAAATCAAAGAATTCTGCTATACCTGTTCAATAAGAGCAGAAATTCAGTGCTGTCCTTTGTTATCATAAGCCCAATAATTCAGCATTTCAGACAAAAACACAAACCTCACATCCACTTTACCTTTTTGAACCTATATATTTCTCTTTATCTTTTACAGGAAGATCTCTTCTTTGTTATGGAGTACATGAGAGGAGGAGAACTATTCAACCTGATCAGGTCTTCTGCTCCATTACCAACTGCTTCAATAAGGTACGACTCGCAAAGATACTGTCCAAGGATGCATTCACACCTGCACCATGTGAAGTGATTATTTGCACTTCTTTGCATGTTTGTTGTGCAACAGCACAGGACAGCCTATTCACTTGTATGGGCTGCCATACTTGTGCCAAATGTGCCAAAGTAACTCATGGGGGTTATTTACGAAAGGCAAATCCACTTTTCACTACAAGTGCACTTGAACGTTCAGTCGCTCTAAATCTAAGGGGTAGATTTGAAATGCGTGGAAGCTCTGCTGATTTTATCATCCAATCATGTGCAAGCTAAAAATGCCGTTTTTTTTTTTTTTTCCTTGCATGTTCCCCTCAGATCTACAGTGACTTTACTTCCAAGTGCACTTGCAGTACAAAGTGAATTGGCCTTTAGTAAATAACTCCCATGGACTTTTTTTGGCAGTGAGCCTCACGCACTTTTGCAATGTACATATTGGTGTGTTTTTTTCAGGCAACTGCTACCTGCGTTTGAGATGTCATTAGGAATTAATGGCACCAGAAGTGTGATATGCATTTTGGCATGCAGTAACAGTCATAATGAAGGATTTTCATAAATATAGTATTAATATAATAAATCCTAATTTTCTATAACAGCCAACACACACCTCAGTAAGCCTTCATCAGGGGGAAAAAAAACTCTGCTGCCCCCCCCGACACACACTGTTCTCCCCCCAACCCCTTCTTTTAGCCATCAGCAAAGTATGCATGATCACATACTGCTTCAAGCAGATGCGACTAATCCCTTCAAGATACTACTGCATGCTACTTGTATAGCTTATTCCATAGGGAGCTATTTGTCCACCCTGATTAATAATCAGTTGCTATTCCTAGTGATTGGTCGCTAGCAGGATCTGCTAAAAAATCTCCTGCATACCTCTAGCCTAACGTCATACCTGCCAGAAAATGGTTAAATTATTTAGTTTATCTTAGTGTGCAAGGCTTATCTTCAACCCTGCACAATCAATATTCCAACCTGACAGATCTCAGCCAGTGGTTGTTAGTTACCACAGACATGAGATTTTTGGTCAGATCGGGTGACTATTATCCAATCTCTATGGTCTGGCTTAGGACCAATTAATGTATTACCCCAAAAACTGAACAGTGCCTATCATTGTCAGAGTAATACATTCCTTCCTATGACTTGCACAGCAAGGAAGGAATCATCTATTAATCATTTATTTACTTATTTCTGTGTGACATGTGATATTGATAGACCTTCTCTCTTTTTTTACAGATTTGTTGCTGCCGAACTTCTTTGTGCTCTGCAATATCTGCACAGACGTGGTATCATTCATAGGTAAGTGTTTCCATCATGATCTTGCCTCCGTATTTGCCATTCTTCATTAAAGGATAACACCACCCAACACTGGTACTCTAGTTGTGGATGGGTGTACAAGGGTTGAATTGCCCTCTGCCAGTTCTGCCGCCTGCTGCTGAAGCTTTTGTGCATCTTAAGCCTCATACACACAATCAGACTTTGTACAAACTTTCCCGTGGACTTTTGTACAAAGGGCGTAGTCCACAAGTGTGTATTGCATACACACGATCTGACTTTTTAGGCAACAAACACGAACGTAGTGACGTTTCAACGTACTGACGACACTTCAAAAGAGGACGTTCAATTACTCCAGCGCCACCTTTGGTCAACTTCTGTATTGTTATCTGATCTTTTGCATTGGTTCTGAGCATGCGTGTTTGTACCTCGTACAAAAGTCCAATGGTTTTGCGTACACACGATCGGACTTTGCTCCGTCTGACTTATGTTGTCAAAAAGTTTGTCCGTTCGCACAGCCAACAAAAGTCCCATGAAAACGGAAAAAGTTTGTCCGATGGAGCGTGCACACGGTCAGATGTTGCTCCAAAACCGCTAATTTGCATGTTTGTTGTCAAAAAGTCCGATCGTGTGTATGGGCCTTAAGTTAAAGAGCCTCACTTCCCCACACTTCATACATTTTAATTAAATATAACATCAAGCTAAGAATCTCTCTCATTATAACTGCAGTAATTGCAGATGTCCTCTTCTAACACAGCTCCATGTCCCATTCAGCAGCCCCCATCAACCCCCATAAACCAGTAGAAGAAACAATATTGAGGCACACTCCATCAATCCGCAATATGTCTACAACTTTATTAAAGACATGTGGATAAAAACACCGCCCAGGATTTCTCATTCTAATATGTATCGCCCCCTAGTGGGACTTAATCATGCCCCACTAGAAGGACAAAATGTGACAAAGGAAGACAGCCTATGGAGTGTTTCTGCTCCCTTGTTTTCAATAAAATGGTAAAGCATTGCAGAATGACAGACTGGGCCTTGACATGGTTTCTTCAACTGCAGTAAGCTGGGAACTGAGCTCACGAGGTTCATGCTGAGATTCATAAAGTGGTGCAGAAAGTTAGTAGGTGATCTGACCCATTGGTACCCATCTAAAACTGACCTATTAGTATTGTGTGAAATTCGATTTTAAATATTTGATCTGTAAATATAACTCTGTCCTTTTCTTTTACAGAGACTTGAAACCCGAGAACATACTGCTTGACAGCTCCGGGCATGTAAAGATAGCAGACTTTGGCCTTTCTAAAGTCGGTATGTTCGGATCCAAGAAAGTGTATAGTTGTGTCGGTACCCCAGCCTATATGGCCCCAGAGGTAAGTAAAAAAACACCCTTCTTTTGCCCCTTTACCACATCCATTTTATATTACTATGTTTATCAGCCATATCATTATAATGAAAGAACAAGAATTTTGGAGATGAAGGAAGCAGGATCACAATGATTGTGACAAGAAGCCTAAAAACTTTAGGGGCCACACTGTGACCTGTCCTTTCTATCAATTATTTCTTACCTATTATTACTGCTCTGTGTATGGTTCATCATGTGCTTTATTTTATACTTATATTACTCTCTGTTTTATCAGGTTTACTATAAAAAACCCTATGATGCCATGGCCGACTATTATTCACTTGGTGTCATCCTGTTCCAAATGGCGACAGGAGCAGAACCAGAATCAGTTGGATCCAGGAACTACTACTATCCAAGGAACATTGACCCCGACCTTCGAGATGTTATTGAACGAGTAAGTATAGATAGTCTAGAATTAGAATTATCTAAGAGCTATAGGTCCTTAGTGTTGTCTATGTAAAAAGGCTCTTCTGCATTGCAATGTGCTACAGTGATTAAGGGATTAGGGTCAGAAAGCAGAGATGGGGTATATGACTTCTGGAAGTGTTAAATACAGATTTTATGGCAGGAAATTAACCATACAGGAGGTCAGCATTACATCTGGACTTCCTATGTGACATCCTGAAAACATGAGCTGTTGGGGGAACTCCTAGACTGGTTCAGGAATGTTACCTTAGACCATGGGTCTTCAAACTATGGCCCTCCAGATGTTCAGGAACTACAATTCCCATCATGCCTAGTCATGTCTGTAAATGTCAGAGTTTTACAATGCCTCATGGGATGTGTAGTTTGGCAACAGCTGGAGGGCCATAGTTTGAGGATCCCTGCCTTAGACCCTTCTAGCAGACATACCTTATCTTAAAACTACACTAAGGAGTTAAAATATCTGAGATTTTTTTTTGTTTGTTTAATAGCTGACACTAAACTGGCTAATTTATCATTTTTTATTAGTGACAATCTACTGTATGCTAAATTTCATATCTTTTTCATTACAGCTTCTTGCAAAATATCCGAAAGATCGCTGGTGGGCAGTGAAAAGACTGCGAGAACACCCCTTCTTCAGACCTATTTACTGGAAGAATTTGGAAGAAGGAAAGGTCCCTTCACCATTGTGGATGCCAGAAGTAAGTCCATTGGAAGTACAATTAATATAATGTGAGCACATACAAGGAGATCATTTCATAGAGATCTGCAATCAGTCACTAGGAATTGCAGAATAATTATAAACTGCAAAAAAAAATGATCATCTTTATATTTGCTATATTCCACATGCACCCCACTGCTAATTATTATTATAAAATATCATTATAAGTTCATAGAAGAACTGCAATATCAGTTATAACGGCAACATTAGGTAGTATAGTGTTACATTTGAAAATGCATCTCCTTGTTGGTATGTCATGTACTGAATTATAGGTCTGATTTATGTATTTTCTTGTTGCAGTGCCCAGAAATAGACACAAATGAGCAACTTGAAGTGAAGAACCTGATTCACTGCAGAAGAAACCGAGAGAGGACAATTGCAGATGTGCAACAGAGATTGTTTGTTGGCTTCAGCTTCATAAGCAAGAAATGGAGAAAGATACTGAACAGGAAATGAAAGAATAACGTCTGCTGACATTTAAGAAACACTCACTAATCCAAGAGCCCTGTACTGTCTTCAGTCGGGCCGATACTTTGCTAGTCTTTGGATCCCCGGTATTGACAACTAGAGTTAGGGAGCCAGCTGTGACCCCAAGTGCGCATGCACGAAATCCAGCTGTGCTTTCAGTCTGGTCCTACAGCCTCCTGACACATGTGAAGTGGAATTCTCATCTCTCCTGACATGGATCAACATTGCAGGACAATATCGATTGGATTTACATTGTGGAATATAACCCTGGCTCTTTTAGGTTGGAAGATTGTCAGCAGATTGCCATATTTGTACATCGCTCATCGTGGATAAACATTGCTGGACGACATTAATGACATTGGATTTACATCATATTAGATAACCCTGTCCATTTTGGGGTTGAAGATTGGAAATAGTGGTGGTTTGCCATACCAATAGACCACCTTTATTTCGGGCAGCACAGTGGTGTAGTGGTTAGCACTTAAACCTAGCAGCCATGGGGGTCACTGGTTCAAATCCTGACCATGACACCATCTGCTTGGAGTTTGCATGTTCTCCCTGTGCCTGCGTGGGTTTCCTCCGGGTACTCCGGTTTCCTCCCACACTCCAAAGACATGCTGGTAGATTAATTAGACCCTGTCTAAAAATTGGACAAAATATGTGTTTGTAAGCACATCAGGACCCTATAGGATAAAGGACAGTGCTATACTGCAGATGGGCATCAGTGGTAAAAAGCACCCTGAAGCAATTCAGTTTGTACAGATAGTGCTGTACAAGTCAATCATTCATTGTGATTGACATGGATCAACATTATTGGATTTACATCATATTAGATAACCCTGTCCATTTTGGGTTTGAAGATTGAAAATTGTGGTGGTTTGCCATATAAATAGACCACCTTTGTGCATCACTCATTGTGATTGACATGGATCAACATTGCTGGACGACATTAATGACATTGAATTTACATCGTATTAGATAACCCTGTCCATTTTGGGTTTGGATTGAATTGAATTGTATTTATTTATTCATTAAAATTATAAAAAAAAAAAAAAATGTTTTATTGAGTGTTAGCAAAGTTTTAATGTTTATCGTGTGATTATTTTATCTAAAATGGAGACTGATAATTCTAAAATGGCGTCTAAGGAGACGTTGCTTTAACTTGTTTTCTTATATATTGTTTTAGATAACTGCCTAAGGCCAGAAAACCACAGGCTTTGCTATATAAGGGAATAAGATTATAAGAAGTTCACTGTGAATTGGCAGGCGGCTGTAGGCTTTGCGAGGCCTTAGGCCAGGGGTGCCCACCCTTTTGAAGAGCGAGGGCCATTTAAGCGACTTAGTAACCAGTCGCGGGCCACAATGAGCAGATGGCAGTTCTGTGTCCGCTTTGATATAGATACAGCCCACTGTACTCTATGGGCCCTCTCATCTGATCAAATGGAAGGGAAGGGGACGGATCCACTTACCGTTTTTTTTAGCAGATCGGATTGGAAGGAGGCAGGTATAAAACTGCTGCTCCATAGAGGTGAATGGAGGGTCTGATTGGGTCAGACAGATCATGTTAAAGGGGCCTAAGGCTACTTTTACACCGATGGTCTGTGGTCTACCTGCACCTGTGGATTTCCTGCAGGCTAGCTGTACTTTGCCATAGAATCTCTTTCTGAAAGTGCACCAAACCCACAGGTAAGACGAGAAGTCTATGGCTCACTGCAGGTAAGCTGAAGGTACACTGCGCTACACCTGCGAATCAGTTTAAAAAAGCAGCCCAGTAACCACTGCAGAACAGATATGTCCATATATACACTGTGATATTAGTAATAAACTTGCTGTCCCAGGCAGAGTGCATTTCCCCGCACTTGCTACCACCGGACCGGGATGAGACCTTGACAACATCAGTGATTGATCACAGGCAAAGTAGGCAGCCGCGAGGCCCCTATGACTGCGGGGCCTTAGGCAATTGGCTAATTTGCCTAATTGGGGAGCCGCCTCTGCCTGTGAACCCTGTCTAGTTCCAGCGAGGTTGGATGGGTATCCAGGATCTTGTGGAAGATGGCCGTGACAGTGACCTTGAGGTTTTCGGTGCTCATGGCTTCTTTGAGTCCACGGAGCCTCAGGTTGTTCCGGCGGCTCTGGTCCTCTATCTTCCAAGTGTAGCTGCAACTTAATGGATACGTGGGAGTCTTGAGAGCATTCCAGGGCTGTCACCCACTTCTCCAGAGTGGATGTAGATGTCTCTCCTGTGGTCATTCTGTCTGAGAGCATGTGCACCTCATCTCTCACCTACTGAAGGTCCAGACGGTGCGTCTCCTCCAGCTGGAGGATTAGGGCCTTGATGTCTGTTTTGATAGGGAGGGCTTTCAGCAGGGAACAAATTTCCTGATCACCGGTCTCACCGGTGCTCAGGTGTGGGGAGGCTGACACCTCTGGCCGAAAGGCTGCCGGTGTCCCCAAAAAGCATTCCTAGGTGGCAGAAGACCTGGGAGAGAGGGTTTGTGTGTGTGGGGCCTGGCCTTTCTGAGAGCCACATGGAGCCGCCATTGTAGCACCTGGGAACAGCCTCTGAAGCTGTGAGAAGAAGTGCGGAATCTCGCCTTTTAATGCACTGCAGCGGGTTGCCCGTGCCGTTGCTCTGGTTTTGTGCCTTTTTGCTGATAGCATACCGGTGATAGTAAGCCGAGAAGGCCAGAATAGATAGGGGAGGCCAGGAGCTCACAGAAGATGCAACTTTACCATGCCCAGGGCACGCTCCACAGTAAATAATGTTTTATCACTTACTGTGCGCCCCCTCCAAACACCTACCTGCATCCTCTATCAATCCAGCATTGTGCCTAGCAGTAAGAACAGCAGGAGCCTGTGACTGCTGCCAATCAAATTCTGTGCTGAGGGAACAGGGACATGGGCAAGCCATGCTGTGTGTGTCTATGAATGCACATAGCCCAGCTGAGGTGCTTGTCCTAACATGTGTCCCCATAGCACACAGCTTGGTATGGGGGTATATGCAGAAGACGAGGAGTGGAGAACGCTGGTGGGGACCCCAGAAAAAGGAAAGGGAGCGCTCTGTGCAATAGCAATGATAACATGTGTAGCACCCTCTAGTGTGCTACAGTGCCTAGAAAAAGTAGTCACACCCCTTGCAATGTTCCACATTTTGTCATGTTACAACCAAAAACATAAATGTACTTTATTGGGATTTTATGTGATAGACCAACAGAAAGTGGCACATAATTGTGGAAAATTATAAATGGTTTTCAAAATGTGTCCCCGAGTCAATACTTTTTAGCAGTGGCAGCTGGTGCTAAAAGTTTTAGGGGGGGCGGCACAAACTAACAGCACCCCCCCAGGGGAGACGGCCGACAGCAACCACCAAGCACAACCCCCCACCCCCCGCCCGGGAGACAGACAGCGGCAATGCACTGTGAATGTGCATGGTGCCTTTTCTTGTGGAGGCAGGGAGAACGAAGCGCCGAGGCCGCTTTGTGTGATTCTCCTGGCCAACACACAGAGATATTCTCCTTCCAGCGGGAAGTGTGTAAGAGAACTGCTCTGGCGTATACGCGTTTGCATGCACACGCTCACGAACAACAGCAGCGTCAGAGAACTGCTCTGGCGCACACACGGGAACAGCGGACTTCCAGGGCGCTGATTTGCATGTGCAATGGACTGCGTGCATGTGCAGGAGCGTGACCCTAACACCAATTGGCACCTGGTGGCCTATTTAAAGGGTGCACTGACTCACAAAGAGCACTGACTGGTCTTCAGCTGGGTCCTGATCTTCTGATTCCTGTTATACCATGCCTGATACCTGTTGCTGAACCCGGCTTACCCTGGCTCTGCCTCTCGACTCTGATTCATTCCTGATTACCGGTTCCTGATCTCGGCTTCCATTTGACCTTGCTTCTGCTTATGCCTTTGTACTTTGCTGCCCGCCTGTCAAACCCAGCTATCCTTGAGACCCTGCTCCTGCTCTTTGCCTGGCTCAAACACTGCCTGTTGTCCTGCCTCTGCCACTGAGCCTACTACTCCATCTGCAAGTTCTACAAGCAACACTTACAGGCACTCGTTTTCCTCCTGGCCCTAGCCACCATCTGTTCCACCTTCAGTGGGGCTTGGGCTGGAGATACAAGGGAGGACGACCTCATCATATCAGACTCCTACCAGGTACATGACAAAGTTTGTCCTGAGACACGACTGGCTAGGGAGTCCTAAGACTCCCTGGCCAATAGGGGCTTCCTGATTGGCCAGTAGAAGAATGAGGAAGACAATAGTGATCACGTTGTTCAAAAAAAAAAACCATTGGAATCCATGTGTCCAGTGCCCTCCATGTAGATTAGGGGGCCAGATGCATGGATGGGTTTCGGCAACGCTGCTCTCCTTAAGGAGCCCCCACCACTGCTTTGTAGAACAACTTTACACTTCAGTTACAGCTACAAGTCTTTTTGGGTATGTCTCTACCAACTTTGCACATCTAAAGAGTGACATTTTTACCAATTCTTCTTTTTAACATAGCTCAAGCTCTATTAGCGCTATCAGATTGGATGGAGAGAGCCTGTGAACAGCAATTTTCAGGTCTTGCCACAGATTCTCAATTGGATTTAGGTCTGGAGTTTGACTGGGCCATTCTAACACATAAATATGCTTTGATCTAAACTATTCCATTGTAGCTCTGGCTATATGTTTAGGGTCATTGTCCTGCTGGAAAGTGAACTTCTACCCCAGTCTCAAATCTTTTGCAAACTTCTCTGTCCCTGCTGAACAAAAGCCATGTTTAATGGAGGGGGTGGTTTGTTCAATGTGATGTGCAGTGTTAGTTTTCCACCACACATAGCGTTTTGCCTTTAGGCCAAATAAGTTCAATTTTGGCAACATCTGACCAGAGCATCGTCTTCCATATGTTTGCTGTGTCCCCCACATGGCTTCTTGCAAACTGCAAACGGGACTTAATATGGCTTTCTTTCAACAATGGCTTTCTTCTTGCCACTCTTTCATAAAGGCCAGATTTGTGGAGTGCACGACTAATAGTTGTCCTGGGGACAGATTCTCCCACCTGAGTTGTGGACTTCTGACAAGTTACCATGGGCCTCTTGGCTGCTTCTCTGATTAATGCTCTCCTCGCCCAGTCTGTCAGTTTAGGTGGACGCCCATTTCTTGGCAGGTTTGCAGTTGTGCCATACTCTTTCCATTTTTGGATGATGGATTTAACAGTGCTCTGTGAGATGTTCAAAATTTGGTATAATTTTTCTATAACAAAGGCCAGATTTGTGGCGTATACGACGAATAGTTGTCCTATAGACAGATTATACCACCTGAGCTGTGGATCTCTGAAGCTCCTCCAGAGTTACCATGTTCTCTTAGCCTGGTCTGTCAGTTTAGATGGATGGCATGTTCTTTGGCCTTCATCATGCTGTTTGTTCACTAAGGTTCTCTAACAAACCTCTGATGGCTTTGCAGAACAGCTGTATTATTTTTTTTTTTAGACTGAGATTAAATTACACACAGGTGGACTCTGTTTACTAACTAGGTAACTTATAAAGGCAATTGGTTCCACTAGATTTTAGGGGTATCCGAGTAAAGCGGGCTGAATACAAAAGCATCTCCTGATAGAACAGAGCCTTTGGAATTACTCTGCACATGCTCAATTTGGTTTGTATTACTAGAGGTTTTTTTTTTTCTTAGACGGGTGCATGTGTTCAGCACAGTGCCAACCAGCACTGTCCAGACAGAGGGCCAGGGGTCGTGCAGCCTCATAGGACAGTCATAGTAGAATGAAAACTCCTCCTACAAGATTTAACCAGTCATCGATAGAACATACAATATAGCTATATACTGCTGATGAGAAACTGTATTTAGCAGTTTATATTTACTAAAATAATTGCATTTCCATGTTCTGTGTACTGTAGGAGACCAGATATAGTGAATGCAGGCTCCTGGGTTTAGTAACACTTGAAATAATAAATCCTCCCATTTTCTTTTTTTTTTTTACATGCTGTCACCAGAGCAGTACAGCATCATCATATGACTGGTGTGGCGGTGGTCAGGCATTTCTTTATTTTCTATCCTATGGCCAGAGTGGTTCAGTGTCTCCATAGTGACATTCTACTACTTGGGGGGGGTGATTATGGATTTTTTTTTTCTTACACTATGATTGCTAATACAGTAATAGTGACGATTACTGTTATAAGCAATAGTTTTAGCTGTCATGAATGGCTTTCAGCTTGTGATCTGTGCTTTGCTACAGCTAATCACATGGTACAGGGTGCTGTGATTGGCCCAAGTACCATGTGATAGCTGTAGGCCAATCACATCATCACAATAGTAAGAAAAACATTCATGAATGGAAGCCATTCATGACTGTTTTGTTTACATTGTAATCATGTAATTGCTATGACCAAGCTTAACGATCATATGGCTACCAAGTGGCGTAATCACGGAATTGTGCTGCTGCATGTTCAAGGGGGCAGGCCAGTACACATGTGTTTAGCAAGGTGCCAGTAAATGGACACAGCGGTCATTGTATTACGCAGCTGCATACTCCAGGGGGTATAACAGGGCGCATGTGTTCAGTGACGTACCCATATGTTTGCTGAGCCTGAAGCTGCCTTCTTGCTGCAGTAAATGTACTGTGGCAGGTTGGTAATTTTTACTTTTGATGATAACAGTAAACAGGACAAATAGAGAGGGTGAATTTCCCTAAAAGGGGCAGAGGCAGTAATAAAAACCTGCCAGGTGTTCTAATCCATCTCCACTCCACAACAAGATACAAGTTTTGCCTGCCACGATTGCCGGGAATGCTGCCACCATTGCCAGGAATGCACCCACCATTGCCAGGGATTCACCCACCATTGCCAGGAATTCACTCATCATTGCCAGGAATGCTGCCACCATTGCCAGGAATGCTGCCACCATTGCCAGGAATGCACCCACCATTGCCAGGAATGCACCCGCCATTGCCAGGAATGCACCCGCCATTGCCAGGAATTCACTCACCATTGCCGGGAATCCTGCCACCATTGCCGGGAATGCTGCCACCATTGCCAGGAATGCAGCCACCATTGCCGGGAATTTCACCCACCATTGTCAGGAAATTTCACCCACCATTGCCAGGAAATTTCACCCACCATTGCCAGGAAATTTCACCCACCATTGCCAGGAATGCAGCCACCATTGGCGGGAATTTCACCCACCATTTGCCAGAAATTTCACCCACCATTGCCAGGAATTTCACCCACCATTGCCAGGAATGCAGCCACCATTGCCAGGAATTCACTCACCATTGCCAGGAATGCAGCTCCACAATTGAAATTGCCAGGAATGCAGCCACCATTACCATCAGTGCAGCCATGGAGGGCAGGACAAGCGCCAAAGACACCCTACAGGAGAATCTCCTGTTTACACAGCGGCATCTTTAAGAGAAAGTCCCGCCTCATTTGATGGACAGCACAGTCGTCCAATGGCAGAGACGGGACTTCCTATTACAGAGGCTGCCGTGTAAACAGGAAATTCTTCTCTTGTGTGCACGGCACTCGTCCCGCCTCCTCCCTCCGACACAACCGGACTATATATCTTTGTGGCCCCGGCGCTGGGAGGTCGCCGGGGGCCACAAAAGATATATATGTTTAAATAACCAGGCGGGCCTTTCAAAACCGGACCGTGGGCCGCGATTGGCCCGCGGGCCGGACTTTGGACATGCCTGATCTAAACTCTTCCATTGTAGCTCTGGCTATATTTTTGTCCTGCTGGAAGGTGAACCACTACCCCAGTCTCAAGTTTTTTGCAGACTCTAACTGTTTTTCTTCTAAGATTGCCCTGTATTTGGCTCCATCCATCTTCCCATCAACTCTGACCAGCTTCTCTGTCCCTGCTGAACAAAAGCCATGTTTAACCACTTAACAACCACCCTATAGCCGAATGACGACTACAGGGCGGTTTCTTAACTCTGGGAGGCCATCATATAACATCCTCCCAGAATTCCGCTCTTGCGCGCCCCCTGGGGCGCACACTCAAAAGCATCCGCGACCGCCGGGTCCATAGGACCCGGCGCATCACGAATCACGGTAAACGGCCGCTCATAGCGGCCGTTTACCACGTGATCGCTCCGTCAAATGACGGAGTGATCACTTGTAAACAAACCAGCGTCATGTTATGACGCCGGTTCCTCCCTCCCCCTCTCTGTACCGATCGGAACAGCGGAGGGGGAAGAGATCAGTGTCAGCAGCGATGTGGGCTGCATCTGCAGTGCCCACATCGCTGCTCACCGAAAATGAACCCCTCAATTCCCTGCCAATACTCTGCAACACCCTGCCATTACTGTGCATTACTCTGCAATACCCTGCATTACTCTGCAATACTCTGCATTACCCTGCAATACTCTGCATTACCCTGCAATACTCCAATACTCTGCAATACTCTGCAATACCCTGCATTACTCTGCATTGCCCTGCAATACTCTGCATTGCCCTGCAATACCCTGCATTACCCTGCAATACTCTGCATTACCCTGCAATACTCTGCATGGGGTACTGGTGAAATGGGGGCCAAGCCAGGGAGGACAAGGAGGGGCTGGAGAGCAGGAGGGGCGGGGCCAGGGAGCACACGGAGACACTCGAGAACAGGAGGGGTGGAGCCAGTGAGCACAAGGAGGGGCTGGAGAGCAGGAGGGGCGGAGCCAGGGAGCACACGGAGATGCTGGAGAGCAGGGGGGCGGGGCCAGGGAGCACAAGGAGGGGCTGGAGAGTAGGAGGGGTGGAGCCAGGGAGCACACGGAGATGCTGGAGAGGAGGGGCGGGGCCAGGGAGCACAAGGAGGGGCTGGAGAGCAGGCAGGGCGGAGACAGGGAGCACACTGAGATGCTGGAGAGCAGGAGGGGCGGAGCCAGGGAGAACACGGAGGGGGTGGAGAGCAGGAGGGGCAGAGCCAGGGAGAACACAGAGGGGGCGGAGAGCACGGGGATACAGAAAAAGTTAGATAGGAGGAGCGATGGGGAGACTGCACATAGTGGAATTGATTTTTCCATATTCCTCCTGAAGCCACTTAATGATCACTTCTCCTCCTCCTCTCCCTCCTGCAGACATTCAGTGGCTGCAGGAGGAAAATGGAAAGATCAATTCCATTATGTTCAGTCTCCCCACCGCTCCTCCTATTCAGGCACACAGGGAGGCTGCACGGACATTCACCTTCTCTCACCTTCTCTCCGGTCAGCCAGGCAGCATAAGAGCTCCTTTCTCTTCACAATCATGGGGCAGCTCAGCTGGATAGCTTCAGCAACCCCCGCCCCCACTGCTGAACCAAATATGAGGCAGGTGCAGAGGAGAGGTCAGGGGAGCAGCGCAGACTGAAGGAGCAGCTCAGCTGCGGGTCCCATGGACATGCTGCCCGCATGCCTTGGAGCCAGGTGATGTCATCCAGCCGCTGCGCCACCTAGAGGCCTCTCCTGTCTCACACCGAGCACTTGCTGCCATTGGACCGGGACGGTCCGAGATGAGATCTTGATATCAGCGTTTGATCACAGGCAAATTAGGCGGCCCGCGAGGCCCCTGTGTGTGCGGGGCCTTAGGCGATCGCCTAATTTGCCTAATTAGAGAGCCGCCTCTGCATGGGCCTCTTGGCTGCTTCTCTGATTAATGCTCTCCTTGCCCAGTCTGTCAGTTTAGGTGGACGCCCATGTCTTGGCAGGTTTGCAGTTGTGCAATACTCTTTCCATTATCGGATGATGGATTTACCAGTGCTCTGTGAGATGTTCAAAACTTGGGATATTTTTTCTATAACATAAAGGCCAGATTTGTGGCGTGTAAGACTAAGCCCTT